>NC_060259.1:99953958-100592901 GCF_921293095.1 Ischnura elegans
CAAAAGAATATATTGACAAAAGGAGATATTGACAAAAGGAAATATTGAAAAAAGGAAATATTGACAAAAGGAAATATTGACAAAAGGAAATATTGAAAAAATGAAGTATAGAAATGAGGAAATATTAAAAAAAGGAAATATTAACAAAAGGAAATATTGAAAAAGAAAATATTGAGAAAAGGAAATATTGAAAAAAGGAAATATTGACAAAAGGAAATATTGACAAAAGGAAATTTTGACAAAAGGAAATAAAGAAAAAAGGAAATATTGACAAAAGGGAATATTGAAAAAAGGAAATATTGAAAAAAGTAAATATTGAAAAAAGGTAATATTGAAAAAAGGAAATATTGCAAAAATGAAATATTCAAAAAAGGAAATATTGACAAAAGGAAGTATAGAAAAGAGGAAATATTCAAAAAAGGAAATATTGAAAAAAGGAAATATTGAAAAAAGGAAATATTGAAAATAGGAAATATTCAAAAAAGGTAATATTTACAAAAGGAAATATTCAAAAAAGGAAATATTGACAAAAGGATGTATAGAAAAGAGGAAATATTCAAAACAGGAAATATTGAAAAAAGGAAATATTGAAAAAAGGAAATATTGAAAAGAGGAAATATTCATAAAAGGAAATATTGACAAAAGGTAATATTCAAAAAAGGAAATATTGACAAAAGGAAGTATAGAAAAGAGGAAATAATCAAAAAAAGAAAATATTGAAAAAAGGAACTATTGAAAAAAGGAAGTATGGAAAAGAGGAAAAATTCAAAAAAAGAAATATTGACAAAAGTAAATATTGAAAAAAGGAAATATTGACAAAAGAAGGTATAGAAAAGGGTAAATATTCAAAAGAGGAAATATTGAAAAAACGAAATATTGACGAAAGGAAATATTGACGAAAGGAAATATTGACAAAAGGAAATATTGACAAAAGGAAATATTGACAAAAGGGAATATTGACAAAAGGAAATATTCAAAAAAGAAAATATTGTAAAAAGGAAATATTGACATTAGGAAAATTTTCGACAAAAGGAAATATTGACAAAATGAAATATTGACAAAAGGAAATAGTAAAAAAAGGAAGTATAGAAAAGAGAAAATATTCAAAAAAGGAAATATTGGCAAAAGGTAATATTGACAAAAGTAAATATTGAAAAAAGGAAATATTGAAGAAAGGAAATATTGACAAAAAATAAATATTGACAAAAGGAAATATTCAAAAAAGGAAATATTGACAAAAGGAAGTATAGAAAAGAGGAAATATTCAAAAAAGGAAATAATGAAAAAAGGAAATATTGAAAAAAGGAAATATTGAAAAGAGGAAATATTCAAAAAAGGAAATATTTACAAAAGGAAATATTCAAAAAAGGAAATATTGACAAAAGGATGTATAGAAAAGAGGAAATATTCAAAAGAGGAAATATTGAAAAAAGGAAATATTGATAAAGGGAATATTGAAAAGAGGAAATATTCATAAAAGGAAATATTGAAAAAAGGAAATATTGAAAAAAGGAAATATTGAAAAGAGGAAATATTCATAAAAGGAAATATTGACAAAAGGTAATATTCAAAAAAGGAAATATTGACAAAAGGAAGTATAGAAAAGAGGAAATAATCAAAAAAAGAAAATATTGAAAAAAGGAACTATTGAAAAAAGGAAATATTGAAAAAAGGAAATATTAACAAAAGAATATATTGACAAAAGGAGATATTGACAAAAGGAAATATTGAAAAAAGGAAATATTGACAAAAGGAAATATTGACAAAAGGAAATATTGAAAAAATGAAGTATAGAAATGAGGAAATATTAAAAAAAGGAAATATTAACAAAAGGAAATATTGAAAAAGAAAATATTGAGAAAAGGAAATATTGAAAAAAGGAAATATTGACAAAAGGAAATATTGACAAAAGGAAATTTTGACAAAAGGAAATAAAGAAAAAAGGAAATATTGACAAAAGGGAATATTGAAAAAAGGAAATATTGAAAAAAGTAAATATTGAAAAAAGGTAATATTGAAAAAAGGAAATATTGCAAAAATGAAATATTCAAAAAAGGAAATATTGACAAAAGGAAGTATAGAAAAGAGGAAATATTCAAAAAAGGAAATATTGAAAAAAGGAAATATTGAAAAAAGGAAATATTGAAAATAGGAAATATTCAAAAAAGGTAATATTTACAAAAGGAAATATTCAAAAAAGGAAATATTGACAAAAGGATGTATAGAAAAGAGGAAATATTCAAAAGAGGAAATATTGAAAAAAGGAAATATTGAAAAAAGGAAATATTGAAAAGAGGAAATATTCATAAAAGGAAATATTGACAAAAGGTAATATTCAAAAAAGGAAATATTGACAAAAGGAAGTATAGAAAAGAGGAAATAATCAAAAAAAGAAAATATTGAAAAAAGGAACTATTGAAAAAAGGAAGTATGGAAAAGAGGAAAAATTCAAAAAAAGAAATATTGACAAAAGTAAATATTGAAAAAAGGAAATATTGACAAAAGAAGGTATAGAAAAGGGTAAATATTCAAAAGAGGAAATATTGAAAAAACGAAATATTGACGAAAGGAAATATTGACGAAAGGAAATATTGACAAAAGGAAATATTGACAAAAGGAAATATTGACAAAAGGGAATATTGACAAAAGGAAATATTCAAAAAAGAAAATATTGTAAAAAGGAAATATTGACATTAGGAAAATTTTCGATAAAAGGAAATATTGACAAAATGAAATATTGACAAAAGGAAATAGTAAAAAAAGGAAGTATAGAAAAGAGAAAATATTCAAAAAAGGAAATATTGGCAAAAGGTAATATTGACAAAAGTAAATATTGAAAAAAGGAAATATTGAAGAACGGAAATATTGACAAAAAATAAATATTGACAAAAGGAAATATTCAAAAAAGGAAATATTGACAAAAGGAAGTATAGAAAAGAGGAAATATTCAAAAAAGGAAATAATGAAAAAAGGAAATATTGAAAAAAGGAAATATTGAAAAGAGGAAATATTCAAAAAAGGAAATATTTACAAAAGGAAATATTCAAAAAAGGAAATATTGACAAAAGGATGTATAGAAAAGAGGAAATATTCAAAAGAGGAAATATTGAAAAAAGGAAATATTGATAAAGGGAATATTGAAAAGAGGAAATATTCATAAAAGGAAATATTGACAAAAGGAAATATTCAAAGAAGGAAATATTGACAAAAGGAAGTATAGAAAAGAGGAAATAATCAAAAAAGGAAATATTGAAAAAAGGAACTATTGAAAAAAGGAAGTATAGAAAAGAGGAAAAATTCAAAAAAAGAAATATTGACAAAAGGAAATATTGAAAAAAGGAAATATTGACAAAAGAAGGTATAGAAAAGAGTAAATATTCAAAAAAGGAAATATTGAATAAAGGAAAATTGACGAAAGGAAATATTGACGAAAGGAAATATTGACAAAAGGAAATATTGACAAAAGGAAATATTGACAAAAGGGAATATTGACAAAAGGAAATATTCAAAAAAGGAAATATTGTAAAAAGGAAATATTGACATGAGGGAAATTTTCGCCAAAGGGAAATATTGCCAAACGTAATATTGACAAAAGTAAATATTGAAAAAAGGAAATATTGAAAAAAGGAAGTATTGCAAAAAGGAAATATTCAAAAAAGGATATGTTGACAAAAGGAAGTATAGAAAAGAGGAAATATTCAAAACAGGAAATATTGAAAAAAGGAAATATTGAAAAAATGAAATATTGAAAAAAGGAAATGTTAACAAAAGGAAATATTGAAAACAGGAAATAATGACAAAAGGAAATAATGACGGAAAGAAATATAGACAAAAGGAAAAATTGACAGAAGGAAATATTGACAAAAAGAAATATTGAAAAAAGGAATATTGACAAAAGGAAATATTCAAAAAAGGAAATATTGACAAAAGGAAACATTGACAAAAGGAAATATTGACTAAAAAAAATATTGAAAAAAGGAATATTGACAAAAGGAAATATTCAAAAAAGGAATATTGATACAAGAAAATATTCAAAAAAGGAAATATTGAAAAAAGGAAATATTGACAAAAGGAAATAATGACAAAAGGAAATATTCAAAAAAGGAAATATTCAAAAAAGGAAATATTGAAAAAAGGAAATATTGACAAAAGGAAATATTGACAAAAGGAAATATTGACAAAATGAAATATTGAGAAAAGGAAATAGTAAAAAAAGGAAGTATAGAAAAGAGGAAATATTCAAAAAGGAAATATTGATCAAAGGAAATATTGAAAAAAGGAAGTATAGAAAAGAGGAAATATTAAAAAAAGGAAATATTAACAAAAGGAAATATTGAAAAAGAAAATATTGAGAAAAGGAAATATTGAAAAAAGGAAATATTGAAAAAAGGAAATATTAACAAAAGAATATATTGACAAAAGGAGATATTGACAAAAGGAAATATTGAAAAAAGGAAATATTGACAAAAGGAAATATTGACAAAAGGAAATATTGAAAAAAGGTAGTATAGAAATGAGGAAATATTAAAAAAAGGAAATATTAACAAAAGGAAATATTGAAAAAGAAAATATTGAGAAAAGAAAATATTGAAAAAAGGAAATATTGACAAAAGGAAATATTGACAAAAGAAAATATTGACAAAAGGAAATATTGACAAAAGGAAATATTGAAAAAAGGAAATATTGACAAAAGGAAATATTGACAAAAGGAAATATTCACAAAAGGAAATATTGAAAAAAGGAATATTGACAAAAGGAAATATTCACAAATAGAAATATTCAAAAAAGGAAATATTGAAAAAAGGAAATATTGACAAAAGGAAATATTGACAAAAGGAAATATTGACAAAATGAAATATTGAGAAAAAGAAATAGTAAAAAAAGGAAGTATAGAAAAGAGGAAATATTCAAAAAGGAAATATTGACAAAAGGAAATATTGAAAAAAGGAAGTATAGAAAGGAGGAAATGTTAAAAAATGGAAATATTAACAAAAGGAAATATTGAAAAAGAATATATTGAGAAAAAGAAATATTGAAAAAAGGAAATATTGACAAAAGGAAACATTGACAAAAGAAAATATTGACAAAAGGAAATATTGACAAAAGGAAATATTGAAAAAAGGAAATATTGAAAAAAGGAACTATTGAAAAAAGGAAGCATGTAAAAGAGGAAAAATTCAAAAAAAGAAATATTGCCAAAAGGAAATATTGAAAAAAGGAAATATTGACAAAAGAAGGTATAGAAAAGAGTAAATATTAAAAAAAGGAAATATTGAAAAAAGGAAATATTGACGAAAGGAAATATTGACGAAAGGAAATATTGACAAAAGGAAATATTCAAAAAAGGAAATATTGTAAAAAGGAAATATTGACATTAGGAAAATTTTCGACAAAAGGAAATATTGACAAAATGAAATATTGACAAAAGGAAATAGTAAAAAAAGGAAGTATAGAAAAGAGAAAATATTCAAAAAAGGAAATATTGGCAAAAGGTAATATTGACAAAAGTAAATATTGAAAAAAGGAAATATTGAAGAAAGGAAATATTGACAAAGACAAATATTGACAAAAGGAAATATTGAAATAAGAAAAAATATTGAAAAAAGGAAATATTCAAAAAAGGAAATATTGACAAAAGGAAGTATAGAAAAGAGGAAATATTCAAAAAAGGAAATATTGAAAAAAGGAAATATTGAAAAAGGAAATATTGAAAAGAGGAAATATTCAAAAAAGGAAATATTTACAAAAGGAAATATTCAAAAAAATAAATATTGACAAAAGGATGTATAGAAAAGAGGAAATATTCAAAAGAGGAAATATTGAAAAAAGGAAATATTGAAAAAAGGAAATATTGAAAAGAGGAAATATTCATAAAAGGAAATATTGACAAAAGGAAATATTCAAAAAAGAAAATATTGACAAAAGGAAGTATAGAAAAGAGGAAATAATCAAAAAAGGAAATATTGAAAAAAGGAACTATTGAAAAAAGGAAGTATAGAAAATAGGAAAAATTCAAAAAAAGAAATATTGACAAAAGGAAATATTGAAAAAAGGAAATATTGACAAAAGAAGGTATATAAAAGAGTAAATATTCAAAAAAGGAAATATTGAAAAAAGGAAATATTGACGAAAGGAAATATATACGAAAGGAAATATTGACAAAAGGAAATATTGACAAAAGGAAATATTGACAAAAGGGAAAATTGACAAAAGGAAATATTCAAAAAAGGAAATAATGTAAAAAGGAAATATTGACATTAGGAAAATTTTCGACAAAAGGAAATATTGACAAAATGAAATATTGACAAAAGGAAATATTGAAAAAAGGAAATATTGAAAAAAGGAAGTATTGCAAAAAGGAAATATTCAAAAAAGGAAATGTTGACAAAAGGAAGTATAGAAAAGAGGAAATATTCAAAACAGGAAATTTTGAAAAAATGAAATATTGAGAAAAGGAATAGTTGACAAAAGGAAATATTGAAAAAAAGAAAAAATGACAAAAGGAAATATTGATAGAAAGAAATATAGACAAAAGGAAAAATTGACCGAAGGAAATATTAACAAAAAGAAATATTGAAAAAAGGAATATTGACAAAAGGAAATATTCAAAAAAGGTAATATTGACAAAAGGAAATATTGACAAAAGGAAATATTGACAAAAAGAAATATTGAAAAAAGGAATATTGACAAAAGGAAATATTCAAAAAGGAATATTGATCAAAGAAAATATTCAAAAAAGGAAATATTGAAAAAAGTAAATATTGACAAAAGGAAATAATGACAAAACGAAATATTGAAAAAAGGGAAATATTCAAAAAAGGAAATATTGAAAAAAGGAAATATTGACAAAAGGAAATATTGACAAAAGGAAATATTGACAAAATGAAATATTGAGAAAAAGAAATAGTAAAAAAAGGAAGTATAGAAAAGAGGAAATATTCAAAAAGGAAATTTTGACAAAAGGAAATATTGAAAAAAGGAAGTATAGAAAGGAGGAAATATTAAAAAATGGAAATATTAACAAAAGGAAATATTGAAAAAGAATATATTGAGAAAAAGAAATATTGAAAAAAGGAAATATTGACAAAAGGAAACATTGACAAAAGAAAATATTGACAAAAGGAAATATTGACAAAAGGAAATATTGAAAAAAGGAAATATTGAAAAAAGGAACTATTGAAAAAAGGAAATATTGACATTAGGAAAATTTTCGACAAAAGGAAATATTGACAAAATGAAATATTGACAAAAGGAAATAGTAAAAAAAGGAAGTATAGAAAAGAGAAAATATTCAAAAAAGGAAATATTGGCAAAAGGTAATATTGACAAAAGTAAATATTGAAAAAAGGAAATATTGAAGAAAGGAAATATTGACAAAGACAAATATTGACAAAAGGAAATATTGAAATAAGAAAAAATATTGAAAAAAGGAAATATTCAAAAAAGGAAATATTGACAAAAGGAAGTATAGAAAAGAGGAAATATTCAAAAAAGGAAATATTGAAAAAAGGAAATATTGAAAAAGGAAATATTGAAAAGAGGAAATATTCAAAAAAGGAAATATTTACAAAAGGAAATATTCAAAAAAATAAATATTGACAAAAGGATGTATAGAAAAGAGGAAATATTCAAAAGAGGAAATATTGAAAAAAGGAAATATTGAAAAAAGGAAATATTGAAAAGAGGAAATATTCATAAAAGGAAATATTGACAAAAGGAAATATTCAAAAAAGAAAATATTGACAAAAGGAAGTATAGAAAAGAGGAAATAATCAAAAAAGGAAATATTGAAAAAAGGAACTATTGAAAAAAGGAAGTATAGAAAAGAGGAAAAATTCAAAAAAAGAAATATTGACAAAAGGAAATATTGAAAAAAGGAAATATTGACAAAAGAAGGTATATAAAAGAGTAAATATTCAAAAAAGGAAATATTGAAAAAAGGAAATATTGACGAAAGGAAATATATACGAAAGGAAATATTGACAAAAGGAAATATTGACAAAAGGAAATATTGACAAAAGGGAAAATTGACAAAAGGAAATATTCAAAAAAGGAAATAATGTAAAAAGGAAATATTGACATTAGGAAAATTTTCGACAAAAGGAAATATTGACAAAATGAAATATTGACAAAAGGAAATATTGAAAAAAGGAAATATTGAAAAAAGGAAGTATTGCAAAAAGGAAATATTCAAAAAAGGAAATGTTGACAAAAGGAAGTATAGAAAAGAGGAAATATTCAAAACAGGAAATTTTGAAAAAATGAAATATTGAGAAAAGGAAATGTTGACAAAAGGAAATATTGAAAAAAAGAAAAAATGACAAAAGGAAATATTGATAGAAAGAAATATAGACAAAAGGAAAAATTGACCGAAGGAAATATTAACAAAAAGAAATATTGAAAAAAGGAATATTGACAAAAGGAAATATTCAAAAAAGGTAATATTGACAAAAGGAAATATTGACAAAAGGAAATATTGACAAAAAGAAATATTGAAAAAAGGAATATTGACAAAAGGAAATATTCAAAAAGGAATATTGATCAAAGAAAATATTCAAAAAAGGAAATATTGAAAAAAGTAAATATTGACAAAAGGAAATAATGACAAAACGAAATATTGAAAAAAGGGAAATATTCAAAAAAGGAAATATTGAAAAAAGGAAATATTGACAAAAGGAAATATTGACAAAAGGAAATATTGACAAAATGAAATATTGAGAAAAAGAAATAGTAAAAAAAGGAAGTATAGAAAAGAGGAAATATTCAAAAAGGAAATATTGACAAAAGGAAATATTGAAAAAAGGAAGTATAGAAAAGAGGAAATGTTAAAAAATGGAAATATTAACAAAAGGAAATATTGAAAAAGAATATATTGAGAAAAAGAAATATTGAAAAAAGGAAATATTGACAAAAGGAAACATTGACAAAAGAAAATATTGACAAAAGGAAATATTGACAAAAGGAAATATTTAAAAAGGAAATATTGAAAAAAGGAACTATTGAAAAAAGGAAGCATGTAAAAGAGGAAAAATTCAAAAAAAGAAATATTGACAAAAGGAAATATTGAAAAAAGGAAATATTGACAAAAGAAGGTATAGAAAAGAGTAAATATTAAAAAAAGGAAATATTGAAAAAAGGAAATATTGACGAAAGGAAATATTGACGAAAGGAAATATTGACAAAAGGAAATATTCAAAAAAGGAAATATTGTAAAAAGGAAATATTGACATTAGGAAAATTTTCGACAAAAGGAAATATTGACAAAATGAAATATAGACAAAAGGAAATAGTAAAAAAAGGAAGTATAGAAAAGAGAAAATATTCAAAAAAGGAAATATTGGCAAAAGGTAATATTGACAAAAGTAAATATTGAAAAAAGGAAATATTGAAGAAAGGAAATATTGACAAAAACAAATATTGACAAAAGGAAATATTGAAATAAGAAAAAATATTGAAAAAAGGAAATATTCAAAAAAGGAAATATTGACAAAAGGAAGTATAGAAAAGAGGAAATATTCAAAAAAGGAAATATTGAAAAAAGGAAATATTGAAAAAAGGAAATATTGAAAAGAGGAAATATTCAAAAAAGGAAATATTTACAAAAGGAAATATTCAAAAAAATAAATATTGACAAAAGGATGTATAGAAAAGAGGAAATATTCAAAAGAGGAAATATTGAAAAAAGGAAATGTTGAAAAAAGGAAATATTGAAAAGAGGAAATATTCAAAAAAGGAAATATTTACAAAAGGAAATATTCAAAAAAGGAAATATTGACAAAAGGATGTATAGAAAAGAGGAAATATTCAAAAGAGGAAATATTGAAAAAAGGAAATATTGATAAAGGGAATATTGAAAAGAGGAAATATTCATAAAAGGAAATATTGACAAAAGGAAATATTCAAAGAAGGAAATATTGACAAAAGGAAGTTTAGAAAAGAGGAAATAATCAAAAAAGGAAATATTGAAAAAAGGAACTATTGAAAAAAGGAAGTATAGAAAAGAGGAAAAATTCAAAAAAAGAAATATTGACAAAAGGAAATATTGAAAAAAGGAAATATTGACAAAAGAAGGTATAGAAAAGAGTAAATATTCAAAAAAGGAAATATTGAAAAAAGGAAATATTGACGAAAGGAAATATTGACGAAAGGAAATATTGACAAAAGGAAATATTGACAAAAGGAAATATTGACAAAAGGGAATATTGACAAAAGGAAATATTCAAAAAAGGAAATATTGTAAAAAGGAAATATTGACATGAGGGAAATTTTCGCCAAAGGGAAATATTGCCAAACGTAATATTGACAAAAGTAAATATTGAAAAAAGGAAATATTGAAAAAAAAAAGTATTGCAAAAAGGAAATATTCAAAAAAGGATATGTTGACAAAAGGAAGTATAGAAAAGAGGAAATATTCAAAACAGGAAATATTGAAAAAAGGAAATATTGAAAAAATGAAATATTGAAAAAAGGAAATGTTAACAAAAGGAAATATTGAAAAAAGGAAATAATGACAAAAGGAAATAATGACGGAAAGAAATATAGACAAAAGGAAAAATTGACAGAAGGAAATATTGACAAAAAGAAATATTGAAAAAAGGAATATTGACAAAAGGAAATATTCAAAAAAGGAAATATTGACAAAAGGAAACATTGACAAAAGGAAATATTGACAAAAAAAATATTGAAAAAAGGAATATTGACAAAAGGAAATATTCAAAAAAGGAATATTGATACAAGAAAATATTCAAAAAAGGAAATATTGAAAAAAGGAAATATTGACATAAGGAAATAATGACAAAAGGAAATATTCAAAAAAGGAAATATTCAAAAAAGGAAATATTGAAAAAAGGAAATATTGACAAAAGGAAATATTGACAAAAGGAAATATTGACAAAATGAAATATTGAGAAAAGGAAATAGTAAAAAAAGGAAGTATAGAAAAGAGGAAATATTCAAAAAGGAAATATTGATCAAAGGAAATATTGAAAAAAGGAAGTATAGAAAAGAGGAAATATTAAAAAAAGGAAATATTAACAAAAGGAAATATTGAAAAAGAAAATATTGAGAAAAGGAAATGTTGAAAAAAGGAAATATTGAAAAAAGGAAATATTAACAAAAGAATATATTGACAAAAGGAGATATTGACAAAAGGAAATATTGAAAAAAGGAAATATTGACAAAAGGAAATATTGACAAAAGGAAATATTGAAAAAAGGTAGTATAGAAATGAGGAAATATTAAAAAAAGGAAATATTAACAAAAGGAAATATTGAAAAAGAAAATATTGAGAAAAGAAAATATTGAAAAAAGGAAATATTGACAAAAGGAAATATTGACAAAAGAAAATATTGACAAAAGGAAATATTGACAAAAGGAAATATTGAAAAAAGGAATATTGACAAAAGGAAATATTCACAAATAGAAATATTCACAAAAGGAAATATTGAAAAAAGGAATATTGACAAAAGGAAATATTCACAAATAGAAATATTCACAAAAGGAAATATTGAAAAAAGGAAATATTGACAAAAGGAAATATTGACAAAAGGAAATATTGACAAAATGAAATATTGAGAAAAAGAAATAGTAAAAAAAGGAAGTATAGAAAAGAGGAAATATTCAAAAAGGAAATATTGACAAAAGGAAATATTGAAAAAAGGAAGTATAGAAAGGAGGAAATGTTAAAAAATGGAAATATTAACAAAAGGAAATATTGAAAAAGAATATATTGAGAAAAAGAAATATTGAAAAAAGGAAATATTGACAAAAGGAAACATTGACAAAAGAAAATATTGACAAAAGGAAATATTGACAAAAGGAAATATTGAAAAAAGGAAATATTGAAAAAAGGAACTATTGAAAAAAGGAAGCATGTAAAAGAGGAAAAATTCAAAAAAAGAAATATTGCCAAAAGGAAATATTGAAAAAAGGAAATATTGACAAAAGAAGGTATAGAAAAGAGTAAATATTAAAAAAAGGAAATATTGAAAAAAGGAAATATTGACGAAAGGAAATATTGACGAAAGGAAATATTGACAAAAGGAAATATTCAAAAAAGGAAATATTGTAAAAAGGAAATATTGACATTAGGAAAATTTTCGACAAAAGGAAATATTGACAAAATGAAATATTGACAAAAGGAAATAGTAAAAAAAGGAAGTATAGAAAAGAGAAAATATTCAAAAAAGGAAATATTGGCAAAAGGTAATATTGACAAAAGTAAATATTGAAAAAAGGAAATATTGAAGAAAGGAAATATTGACAAAGACAAATATTGACAAAAGGAAATATTGAAATAAGAAAAAATATTGACAAAAGGAAATATTCAAAAAAGGAAATATTGACAAAAGGAAGTATAGAAAAGAGGAAATATTCAAAAAAGGAAATATTGAAAAAAGGAAATATTGAAAAAGGAAATATTGAAAAGAGGAAATATTCAAAAAAGGAAATATTTACAAAAGAAAATATTCAAAAAAATAAATATTGACAAAAGGATGTATAGAAAAGAGGAAATATTCAAAAGAGGAAATATTGAAAAAAGGAAATATTGAAAAAAGGAAATGTTGAAAAGAGGAAATATTCATAAAAGGAAATATTGACAAAAGGAAATATTCAAAAAAGAAAATATTGACAAAAGGAAGTATAGAAAAGAGGAAATAATCAAAAAAGGAAATATTGAAAAAAGGAACTATTGAAAAAAGGAAGTATAGAAAAGAGGAAAAATTCAAAAAAAGAAATATTGACAAAAGGAAATATTGAAAAAAGGAAATATTGACAAAAGAAGGTATATAAAAGAGTAAATATTCAAAAAAGGAAATATTGAAAAAAGGAAATATTGACGAAAGGAAATATATACGAAAGGAAATATTGACAAAAGGAAATATTGACAAAAGGAAATATTGACAAATGGGAAAATTGACAAAAGGAAATATTCAAAAAAGGAAATAATGTTAAAAGGAAATATTGACATTAGGAAAATTTTCGACAAAAGGAAATATTGACAAAATGAAATATTGACAAAAGGAAATATTGAAAAAAGGAAATATTGAAAAAAGGAAGTATTGCAAAAAGGAAATATTCAAAAAAGGAAATGTTGACAAAAGGAAGTATAGAAAAGAGGAAATATTCAAAACAGGAAATTTTGAAAAAATGAAATATTGAGAAAAGGAAATGTTGACAAAAGGAAATATTGAAAAAAAGAAAAAATGACAAAAGGAAATATTGATAGAAAGAAATATAGACAAAAGGAAAAATTGACCGAAGGAAATATTAACAAAAAGAAATATTGAAAAAAGGAATATTGACAAAAGGAAATATTCAAAAAAGGTAATATTGACAAAAGGAAATATTGACAAAAGGAAATATTGACAAAAAGAAATATTGAAAAAAGGAATATTGACAAAAGGAAATATTCAAAAAGGAATATTGATCAAAGAAAATATTCAAAAAAGGAAATATTGAAAAAAGTAAATATTGACAAAAGGAAATAATGACAAAACGAAATATTGAAAAAAGGGAAATATTCAAAAAAGGAAATATTGAAAAAAGGAAATATTGACAAAAGGAAATATTGACAAAAGGAAATATTGACAAAATGAAATATTGAGAAAAAGAAATAGTAAAAAAAGGAAGTATAGAAAAGAGGAAATATTCAAAAAGGAAATATTGACAAAAGGAAATATTGAAAAAAGGAAATATTGACAAAAGAAGGTATAGAAAAGAGTAAATATTAAAAAAAGGAAATATTGAAAAAAGGAAATATTGACGAAAGGAAATATTGACGAAAGGAAATATTGACAAAAGGAAATATTCAAAAAAGGAAATATTGTAAAAAGGAAATATTGACATTAGGAAAATTTTCGACAAAAGGAAATATTGACAAAATGAAATATTGACAAAAGGAAATAGTAAAAAAAGGAAGTATAGAAAAGAGAAAATAGTCAAAAAAGGAAATATTGGCAAAAGGTAATATTGACAAAAGTAAATATTGAAAAAAGGAAATATTGAAGAAAGGAAATATTGACAAAGACAAATATTGACAAAAGGAAATATTGAAATAAGAAAAAATATTGAAAAAAGGAAATATTCAAAAAAGGAAATATTGACAAAAGGAAGTATAGAAAAGAGGAAATATTCAAAAAAGGAAATATTGAAAAAAGGAAATATTGAAAAAGGAAATATTGAAAAGAGGAAATATTCAAAAAAGGAAATATTTACAAAAGGAAATATTCAAAAAAATAAATATTGACAAAAGGATGTATAGAAAAGAGGAAATATTCAAAAGAGGAAATATTGAAAAAAGGAAATATTGAAAAAAGGAAATATTGAAAAGAGGAAATATTCATAAAAGGAAATATTGACAAAAGGAAATATTCAAAAAAGGAAATATTGACAAAAGGAAGTATAGAAAAGAGGAAATAATCAAAAAAGGAAATATTGAAAAAAGGAACTATTGAAAAAAGGAAGTATAGAAAAGAGGAAAAATTCAAAAAAAGAAATATTGACAAAAGGAAATATTGAAAAAAGGAAATATTGACAAAAGAAGGTATATAAAAGAGTAAATATTCAAAAAAGGAAATATTGAAAAAAGGAAATATTGACGAAAGGAAATAGATACGAAAGGAAATATTGACAAAAGGAAATATTGACAAAAGGAAATATTGACAAAAGGGAAAATTGACAAAAGGAAATATTCAAAAAAGGAAATAATGTAATTAGGAAATATTGACATTAGGAAAATTTTCGACAAAAGGAAATATTGACAAAATGAAATATTGACAAAAGGAAATATTGAAAAAAGGAAATATTGAAAAAAGGAAGTATTGCAAAAAGGAAATATTCAAAAAAGGAAATGTTGACAAAAGGAAGTATAGAAAAGAGGAAATATTCAAAACAGGAAATTTTGAAAAAATGAAATATTGAGAAAAGGAAATGTTGACAAAAGGAAATATTGAAAAAAAGAAAAAATGACAAAAGGAAATATTGATAGAAAGAAATATAGACAAAAGGAAAAATTGACCGAAGGAAATATTAACAAAAAGAAATTTTGAAAAAAGGAATATTGACAAAAGGAAATATTCAAAAAAGGTAATATTGACAAAAGGAAATATTGACAAAAGGAAATATTGACAAAAAGAAATATTGAAAAAAGGAATATTGACAAAAGGAAATATTCAAAAAGGAATATTGATCAAAGAAAATATTCAAAAAAGGAAATATTGAAAAAAGTAAATATTGACAAAAGGAAATAATGACAAAACGAAATATTGAAAAAAGGGAAATATTCAAAAAAGGAAATATTGAAAAAAGGAAATATTGACAAAAGGAAATATTGACAAAATGAAATATTGAGAAAAAGAAATAGTAAAAAAAGGAAGTATAGAAAAGAGGAAATATTCAAAAAGGAAATATTGACAAAAGGAAATATTGAAAAAAGGAAGTATAGAAAAGAGGAAATGTTAAAAAATGGAAATATTAACAAAAGGAAATATTGAAAAAGAATATATTGAGAAAAAGAAATATTGAAAAAAGGAAATATTGACAAAAGGAAACATTGACAAAAGAAAATATTGACAAAAGGAAATATTGACAAAAGGAAATATTTAAAAAGGAAATATTGAAAAAAGGAACTATTGAAAAAAGGAAGCATGTAAAAGAGGAGAAATTCAAAAAAAGAAATATTGACAAAAGGAAATATTGAAAAAAGGAAATATTGACAAAAGAAGGTATAGAAAAGAGTAAATATTAAAAAAAGGAAATATTGAAAAAAGGAAATATTGACGAAAGGAAATATTGACGAAAGGAAATATTGACAAAAGGAAATATTCAAAAAAGGAAATATTGTAAAAAGGAAATATTGACATTAGGAAAATTTTCGACAAAAGGAAATATTGACAAAATGAAATATAGACAAAAGGAAATAGTAAAAAAAGGAAGTATAGAAAAGAGAAAATATTCAAAAAAGGAAATATTGGCAAAAGGTAATATTGACAAAAGTAAATATTGAAAAAAGGAAATATTGAAGAAAGGAAATATTGACAAAAACAAATATTGACAAAAGGAAATATTGAAATAAGAAAAAATATTGAAAAAAGGAAATATTCAAAAAAGGAAATATTGACAAAAGGAAGTATAGAAAAGAGGAAATATTCAAAAAAGGAAATATTGAAAAAAGGAAATATTGAAAAAAGGAAATATTGAAAAGAGGAAATATTCAAAAAAGGAAATATTTACAAAAGGAAATATTCAAAAAAATAAATATTGACAAAAGGATGTATAGAAAAGAGGAAATATTCAAAAGAGGAAATATTGAAAAAAGGAAATGTTGAAAAAAGGAAATATTGAAAAGAGGAAATATTCATAAAAGGAAATATTGACAAAAGGAAATATTCAAAAAAGGAAATATTGACAAAAGGAAGTATAGAAAAGAGGAAATAATCAAAAAAGGAAATATTGAAAAAAGGAACTATTGAAAAAAGGAAGTATAGAAAAGAGGAAAAATTCAAAAAAAGAAATATTGACAAAAGGAAATATTGAAAAAAGGAAATATTGACAAAAGAAGGTATATAAAAGAGTAAATATTCAAAAAAGGAAATATTGAAAAAAGGAAATATTGACGAAAGGAAATATTGACGAAAGGAAATATTGACAAAAGGAAATATTGACAAAAGGAAATATTGACAAAAGGAAATATTGACAAAAGGAAATATTGACAAAAGGAAATATTCAAAAAAGGAAATAATGTAAAAAGGAAATATTGACATTAGGAAAATTTTCGACAAAAGGAAATATTGACAAAATGAAATATTGACAAAAGGAAATATTGAAAAAAGGAAATATTGAAAAAAGGAAGTATTGCAAAAAGGAAATATTCAAAAAAGGAAATGTTGACAAAAGGAAGTATAGAAAAGAGGAAATATTCAAAACAGGAAATTTTGAAAAAATGAAATATTGAGAAAAGGAAATGTTGACAAAAGGAAATATTGAAAAAAGGAAATAATGACAAAAGGAAATATTGATAGAAAGAAATATAGACAAAAGGAAAAATTGACCGAAGGAAATATTAACAAAAAAAAGAAATATTGAAAAAAGGAATATTGACAAAAGGAAATATTCAAAAAAGGTAATATTAACAAAAGGAAATATTGACAAAAGGAAATATTGACAGAAAGAAATATTGAAAAAAGGAATATTGACAAAAGGAAATATTCAAAAAGGAATATTGATCAAAGAAAATATTCAAAAAAGGAAATATTGAAAAAAGTAAATATTGACAAAAGGAAATAATGACAAAACGAAATATTGAAAAAAGGAAATATTCAAAAAAGGAAATATTGAAAAAAGGAAATATTGACAAAAGGAAATATTGACAAAAGGAAATATTGACAAAATGAAATATTGAGAAAAAGAAATAGTAAAAAAAGGAAGTATAGAAAAGAGGAAATATTCAAAAAGGAAATATTGACAAAAGGAAATATTGAAAAAAGGAAGTATAGAAAAGAGGAAATGTTAAAAAATGGAAATATTAACAAAAGGAAATATTGAAAAAGAATATATTGAGAAAAAGAAATATTGAAAAAAGGAAATATTGACAAAAGGAAACATTGACAAAAGAAAATATTGACAAAAGGAAATATTGACAAAAGGAAATATTGAAAAAAGGAAATATTGACAAAAGGAAATATTGACAAAAGGAAATATTGAAAAAGGAAATATTGAAAAAAGGAATATTGACAAAAGGAACTGTTCACAAAAGGAAATACTGACAAAAGGAAATATTGAAAAAAGAAAAAATAATGAAAAAAGGAAATATTCAAAAAAGGAAATATTGACATAAGGAATTATAAAAAAGAGGAAATATTCAAAAAAGGAAATATTGAAAAAAGGAAATATTGAAAAAATGAAATATTGACAAATGGAAATATTGGCAAAAAGAAATATTGACAAAAGGGAATATTGACAAAAGGAAATATTCAAAAAAGGAAATATTGAAAAAAGGAAATATTGACATTAGGAAAATTTTCGACGAAAGGAAATATTGACAAAATGAAATATTGATAAAAGGAAATAGTAAAAAAAGGAAGTATAGAAAAGAGAAAATATTATCAAAAAAGGAAATATTGACAAAAGGTAATATTGACAAAAGTAAATATTGAAAAAAGGAAATATTGAAAAAAGGAAATATTGCAAAAAGGAAATATTCAAAAAAGGAAATGTTGACAAAAGGAAGTATAGAAAAGAGGAAATATTCAAAAAAGGGAAATATTGAAAAAAGGAAATATTGACAAAAGGAAGTAGTAAAAAAAGAAAGTATAGAAAAGTGGAAATATTCAAAAAAGGAAATATTGACAAAAGGAAATATTGACAAAAGTAAATATTGAAAAAAGGAAATATTGAAAAAAGGAAATATTGCAAAATGGAAATATTCATAAAAGGAAATGTTGACAAAGGGAAGTATAGAAAAGAGGAAATATCCAAAACAGGAAATATTGAAAAAGGAAAAATTGAAAAAATGAAATATTGAAAAAAAGAAATGCTGACAAAAGGAAATATTGAGAAAAGGAAATAATGACAAAAGGAAATATTTACAAAAGGAAATATTGACAAAAGGAAATATTGAAAAAAGGAAATATTGACAAAAGGAAATATTGAAAAAGGAAATATTGATAAAAGGAAATATTGTCAAGAGGAAACATTGAAAAAAGAAAATATTGATAAAAGTAAATATCGACAAAAAGAAATATTGACAAAAGGAAATATTGAAAAAAGGAAATATTGAAAAAAGGAAATATTGACAAAAGGAAATATTGACAAAAGGAAATATTGAAAAAAGGAAATATTGAAAAAAGGAAATATTGACTAAAAGAAATTATTGACAAAAGGAAATATTGAAAAAAGGAAGTATAGAAAAGAGGAAATATTCAAAAAAGGAAATATTGACAAAAGGAAATATTGAAAAAGGAAATATTGAGAAAAGGAAATATTGAAAAAAGGAAATATTGACAAAAGGAAATATTGACAAAAGAAAATATTGACTAAAGGAAATATTGGCAAAAGGAAATATTGAAAAAAGGAAATATTGACAAAAGGAAGTATTGACAAAAGGAAATATTGACAAAATGAAATATTGAAAAAAGGAATATTGAGTAAAGAAAATATTCAGAAAAGGAATATTGATAAAAGGAAATATTCAAAAAAGGAAATATTGAAAAAAGGAAATATTTAAAAAAAGGAAATATTGAAAAAAGGAAATATTGAAAAAAGGAAATATTGCAAAAAGGAAATATTCAAAAAAGGAAATATTGACAAAATGAAATAGTAAAAAAAGGAAGTATAGAAATGAGGAAATATTCAAAAAAGGAAATATTGAAAAAAGGAAATATTTAAAAAAAGGAAATATTGAAAAAAGGAAATATTGCAAAAAGGAAATATTCAAAAAAGGAAATATTGACAAAATGAAATATTGACAAAAGAAATATTAAAAAAAGGAAGTATAGAAAAGAGGAAATATTCAAAAAAAGGAAATATTGACAATAGAAAATATTTAAAAAAAGGAAATATTGAAAAAAGGAAATATTGAAAAAAGGAATATTGCAAAAAGGAAATATTCAAAAAAGGAAATATTGACAAAAGGAAATATTGAAAAAAGGAAATATTGAAAAAAGGAAATATTGCAAAAACGTAATATTCAAAAAAGTAAATATTGACAAAAGGAAGTGTAGAAAAGAGGAAATATTCAAAAAAGAAAATATTGAAACAAGGAAATATTGAAAAAAGGAAATATTGCAAAAAGGAAATATTGACAAAAGGAAATATTGACAAAATGAAATATTGACAACAGAAATAGTAAAAAAAGGAAGTATAGAAAAGAGGAAATATTCAAAAAAGGAAATATTGAAAAAAGAAATATTGCAAAAAGGAAATATTCAAAAAAGGAAATAATGACAAAAGGAAATATTGAAAAAAGGAAATATTGAAAAAAGGAAATATTGAAAAAAGGAAATATTGGAAAAAGGAAATATTCAAAAAATAAAATATATTGACAAGAGGAAGTATAGAAAAGAGAAAATATTCAAAAAAGAATATATTGAAAAAAGGAAATATTGAAAAAAGGAAATATTGAAAAAGGGAAATATTGACAAAAAATAAAATTGAAAAAAGGAAATATTGACAAAAAGAATTATTGAAAAAAGTAAATATTGACAAAAGGAAATATTGACAAAAGGAAATATTGACAAAAGGAAATATTGACAAAAGGAAATATTGACAAAATGAAATATTGAAAAAAGGAAATATTGAAAATAGGAAATATAGAAAAAAGGAAATATTGACAATAGGAAATTCTGAAAAAAGGAAATATTGACAAAAGGAAATATTGACAAAAGGAATTATTGACAAACGGAAATTTTGAAAAAAGGAAGCATAGAAATGAGGAAATATTCAAAAAACGAAATATTAACAAAAGGAAATATTAAAAAACGGAAATATGGACTAAAGGAAGTATAGAAAAGAGAAAATATTGAAAAAGGAAATATTGAAAAAAGGAAATATTGACAAAAGGAAATATTGACAAATGGATATATTGAAAAAAGGAAATATTGACAAAAGGAAATATAGACAAAAGTAAATATGCAAAAAAGTAAAATATTGAAAAAAGGAAATATTGACAAAAGGATATATAGAAAAGAGGAAATATTGAAAAAGGAAATATTGAAAAAAGGAAATATTGAAAAAAGGAAATATTCAAAAAAGGAAATATTGACAAAAGGAAGTAAAGAAAAGAAGAAATATTCAAAAAATAAAATATTGAAAAAAGGAAATATTGAAAAAAGGAAATATTGAAAAAGGGAAATATTGACAAAAAATAAAATTGAAAAAAGGAAATATTGACAAAAAGAATTATTGAAAAAAGTAAATATTGACAAAAGGAAATATTGACAAAAGGAAATATTGACAAAAGGAAATATTGACAAAAGGAAATATTGACAAAATGAAATATTGAAAAAAGGAAATATTGAAAATAGGAAATATAGAAAAAAGGAAATATTGACAATAGGAAATTCTGAAAAAAGGAAATATTGACAAAAGGAAATATTGACAAAAGGAATTATTGACAAACGGAAATTTTGAAAAAAGGAAGCATAGAAATGAGGAAATATTCAAAAAACGAAATATTAACAAAAGGAAATATTAAAAAACGGAAATATGGACTAAAGGAAGTATAGAAAAGAGAAAATATTGAAAAAGGAAATATTGAAAAAAGGAAATATTGACAAAAGGAAATATTGACAAATGGATATATTGAAAAAAGGAAATATTGACAAAAGGAAATATAGACAAAAGTAAATATGCAAAAAAGTAAAATATTGAAAAAAGGAAATATTGACAAAAGGATATATTGACAAAAGGAAATATTGACAAAAGGAAATATTCAAAAGAGGAAATATTGAAAAAAGGAAATATTGACAAAAGTAAATACTGACAAAAGGAAATATTGACAAACGGAAATTTTGAAAAAAGGAAGCATAGAAATGAGGAAATATTCAAAAAACGAAATATTAACAAAAGGAAATATTAAAAAACGGAAATATGGACTAAAGGAAGTATAGAAAAGAGAAAATATTGAAAAAGGAAATATTGAAAAAAGGAAATATTGACAAAAGGAAATATTGACAAATGGATATATTGAAAAAAGGATATATTGACAAAAGGAAATATAGACAAAAGTAAATACGCAAAAAAGTAAAATATTGAAAAAAGGAAATATTGACAAAAGGATATATTGACAAAAGGAAATATTGACAAAAGGAAATATTCAAAAGAGGAAATATTGAAAAAAGGAAATATTGACAAAAGGAAATATTGACAAATGGAAATATTGACAAAATGAAATATTGACAAAAGGAAATAGTAAAAAAAGGAAGTATAGAAAAGAGGAAATATTCAAAAAAGGTAATATTGACAAAAGGAAATATTGAAAAAAGGAAATATTGAAAAAAGGAAATATTGACTAAGGGAAATATTGACAAAAGGAAATATTGATAAAAGTAAATACTGACAAAAGGAAATATTGACAAAAGGAAATATTGAAAAAAGGAAATGTAGACAAAAGGAAATATTGACAAAAGGAAATATTGAAAAAAGGAAATATTGAAAAAAGGAAATATTCAAAAAAGGAAATATTGACAAAAGGAAGTAAAGAAAAGAAGAAATATTCAAAAAATAAAATATTTAAAAAAGGAAATATATATAAAAAGGAAATATTCAAAAAAGGAAATATTGAAAAAAGGAAATATTCAAAAAAGGAAACTATGACACAAGGATGTATAGAAAAGAAGAAATATTCAAAAGAGTAAATATTGAAAAAAGGAAATATTGAAAAAAGGAAATATTGAAAAGAGGAAATATTTAAAAAAGGAAATATTGACAAAAGGAAATATTCAAAAAAGGAAATATTGACCAAAAGAAGTATAGAAAAGAGGAAATATTTAAAAAAGGAAATATTGAAAAAAGGAAAAATTGCAAAAACGTAATATTCAAAAAAGTAAATATTGACAAAAGGAAGTGTAGAAAAGAGGAAATATTCAAAAAAGAAAATATTGAAACAAGGAAATATTGAAAAAAGGAAATATTGCAAAAAGGAAATATTGACAAAAGGAAATATTGACAAAATGAAATATTGAAAAAAGGAAATATTGAAAATAGGAAATATAGAAAAAAGGAAATATTGACAATAGGAAATTCTGAAAAAAGGAAATATTGACAAAAGGAAATATTGACAAAAGGAATTATTGACAAACGGAAATTTTGAAAAAAGGAAGCATAGAAATGAGGAAATATTCAAAAAACGAAATATTAACAAAAGGAAATATTAAAAAACGGAAATATGGACTAAAGGAAGTATAGAAAAGAGAAAATATTGAAAAAGGAAATATTGAAAAAAGGAAATATTGACAAAAGGAAATATTGACAAATGGATATATTGAAAAAAGGAAATATTGACAAAAGGAAATATAGACAAAAGTAAATATGCAAAAAAGTAAAATATTGAAAAAAGGAAATATTGACAAAAGGATATATTGACAAAAGGAAATATTGACAAAAGGAAATATTCAAAAGAGGAAATATTGAAAAAAGGAAATATTGACAAAAGTAAATACTGACAAAAGGAAATATTGACAAAAGGAAATATTGAAAAAAGGAAATGTAGACAAAAGGAAATATTGACAAAAGGAAATATTGAAAAAAGGAAATATTGAAAAAAGGAAATATTCAAAAAAGGAAATATTGACAAAAGGAAGTAAAGAAAAGAAGAAATATTGAAAAATTAAATATTTAAAAAAGGAAGTATAGAAATGAGGAAATATTCAAAAAAGGAAATATTGAAAAAAGGAAATATTTAAAAAAAGGAAATATTGAAAAAAGGAAATATTGCAAAAAGGAAATATTCAAAAAAGGAAATATTGACAAAATGAAATATTGACAAAAGAAATATTAAAAAAAGGAAGTATAGAAAAGAGGAAATATTCAAAAAAAGGAAATATTGACAATAGAAAATATTTAAAAAAAGGAAATATTGAAAAAAGGAAATATTGAAAAAAGGAATATTGCAAAAAGGAAATATTCAAAAAAGGATATATTGACAAAAGGAAATATTGAAAAAAGGAAATATTGAAAAAAGGAAATATTGCAAAAACGTAATATTCAAAAAAGTAAATATTGACAAAAGGAAGTGTAGAAAAGAGGAAATATTCAAAAAAGAAAATATTGAAACAAGGAAATATTGAAAAAAGGAAATATTGCAAAAAGGAAATATTGACAAAAGGAAATATTGACAAAATGAAATATTGACAACAGAAATAGTAAAAAAAGGAAGTATAGAAAAGAGGAAATATTCAAAAAAGGAAATATTGAAAAAAGAAATATTGCAAAAAGGAAATATTCAAAAAAGGAAATAATGACAAAAGGAAATATTGAAAAAAGGAAATATTGAAAAAAGGAAATATTGAAAAAAGGAAATATTGGAAAAAGGAAATATTCAAAAAATAAAATATATTGACAAGAGGAAGTATAGAAAAGAGAAAATATTCAAAAAAGAATATATTGAAAAAAGGAAATATTGAAAAAAGGAAATATTGAAAAAGGGAAATATTGACAAAAAATAAAATTGAAAAAAGGAAATATTGACAAAAAGAATTATTGAAAAAAGTAAATATTGACAAAAGGAAGTAAAGAAAAGAAGAAATATTCAAAAAATAAAATATTTAAAAAAGGAAATATATATAAAAAGGAAATATTCAAAAAAGGAAATATTTACAAAAGGAAATATTCAAAAAAGGAAACTATGACACAAGGATGTATAGAAAAGAAGAAATATTCAAAAGAGTAAATATTGAAAAAAGGAAATATTGAAAAAAGGAAATATTGAAAAGAGGAAATATTTAAAAAAGGAAATATTGACAAAAGGAAATATTCAAAAAAGGAAATATTGACCAAAAGAAGTATAGAAAAGAGGAAATATTTAAAAAAGGAAATATTGAAAAAAGGAAATATTGCAAAAACGTAATATTCAAAAAAGTAAATATTGACAAAAGGAAGTGTAGAAAAGAGGAAATATTCAAAAAAGAAAATATTGAAACAAGGAAATATTGAAAAAAGGAAATATTGCAAAAAGGAAATATTGACAAAAGGAAATATTGACAAAATGAAATATTGACAAAATGAAATATTGAAAAAAAGGAAATATTGAAAATAGGAAATATAGAAAAAAGGAAATATTGACAATAGGAAATTCTGAAAAAAGGAAATATTGACAAAAGGAAATATTGACAAAAGGAATTATTGACAAACGGAAATTTTGAAAAAAGGAAGCATAGAAATGAGGAAATATTCAAAAAACGAAATATTAACAAAAGGAAATATTAAAAAACGGAAATATGGACTAAAGGAAGTATAGAAAAGAGAAAATATTGAAAAAGGAAATATTGAAAAAAGGAAATATTGACAAAAGGAAATATTGACAAATGGATATATTGAAAAAAGGAAATATTGACAAAAGGAAATATAGACAAAAGTAAATATGCAAAAAAGTAAAATATTGAAAAAAGGAAATATTGACAAAAGGATATATTGACAAAAGGAAATATTGACAAAAGGAAATATTCAAAAGAGGAAATATTGAAAAAAGGAAATATTGACAAAAGTAAATACTGACAAAAGGAAATATTGACAAACGGAAATTTTGAAAAAAGGAAGCATAGAAATGAGGAAATATTCAAAAAACGAAATATTAACAAAAGGAAATATTAAAAAACGGAAATATGGACTAAAGGAAGTATAGAAAAGAGAAAATATTGAAAAAGGAAATATTGAAAAAAGGAAATATTGACAAAAGGAAATATTGACAAATGGATATATTGAAAAAAGGAAATATTGACAAAAGGAAATATAGACAAAAGTAAATATGCAAAAAAGTAAAATATTGAAAAAAGGAAATATTGACAAAAGGATATATTGACAAAAGGAAATATTGACAAAAGGAAATATTCAAAAGAGGAAATATTGAAAAAAGGAAATATTGACAAAAGGAAATATTGACAAATGGAAATATTGACAAAATGAAATATTGACAAAAGGAAATAGTAAAAAAAGGAAGTATAGAAAAGAGGAAATATTCAAAAAAGGTAATATTGACAAAAGGAAATATTGAAAAAAGGAAATATTGAAAAAAGGAAATATTGACTAAGGGAAATATTGACAAAAGGAAATATTGATAAAAGTAAATACTGACAAAAGGAAATATTGACAAAAGGAAATATTGAAAAAAGGAAATGTAGACAAAAGGAAATATTGACAAAAGGAAATATTGAAAAAAGGAAATATTGAAAAAAGGAAATATTCAAAAAAGGAAATATTGACAAAAGGAAGTAAAGAAAAGAAGAAATATTCAAAAAATAAAATATTGAAAAAAGGAAATATTGAAAAAAGGAAATATTGACAAAAGGAAATATTGACAAAAGGAATTATTGACAAACGGAAATTTTGAAAAAAGGAAGCATAGAAATGAGGAAATATTCAAAAAACGAAATATTAACAAAAGGAAATATTAAAAAACGGAAATATGGACTAAAGGAAGTATAGAAAAGAGAAAATATTGAAAAAGGAAATATTGAAAAAAGGAAATATTGACAAAAGGAAATATTGACAAATGGATTTATTGAAAAAAGGAAATATTGACAAAAGGAAATATAGACAAAAGTAAATATGCAAAAAAGTAAAATATTGAAAAAAGGAAATATTGACAAAAGGATATATTGACAAAAGGAAATATTGACAAAAGGAAATATTCAAAAGATGAAATATTGAAAAAAGGAAATATTGACAAAAGGAAATATTGACAAATGGAAATATTGACAAAATGAAATATTGACAAAAGGAAATAGTAAAAAAAGGAAGTATAGAAAAGAGGAAATATTCAAAAAAGGTAATATTGACAAAAGGAAATATTGAAAAAAGGAAATATTGAAAAAAGGAAATATTGACTAAGGGAAATATTGACAAAAGGAAATATTGATAAAAGTAAATACTGACAAAAGGAAATATTGACAAAAGGAAATATTGAAAAAAGGAAATGTAGACAAAAGGAAATATTGACAAAAGTAAATATTGAAAAAAGGAAATATTGAAAAAAGGAAATATTCAAAAAAGGAAATATTGACAAAAGGAAGTAAAGAAAAGAAGAAATATTCAAAAAATAAAATATTTAAAAAAGGAAATATATATAAAAAGGAAATATTCAAAAAAGGAAATATTTACAAAAGGAAATATTCAAAAAAGGAAACTATGACACAAGGATGTATAGAAAAGAAGAAATATTCAAAAGAGTAAATATTGAAAAAAGGAAATATTGAAAAAAGGAAATATTGAAAAGAGGAAATATTTAAAAAAGGAAATATTGACAAAAGGAAATATTCAAAAAAGGAAATATTGACCAAAAGAAGTATAGAAAAGAGGAAATATTTAAAAAAGGAAATATTGAAAAAAGGAAATATTGCAAAAACGTAATATTCAAAAAAGTAAATATTGACAAAAGGAAGTGTAGAAAAGAGGAAATATTCAAAAAAGAAAATATTGAAACAAGGAAATATTGAAAAAAGGAAATATTGCAAAAAGGAAATATTGACAAAAGGAAATATTGACAAAATGAAATATTGACAACAGAAATAGTAAAAAAAGGAAGTATAGAAAAGAGGAAATATTCAAAAAAGGAAATATTGAAAAAAGAAATATTGCAAAAAGGAAATATTCAAAAAAGGAAATAATGACAAAAGGAAATATTGAAAAAAGGAAATATTGAAAAAAGGAAATATTGAAAAAAGGAAATATTGAAAAAAGGAAATATTGGAAAAAGGAAATATTCAAAAAATAAAATATATTGACAAGAGGAAGTATAGAAAAGAGAAAATATTCAAAAAAGAATATATTGAAAAAAGGAAATATTGAAAAAAGGAAATATTGAAAAAGGGAAATATTGACAAAAAATAAAATTGAAAAAAGGAAATATTGACAAAAAGAATTATTGAAAAAAGTAAATATTGACAAAAGGAAATATTGACAAAAGGAAATATTGACAAAAGGAAATATTGACAAAAGGAAATATTGACAAAATGAAATATTGAAAAAAGGAAATATTGAAAATAGGAAATATAGAAAAAAGGAAATATTGACAATAGGAAATTCTGAAAAAAGGAAATATTGACAAAAGGAAATATTGACAAAAGGAATTATTGACAAACGGAAATTTTGAAAAAAGGAAGCATAGAAATGAGGAAATATTCAAAAAACGAAATATTAACAAAAGGAAATATTAAAAAACGGAAATATGGACTAAAGGAAGTATAGAAAAGAGAAAATATTGAAAAAGGAAATATTGAAAAAAGGAAATATTGACAAAAGGAAATATTGACAAATGGATATATTGAAAAAAGGAAATATTGACAAAAGGAAATATAGACAAAAGTAAATACGCAAAAAAGTAAAATATTGAAAAAAGGAAATATTGACAAAAGGATATATTGAAAAAAGGATTTCAATATATCCATTTGTCAATATAGACAAAAGTAAATATGCAAAAAAGTAAAATATTGAAAAAAGGAAATATTGACAAAAGTAAATACTGACAAAAGGAAATATTGACAAACGGAAATTTTGAAAAAAGGAAGCATAGAAATGAGGAAATATTCAAAAAACGAAATATTAACAAAAGGAAATATTAAAAAACGGAAATATGGACTAAAGGAAGTATAGAAAAGAGAAAATATTGAAAAAGGAAATATTGAAAAAAGGAAATATTGACAAAAGGAAATATTGACAAATGGATATATTGAAAAAAGGAAATATTGACAAAAGGAAATATAGACAAAAGTAAATATGCAAAAAAGTAAAATATTGAAAAAAGGAAATATTGACAAAAGGATATATTGACAAAAGGAAATATTGACAAAAGGAAATATTCAAAAGAGGAAATATTGAAAAAAGGAAATATTGACAAAAGGAAATATTGACAAATGGAAATATTGACAAAATGAAATATTGACAAAAGGAAATAGTAAAAAAAGGAAGTATAGAAAAGAGGAAATATTCAAAAAAGGTAATATTGACAAAAGGAAATATTGAAAAAAGGAAATATTGAAAAAAGGAAATATTGACTAAGGGAAATATTGACAAAAGGAAATATTGATAAAAGTAAATACTGACAAAAGGAAATATTGACAAAAGGAAATATTGAAAAAAGGAAATGTAGACAAAAGGAAATATTGACAAAAGGAAATATTGAAAAAAGGAAATATTGAAAAAAGGAAATATTCAAAAAAGGAAATATTGACAAAAGGAAGTAAAGAAAAGAAGAAATATTCAAAAAATAAAATATTTAAAAAAGGAAATATATATAAAAAGGAAATATTCAAAAAAGGAAATATTTACAAAAGGAAATATTCAAAAAAGGAAACTATGACACAAGGATGTATAGAAAAGAAGAAATATTCAAAAGAGTAAATATTGAAAAAAGGAAATATTGAAAAAAGGAAATATTGAAAAGAGGAAATATTTAAAAAAGGAAATATTGACAAAAGGAAATATTCAAAAAAGGAAATATTGACCAAAAGAAGTATAGAAAAGAGGAAATATTTAAAAAAGGAAATATTGAAAAAAGGAAATATTGCAAAAACGTAATATTCAAAAAAGTAAATATTGACAAAAGGAAGTGTAGAAAAGAGGAAATATTCAAAAAAGAAAATATTGAAACAAGGAAATATTGAAAAAAGGAAATATTGCAAAAAGGAAATATTGACAAAAGGAAATATTGACAAAATGAAATATTGACAACAGAAATAGTAAAAAAAGGAAGTATAGAAAAGAGGAAATATTCAAAAAAGGAAATATTGAAAAAAGAAATATTGCAAAAAGGAAATATTCAAAAAAGGAAATAATGACAAAAGGAAATATTGAAAAAAGGAAATATTGAAAAAAGGAAATATTGAAAAAAGGAAATATTGGAAAAAGGAAATATTCAAAAAATAAAATATATTGACAAGAGGAAGTATAGAAAAGAGAAAATATTCAAAAAAGAATATATTGAAAAAAGGAAATATTGAAAAAAGGAAATATTGAAAAAGGGAAATATTGACAAAAAATAAAATTGAAAAAAGGAAATATTGACAAAAAGAATTATTGAAAAAAGTAAATATTGACAAAAGGAAATATTGACAAAAGGAAATATTGACAAAAGGAAATATTGACAAAAGGAAATATTGACAAAATGAAATATTGAAAAAAGGAAATATTGAAAATAGGAAATATAGAAAAAAGGAAATATTGACAATAGGAAATTCTGAAAAAAGGAAATATTGACAAAAGGAAATATTGACAAAAGGAATTATTGACAAACGGAAATTTTGAAAAAAGGAAGCATAGAAATGAGGAAATATTCAAAAAACGAAATATTAACAAAAGGAAATATTAAAAAACGGAAATATGGACTAAAGGAAGTATAGAAAAGAGAAAATATTGAAAAAGGAAATATTGAAAAAAGGAAATATTGACAAAAGGAAATATTGACAAATGGATATATTGAAAAAAGGAAATATTGACAAAAGGAAATATAGACAAAAGTAAATATGCAAAAAAGTAAAATATTGAAAAAAGGAAATATTGACAAAAGGATATATTGACAAAAGGAAATATTGACAAAAGGAAATATTCAAAAGAGGAAATATTGAAAAAAGGAAATATTGACAAAAGTAAATACTGACAAAAGGAAATATTGACAAACGGAAATTTTGAAAAAAGGAAGCATAGAAATGAGGAAATATTCAAAAAACGAAATATTAACAAAAGGAAATATTAAAAAACGGAAATATGGACTAAAGGAAGTATAGAAAAGAGAAAATATTGAAAAAGGAAATATTGAAAAAAGGAAATATTGACAAAAGGAAATATTGACAAAAGGATATATTGACAAAAGGAAATATTGACAAAAGGAAATATTCAAAAGAGGAAATATTGAAAAAAGGAAATATTGACAAAAGGAAATATTGACAAATGGAAATATTGACAAAATGAAATATTGACAAAAGGAAATAGTAAAAAAAGGAAGTATAGAAAAGAGGAAATATTCAAAAAAGGTAATATTGACAAAAGGAAATATTGAAAAAAGGAAATATTGAAAAAAGGAAATATTGACTAAGGGAAATATTGACAAAAGGAAATATTGATAAAAGTAAATACTGACAAAAGGAAATATTGACAAAAGGAAATATTGAAAAAAGGAAATGTAGACAAAAGGAAATATTGACAAAAGGAAATATTGAAAAAAGGAAATATTGAAAAAAGGAAATATTCAAAAAAAGGAAATATTGACAAAAGGAAGTAAAGAAAAGAAGAAATATTCAAAAAATGAAATATTAAAAAAAGGAAATATTGAAAAAAGGAAATATTGACAAAAGGAAATATTGACAAAAGGAATTATTGACAAACGGAAATTTTGAAAAAAGGAAGCAAAGAAATGAGGAAATATTCAAAAAACGAAATATTAACAAAAGGAAATATTAAAAAACGGAAATATGGACTAAAGGAAGTATAGAAAAGAGAAAATATTGAAAAAGGAAATATTGAAAAAAGGAAATATTGACAAAAGGAAATATTGACAAATGGATATATTGAAAAAAGGAAATATTGACAAAAGGAAATATAGACAAAAGTAAATATGCAAAAAAGTAAAATATTGAAAAAAGGAAATATTGACAAAAGGATATATTGACAAAAGGAAATATTGACAAAAGGAAATATTCAAAAGAGGAAATATTGAAAAAAGGAAATATTGACAAAAGGAAATATTGACAAATGGAAATATTGACAAAATGAAATATTGACAAAAGGAAATATTAAAAAAAGGAAGTATAGAAAAGAGGAAATATTCAAAAAAGGTAATATTGATAAAAGGAAATATTGAAAAAAGGAAATATTGAAAAAAGGAAATATTGACTAAGGGAAATATTGACAAAAGGAAATATTGATAAAAGTAAATACTGACAAAAGGAAATATTGACAAAAGGAAATATTGAAAAAAGGAAATGTAGACAAAAGGAAATATTGACAAAAGGAAATATTGAAAAAAGGAAATATTGAAAAAAGGAAATATTCAAAAAAGGAAATATTGACAAAAGGAAGTAAAGAAAAGAAGAAATATTCAAAAAATAAAATATTTAAAAAAGGAAATATATATAAAAAGGAAATATTCAAAAAAGGAAATATTTACAAAAGGAAATATTCAAAAAAGGAAACTATGACACAAGGATGTATAGAAAAGAAGAAATATTCAAAAGAGTAAATATTGAAAAAAGGAAATATTGAAAAAAGGAAATATTGAACAGAGGAAATATTTAAAAAAGGAAATATTGACAAAAGGAAATATTCAAAAAAGGAAATATTGACCAAAAGAAGTATAGAAAAGAGGAAATATTTAAAAAAGGAAATATTGAAAAAAGGAAATATTGCAAAAACGTAATATTCAAAAAAGTAAATATTGACAAAAGGAAGTGTAGAAAAGAGGAAATATTCAAAAAAGAAAATATTGAAACAAGGAAATATTGAAAAAAGGAAATATTGCAAAAAGGAAATATTGACAAAAGGAAATATTGACAAAATGAAATATTGACAACAGAAATAGTAAAAAAAGGAAGTATAGAAAAGAGGAAATATTCAAAAAAGGAAATATTGAAAAAAGAAATATTGCAAAAAGGAAATATTCAAAAAAGGAAATAATGACAAAAGGAAATATTGAAAAAAGGAAATATTGAAAAAAGGAAATATTGAAAAAAGGAAATATTGGAAAAAGGAAATATTCAAAAAATAAAATATATTGACAAGAGGAAGTATAGAAAAGAGAAAATATTCAAAAAAGAATATATTGAAAAAAGGAAATATTGAAAAAAGGAAATATTGAAAAAGGGAAATATTGACAAAAAATAAAATTGAAAAAAGGAAATATTGACAAAAAGAATTATTGAAAAAAGGTAATATTGAAAAAAGGAAATATTGACAAAAGGAAATATTGACAAAAGGAAATATTGACAAAAGGAAATATTGACAAAATGAAATATTGAAAAAAGGAAATATTGAAAATAGGAAATATAGAAAAAAGGAAATATTGACAATAGGAAATTCTGAAAAAAGGAAATATTGACAAAAGGAAATATTGACAAAAGGAATTATTGACAAACGGAAATTTTGAAAAAAGGAAGCATAGAAATGAGGAAATATTCAAAAAACGAAATATTAACAAAAGGAAATATTAAAAAACGGAAATATGGACTAAAGGAAGTATAGAAAAGAGAAAATATTGAAAAAGGAAATATTGAAAAAAGGAAATATTGACAAAAGGAAATATTGACAAATGGATATATTGAAAAAAGGAAATATTGACAAAAGGAAATATAGACAAAAGTAAATATGCAAAAAAGTAAAATATTGAAAAAAGGAAATATTGACAAAAGGATATATTGACAAAAGGAAATATTGACAAAAGGAAATATTCAAAAGAGGAAATATTGAAAAAAGGAAATATTGACAAAAGTAAATACTGACAAAAGGAAATATTGACAAACGGAAATTTTGAAAAAAGGAAGCATAGAAATGAGGAAATATTCAAAAAACGAAATATTAACAAAAGGAAATATTAAAAAACGGAAATATGGACTAAAGGAAGTATAGAAAAGAGAAAATATTGAAAAAGGAAATATTGAAAAAAGGAAATATTGACAAAATGAATTATTGACAAATGGATATATTGAAAAAAGGAAATATTGACAAAAGGAAATATAGACAAAAGTAAATATGCAAAAAAGTAAAATATTGAAAAAAGGAAATATTGACAAAAGGATATATTGACAAAAGGAAATATTGACAAAAGGAAATATTCAAAAGAGGAAATATTGAAAAAAGGAAATATTGACAAAAGGAAATATTGACAAATGGAAATATTGACAAAATGAAATATTGACAAAAGGAAATAGTAAAAAAAGGAAGTATAGAAAAGAGGAAATATTCAAAAAAGGTAATATTGACAAAAGGAAATATTGAAAAAAGGAAATATTGAAAAAAGGAAATATTGACTAAGGGAAATATTGACAAAAGGAAATATTGATAAAAGTAAATACTGACAAAAGGAAATATTGACAAAAGGAAATATTGAAAAAAGGAAATGTAGACAAAAGGAAATATTGACAAAAGGAAATATTGAAAAAAGGAAATATTGAAAAAAGGAAATATTCAAAAAAGGAAATATTGACAAAAGGAAGTAAAGAAAAGAAGAAATATTCAAAAAAGAAAATATTGAAAAAAGGAAATATTGAAAAAAGGAAATATTGACAAAAGGAAATATTGACAAAAGGAATTATTGACAAACGGAAATTTTGAAAAAAGGAAGCATAGAAATGAGGAAATATTCAAAAAACGAAATATTAACAAAAGGAAATATTAAAAAACGGAAATATGGACTAAAGGAAGTATAGAAAAGAGAAAATATTGAAAAAGGAAATATTGAAAAAAGGAAATATTGACAAAAGGAAATATTGACAAATGGATATATTGAAAAAAGGAAATATTGACAAAAGGAAATATAGACAAAAGTAAATATGCAAAAAAGTAAAATATTGAAAAAAGGAAATATTGACAAAAGGATATATTGACAAAAGGAAATATTGACAAAAGGAAATATTCAAAAGATGAAATATTGAAAAAAGGAAATATTGACAAAAGGAAATATTGACAAATGGAAATATTGACAAAATGAAATATTGACAAAAGGAAATAGTAAAAAAAGGAAGTATAGAAAAGAGGAAATATTCAAAAAAGGTAATATTGACAAAAGGAAATATTGAAAAAAGGAAATATTGAAAAAAGGAAATATTGACTAAGGGAAATATTGACAAAAGGAAATATTGATAAAAGTAAATACTGACAAAAGGAAATATTGACAAAAGGAAATATTGAAAAAAGGAAATGTAGACAAAAGGAAATATTGACAAAAGGAAATATTGAAAAAAGGAAATATTGAAAAAAGGAAATATTCAAAAAAGGAAATATTGACAAAAGGAAGTAAAGAAAAGAAGAAATATTCAAAAAATAAAATATTTAAAAAAGGAAATATATATAAAAAGGAAATATTCAAAAAAGGAAATATTTACAAAAGGAAATATTCAAAAAAGGAAACTATGACACAAGGATGTATAGAAAAGAAGAAATATTCAAAAGAGTAAATATTGAAAAAAGGAAATATTGAAAAAAGGAAATATTGAAAAGAGGAAATATTTAAAAAAGGAAATATTGACAAAAGGAAATATTCAAAAAAGGAAATATTGACCAAAAGAAGTATAGAAAAGAGGAAATATTTAAAAAAGGAAATATTGAAAAAAGGAAATATTGCAAAAACGTAATATTCAAAAAAGTAAATATTGACAAAAGGAAGTGTAGAAAAGAGGAAATATTCAAAAAAGAAAATATTGAAACAAGGAAATATTGAAAAAAGGAAATATTGCAAAAAGGAAATATTGACAAAAGGAAATATTGACAAAATGAAATATTGACAACAGAAATAGTAAAAAAAGGAAGTATAGAAAAGAGGAAATATTCAAAAAAGGAAATATTGAAAAAAGAAATATTGCAAAAAGGAAATATTCAAAAAAGGAAATAATGACAAAAGGAAATATTGAAAAAAGGAAATATTGAAAAAAGGAAATATTGAAAAAAGGAAATATTGGAAAAAGGAAATATTCAAAAAATAAAATATATTGACAAGAGGAAGTATAGAAAAGAGAAAATATTCAAAAAAGAATATATTGAAAAAAGGAAATATTGAAAAAAGGAAATATTGAAAAAGGGAAATATTGACAAAAAATAAAATTGAAAAAAGGAAATATTGACAAAAAGAATTATTGAAAAAAGTAAATATTGACAAAAGGAAATATTGACAAAAGGAAATATTGACAAAAGGAAATATTGACAAAAGGAAATATTGACAAAATGAAATATTGAAAAAAGGAAATATTGAAAATAGGAAATATAGAAAAAAGGAAATATTGACAATAGGAAATTCTGAAAAAAGGAAATATTGACAAAAGGAAATATTGACAAAAGGAATTATTGACAAACGGAAATTTTGAAAAAAGGAAGCATAGAAATGAGGAAATATTCAAAAAACGAAATATTAACAAAAGGAAATATTAAAAAACGGAAATATGGACTAAAGGAAGTATAGAAAAGAGAAAATATTGAAAAAGGAAATATTGAAAAAAGGAAATATTGACAAAAGGAAATATTGACAAATGGATATATTGAAAAAAGGAAATATTGACAAAAGGAAATATAGACAAAAGTAAATATGCAAAAAAGTAAAATATTGAAAAAAGGAAATATTGACAAAAGGATATATTGACAAAAGGAAATATTGACAAAAGGAAATATTCAAAAGAGGAAATATTGAAAAAAGGAAATATTGACAAAAGTAAATACTGACAAAAGGAAATATTGACAAACGGAAATTTTGAAAAAAGGAAGCATAGAAATGAGGAAATATTCAAAAAACGAAATATTAACAAAAGGAAATATTAAAAAACGGAAATATGGACTAAAGGAAGTATAGAAAAGAGAAAATATTGAAAAAGGAAATATTGAAAAAAGGAAATATTGACAAAAGGAAATATTGACAAAAGGAAATATTGACAAAAGGAAATATTGACAAAAGGAAATATTGAAAAGAGGAAATATTGAAAAAAGGAAATATTGACAAAAGGAAATATTGACAAAAGGAAATATTGACAAAATGAAATATTGACAAAAGGAAATAGTAAAAAAAGGAAGTATAGAAAAGAGGAAATATTCAAAAAAGGTAATATTGACAAAAGGAAATATTGAAAAAAGGAAATATTGAAAAAAGGAAATATTGACTAAGGGAAATATTGACAAAAGGAAATATTGATAAAAGTAAATACTGACAAAAGGAAATATTGACAAAAGGAAATATTGAAAAAAGGAAATGTAGACAAAAGGAAATATTGACAAAAGGAAATATTGAAAAAAGGAAATATTGAAAAAAGGAAATATTCAAAAAAGGAAATATTGACAAAAGGAAGTAAAGAAAAGAAGAAATATTCAAAAAATAAAATATTGAAAAAAGGAAATATTGAAAAAAGGAAATATTGACAAAAGGAAATATTGACAAAAGGAATTATTGACAAACGGAAATTTTGAAAAAAGGAAGCAAAGAAATGAGGAAATATTCAAAAAACGAAATATTAACAAAAGGAAATATTAAAAAACGGAAATATGGACTAAAGGAAGTATAGAAAAGAGAAAATATTGAAAAAGGAAATATTGAAAAAAGGAAATATTGACAAAAGGAAATATTGACAAATGGATATATTGAAAAAAGGAAATATTGACAAAAGGAAATATAGACAAAAGTAAATATGCAAAAAAGTAAAATATTGAAAAAAGGAAATATTGACAAAAGGATATATTGACAAAAGGAAATATTGACAAAAGGAAATATTCAAAAGAGGAAATATTGAAAAAAGGAAATATTGACAAAAGGAAATATTGACAAATGGAAATATTGATAAAATGAAATATTGACAAAAGGAAATATTAAAAAAAGGAAGTATAGAAAAGAGGAAATATTCAAAAAAGGTAATATTGATAAAAGGAAATATTGAAAAAAGGAAATATTGAAAAAAGGAAATATTGACTAAGGGAAATATTGACAAAAGGAAATATTGATAAAAGTAAATACTGACAAAAGGAAATATTGACAAAAGGAAATATTGAAAAAAGGAAATGTAGACAAAAGGAAATATTGACAAAAGGAAATATTGAAAAAAGGAAATATTGAAAAAAGGAAATATTCAAAAAAGGAAATATTGACAAAAGGAAGTAAAGAAAAGAAGAAATATTCAAAAAATAAAATATTTAAAAAAGGAAATATATATAAAAAGGAAATATTCAAAAAAGGAAATATTTACAAAAGGAAATATTAAAAAACGGAAATATGGACTAAAGGAAGTATAGAAAAGAGAAAATATTGAAAAAGGAAATATTGAAAAAAGGAAATATTGACAAAAGGAAATATTGACAAATGGATATATTGAAAAAAGGAAATATTGACAAAAGGAAATATAGACAAAAGTAAATATGCAAAAAAGTAAAATATTGAAAAAAGGAAATATTGACAAAAGGATATATTGACAAAAGGAAATATTGACAAAAGGAAATATTCAAAAGAGGAAATATTGAAAAAAGGAAATATTGACAAAAGGAAATATTGACAAATGGAAATATTGACAAAATGAAATATTGACAAAAGGAAATAGTAAAAAAAGGAAGTATAGAAAAGAGGAAATATTCAAAAAAGGTAATATTGACAAAAGGAAATATTGAAAAAAGGAAATATTGAAAAAAGGAAATATTGACTAAGGGAAATATTGACAAAAGGAAATATTGATAAAAGTAAATACTGACAAAAGGAAATATTGACAAAAGGAAATATTGAAAAAAGGAAATGTAGACAAAAGGAAATATTGACAAAAGGAAATATTGAAAAAAGGAAATATTGAAAAAAGGAAATATTCAAAAAAGGAAATATTGACAAAAGGAAGTAAAGAAAAGAAGAAATATTCAAAAAATAAAATATTTAAAAAAGGAAATATATATAAAAAGGAAATATTCAAAAAAGGAAATATTTACAAAAGGAAATATTCAAAAAAGGAAACTATGACACAAGGATGTATAGAAAAGAAGAAATATTCAAAAGAGTAAATATTGAAAAAAGGAAATATTGAAAAAAGGAAATATTGAAAAGAGGAAATATTTAAAAAAGGAAATATTGACAAAAGGAAATATTCAAAAAAGGAAATATTGACCAAAAGAAGTATAGAAAAGAGGAAATATTGAAAAAAGGAAATATTGACAAAAGGAAATATTGACAATAGGAAATATTTCCTTTTTTGAATATTTCCTTTTGTCAATATTTCCTTTTGTCAATATTTTCTTTTGTCAATATTTCCTTTTTTCAATATTTCCTTTTTTCAATATTTCCTTTTTTCTATACTTCCTTTTTCGAATATTTCCTCTTTTCTATACTTCCTTTTTTCAATATTTCCTTTTGTCAGTATTTCCTTTTGTGAATATTTCCTTTTTTCAATATTTCCTTTTTTCAATATTTCCTTTTGTCAATATTTCCTTTTGTCAATACTTCCTTTTGTCAATATTTCCTTTTTTGAATACTTCCTTTTGTCAATATTTCCTTTTTTGAATATTTCCTCTTTGTCTATATTTCCTTTTGTCAATATTTCCTTTTTTCAATATATCCATTTGTCAATATTTCCTTTTGTCAATATTTCCTTTTTTCAATATTTCCTTTTTCAATATTTTCTCTTTTCTATACTTCCTTTAGTCCATATTTCCGTTTTTTAATATTTCCTTTTGTTAATATTTCGTTTTTTGAATATTTCCTCATTTCTATGCTTCCTTTTTTCAAAATTTCCGTTTGTCAATAATTCCTTTTGTCAATATTTCCTTTTGTCAATATTTCCTTCTGTCAATATTTCCTTTTTTCAATATTTCCTTTTTTCAATATTTCCTTTTTTCAATATTTCTTTTTGTCAAAATTTCCTTTTGTCAATATTTCCTAATTTGAATATTTCCTCTTTTCTATACTTCCTTTTTTCAATAATTCCTTTTTTCAATTATTCTTTTTTGAATATTTCCTTTTGTCAATATTTCCTTTTGTCAATATTTTCTTTTTTCGATATTTCCGTTTGACAATATTTCCTTTTTTGTATATTTCCTCTTTTCTATACTTCCTTTTTTCAATATTTCCTTTTTTCAATAATTCCTTTTTTGAATATTTCCTCTTTTCTATACTTCCTTATTTCAATATTTCCTTTTGTCAGTATTTCCTTTTGTGAATATTTCCTTTTTTCAATATTTCCTTTTTTCAATATTTCCTTTTTTCAATATTTCCTCTTTTGAATATTTCCTTTTGTCAATATTTCATTTTGTCAATATTTCCTTTTTTCAATATTTCCTTTTGTCAATATTTCCTTTTTTCAATATTTCCTTTTTTGCATATTTACTTTTGTCTATATTTCCTTTTTTCAATATATCCTTTTGTCAATATTTCCTTTTGTCAATATTTCCTTTTTTCAATATTTCCTTTTTCAATATTTTCTCTTTTCTATACTTCCTTTAGTCCATATTTCCTTTTTTTAATATTTCCTTTTGTTAATATTTCCTTTTTTGAATATTTCCTCATTTCTATGCTTCCTTTTTTCAATATTTCCGTTTGTCATTAATTCCTTTTGTCAATATTTCCTTTTGTCAATATTTCCTTCTGTCAATATTTCCTTTTTTCAATATTTCCTTTTTTCAATATTACCTTTTTTCAATATTTCTTTTTGTCAAAATTTCCTTTTGTCAATATTTCCTTTTTTGAATATTTCCTCTTTTCTATACTTCCTTTTTTCAATAATTCCTTTTTTCAATATTTCCTTTTTTGAATATTTCCTTTTGTCAATATTTCCTTTTGTCAATATTTTCTTTTTTCGATATTTCCTTTTGTCAATATTTCCTTTTTTCAATATTTCCTTTTTTCAATAATTCCTTTTTTGAATATTTCCTCTTTTCTATACTTCCTTTTTTCAATATTTCCTTTTGTCAGTATTTCCTTTTGTGAATATTTTCTTTTTTCAATATTTCCTTTTTTCAATATTTCCTTTTGTCAATATTTCTTTTTGTCAATATTTCCTTTTGTGAATATTACCTTTTTTTCAATATTTCTTTTGTCAATATTTCCTTTTATCAATATTTCCTTTTTTTAATATTCCTTTTTCTCAATATTTCCTTTTCTCAATATTTCCTTTTGTCAATATTCCATTTTTCAATATTTTCTTTTGTCAATATTTTTTTTTTCAATATATCCTTTTGTCAATATTTCCTTTTTTCAATATTTTCTTTTTTGAATATTTCCTTTTGTCAATATTTCCTTTTGTCAATATTTTCTTTTTTCGATATTTCCTTTTTTCAATATTTCCTTTTTTCAATATTTCCTTTTTTCAATAATTCCTTTTTTGAGTATTTCCTCTTTTCTATACTTCCTTTTTTCAATATTTCCTTTTGTCAGTATTTCCTTTTGTGAATATTTCCTTTTTTCAATATTTCCTTTTTTCAATATTTCCTTTTGTCAATATTTCCTTTTGTCAATACTTCCTTTTGTCAATATTTCCTTTTTTGAATATTTCCTTTTGTCAATATTTCCTTTTTTGAATATTTCCTCTTTTCAATATTTCCTTTTTTCAATATTTCCTTTTTTCAATATTTCCTCTTTTGAATTTTTCTCATTTCTATGCATCCTTTTGTCAATATTTCCTTTTTTGAATATTTCCTTTTGTAAATATTTCCTTTTTTGAATATTTCCTCTTTTCCATATTTCCTTTTTTCAATATTTCCTTTTTTCAATATTTCCTTTTTTGAATATTTACTCTTTTCTATACTTTGTTTTGTCAATATTTCCTTTTTTGAATATTTCCTTTTCTCAATATTTCTTTTTTTCAATATTTCCTTTTGCCAATATTTCCTTTTGTCAATATTTCCTTTTTTCAATATTTCCTTTTGTCAATATTTCCTTTTGTCAGTATTTCCTTTTGTCAATATTTCATTTTGTCAATATTTCCTTTTTTCAATATTTCCTTTTGTCAATATTTCCTTTTGTCAATATTTCATTTTTTCAATATTTCCTTTTTCAATATTTCCTTTTGTCAATATTTCCTTTTGTCAATTTTTTTCTTTTGTATATTTCCTCTTTTCTATACTTCCTTTTTTTAATAGTTCCTTTTTTCAATATTTCCTTTTTTGAATATTTCCTCTTTTCTATACTTCTTTTTGTCAATATTTCCTTTTTTGAATATTTCCTTTTGTCAATATTTCCTTTTTTAAATATTTCCTCTTTTCAATATTTCCTTTTTTCAATATTTCCTTTTTTCAATATTTCCTCTTTTGAATATTTCTTCTTTTCTATACACACTTTTGTCATAGTTTCCTTTTTTGAATATCTCCTTTTGTAGATATTTCCTTTTTTGAATATTTCCTTTTTTCAATATTTCCTTTTTTAAATATTTTCTTTTTTGAATATTTCTTCTTTTCTTTACTTCCTTTTGTCAATATTTCCTTTTTTGAATATTTTCTTTTTTCAATATTTCCTTTTTTCAATATTTCCTTTTGTCAATATTTCCTTTTGTCTATATTTCCTTTTTTCAATATTTCCTTTTGTCAATATTTGCTTTTGTCAGTATTTACTTTTGTCAATATTTCCTTTCGTCAATATTTCCTTTAGTCAATATTTCCTTTTGTCAAAATTTCCTTTTGTCAATATTTCCTTTTGTCAATATTTTCTTCTTGCAATATTTCCTTTTTTCAATATTTCCTTTTTTCAATATTTCCTTTTGTCAATATTACCTTTTTTGAATATTTCTTCTTTTCTATACTTCTTTTTTTACTATTTCCTTTTGTCAATATTTCATTTTGTCAATATTTCCTTTTGTCAATATTTCCTTTTGTCAATATTTCCTTTCTTCAATATTTCCTCTTTTGAATATTTCCTTTTGTCAATATTTCATTTTTTCAATATATCCTTTTTTCAATATTTTCTTTTGTCAATATTTCCTTTTTTCAATATTTCCTTTTTCAATATTTTCTCAATTCTATACTTCCTTTAATCCATATTTCCTTTTTTTAATATTTCCTTTTGTTAATATTTCCTTTTTTGAATATTTCCTCATTTCTATGCTTCCTTTTTTCAATATTTCCGTTTGTCATTAATTCCTTTTGTCAATATTTCCTTTTGTCAATATTTCCTTCTGTCAATATTTCCTTTTTTCAATATTTCCTTTTTTCAATATTACCTTTTTTCAATATTTCTTTTTGTCAAAATTTCCTTTTTCAATATTTCCTTTTTTGAATATTTCCTCTTTTCTATACTTCCTTTTTTCAATAATTCCTTTTTTCAATATTTCCTTTTTTGAATATTTCCTTTTGTCAATATTTCCTTCTGTCAATATTTTCTTTTTTCGATATTTCTTTTTGTCAATATTTCCTTTTTTCAATATTTCCTTTTTTCAATAATTCCTTTTTTGAATATTTCCTCTTTTCTATACTTCCTTTTTTCAATATTTCCTTTTGTCAATATTTCCTTTTGTCTATATTTTCTTTTTTCAATATTTCCTTTTGTCAATATTTGCTTTTGTCAGTATTTACTTTTGTCAATATTTCCTTTCGTCAATATTTCCTTTAGTCAATATTTCCTTTTGTCAAAATTTCCTTTTGTCAATAAAATTATTTTTGTCAATATTTTCTTTTTGCAATATTTCCTTTTTTCAATATTTCCTTTTTTCAATATTTCCTTTTGTCAATATTACCTTTTTTGAATATTTCCTCTTTTCTATACTTCTTTTTTTACTATTTCCTTTTGTCAATATTTCATTTTGTCAATATTTCCTTTTGTCAATATTTCCTTTTGTCAATATTTCCTTTCTTCAATATTTCCTCTTTTGAATATTTCCTTTTGTCAATATTTCATTTTGTCAATATTTCCTTTTTTCAATATTTCCTTTTGTCTATATTTCCTTTTGTCAATATTTCCTTTTTTCAATATATCTTTTTGTCAATATTTCCTTTTGTCAATATTTCCTTTTTTCAATATTTCCTTTTTCAATATTTTCTCTATTCTATACTTCCTTTAGTCCATATTTCCTTTTTTTAATATTTCCTTTTGTTAATATTTCCTTTTTTGAATATTTCCTCATTTCTATGCTTCCTTTTTTCAATATTTCCGTTTGTCATTAATTCCTTTTGTCAATATTTCCTTTTGTCAATATTTCCTTCTGTCAATATTTCCTTTTTTCAATATTTCCTTTTTTCAATATTACCTTTTTTCAATATTTCTTTTTGTCAAAATTTCCTTTTTCAATATTTCCTTTTTTGAATATTTCCTCTTTTCTATACTTCCTTTTTTCAATAATTCCTTTTTTCAATATTTCCTTTTTTTAATATTTCCTTTTGTCAATATTTCCTTCTGTCAATATTTTCTTTTTTCGATATTTCCTTTTGTCAATATTTCCTTTTCTCAATATTTCCTTTTTTCAATAATTCCTTTTTTGAATATTTCCTCTTTTCTATACTTCCTTTTTTCAATATTTCCTTTTGTCAGTATTTCCTTTTGTGAATATTTCCTTTTTTCAATATTTCCTTTTTTCAATATTTCCTTTTGTCAATATTTCTTTTTGTCAATATTTCCTTTTGTCAATATTACCTTTTTTTCAATATTTCTTTTGTCAATATTTCCTTTTATCAATATTTCCTTTTTTTAATATTTCTTTTTCTCAATATTTCCTTTTCTCAATATTTCCTTTTGTCAATATTCCATTTTTCAATATTTTCTTTTGTCAATATTTCCTTTTTCAATATTTCCTTTTGTCAATATTTCCTTTTTTCAATATTTCCTTTTTTCAATATTTACTTTTGTCAATAAATCCTTCTGTCAATTTTTCCTTTTGTCAATATTTCCTTTTCTATATATATCTTTTTTGTCATTATTTCCTTTTTTCAATATTTATTTTTGTCAACATTACCTTTTTTCAATATTTCATTTTTTCAATATTTCCTATTTTCAATATTTCCTGTTTTGAATATTTTTTCTTTTCTTTACTTCCTTTTTTCCACATTTCCTTTTTTGAATATTTCCTTTTTGCAATATTTCCTTTTTTCAATATAACCTTTTTTCAATATTTACTTTTGTCAATATTTCTTTTTGTCAATATTTCCTTTTTTGAATATTTCCTCTTTTCTATACTTCCTTTTTTTACTACTTCCTTTTGTCAATATTTCATTTTGTCAATATTTCCTTTTGTCAAAATTTTCCTTATGTCAATATTTCCTTTTTTCAATATTTCCTTTTTTGAATATTTCTTTTGTCAATATTCCCTTTTGTCAATATTCCCTTTTGTCAATATTTCCTTTTGTCAATATTTCCTTTTATCAATATTTCCTTTTGTCAATATTTCCTTTTTTGAATATTTACTCTTTTCTATACTTCATTTTGTCTATATTTCCTTTTTTCAATATTTCCTTTTTTCAATATTTCTTTTTTTGAATATTTCCTCTTTTCTATACTTCCTTTTTTCAATAGTTCCTTTTTTCAATATTTCCTTTTTTGATTATTTTCTCTTTTCTATACTTCCTTTTGTCAATATTTCCTTTTTTGAATATTTCCTTTTGTCAATATTTCCTTTTTTGAATATTTCCTCTTTTCAATATTTCCTTTTTTCAATATTTCCTTTTTTCAATTGTTCCTCTTTTGAATTTTTCTCATTTCTATACATCCTTTTCTCAATATTTCCTTTTTTGAATATTTCCTTTTGTAAATATTTCCTTTTTTGAATATTTCCTTTTGTCAATATTTCCTTTTGTCTATATTTCCTTTTTTCAATATTTCCTTTTTTGAATATTTCCTCTTTTCTATACTTTGTTTTGTCAATATTTCCTTTTTTGAATATTTCCTTTTTTCAATATTTCTTTTTTTCAATATTTCCTTTTGTCAATATTTCCTTTTGTCAATATTTCCTTTTTTCAATATTTCCTTTTGTCAATATTTCCTTTTCTCAGTATTTCTTTTTGTCAATATTTCATTTTGTCAATATTTCCTGTTTTCAATATTTCCTTTTGTCAATATTTCCTTTTGTCAATATTTCATTATTTCAATATTTCCTTTTTCAATATTTCCTTTTGTCAATATTTCCTTTTGTCAATATTTCTTCTTTTGAATATTTCCTCTTTTCTATACTTCCTTTTTTAAATAGTTCCTTTTTTCAATATTTCCTTTTTTGAATATTTCCTCTTATCTATACTTCTTTTTTTCAATATTTCCTTTTTTGAATAATTCCTTTTGTCAATATTTTCTTTTGTCATTATTTCCTTTCGTCAATATTTCCTTTTTTGAATATTTTCTTTTATCAATATTCCTTTTTTGACTTTTTCCTTTCGTCAATATTCCTTTTTTCAATATTTCCTTTTGTCAATATTTCCTTTTGTCAATATTTCCTTGTGTCAATATTTCCTCTTTTAATATTTCCATTTTTCAATATTTCCGTTTTCAATATTTCATTTTGTCAATATTTCCTTTTGTCACTATTTCATTTTGTCAATATTACCTGTTTTCAATATTTCCTTTTTTCAATATTTCCTTTTGTCAATATTTCCTTTTGTCAATATTTCCTTTGTAAATATTTCCTTTTCTCAATATTTCTTTTTGTCAATATTTCCTTTTTTCAATATTTCCTTTTTTCAATATTTCCTTGTTTCAATATTTTCTTTTTTGAATATTTCCTCTTTTCAATACTTCCTTTTGTCAATATTTCCTGTTTTGAATATTTCCTTTTTGCAATATTTCCTTTTTTCAATATTTCCTTTTTTCAATATTTCCTTTCTTTGATATTCCCTTTTGTCAATATTTCCTTTTTTGAATATTTCCTTTTTGCAAAATTCCTTTTGTCAATATTTCCTTTTTTTGTATATTTCCTCTTTTCTATACTTCCTTTTTTTACTATTTCTTTAGTCAATTTTTCATTTTGTAAATATTTCTTTTTTTTTAATAATTCCTTTTTGCAATATTTCCTTTTTTCAATATTTCATTTTGTCAATATTTCCTTTTGTCAATATTTCCTTTTTTCAATATTTCCTATTTTCAATATTTCCTTTTGTCAATATTTCCTTTTGTCATTATTTCCTTTCGTCAATATTTCCTTTTGTCAATATTTCCTTTGTCAATATTTCCTTTTTTCAATATTTCCTTTTTTCAATATTTCCGTTTTTCAATATTTTATTTTGTCAATATTTCCTTTTGTCAATATTTCCTTTTGTCAATATTACCTTTCGTCAATATTTCCTTTTGTCAATATTTTCTTTTGTCAATATTTCCTTTTGTCAATATTTCCTTTGTCAATATTTCCTTTTGTCAATATTTCTGTTTGTCAATATTTCCTTTTTTCAATAATTCCTTTTGTCAATATTTCCTTTTTTTAATATTTCCTTTTTTCAATATTTCCTTTTTTCAAAATTTCCTTTTTTCAATATTTCCTCTTTTCTTTACTTCCTTTTTTCCATATTTCCTTATTTCAATATTTCATTTTGTCACTATTTCCTTTTTTTGAATATTTCCTCTTTTCTATACTTCCTTTTTTCAATTATTTCCTTTTTTCAATATTTCCTTTTTTGAATATTTCCTTTTGTCAATATTTCCTTTTGTCAATATTTTCTTTTTTCGATATTTCCTTTTGTCAATATTTCCTTTTTTGTATATTTCCTCTTTTCTATACTTCCTTTTGTCAATATTTCTTTATTTCAATATTTCCTTTTTTCAATATTTCTTTTTTTTTAATGTTTTCCATTTTGAATATTTCCTCTTTTCTATAATTCCTTTTGTCAATATTTCCTTTTTTGAATATTATCTTTTGTCAATATTTCCTTTTTTGAATATTTCCTCTTTTAAATATTTCCTTTTTTCAATATTTCCTTTTTTCAATATTTCCTTTTTTGAATATTTCCTCTTTTCTATACTTCCTTTTGACAATATTTCCTTTTTTGAATATAACCTTTTTTCAATATTTCCTTTTTTCAATATTTCCTTTTGTCAATATTTCCTTTTGTCAATTTTTCCTTTTTTCAATATTTCCTTTTGTCAATTTTTCCTTTTTTCAATATTTTCTTTCTTCAATATTTCCGTTTTTTAATATTTCCTCTTTTCTATACTTCCTTTTGTCAATATTTCCTGTTTTGAATATTTCCTTTTTGCAATATTTCCTTTTTTGAATATTTCCATTTTTCTATACTTCCTTTTTTTAGTATTTCCTTTTGTCAATATTTCATTTTGTCAATATTTCCTTTGGTCAATATTTCCTTTTGTCAATATTTCCTTTTTTCAATATTTCCTTTCTTTAATATTTCCTTTTGTCAATATTTCCTTTTTTGAATATTTCCTTTTTGCAATATTCCTTTTGTCAATATTTCCTTTTTTTGAATATTTCCTCTTTTCTTTACTTCCTTTCTTTACTATTTCTTTAGTCAATATTTCATTTTGTCAATATTTCTTTTTTTGAATATTTTTTTTTTGCAATATTTCCTTTTTTCAATATTTCATTTTTCAATATTTCCTTTTGTAAATATTTTCTTTTGTCAATATTTCCTTTTTTCCATATTTCCTTTATTGAATATTTCCTTTTGTCAATATTTCCTTTTTTCATTATTTCCTTTCGTCAATATTTCCTTTTTTGAATATTTTCTTTTATCAATATTCCTTTTTTGAAGAATTCCTTTTGTCAATATTCCTTTTTTCAATATTTCCTTTTGTCAACATTTCCTTTTGTAATATTTCCTTGTGTCAATATTTCCTTTTTTCATATTTTCTTTTTTTCAATATTTCCGTTTTTCAATATTTCATTTTGTCAATATTCATTTTGTCAATATTTCCTTTTGTCAATATTACCTTTTGTCAATATTTCCTTTTGTCAATATTTCCTTTTGTCAATATTTCCTTTTGTCAATATTTCCTTTGTCAATATTTCCTTTTGTCAATATTTCTGTTTGTCAATATTTCCTTTTGTCAATATTTCCTTTTTTGAATATTTCCTCTTTTCTATACTTCCTTTTTTCAATAATTCCTTTTTTCAATATTTCCTTTTTTGAATATTTCCTTTGGTCAATATTTCCTTTTGTCAATATTTTCTTTTTTCGATATTTCCTTTTGTCAATATTTCCTTTTTTCAATATTTCCTTTTTTCAATAATTCCTTTTTTGAATATTTCCTCTTTTCTATACTTACTTTTTTCAATATTTCCTTTTGTCAGTATTTCCTTTTGTGAATATTTTCTTTTTTCAATATTTCCTTTTTTCAATATTTCCTTTTGTCAATATTTCTTTTTGTCAATATTTCCTTTTGTGAATATTACCTTTTTTTCAATATTTCTTTTGTCAATATTTCCTTTTATCAATATTTCCTTTTTTTAATATTCCTTTTTCTCAATATTTCCTTTTCTCAATATTTCCTTTTGTCAATATTCCATTTTTCAATATTTTCTTTTGTCAATATTTTTTTTTTTCAATATATCCTTTTGTCAATATTTCCTTTTTTCAATATTTCCTTTTTTGAATATTTCCTTTTGTCAATATTTCCTTTTGTCAATATTTTCTTTTTTCGATATTTCCTTTTTTCAATATTTCCTTTTTTCAATATTTCCTTTTTTCAATAATTCCTTTTTTGAATATTTCCTCTTTTCTATACTTCCTTTTTTCAATATTTCCTTTTGTCAGTATTTCCTTTTGTGAATATTTCCTTTTTTCAATATTTCCTTTTTTCAATATTTCCTTTTGTCAATATTTCCTTTTGTCAATACTTCCTTTTGTCAATATTTCCTTTTTTGAATATTTCCTTTTGTCAATATTTCCTTTTTTGAATATTTCCTCTTTTCAATATTTCCTTTTTTCAATATTTCCTTTTTTCAATATTTCCTCTTTTGAATTTTTCTCATTTCTATGCATCCTTTTGTCAATATTTCCTTTTTTGAATATTTCCTTTTGTAAATATTTCCTTTTTTGAATATTTCCTCTTTTCCATATTTCCTTTTTTCAATATTTCCTTTTTTCAATATTTCCTTTTTTGAATATTTACTCTTTTCTATACTTTGTTTTGTCAATATTTCCTTTTTTGAATATTTCCTTTTCTCAATATTTCTTTTTTTCAATATTTCCTTTTGCCAATATTTCCTTTTGTCAATATTTCCTTTTTTCAATATTTCCTTTTGTCAATATTTCCTTTTGTCAGTATTTCCTTTTGTCAATATTTCATTTTGTCAATATTTCCTTTTTTCAATATTTCCTTTTGTCAATATTTCCTTTTGTCAATATTTCATTTTTTCAATATTTCCTTTTTCAATATTTCCTTTTGTCAATATTTCCTTTTGTCAATTTTTTTCTTTTGTATATTTCCTCTTTTCTATACTTCCTTTTTTAAATAGTTCCTTTTTTCAATATTTCCTTTTTTGAATATTTCCTCTTTTCTATACTTCTTTTTGTCAATATTTCCTTTTTTGAATATTTCCTTTTGTCAATATTTCCTTTTTTAAATATTTCCTCTTTTCAATATTTCCTTTTTTCAATATTTCCTTTTTTCAATATTTCCTCTTTTGAATATTTCTTCTTTTCTATACATACTTTTGTCATAGTTTCCTTTTTTGAATATCTCCTTTTGTAAATATTTCCTTTTTAGAATATTTCCTTTTTTCAATATTTCCTTTTTTAAATATTTTCTTTTTTGAATATTTCTTCTTTTCTTTACTTCCTTTTGTCAATATTTCCTTTTTTGAATATTTTCTTTTTTCAATATTTCCTTTTTTCAATATTTCCTTTTGTCAATATTTCCTTTTTTGAATATTTCCTCTTTTCTATACTTCCTTTTGACAATATTTCCTTTTTTGAATATAACCTTTTTTCAATATTTCCTTTTTTCAATATTTCCTTTTGTCAATATTTCCTTTTGTCAATTTTTCCTTTTTTCAATATTTCCTTTTGTCAATTTTTCCTTTTTTCAATATTTTCTTTTTTCAATATTTCCGTTTTTTAATATTTCCTCTTTTCTATACTTCCTTTTGTCAATATTTCCTGTTTTGAATATTTCCTCTTTTAAATATTTCCTTTTTTCAATATTTCCTTTTTTCAATATTTCCTTTTTTGAATATTTCCTCTTTTCTATACTTCCTTTTGACAATATTTCCTTTTTTGAATATAACCTTTTTTCAATATTTCCTTTTTTCAATATTTCCTTTTGTCAATATTTCCTTTTGTCAATTTTTCCTTTTTTCAATATTTCCTTTTGTCAATTTTTCCTTTTTTCAATATTTTCTTTTTTCAATATTTCCGTTTTTTAATATTTCCTCTTTTCTATACTTCCTTTTGTCAATATTTCCTGTTTTGAATATTTCCTTTTTGCAATATTTCCTTTTTTGAATATTTCCATTTTTCTATACTTCCTTTTTTTAGTATTTCCTTTTGTCAATATTTCATTTTGTCAATATTTCCTTTGGTCAATATTTCCTTTTGTCAATATTTCCTTTTTTCAATATTTCCTTTCTTTAATATTTCCTTTTCTCAATATTTCCTTTTTTGAATATTTCCTTTTTGCAATATTCCTTTTGTCAATATTTCCTTTTTTTGAATATTTCCTCTTTTCTTTACTTCCTTTCTTTACTATTTCTTTAGTCAATATTTCATTTTGTCAATATTTCTTTTTTTGAATATTTTTTTTTTGCAATATTTCCTTTTTTCAATATTTCATTTTTCAATATTTCCTTTTGTAAATATTTTCTTTTGTCAATATTTCCTTTTTTCCATATTTCCTTTATTGAATATTTCCTTTTGTCAATATTTCCTTTTTTCATTATTTCCTTTCGTCAATATTTCCTTTTTTGAATATTTTCTTTTATCAATATTCCTTTTTTGAAGAATTCCTTTTGTCAATATTCCTTTTTTCAATATTTCCTTTTGTCAACATTTCCTTTTGTAATATTTCCTTGTGTCAATATTTCCTTTTTTCATATTTTCTTTTTTTCAATATTTCCGTTTTTCAATTTTTCATTTTGTCAATATTCATTTTGTCAATATTTCCTTTTGTCAATATTACCTTTTGTCAATATTTCCTTTTGTCAATATTTCCTTTTGTCAATATTTCCTTTTGTCAATATTTCCTTTGTCAATATTTCCTTTTGTCAATATTTCTGTTTGTCAATATTTCCTTTTGTCAATATTTCCTTTTTTGAATATTTCCTCTTTTCTATACTTCCTTTTTTCAATAATTCCTTTTTTCAATATTTCCTTTTTTGAATATTTCCTTTTGTCAATATTTCCTTTTGTCAATATTTTCTTTTTTCGATATTTCCTTTTGTCAATATTTCCTTTTTTCAATATTTCCTTTTTTCAATAATTCCTTTTTTGAATATTTCCTCTTTTCTATACTTCCTTTTTTCAATATTTCCTTTTGTCAGTATTTCCTTTTGTGAATATTTTCTTTTTTCAATATTTCCTTTTTTCAATATTTCCTTTTGTCAATATTTCTTTTTGTCAATATTTCTTTTTGTCAATATTACCTTTTTTTCAATATTTCTTTTGTCAATATTTCCTTTTATCAATATTTCCTTTTTTTAATATTCCTTTTTCTCAATATTTCCTTTTCTCAATATTTCCTTTTGTCAATATTCCATTTTTCAATATTTTCTTTTGTCAATATTTTTTTTTTTCAATATATCCTTTTGTCAATATTTCCTTTTTTCAATATTTCCTTTTTTGAATATTTCCTTTTGTCAATATTTCCTTTTGTCAATATTTTCTTTTTTCGATATTTCCTTTTTTCAATATTTCCTTTTTTCAATATTTCCTTTTTTCAATAATTCCTTTTTTGAATATTTCCTCTTTTCTATACTTCCTTTTTTCAATATTTCCTTTTGTCAGTATTTCCTTTTGTGAATATTTCCTTTTTTCAATATTTCCTTTTTTCAATATTTCCTTTTGTCAATATTTCCTTTTGTCAATACTTCCTTTTGTCAATATTTCCTTTTTTGAATATTTCCTTTTGTCAATATTTCCTTTTTTGAATATTTCCTCTTTTCAATATTTCCTTTTTTCAATATTTCCTTTTTTCAATATTTCCTCTTTTGAATTTTTCTCATTCCTATGCATCCTTTTGTCAATATTTCCTTTTTTGAATATTTCCTTTTGTAAATATTTCCTTTTTTGAATATTGCCTCTTTTCCATATTTCCTTTTTTCAATATTTCCTTTTTTCAATATTTCCTTTTTTGAATATTTACTCTTTTCTATACTTTGTTTTGTCAATATTTCCTTTTTTGAATATTTCCTTTTCTCAATATTTCTTTTTTTCAATATTTCCTTTTGCCAATATTTCCTTTTGTCAATATTTCCTTTTTTCAATATTTCCTTTTGTCAATATTTCCTTTTGTCAGTATTTCCTTTTGTCAATATTTCATTTTGTCAATATTTCCTTTTTTCAATATTTCCTTTTGTCAATATTTCCTTTTGTCAATATTTCATTTTTTCAATATTTCCTTTTTCAATATTTCCTTTTGTCAATATTTCCTTTTGTCAATTTTTTTCTTTTGTATATTTCCTCTTTTCTATACTTCCTTTTTTAAATAGTTCCTTTTTTCAATATTTCCTTTTTTGAATATTTCCTCTTTTCTATACTTCTTTTTGTCAATATTTCCTTTTTTGAATATTTCCTTTTGTCAATATTTCCTTTTTTAAATATTTCCTCTTTTCAATATTTCCTTTTTTCAATATTTCCTTTTTTCAATATTTCCTCTTTTGAATATTTCTTCTTTTCTATACATCCTTTTGTCATAGTTTCCTTTTTTGAATATCTCCTTTTGTAAATATTTCCTTTTTTGAATATTTCCTTTTTTCAATATTTCCTTTTTTAAATATTTTCTTTTTTGAATATTTCTTCTTTTCTTTACTTCCTTTTGTCAATATTTCCTTTTTTGAATATTTTCTTTTTTCAATATTTCCTTTTTTCAATATTTCCTTTTGTCAATATTTCCTTTTGTCTATATTTCCTTTTTTCAATATTTCCTTTTGTCAATATTTGCTTTTGTCAGTATTTACTTTTGTCAATATTTCCTTTCGTCAATATTTCCTTTAGTCAATATTTCCTTTTGTCAAAATTTCCTTTTGTCAATAAAATTATTTTTGTCAATATTTTCTTCTTGCAATATTTCCTTTTTTCAATATTTCCTTTTTTCAATATTTCCTTTTGTCAATATTACCTTTTTTGAATATTTCTACTTTTCGATACTTCTTTTTTTACTATTTCCTTTTGTCAATATTTCATTTTGTCAATATTTCCTTTTGTCAATATTTCCTTTTGTCAATATTTCCTTTCTTCAATATTTCCTCTTTTGAATATTTCCTTTTGTCAATATTTCATTTTTTCAATATATCCTTTTTTCAATATTTTCTTTTGTCAATATTTCCTTTTTTCAATATTTCCTTTTTCAATATTTTCTCAATTCTATACTTCCTTTAATCCATATTTCCTTTTTTTAATATTTCCTTTTGTTAATATTTCCTTTTTTGAATATTTCCTCATTTCTATGCTTCCTTTTTTCAATATTTCCGTTTGTCATTAATTCCTTTTGTCAATATTTCCTTTTGTCAATATTTCCTTCTGTCAATATTTCCTTTTTTCAATATTTCCTTTTTTCAATATTACCTTTTTTCAATATTTCTTTTTGTCAAAATTTCCTTTTTCAATATTTCCTTTTTTGAATATTTCCTCTTTTCTATACTTCCTTTTTTCAATAATTCCTTTTTTCAATATTTCCTTTTTTGAATATTTCCTTTTGTCAATATTTCCTTCTGTCAATATTTTCTTTTTTCGATATTTCTTTTTGTCAATATTTCCTTTTTTCAATATTTCCTTTTTTCAATAATTCCTTTTTTGAATATTTCCTCTTTTCTATACTTCCTTTTTTCAATATGTCCTTTTGTCAATATTTCCTTTTGTCTATATTTTCTTTTTTCAATATTTCCTTTTGTCAATATTTGCTTTTGTCAGTATTTACTTTTGTCAATATTTCCTTTCGTCAATATTTCCTTTAGTCAATATTTCCTTTTGTCAAAATTTCCTTTTGTCAATAAAATTATTTTTGTCAATATTTTCTTCTTGCAATATTTCCTTTTTTCAATATTTCCTTTTCTCAATATTTCCTTTTGTCAATATTACCTTTTTTGAATATTTCCTCTTTTCTATACTTCTTTTTTTACTATTTCCTTTTGTCAATATTTCATTTTGTCAATATTTCCTTTTGTCAATATTTCCTTTTGTCAATATTTCCTTTCTTCAATATTTCCTCTTTTGAATATTTCCTTTTGTCAATATTTCATTTTGTCAATATTTCCTTTTTTCAATATTTCCTTTTGTCTATATTTCCTTTTGTCAATATTTCCTTTTTTCAATATATCTTTTTGTCAATATTTCCTTTTTCAATATTTTCTCTATTCTATACTTCCTTTAGTCCATATTTCCTTTTTTTAATATTTCCTTTTGTTAATATTTCCTTTTTTGAATATTTCCTCATTTCTATGCTTCCTTTTTTCAATATTTCCGTTTGTCATTAATTCCTTTTGTCAATATTTCCTTTTGTCAATATTTCCTTCTGTCAATATTTCCTTTTTTCAATATTTCCTTTTTTCAATATTACCTTTTTTCAATATTTCTTTTTGTCAAAATTTCCTTTTTCAATATTTCCTTTTTTGAATATTTCCTCTTTTCTATACTTCCTTTTTTCAATAATTCCTTTTTTCAATATTTCCTTTTTTGAATATTTCCTTTTGTCAATATTTCCTTCTGTCAATATTTTCTTTTTTCGATATTTCCTTTTGTCAATATTTCCTTTTCTCAATATTTCCTTTTTTCAATAATTCCTTTTTTGAATATTTCCTCTTTTCTATACTTCCTTTTTTCAATATTTCCTTTTGTCAGTATTTCCTTTTGTGAATATTTTCTTTTTTCAATATTTCCTTTTTTCAATATTTCCTTTTGTCAATATTTCTTTTTGTCAATATTTCCTTTTGTCAATATTACCTTTTTTTCAATATTTCTTTTGTCAATATTTCCTTTTATCAATATTTCCTTTTTTTAATATTTCTTTTTCTCAATATTTCCTTTTCTCAATATTTCCTTTTGTCAATATTCCATTTTTCAATATTTTCTTTTGTCAATATTTCCTTTTTCAATATTTCCTTTTGTCAATATTTCCTTTTTTCAATATTTCCTTTTTTCAATATTTACTTTTGTCAATAAATCCTTCTGTCAATTTTTCCTTTTGTCAATATTTCCTTTTCTATATATATCTTTTTTGTCATTATTTCCTTTTTTCAATATTTATTTTTGTCAACATTACCTTTTTTCAATATTTCATTTTTTCAATATTTCCTATTTTCAATATTTCCTGTTTTGAATATTTTTTCTTTTCTTTACTTCCTTTTTTCCACATTTCCTTTTTTGAATATTTCCTTTTTGCAATATTTCCTTTTTTCAATATAACCTTTTTTCAATATTTACTTTTGTCAATATTTCTTTTTGTCAATATTTCCTTTTTTGAATATTTCCTCTTTTCTATACTTCCTTTTTTTACTACTTCCTTTTGTCAATATTTCATTTTGTCAATATTTCCTTTTGTCAAAATTTTCCTTATGTCAATATTTCCTTTTTTCAATATTTCCTTTTTTGAATATTTCTTTTGTCAATATTCCCTTTTGTCAATATTCCCTTTTGTCAATATTTCCTTTTGTCAATATTTCCTTTTATCAATATTTCCTTTTGTCAATATTTCCTTTTTTGAATATTTACTCTTTTCTATACTTCATTTTGTCTATATTTCCTTTTTTCAATATTTCCTTTTTTCAATATTTCTTTTTTTGAATATTTCCTCTTTTCTATACTTCCTTTTTTCAATAGTTCCTTTTTTCAATATTTCCTTTTTTGATTATTTTCTCTTTTCTATACTTCCTTTTGTCAATATTTCCTTTTTTGAATATTTCCTTTTGTCAATATTTCCTTTTTTGAATATTTCCTCTTTTCAATATTTCCTTTTTTCAATATTTCCTTTTTTCAATTGTTCCTCTTTTGAATGTTTCTCATTTCTATACATCCTTTTCTCAATATTTCCTTTTTTGAATATTTCCTTTTGTAAATATTTCCTTTTTTGAATATTTCCTTTTGTCAATATTTCCTTTTGTCTATATTTCCTTTTTTCAATATTTCCTTTTTTGAATATTTCCTCTTTTCTATACTTTGTTTTGTCAATATTTCCTTTTTTGAATATTTCCTTTTTTCAATATTTCTTTTTTTCAATATTTCCTTTTGTCAATATTTCCTTTTGTCAATATTTCCTTTTTTCAATATTTCCTTTTGTCAATATTTCCTTTTCTCAGTATTTCTTTTTGTCAATATTTCATTTTGTCAATATTTCCTGTTTTCAATATTTCCTTTTGTCAATATTTCCTTTTGTCAATATTTCATTATTTCAATATTTCCTTTTTCAATATTTCCTTTTGTCAATATTTCCTTTTGTCAATATTTCTTCTTTTGAATATTTCCTCTTTTCTATACTTCCTTTTTTAAATAGTTCCTTTTTTCAATATTTCCTTTTTTGAATATTTCCTCTTATCTATACGTCTTTTTTTCAATATTTCCTTTTTTGAATAATTCCTTTTGTCAATATTTCCTTTTGTCATTATTTCCTTTCGTCAATATTTCCTTTTTTGAATATTTTCTTTTATCAATATTCCTTTTTTGACTTTTTCCTTTCGTCAATATTCCTTTTTTCAATATTTCCTTTTGTCAATATTTCCTTTTGTCAATATTTCCTTGTGTCAATATTTCCTCTTTTAATATTTCCATTTTTCAATATTTCCGTTTTCAATATTTCATTTTGTCAATATTTCCTTTTGTCACTATTTCATTTTGTCAATATTACCTGTTTTCAATATTTCCTTTTTTCAATATTTCCTTTTGTCAATATTTCCTTTTGTCAATATTTCCTTTGTAAATATTTCCTTTTCTCAATATTTCTTTTTGTCAATATTTCCTTTTTTTAATATTTCCTTTTTTCAATATTTCCTTGTTTCAATATTTTCTTTTTTGAATATTTCCTCTTTTCAATACTTCCTTTTGTCAATATTTCCTGTTTTGAATATTTCCTTTTTGCAATATTTCCTTTTTTCAATATTTCCTTTTTTCAATATTTCCTTTCTTTGATATTCCCTTTTGTCAATATTTCCTTTTTTGAATATTTCCTTTTTGCAAAATTCCTTTTGTCAATATTTCCTTTTTTTGAATATTTCCTCTTTTCTATACTTCCTTTTTTTACTATTTCTTTAGTCAATTTTTCATTTTGTAAATATTTCTTTTTTTTTAATAATTCCTTTTTGCAATATTTCCTTTTTTCAATATTTCATTTTGTCAATATTTCCTTTTGTCAATATTTCCTTTTTTCAATATTTCCTATTTTCAATATTTCCTTTTGTCAATATTTCCTTTTGTCATTATTTCCTTTCGTCAATATTTCCTTTTGTCAATATTTCCTTTGTCAATATTTCCTTTTTTCAATATTTCCTTTTTTCAATATTTCCGTTTTTCAATATTTTATTTTGTCAATATTTCCTTTTGTCAATATTTCCTTTTGTCAATATTACCTTTCGTCAATATTTCCTTTTGTCAATATTTTCTTTTGTCAATATTTCCTTTTGTCAATATTTCCTTTGTCAATATTTCCTTTTGTCAATATTTCTGTTTGTCAATATTTCCTTTTTTCAATAATTCCTTTTGTCAATATTTCCTTTTTTTAATATTTCCTTTTTTCAATATTTCCTTTTTTCAAAATTTCCTTTTTTCAATATTTCCTCTTTTCTTTACTTCCTTTTTTCCATATTTCCTTATTTCAATATTTCCTTTTGTCACTATTTCCTTTTTTTGAATATTTCCTCTTTTCTATACTTCCTTTTTTCAATTATTTCCTTTTTTCAATATTTCCTTTTTTGAATATTTCCTTTTGTCAATATTTCCTTTTGTCAATATTTTCTTTTTTCGATATTTCCTTTTGTCAATATTTCCTTTTTTGTATATTTCCTCATTTCTATACTTCCTTTTGTCAATATTTCTTTATTTCAATATTTCCTTTTTTCAATATTTCTTTTTTTTTAATGTTTTCCATTTTGAATATTTCCTCTTTTCTATAATTCCTTTTGTCAATATTTCCTTTTTTGAATATTATCTTTTGTCAATATTTCCTTTTTTGAATATTTCCTCTTTTAAATATTTCCTTTTTTCAATATTTCCTTTTTTCAATATTTCCTTTTTTGAATATTTCCTCTTTTCTATACTTCCTTTTGACAATATTTCCTTTTTTGAATATAACCTTTTTTCAATATTTCCTTTTTTCAATATTTCCTTTTGTCAATATTTCCTTTTGTCAATTTTTCCTTTTTTCAATATTTCCTTTTGTCAATTTTTCCTTTTTTCAATATTTTCTTTTTTCAATATTTCCGTTTTTGAATATTTCCTCTTTTCTATACTTCCTTTTGTCAATATTTCCTGTTTTGAATATTTCCTTTTTGCAATATTTCCTTTTTTGAATATTTCCATTTTTCTATACTTCCTTTTTTTAGTATTTCCTTTTGTCAATATTTCATTTTGTCAATATTTCCTTTGGTCAATATTTCCTTTTGTCAATATTTCCTTTTTTCAATATTTCCTTTCTTTAATATTTCCTTTTGTCAATATTTCCTTTTTTGAATATTTCCTTTTTGCAATATTCCTTTTGTCAATATTTCCTTTTTTTGAATATTTCCTCTTTTCTTTACTTCCTTTCTTTACTATTTCTTTAGTCAATATTTCATTTTGTCAATATTTCTTTTTTTGAATATTTTTTTTTTGAATATTTCCTTTTTTCAATATTTCCTTTTGTAAATATTTTCTTTTGTCAATATTTCCTTTTTTCCATATTTCCTTTATTGAATATTTCCTTTTGTCAATATTTCCTTTTTTCATTATTTCCTTTCGTCAATATTTCCTTTTTTGAATATTTTCTTTTATCAATATTCCTTTTTTGAAGAATTCCTTTTGTCAATATTCCTTTTTTCAATATTTCCTTTTGTCAACATTTCCTTTTGTAATATTTCCTTGTGTCAATATTTCCTTTTTTCATATTTTCTTTTTTTCAATATTTCCGTTTTTCAATTTTTCATTTTGTCAATATTCATTTTGTCAATATTTCCTTTTGTCAATATTACCTTTTGTCAATATTTCCTTTTGTCAATATTTCCTTTTGTCAATATTTCCTTTTGTCAATATTTCCTTTGTCAATATTTCCTTTTGTCAATATTTCTGTTTGTCAATATTTCCTTTTTTCAATAATTCCTTTTGTCAAAATTACCTTTTTTTAAAATTCCTTTTTTCAATATTTCCTTTTTTCAAAACTTCCTTTTTTCAATATTTCCTTTTGTCAATATTTCCATTTGTCAATATTTCTTTTTGTCAATATTTTCTTTTTTCAATAATTCCTTTTGTCAATATTTCCTTTTTTCAATATTTCCTTTTTTCAATATTTCCTTTTTTGAATATTCCCTCTTTTCTATACTTCCTTTTGTCAATATTTCCTTTTTAAATATTTCCTTTTTGCAATATTTCCATTTTTTAATATTTCCTTTTTTCAATATTTCTTTTTTTTTCAATATTTCCTTTTTTCAATATCTCCTTTTGTCAATATTTCCTTTTTTGAATATTTCCTTTTTGCAATATTTCCTTTTTTCAATATTTCCTTTTTTCAATATTTCCTTTTTTTAAATATTTCCTTTTGTCAATATTTCCTTTTTTAAATATTTCCTTTTTTCTATACTTCCTTTTTTTACTATTTCCTTTTGTCAATATTTAATTTTGTCAATATTTCCTTTTGTCAATATTTCCTTTTGTCAATATTTCCTTTTTTCAATATTTCCTTTTTTGAATAATTCCTTTTGTCAATATTTCCTTTTGTCATTATTTCCTTTCGTCAATATTTCCTTTTTTGAATAATTTCTTTTATCAATATTCCTTTTTTTTTAATATTTCCGTTTGTCAATATTCCTTTTTTTCAATATTTCCTTTTGTCAATATTTCCTTTTTTGAATATTTCCTTTTGTCAATATTTCCTTTTGTCAATATTTTCTTTTTTCGATATTTCCTTTTGTCAATATTTCCTTTTTTGTTGGGGATCGGGTTGGTGTGGTGGCTAGAGTGTTGGCTTCCCACCCGGCGGGCTCGGGTTCAAATCCCGGCAGTGGCAGAGAATTTTCAGAGACTGCCCGATCCCTGCTTGAATGTTGTGTGGAGGACATTTCAAGCGCAACACTCCGTCCGTCGGATGGGACGTTAAGCCGTGGTCCCCTTGGCGCCTTTCGTTAAGAGCAGGCTGACGCCGACGCCGGGTTTCTCACCACCCTTCCTTCCACACCCTTCCCTCATGGCGCAAATGACCTCAGCTGTCGGTCGCCTCCTCCAAATACCATACCATACCATCCTTTTTTGTATATTTCCTCTTTTCTATACTTCCTTTTGTCAATATTTCTTTATTTCAATATTTCCTTTTTTCAATATTTCCTTTTTTAAATGTTTTTCATTTTGAATATTTCCTCTTTTCTATAATTCCTTTTGTCAATATTTCCTTTTTTGAATATTATCTTTTGTCAATATTTCCTTTTTTGAATATTTCCTCTTTTAAATATTTCCTTTTTTCAATATTTCCTTTTTTCAATATTTTCTTTTTTGAATATTTCCTCTTTTCTATACTTCCTTTTGACAATATATCCTTTTTTGAATATAACCTTTTTTCAATATTTCCTTTTTTCAATATTTCCTTTTGTCAATATTTCCTTTTGTCAATTTTTCCTTTTTTCAATATTTCCTTTTGTCAATTTTTCCTTTTTTCAATATTTCCTTTTTTCAATATTTCCTTTTTTGAATATTTCCTCTTTTCTATACTTCCTTTTGTCAATATTTCCTGTTTTGAATATTTCCTTTTTGCAATATATCCTTTTTTGAATATTTCCTTTTTTCTATACTTCCTTTTTTTTACTATTTCCTTTTGTCAATATTTCCTTTTGTAATATTTCCTTGTGTCAATATTTCCTTTTTTCATATTTTCTTTTTTTCAATATTTCCGTTTTTCAATATTTCATTTTGTCAATATTTCCTTTTGTCAATATTTCCTTTTGTCAATATTACCTTTTGTCAATATTTCCTTTTGTCAATATTTCCTTTTGTCAATATTTCCTTTTGTCAATATTTCCTTTGTCAATATTTCCTTTTGTCAATATTTCTGTTTGTCAATATTTCCTTTTTTCAATAATTCCTTTCGTCAAAATTACCTTTTTTTAATATTTCCTTTTTTCAATATTTCCTTTTTTCAAAACTTCCTTTTTTAATATTTCCTCTTTTCTATACTTCCTTTTTTCAATATTTTCTTTTGTCAATATTTCCTTTTGTCAATATTTCTTTTTGTCAATATTTTCTTTTTTCAATAATTCCTTTTGTCAATATTTCCTTTTTTCAATATTTCCTTTTTTCAATATTTCCTTTTTTGAATATTCCCTCTTTTCTATACTTCCTTTTGTCAATATTTCCTTTTTAAATATTTCCTTTTTGCAATATTTCCATTTTTTAATATTTCCTTTTTTCAATATTTCTTTTTTTTCAATATTTCCTTTTTTCAATATTTCCTTTTGTCAATATTTCCTTTTTTGAATATTTCCTTTTTGCAATATTTCCTTTTTTCAATATTTCCTTTTTCCAACATTTCCTTTTTTTAAATATTTCCTTTTGTCAATATTTCCTTTTTTGAATATTTTCTTTTTTTCTATACTTCCTTTTTTTACTATTTCCTTTTGTCAATATTTAATTTTGTCAATATTTCCTTTTGTCAATATTTCCTTTTGTCAATATTTCCTTTTTTCAATATTTCCTTTTTTGAATAATTCCTTTTGTCAATATTTCCTTTTGTCATTATTTCCTTTCGTCAATATTTCCTTTTTTGAATATTTTCTTTTATCAATATTCCTTTTTTGAATATTTCCGTTTGTCAATATTCCTTTTTTCAATATTTCCTTTTGTCAATATTTCCTTTTGTCAATATTTCCTTGTGTCAATATTTCCTCTTTCAATATTTCCTTTTTTCAATATTTCCGTTTTTCAATATTTCATTTTGTCAATATTTCCTTTTGTCACTATTTCATTTTGTCAATATTACCTTTTGTCAATATTTCCTTTTGTCAATATTTCTTTTTGTCAATATTTCCTTTTTTCAATAATTCCTTTTGTCATTATTTCCTTTTTTCAATATTTCCTTTTTTCAATATTTCCTTGTTTCAATAATTTCTTTTTTGAATATTTCCTCTTTTCAATACTTCCTTTTGTTAATATTTCCTTTTTTGATTATTTCCTTTTTTCAATATTTCCTTTTTTCAATATTTTCTTTTTTCAATATTTCCTTTCTTTGATATTTCCTTTTGTCAATATTTCCTTTTTTGAATATTTCCTTTTTGCAATATTCCTTTTGTCAATATTTCCTTTTTTTGAATATTTCCTCTTTTCTATACTTCCTTTTTTTACTATTTCTTTAGTCAATATTTCATTTTGTCAATATTTCTTTTTTTGAATATTTCCTTTTTGCAATATTTCCTTTTTTCAATATTTCATTTTGTCAATATTTCCTTTTGTCAATATTTCCTTTTGTCAATATTTCCTTTTTTCAATATTTCCTTTTGTCAATATTTCCTTTTGTCATTATTTCCTTTCGTCAATATTTCCTTTTGTCAATATTTCCTTGTGTCAATATTTCCTTTTTTCAATATTTCATTTTTCAATATTTCCGTGTTTCAATATTTCATTTTGTCAATATTTCCTTTTGTCAGTATTTCCTTTTGTCAATATTACCTTTCGTCAATATTTCCTTTTGTCAATATTTCCTTTTGTCAATATTTTCTTTTGTCAATATTTCCTTTGTCAATTTTTCCTTTTGTCAATATTTCTGTTTGTCAATATTTCCTTTTTTCAATAATTCCTTTTGTCAATATTTCCTTTTTTTAATATTTCCTTTTTTCAATATTTCCTTTTTTCAAAATTTCCTTTTTTCAATATTTCCTCTTTTCTATACTTCCTTTTTTCAATATTTCCTTTTTTGAATATTTCCTTTTGTCAATATTTCCTTTTGTCAATATTTTCTTTTTTCGATATTTCCTTTTGTCAATATTTCCTTTTTTGTATATTTCCTCTTTTCTATACTTCCTTTTGTCAATATTTCTTTTTTTCAATATTTCCTTTTTTCAATATTTCCTTTTTTAAATGTTTTCTATTTTGAATATTTCCTCTTTTCTATAATTCCTTTTGTCAATATTTCCTTTTTTGAATATTATCTTTTGTCAATATTTCCTTTTTTGAATATTTCCTTTTTTAAATATTTCCTTTTTTCAATATTTCCTTTTTTAAATATATCCTTTTTTGAATATTTCCTCTTTTCTATACTTCCTTTTGACAATAATTCCTTTTTTGAATATAACCTTTTTTCAATATTTCCTTTTTCCAATATTTCCTTTTGTCAATATTTCCTTTTGTCAATTTTTCCTTTTTTCAATATTACCTTTTGTCAATTATTCCTTTTGTCAATATTTCCTTTTGTCAATATTTCCTTTTGTCAATATTTCCTTTTTTCAATATTTCCTTTTGTCAATATTTCATTTTGTCAATATTTCCTTTTGTCAATATTTCCTTTTGTCAATATTTCCTTGTGTCAATATTACCTTTTTTCAATATTTCCTTTTGTCAATATTTCCTTTTGCCAATATTTCCTTTTGTCAATATTTCCTTTTGTCAATATTTCTTTTTGTCAATATTTCCTTTTTTCAATAATTCCTTTTGTCAATATTTCCTTTTTTCAATATTTCCTTTTTTCAATATTTCCTTTTTTCAATATTTCCTTTTTTGAATATTTCCTCTTTTCTATACTTCCTTTTGTCAATATTTTTTTTTTTTAATATTTCCTTTTCGGAATATTTCCTTTTTTCAATATTTCCTTTTTTCAATATTTCCTTCTTTCAATATTTCCTTTTGTCAATATTTCCTTTTTTGAATATTCCCTTTTTGCAATATTTCCTTTTTTCGATATTTCCTTTTTTCAATTTTTCCTTTTTTTAAATATTTCCTGTGTCAATATTTTTTTTTTATATTTCCTCTTTTCTATGCTTCGTTTTTTTACTATTTCCTTTTGTCAATATTTCATTTTGTCAATATTTCCTTTTGTCAATATTTCCTTTTGTCAATATTTCTTTTTTCAATATTTCCTTTTTTGAATATTTCCTTTTGTCAATATTTCTAATTGTCAATATTTCCTTTTGACAATATTTCCTTTTGTCAATATTTCTTTTTTCAGTATTTCCTTTTTTGAATATTTCCTTTTGTCAATATTTCCTTTTGTCATTATTTCATTTTGTCAATATTCCTTTTCTCAATATTTCCTTTTGTCAATATTTCCTTTTGTCAAAATTTCCTTTTGTCAATATTTCCTTTTGTCAATATTTCCTTTTGTCAATATTTCTTTTTTCAGTATTTCCTTTTTTGAATATTTCCTTTTGTCAATATTTCCTTTTGTCATTATTTCATTTTGTCAATATTCCTTTTTTCAATATTTCCTTTTGTCAATATTTCCTTTTGTCAATATTTCCTTTTGCCAATATTTCCTTTTGTCAATATTTCCTTTTGTCAATATTTCCTTTTTTCAATATTTCTTTTTGTCAATATTTCCTTTTTTCAATAATTCCTTTTTTCAATAATTCTGTTTAATTATCAAAAAGGGGGAGAGTGGACTGTATTACACTGCATTGCCGCCGAATGGCACTCACGAAATTCGGAGGCTTCAATGCCATGGCGAGCTGGCGCGTGGTCTCCGAGGCAGCTCCTCCTCGGTGTTCGAAGCACAAGTACGCGTCTCGTAATAGTCCTTGCTAACAACTGTCCTCGTCTCGAGGATCAAAAAAAGAGAACCTTTTGCCCTCTTACGGCGAACACAAACAAAACAAAAGAAAAACAAAATGCACCACTCGGCGGCAATACGAATGATAAGTTTACCGAACATAACCCACCCACCAAAATTGGGTGCCAATGTTAATAATAATGATAAACAAGTAACGTCATGAGTGCTTAGTGAAATATGAAGAAACTACAAAAGAGCGTGCTAACTGAACCTGGGAAGATAATGAACAAAGGTGAGGTTATAAATTAGGTTCTTCACTCTGAAGGGGGCCATCATCAGAGACTTAGTACAAATGGGCAGCCCACGGAAGGGAAAGGTTCAGCACGAATGTTCCTAAGCAACGATTTGTACAAGAAAATGAACAATTGCCCTAGCTTACGAAATAAAAGAGAACCAGAGCATACAAAAGAAAGGAAAAATACATTATTGAACAGGCAGTTTGGCCAGTTTTGAGACTGGGCGTTTAAAATTACCAAACGCTGTTCGGACAGTGCAAACTCGCACTCGTCCATCAGTTCCTTGATGAACATCAATAATTCTAGCCAACGGCCATTGCAAAAATCAGGACTATTCTCCCTTTTAAGAATCACTAAATCTCCTCGTTCTAAATTTGGATTTTCTAAAATCCATTTTGACCTAGATTGCAATGTGGATAGATACTCGTTCGTCCATCGATTCCAGAAATGTTGAGAAATTCGTTTCACAAGTTCCCATCGGGTTACTCTGTTGAGTTTAACATCTAAAAGGCTTGGTTCGGGAATAGCCACTAATGGTGTGCCAATCAAAAAATGTCCAGGTGTTAAAACTTCCAACTCGTTGGGATCCGATGGCAAAGAGATCAATGGTCTGGAGTTTAATATCGCTTCAATTTTGGCAAATAAGGTTGATAGTTCCTCAAAGGTTAAAATTTGGCTACCCACTGTCCTTTTTAACAAACCTTTTGCCGACTTGATATTTGCTTCCCACAGACCGCCAAAGTGAGGTCCCTCCGGGGGATTCATATGCCAAGTGATATTTGTGATGGAGTATTTATCCGAAATTTCATTACACTTTAATAAGGTTTGAAACTGTTTGTTTAATCCGGTCAAATACCTATTTGCGCCGACAAAATTGGTGCCACAGTCAGTGTAAACATCTGAGCACAGACCTCTTCGCGATACAAATCTCTCAAAAGCCGCAATAAATGCCTCTGACGAGAGACTTGATACAATTTCTAAATGACATGCCGTGGTTGCTAAACAAATGAACAAACACATATACGCCTTCTGTTGTTTTGCATTCCTTCTCAAGGATTCCTTCACTAAAAACGGTCCTGCAAAGTCAATCCCGGTGTGCAAGAATGCACGCGCAGGTTGCACACGAGGAGAAGGCAAGCCTCCCATTAAAGGCACTTTAGGAGCACAACGCAATTTGAAGCAAGGGATGCATTTAAAAATTCTCTGCCTGATTACACTTCGGGCAGAGATAATCCAAAATTTAAAATTTAACAAATATTGTAAGGTAGCTGGCCCTACGTGTAAATACACCTTGTGATAATAGTCTATTATCAAGTGAGTCAAATGACTATTTTTGGGTAGCAACAATGGATGCTTCCGTTTATAAGGTAAAATTGAGTTTTGAAGACGCCCACCCACCCTGAGACAACCATCTGAATCAAGGAAGGGATTTAAGCGTTGAATTGGAACTGAACAAGGAAGACCTCGATTTAACCGATAAATGTCCTCTTTGAAGTGACATTGCTGAGTCATTCGAGTGCAAAGTATCAATGCCGAATTGATTTCATTCAATTTCAGATATCCACTGATGCGATTATTTGATTTAACCCTTGTGTTGGTAATAAATCTCCGACAGTATGCCACAGTTCTCAACAAATTGGACCACGATGAGTGACGTTTGATAAATTCCAAATCGGGTTCCAGAAATACTGTGAAGGCGGAATCTACAATATGTTTACTTTCCGATAGTTGATTGAATTCAATTGGTTGGAAAGAACTGATTTTCCAATTAACAAAGGGTTCCGATAGCCAAGTGGGCCCATGCCACCACAAATGCTGATAAACTAATTCACTGGGCAAACAGCCCCGACTTCCTATATCTGCTGCATTATCTTGAGTTTTAATGTGATTCCACGTAATACCAATTGCATTTTCCTTGATTTGCATGATACGATGAGCAACAAAGGTTTTCAAACGATGGGGTGGGGTGTCTAACCATGTTAGAACAGTGCTAGAGTCTGTCCACGCAAATACGCGAGTTATTTTCACCATTCCAGAGATACAATCAAATACAAATTTTATAAGTTTGGATAACAGGACAGCTCCTAAAAGTTCCAAACGAGGGATTGATTGAGTTTTAATTGGTGCAACTCGCGTCTTAGACAAAACTAAGTGAACAGTTCCCTTTTCTGCTAAATCACCCATTCGCACGTACACAGAAGCACAGTACCCTCGTTCAGAAGCATCACAAAATCCAAGAATTTGGGAAATGTAACATTCAATATTCAAAGTTGTGTCCTTTCCTATCCACCTTGGGATTTTGACAGCAACCAATGATGGCAATTGTTTCACAAACTCTTTCCAAAGTTTCAAAGTAGAAGACGGAAGTTCATCGTCCCAACCCGGTTTTAATTTCCACAAATTCTGCATTAGATATTTTGCCCAGAAAACAATAGGGGCAATCCATCCTAATGGATCGAATATCCGTGCGATTGTGGACAAAATGCCTCGTTTGGTATTGGGCGTTTCCCATTGTCGTACATGATAACAAAATGTGTCCGACTTGGCTTCCCAATAGATGCCCAACAATTTTATTGAGGGAACTTGATCATAGTTAAAGTTAACTTCAATTTGGCAAAGATCAGACGGAAGCTCTTGTAACACCTCTACTAAATTGGATGCCCATTTACGGACTTGAAATCCCCCCGCATTCATTAAATTATTTATTTCAGTGATTAAACTCTTTGCCTTTTGGGGAGATGCGGTGCCAGTAACCAAATCATCTACAAATAAGTCCCGTGAAACAACATCTGCTGCACAAGGATAACGTAGAGCTTCATCTATGCACAACTGTTTAATAGTGCGCATAGCTAAGTAAGGTGAAGAGGCGAGGCCAAAAGTCACCGTATTAAGTTCGTATTCTTGCAAATCAGAATCTGAATTTGGACGCCATATTATGTGTTGATACGCTCTCTCCTCAGGGCGAAGTTCAATCATTCTGTACATTTTACATATGTCACCTATTAAGGCCACCTTATGTAAGCGAAAACGAATAATCAAGGCTGATATGTCTTGGTGAAGCTTGGGTCCCACCAGAAGCATATCATTAAGGGAAGTTCCTGTAGTGGTCTTGTTAGATGCGTCAAAAACTACTCTCACTCGAGAAGTCGTACTACATTCTTTATATACAGCATGGTGCGGTACATAGTATTTACCGGTACCCCATCCGACTTGAGACATATGGCCTAGTGAGATGTATTCGGACAAAATAGAGTTATATTCATCTCTGCCTTGCGGATTCTCATTCAATTTCCTCTCCAGCAATTTGTAACGCCTAATGGCTGTCGTCTGAGAATCTCCTAATGCCGCCAAACAATATATTTCCTTAAGCAGTAAAGGAACAACATATCTGCCGCTTGGCTTTCGATAATGGCAATTAACAAACATTTCCTTTGCTAACTCATCCTGCGGTGACACAATATGAACCATAGGTGCTTCCTCTAATCTCCAAAATTTTTGAAGAGTTAAATCGAGATCAGATTCCGAAGATACAAGACAAGTAGAAATGTTAGATGAGTCATGAGTTGCAGAAGACACCGAGTTTAATGGCCCAATAAGCACATACCCAAAAATCGAAGGCCAGGCAGTGGGAAGTCCACTTGAACGAACCACTGGCTTATCCAACATTATATCAGAAAACATATCTGCTCCAAGCAAAATATCAACTGGCCCTGGTTCGTAATACTCCGGATCGGCTAATTCTAGGAATTCAAAATGATGGCGTACTCTATCTGGGACTTGCTCCGTGGGTTGTGTTGAGCTTATCTTTGGTATAACAATGGCATTTACTTGAAGCTCAGGACCCCGTCGACGCGGTCGAATAACTACAGAGGCCGTGCCCTTGGTGGATGTAATCGGAGTAGCGGCTAAACCAAAACAATTGACCAGCGATGATCTGCGAGGAATACCTAGCCGTTGCTGACAGTCCGTTGTAATGAAGCTCGCTTGAGAAGCAGGATCAATTAGAGCACGAATAGGAATGAACGTTCCTGACTTGTTCTTTGCAAGTACAAGACATGTCCCCAACAAAACCATAGAATAATGCAAATTCATCTGGCAAGCAGAACATGAAATTGAATTTGACGAGCCATCCACCTCGACTACAGCTGATTCAGAGTTTACTGATTCAGTATTCTTAAGAAGTTCTGCAGCCGGTCGATTATTTAAAGACTGTGTCTTATCACTTGTGGCTTGAGATTTGTGGACTACATTGTCGTAGCACAAGTTTCCATTGCATACTAAGGTATGATGTTTATTATTACATACTTTACAAAGGTTTTTGGAAAGACATTGCTTAGAGGAATGTTTCTCTCCTAAACAATTGTAGCACAGCCGTTTTGTTTTCGCCAATTCCCTTCTCTTCGTCATCGATAGAGAAATGAATTTCTCGCATTGATATATCTTATGATCCCGCGAACAAACAGGGCATGATAACTTCTCTACCTTGGCTACATGGAAATGAGATGTTTTCTTTGCAAAAGATTTGGTTGATGAACTAACTTCTTTCAATGATATAGACTGTGCGCTCTCCTTTACTCCCGATGATCGGAGAACGTTAACGTAGTCGCGACCAAATTTTAAAAGCGTGTGAACCGATGGAAAGTCCACCCGGTAATTCTCAAGTTCAAAATGTTTCCTAGTGTCTTGATCCATAACTCGAGATGCTAAATAGAACTAAATAAATTCACCCAAATTAGGTATGTTCATCGTCTGCAAAGCAATCACATTTTCAGAGTATGTTTCGATGAACTTTTGCAAAGAATCCAGAGAAGTATTCTTCAAACATGGATAGTTAAACAACTTATCTAAATAATGAAACGCCAACTGGCGTTTATTCTCGTACTGTTGGATCAAAGTTTTCCACGCTATTTGATAGTTTTCAGCGATTAGCGGCAAACTAGTAACAAGCCTGTGGGCATTACCTCGTACGCTTGACACCAAATAATGGAATTTTTCAATGTCAGTTAATTTAGTGTTTAGGTGAACAAGACTATTGAACACATCAAAAAACGGCTTGAAATTCTCAATTTTCCCATCGAAGGAAGGCAGCGTAATTTTGGGTAAATGTACCGTTCTATCGTCGGATTCATTCGAAGAGGCTCTATTTGACGCTGCAGATACCTCCCGAATCAGAACACGTCTTGCCACAGCTCGTATTTCGTGGTAGTAGCCTTCTACCTTATCGAATGCCTTTAGCTGTGGTGCCTCTTCCTCATCTAGCTCTAAATCAATTGTCATTTCCCGCAATTGATCCGATAATTCAATGAATGACTTATACTGATCATCGAGTAGCAAAAACCTACTCTCAAAAAGGTCTTTATCCACCGCGTTGCCTTCGACCGTCATGGATATTTCGTGTAACTTTTCAATGATACGCATGTTCTCTTCAAATTTAAATTTAGTTAATCGAAATCTCCTCAGAAGCCTACTACTCTTCTCTTTATCGCACATGATAAATCAACTTCACTCAAATGAATAAGAAACAATGCTACACAAATGGAAATGCCTGACACAAATCCAAAGAAAACGACCAAAGAATAGCAAAAATACCAATGAATCAACAGGAAAGAAATATTTCCCCAAGCACTCGCCACGACAAATAATGATTTCAAATATGATAACCAACAAAATGATTACGTTGTGGATTCACCAAATGGATCCACCCAACAAATATGCGATTCGGTAAGCCAATATCCGGCCCGAAGGACCAAAAAATGTTTAATAATCAAAAAGGGGGAGAGTGGACTGTATTACACTGCATTGCCGCCGAATGGTACTCACGAAATTCGGAGGCTTCAATGCCATGGCGAGCTGGCGCGTGGTCTCCGAGGCAGCTCCTCCTCGGTGTTCGAAGCACAAGTACGCGTCTCGTAATAGTCCTTGCTAACAACTGTCCTCGTCTCGAGGATCAAAAAAAGAGAACCTTTTGCCCTCTTACGGCGAACACAAACAAAACAAAAGAAAAACAAAATGCACCACTCGGCGGCAATACGAATGATAAGTTTACCGAACAAATTCCTTTTGTCAATATTTCCCTTTTTCATTATTTCCTTTTTTCAATATTTCCTTTTTTCAATATTTTCTCTTTTGAATATTTCCTCTTTTCTATACTTCCTTTTGTCAATATTTCCTTTTTTGAATATTTCCATTTTCCAATATTTCCTTTTTTCAATATTTCCTTTTTTCAACATTTCCTTTTTTCAATATTTCCTTTTGTCAATATTTCCTTTTTTGAATATTTCCTTTTTGCAATATTCCTTTTTTCAATATTTCCTTTTTTGAATATTTCCTCTTTTCTATACTTCCTTTTTTACTATTACTTTTGTCAATATTACATTTTGTCCATATTTCCTTTTGTCAATATTTCCTTTTTGCAATATTTCCTTTTTTCAATATTTACTTTTTTCTATATTTCCATTTTTTAAATATTTCCTTTTGTCAATATTTCCTTTTTTGAATATTTTCTCTTTTCTATACTACCTTTTTTTACTGTTTCCTTTTGTCAATATTTCCTTTAGTCAATATTTCCTTTTGTCAATATTTCCTTTTGTCAATATTTTCTTTTGTCAATATTTCCTTTTGTCAATATTTACTTTTGTCAATATTTTCTTTTTTCGATATTTCCTTTTGTCAATATTTCCTTTTTTGTATATATCCTCTTTTCTATACTTCCTTTTGTCAATATTTCCTTTTTTCAATATTTCCTTTTTTTAATATTTCCTTTTTTCAATATTTCCTCTTTTGAATATTTCCTCTTTTCTATACTTCCATTTTACAATATTTCCTTTTTTGAATATTATCTTTTGTCAATATTTCCTTTTTTGAATATTTCCTCTTTTCAATATTTCCTTATTTCAATATTTCCTTTTTTCAGTATTTCCTTTTTTGAATATTTCCTCTTTTCTATACTTCCTTTTGACAATATTTCCGTTTTTTGAATATTTCCTTTTTTCAAAATTTCCTTTTTTCAATATTTTCTTTTGTCAATATTTCCTTCTGTCAATATTTCATTTTTTCAATATTTCCTTTTGTCAATATTTCTTTTTGTCAATATTTCCTTTTGTCAATATTTCCTTTTGTCAAAATTTCCTTTTTTCAATATTTCCTTTTGCCAAAATTTCATTATGTCAATATTTCATTTTGTCAATATTTCCTTTTGTCAATATTACCTTTTGTCAATATTTCCTTTTGTCAATATTTCCTTTTGTCAATATTTCCTTTTGTCAATATTCCCTTTTGTCAATATTTCCTTTTGTCAATATTTCTTTTTGTCAATATTTTCTTTTTTCAATAATTCCTTTAGTCAATATTTCCTTTTTTCAATATTTCCTTTTTTCAATATTTCCTTTTTTGAATATTTCCACTTTTCTATACTTCCTTTTGTCAATATTTCCTGTTTTGAATATTTCCTTTTTTCTTTACTTCCTTTTTTTAATATTTCCTTTTGTCAATATTTCATTTTGTCAATATTTCCTTTTGTCAATATTTCCTTTTGTCAATATTTCCTTTTTTCAATATTTCCTTTTTTGAATATTTCCTTTTGTCAATATTTCCTGTTTTCAATATTTCCTCATTTCTATACTTCCTTTTTTCAATATTTCCTTTTCTCAATATTTCCTTTTTTCAATAATTCCTTTTTTCTATACTACCTTTTTGCAATATTTTCTTTTGTCAATATTTCTATTTTTCTATACTTCCTTTTTTCAATATTTCCTTTTGTCAAAATTTCCTTTTTTCTATACTTCCTTTTTTCAATATTTCTTTTTGTGAATATTTCCTTTTGTCAATATTTCCTTTTTTCAATATTTCCTTTTTTCAATATTTCCTTTTTTGTATATTTCCTTTTTTCAATATTTCCTTATTTCTATACTTTCTTTTTAACATATTTCCTTTGTCAATATTTCTTATTTACTATACTTACTTTTTTCAATATTTCCTTTTGTCAATATTTCCTTTTTTCTTTATTTCCTTTTTTCAATATTTCATTTTGTGAATATTTCCTTTTGTCAATATTTCCTTTTTTCTATACTTCCTTTTTTCAATATTTCCTTTTGTCAATATTTCCTTTTTACTATACTTCCTTTTTTCAATATCTCCGTTTTTCAATATTTCCTATTGTCAAAATTTCCTTTTTGAATATTTCCTTTTTGCAATATTCCTTTTTTCAATATTTCCTTTTTTGAATATTTCCTCTTTTCTATACTTCCTTTTTTACTATTACTTTTGTCAATATTTCATTTTGTCAATATTTCCTTTTGTCAATATTTCCTTTTTGCAATATTTCCTTTTTTCAATATTTCCTTTTTTCTATATTTCCAATTTTTAAATATTTCCTTTTGTCAATATTTCCTTTTTTGAATATTTTCTCTTTTCTATACTACCTTTTTTTACTGTTTCCTTTTGTCAATATTTCCTTTCGTCAATATTTCCTTTGCTCAATATTTCCTTTTCTAAATATTTTCTTTTGTCAATATTTCCTTTTGTCAATATTTACTTTTGTCAATATTTTCTTTTTTCGATATTTCCTTTTTTGTATATATCCTCTTTTCTATACTTCCTTTTGTCAATATTTCCTTTTTTCAATATTTCCTTTTTTCTATATTTCCTCTTTTGAATATTTTAGCTTTTCTATACTTCCTTTTTACAATATTTCCTTTTTTGAATATTTCCTCTTATCAATATTTCCTTTTTTCAATATTTCCTTTTTTCAGTATTTCCTTATTTGAATATTTCCGCTTTTCTATACTTCCTTTTGACAATATTTGCCTTTTGTGAATATTTCCTTTTTTCAAAATTTCCTTTTTTCAATAATTTCTTTTGTCAATATTTCCTTTTGTCAATATTTCCTTTTTTCAATATTTCCTTTTGTCAATATTTCCTTTTGTCAAAATTTCTTTATTTCAATATTTCCTTTTACAAAATTTCATTATGTCAATATTTCATTTTGTCAATATTTCCTTTTGTCAATATTTCCTTTTTTCAATATTTCCTTTTGTCAATATTTCCTTTTTTCAGTATTTCCTTTTTTGAATATTTCCTCTTTTCTATACTTCCTTTTGACAATATTTCCGTTTTTTGAATATTTCCTTTTTTCAAAATTTCCTTTTTTCAATATTTTCTTTTGTCAATATTTCCTTCTGTCAATATTTCATTTTTTCAATATTTCCTTTTGTCAATATTTCTTTTTGTCAATATTTCCTTTTGTCAATATTTCCTTTTGTCAAAATTTCCTTTTTTCAATATTTCCTTTTGCCAAAATTTCATTATGTCAATATTTCATTTTGTCAATATTTCCTTTTGTCAATATTTCCTTTTGTCAATATTTCCTTTTGTCAATATTTCCTTTTGTCAATATTTCCTTTTGTCAATATTCCCTTTTGTCAATATTTCCTTTTGTCAATATTTCTTTTTGTCAATATTTTCTTTTTTCAATAATTCCTTTAGTCAATATTTCCTTTTTTCAATATTTCCTTTTTTCAATATTTCCTTTTTTGAATATTTCCACTTTTCTATACTTCCTTTTGTCAATATTTCCTGTTTTGAATATTTCCTTTTTTCTTTACTTCCTTTTTTTAATATTTCCTTTTGTCAATATTTCATTTTGTCAATATTTCCTTTTGTCAATATTTCCTTTTGTCAATATTTCCTTTTTTCAATATTTCCTTTTTTGAATATTTCCTTTTGTCAATATTTCCTGTTTTCAATATTTCCTCATTTCTATACTTCCTTTTTTCAATATTTCCTTTTCTCAATATTTCCTTTTTTCAATAATTCCTTTTTTCTATACTACCTTTTTGCAATATTTTCTTTTGTCAATATTTCTTTTTTTCTATACTTCCTTTTTTCAATATTTCCTTTTGTCAAAATTTCCTTTTTTCTATACTTCCTTTTTTCAATATTTCTTTTTGTGAATATTTCCTTTTGTCAATATTTCCTTTTTTCAATATTTCCTTTTTTCAATATTTCCTTTTTTGTATATTTCCTTTTTTCAATATTTCCTTATTTCTATACTTTCTTTTTAACATATTTCCTTTGTCAATATTTCTTATTTACTATACTTACTTTTTTCAATATTTCCTTTTGTCAATATTTCCTTTTTTCTTTATTTCCTTTTTTCAATATTTCATTTTGTGAATATTTCCTTTTGTCAATATTTCCTTTTTTCTATACTTCCTTTTTTCAATATTTCCTTTTGTCAATATTTCCTTTTTACTATACTTCCTTTTTTCAATATCTCCGTTTTTCAATATTTCCTATTGTCAAAATTTCCTTTTTGAATATTTCCTTTTTGCAATATTCCTTTTTTCAATATTTCCTTTTTTGAATATTTCCTCTTTTCTATACTTCCTTTTTTACTATTACTTTTGTCAATATTTCATTTTGTCAATATTTCCTTTTGTCAATATTTCCTTTTTGCAATATTTCCTTTTTTCAATATTTCCTTTTTTCTATATTTCCAATTTTTAAATATTTCCTTTTGTCAATATTTCCTTTTTTGAATATTTTCTCTTTTCTATACTACCTTTTTTTACTGTTTCCTTTTGTCAATATTTCCTTTCGTCAATATTTCCTTTGCTCAATATTTCCTTTTCTAAATATTTTCTTTTGTCAATATTTCCTTTTGTCAATATTTCCTTTTGTCAATATTTACTTTTGTCAATATTTTCTTTTTTCGATATTTCCTTTTTTGTATATATCCTCTTTTCTATACTTCCTTTTGTCAATATTTCCTTTTTTCAATATTTCCTTTTTTCTATATTTCCTCTTTTGAATATTTTAGCTTTTCTATACTTCCTTTTTACAATATTTCCTTTTTTGAATATTTCCTCTTATCAATATTTCCTTTTTTCAATATTTCCTTTTTTCAGTATTTCCTTATTTGAATATTTCCGCTTTTCTATACTTCCTTTTGACAATATTTGCCTTTTGTGAATATTTCCTTTTTTCAAAATTTCCTTTTTTCAATAATTTCTTTTGTCAATATTTCCTTTTGTCAATATTTCCTTTTTTCAATATTTCCTTTTGTCAATATTTCCTTTTGTCAAAATTTCTTTATTTCAATATTTCCTTTTACAAAATTTCATTATGTCAATATTTCATTTTGTCAATATTTCCTTTTGTCAATATTTCCTTTTTTCAATATTTCCTTTTGTCAATATTTCCTTTTTTCAATATTTCCTTTTGTCAATATTTCCTTTCGTCAATATTTCCTTTTGTCAATATTTACTTTTTTCAATATTTCCTTTTATCAATATTTTCTTTTGTCAATATTTCCTTTTTTCATTATTTCCATTTTTGAATATTTCCTCTTTTCTATACTTCCTTTTGTCAATATTTCCTTTTGTCAATATTTCCTTTTGTAAATATTTCCTTTTGTCAATATTTCCTTTTGCCAATATTTCCTTTTGTCAATATTTCCTTTTGTCAATATTTCCTTTTTTCAATATTTCTTTTTGTCAATATTTCCTTTTTTCAATAATTCCTTTTTTCAATAATTCTGTTTAATAATCAAAAAGGGGGAGAGTGGACTGAATTACACTGGATTGCCGCCGAATGGTACTCACGAAATTCGGAGGCTTCAATGCCATGGCGAGCTGGCGCGTGGTCTCCGAGGCAGCTCCTCCTCGGTGTTCGAAGCACAAGTACGCGTCTCGTAATAGTCCTTGCTAACAACTGTCCTCGTCTCGAGGATCAAAAAAAGAGAACCTTTTGCCCTCTTACGGCGAACACAAACAAAACAAAAGAAAAACAAAATGCACCACTCGGCGGCAATACGAATGATAAGTTTACCGAACAAATTCCTTTTGTCAATATTTCCCTTTTTCAATATTTCCTTTTTTCAATATTTCCTTTTTTCAATATTTTCTCTTTTGAATATTTCCTCTTTTCTATACTTCCTTTTGTCAATATTTCCTTTTTTGAATATTTCCATTTTCCAATATTTCCTTTTTTCAATATTTCCTTTTTTCAACATTTCCTTTTTTCAATATTTCCTTTTGTCAATATTTCCTTTTTTGAATATTTCCTTTTTGCAATATTCCTTTTTTCAATATTTCCTTTTTTGAATATTTCCTCTTTTCTATACTTCCTTTTTTACTATTTCTTTTGTCAATATTACATTTTGTCCATATTTCCTTTTGTCAATATTTCCTTTTTGCAATATTTCCTTTTTTCAATATTTACTTTTTTCTATATTTCCATTTTTTAAATATTTCCTTTTGTCAATATTTCCTTTTTTGAATATTTTCTCTTTTCTATACTACCTTTTTTTACTGTTTCCTTTTGTCAATATTTCCTTTAGTCAATATTTCCTTTTGTCAATATTTCCTTTTGTCAATATTTTCTTTTGTCAATATTTCCTTTTGTCAATATTTACTTTTGTCAATATTTTCTTTTTTCGATATTTCCTTTTGTCAATATTTCCTTTTTTGTATATATCCTCTTTTCTATACTTCCTTTTGTCAATATTTCCTTTTTTCAATATTTCCTTTTTTTAATATTTCCTTTTTTCAATATTTCCTCTTTTGAATATTTCCTCTTTTCTATACTTCCATTTTACAATATTTCCTTTTTTGAATATTATCTTTTGTCAATATTTCCTTTTTTGAATATTTCCTCTTTTCAATATTTCCTTTTTTCAATATTTCCTTTTTTCAGTATTTCCTTTTTTGAATATTTCCTCTTTTCTATACTTCCTTTTGACAATATTTCCGTTTTTTGAATATTTCCTTTTTTCAAAATTTCCTTTTTTCAATATTTTCTTTTGTCAATATTTCCTTTTGTCAATATTTCATTTTTTCAATATTTCCTTTTGTCAATATTTCTTTTTGTCAATATTTCCTTTTGTCAATATTTCCTTTTGTCAAAATTTCCTTTTTTCAATATTTCCTTTTGCCAAAATTTCATTATGTCAATATTTTATTTTGTCAATATTTCCTTTTGTCAATATTACCTTTTGTCAATATTTCCTTTTGTCAATATTTCCTTTTGTCAATATTTCCTTTTGTCAATATTCCCTTTTGTCAATATTTCCTTTTGTCAATATTTCTTTTTGTCAATATTTTCTTTTTTCAATAATTCCTTTAGTCAATATTTCCTTTTTTCAATATTTCCTTATTTCAATATTTCCTTTTTTGAATATTTCCTCTTTTCTATACTTCCTTTTGTCAATATTTCCTGTTTTGAATATTTCCTTTTTTCTTTACTTCCTTTTTTTACTATTTCCTTTTGTCAATATTTCATTTTGTCAATATTTCCTTTTGTCAATATTTCCTTTTGTCAATATTTCTTTTTTCCATATTTCCTTTTTTTAATATTTCCTTTTGTCAATATTTCCTGTTTTCAATATTTCCTCATTTCTATACTTCCTTTTTTCAATATTTCCTTTTCTCAATATTTCCTTTTTTCAATAATTCCTTTTTTCTATACTACCTTTTTGCAATATTTTCTTTTGTCAATATTTCTTTTTTTCTATACTTCCTTTTTTCAATATTTCCTTTTGTCAAAATTTCCTTTTTTCTATACCTCCTTTTTTCAATATTTCTTTTTGTGAATATTTCCTTTTGTCAATATTTCCTTTTTTCAATATTTCCTTTTTTCAATATTTCCTTTTTTGTATATTTCCTTTTTTCAATATTTCCTTATTTCTATACTTTCTTTTTAACATATTTCCTTTGTCAATATTTCTTATTTACTATACTTACTTTTTTCAATATTTCCTTTTGTCAATATTTCCTTTTTTCTTTATTTCCTTTTTTCAATATTTCATTTTGTGAATATTTCCTTTTGTCAATATTTCCTTTTTTCTATACTTCCTTTTTCCAATATTTCATTTTGTCAATATTTCCTTTTTACTTTACTTCCTTTTTTCAATATCTCCGTTTTTCAATATTTCCTATTGTCAAAATTTCCTTTTTGAATATTTCCTTTTTGCAATATTCCTTTTTTCAATATTTCCTTTTTTGAATATTTCCTCTTTTCTATACTTCCTTTTTTACTATTACTTTTGTCAATATTTCATTTTGTCAATATTTCCTTTTGTCAATATTTCCTTTTTGCAATATTTCCTTTTTTCAATATTTCCTTTTTTCTATATTTCCAATTTTTAAATATTTCCTTTTGTCAATATTTCCTTTTTTGAATATTTTCTCTTTTCTATACTACCTTTTTTTACTGTTGCCTTTTGTCAATATTTCCTTTCGTCAATATTTCCTTTGGTCAATATTTCCTTTTCTAAATATTTTCTTTTGTCAATATTTCCTTTTGTCAATATTTACTTTTGTCAATATTTTCTTTTTTCGATATTTCCTTTTGTCAATATTTCCTTTTTTGTATATATCCTCTTTTCTATACTTCCTTTTGTCAATATTTCCTTTTTTCAATATTTCCTTTTTTCTATATTTCCTCTTTTGAATATTTTAGCTTTTCTATACTTCCTTTTTACAATATTTCCTTTTTTGAATATTTCCTCTTATCAATATTTCCTTTTTTCAATATTTCCTTTTTTCAGTATTTCCTTATTTGAATATTTCCGCTTTTCTATACTTCCTTTTGACAATATTTGCCTTTTGTGAATATTTCCTTTTTTCAAAATTTCCTTTTTTCAATAATTTCTTTTGTCAATATTTCCTTTTGTCAATATTTCCTTTTTTCAATATTTCCTTTTGTCAATATTTCCTTTTGTCAAAATTTCCTTATTTCAATATTTCCTTTTTTCATTATTTCCATTTTTGAATATTTCCTCTTTTCTATACTTCCTTTTGTCAATATTTCCTTTTGTCAATATTTCCTTTTGTAAATATTTCCTTTTGTCAATATTTCCTTTTTTCAATATTTCCTTTTGTCAATATTTCCTTTTGTCAATATTTTCTTTTGTCAATGTTTCCTTTTGTCAATATTTCCTTTTGTCATTATTTCCTTTTCTCAATATTTCCTTTTGTCAGCATTTCCTTTTTTCAATATTTCATTTTTTCAATTTTTCCTTTTTCAATATTTCCTGTTTTGAATATTTCCTCTTTTCTATACTTCCTTTTGTCAAAATTTCCTTTTATGAATATTTCCATTTTGCAATATTTCCTTTTTTCAATATTTCCTTTTTTCAATATTTACTTTTGTCAATATTTCCTTTTGTCAATATTTCCTTTTTTGAATATTTCCTTTTTTCTATACTTTCTTTTTTTACTATTTCCTTTTGTCAATATTTCCTTTTTTCAGAATTTCCTATTGTCAATATTTCCTTTTTTCTATATATCCTATTTTCAATATTTCCTTTTTTGAATATTTCCTTTTTGCAATATTTCCTTTTTTCAATATTTCCTTTTTTCAATATTTACTTTTGTCAATATTACCTTTTGTCAATATTTCCTTTTTTGAATATTTTCTCTTTTCTATACTTCCTTTTTTTACTATTTCCTTTTATCAATATTTCATTTTGTCAATATTTCCTTTCGTCGAAAATTTTCCTAATGTCAATATTTCCTTTTTTCAATATTTCCTTTTCTCAATATTTCCTTTTTCAATATTTCCTTTTGTCAATATTTCCTTTTTTGAATATTTCTACTTTTCTATACTTCCTTTTTTCAATATTTTCTTTTGTCAATAATTTCTTTTAGTCAATATTTCCTTTTTTCAATATTTCCTTTTTTCAATATTTCCTTTTGTCAATATTTCCTTTTTCAATATTTCCTTTTGTCATTATTTCCTTTTCTCAATATTTCCTTTTGTCAGCATTTCCTTTTTTCAATATTTCATTTTTTCAATTTTTCCTTTTTCAATATTTCCTGTTTTGAATATTTCCTCTTTTCTATACTTCCTTTTGTCAAAATTTCCTTTTATGAATATTTCTATTTTGCAATATTTCCTTTTTTCAATATTTCCTTTTTTCAATATTTACTTTTGTCAATATTTCCTTTTGTCAATATATCCTTTTTTGAATATTTCCTTTTTTCTATACTTTCTTTTTTTACTATTTCCTTTTGTCAATATTTCCTTTTTTCAGAATTTCCTATTGTCAATATTTCCTTTTTTCTATATATCCTATTTTCAATATTTCCTTTTTTGAATATTTCCTTTTTGCAATATTTCCTTTTTTCAATATTTCCTTTTTTCAATATTTACTTTTGTCAATATTACCTTTTGTCAATATTTCCTTTTTTGAATATTTTCTCTTTTCTATACTTCCTTTTTTTACTATTTCCTTTTATCAATATTTCATTTTGTCAATATTTCCTTTCGTCGAAAATTTTCCTAATGTCAATATTTCCTTTTTTCAATATTTCCTTTTTTGAATATTTCCTTTTGTCAATATTCCCTTTTGTCAATATTTCTTTTTGCCAATATTTCCATTTCTCAATATTTCATTTTTTCAATATTATCTTTTTTCAATATTTCCTTTTTTGAATATTTCCTCTTTTTTATACTTCCTTTTGTCAATACTTCCTTTTTTGAATTTTTCCTTTTTTCAGTATTTTTTCTTTTTTCAATATTTCCTTTTGTCAGTATTTCCTTTTGTGAATATTTCCTTTTGTCAATATTCCTTTTTTCAATATTTCCTTTTTCAATATTTCCTTTTGTCAATATTTCCTTTTGTCAATATTTCCTTTTTTCAATATTTCCTTTTGTCAATATTTCCTTTTGTCAATATTTTCTTTTGTCAATGTTTCCTTTTGTCAATATTTCCTTTTTTCAATATTTCTTTTTCTCAATATATTCTTTTTCAATATTTCCTTTTGTTTATATTTCCATTTTTTAACATTTCCTCTTTTCTATACTTCCTTTTTTCAATATATCCTTTTGTCAATATTTCCTTTTTGAATATTTCCTCTTTTCTATACTTCCTTTTTTTACTATTTCTTTTTCTCAATATTTCATTTTGTCAATATTTCCTTTTGTCAATATTTCCTTTTGTCAATTTTTCCTTTTTTCAATATTTCCTTTTTTGAATATTTCCTTTTTTCAATATTTCGTTTTGTCATTATTTCCTTTTGTCAATATTTCCTTTTTTCAATATTTCCTTTTTTGAATTTTTTCTTTAATCAATATTCCTTTTTGAATATTTCCTTTTGTCAATATTCCTTTTTTCAATATTTCTTTTTGTCAATATTTCCTTTTGTCAATATTTCCTTTTGTCAATATTACCTTTTTTGAATATTTCCTTTTGTCAATATTCCTTTTTTCAATATTTCTTTTTGTTAATATTTCCTTCTGTCAATTTTTCCTTTTGTCTATATTTCTTTCTGTCAATATTTCTTTTTGTCATTATTTCCTTTTATCAATATTTCCTTTTGTCAACATTTCCTTTTCTCAATATTTCATTTTTTCAAAATTTCCTGTTTTGAATATTTCCTCTTTTCTATACTTCCTTTTGTCAACATTTCCTTTTTTGAATATTTCTCTTTTACAATACTTCCTTTTTTCAATATTTCCTTTTTTCAATATTTCTTTTTGTCAATATTTCATTTTGTCAATATTTCCTTTTGTCGAAAATTTTCCTAATGTCAATATTTCCTTTTTACATTATTTCCTTTTTTGAATATTTCCTTTTGTCAATATTCCCTTTTGTCAATATTTCCTTTTGTCAATATTTCCTTTTGTCAATATTTCCTTTTGTCAATATTTCCTTTCGTCAATATTTCCTTGCGTCTATATTTCCTTTTTTCAATATTTCCTTTTTTGAATATTTACTATTTTCTATACCTTCTTTTATCAATATTTCCTTTTTTCAATATTTCCTTTTGTTTATATTTCTTTTTTTGAATTTTTCCTCTTTTCTATACTTTCTTTTTTCAATAGTTCCTTTTTTCAATATTTCCTTTTTTGATTATTTCCTCTTTTCTATACTTCCTTTTGTCAATATTTCCTTTTTTGAATATTTCCTTTTGTCAATATTTCCTTTTATGAATATTTCCTCTTTTCAATATTTCCTTTTTTCAATATTTCCTTTTATCAATATTTCCTCTTTTGAATATTTCCTCTTTTCTATACATCCTTTTGTCAATATTTATTTTTTTGAATATTTCCTTTTGTAAATATTTCCTTTTTTGAATATTTCCTCTTTTCAATATTTCCTTTTTTCAATATTTCCTTTTTTCAATATTTCCTTTTTTGAATATTTCCTCTTTTCTATACTTCCTTTTGTCAATATTTCCTTTCTTGAATATTTCCTTTTTTCAATATTTTTTCTTATTTCAATATTTCCTTTTGTCAATATTTGTTTTTGTCAATATTTCCTTTCTTCAATATTTCCTTTTTTCAATATTTACTTTTGTCAATATTACCTTTTGCCAATATTTCCTTTTTTGAAAATTTTCTCTTTTCTATACTTCCTTTTTTTACTGTTTCCTTTTGTCAATATTTCATTTTGTCAATATTTCCTTTTGTCGAAAATTTTCCTAATGTCAATATTTCCTTTTTACAATATTTCCTTTTTTTAATATTTCCTTTTGTCAATATTTCCTTTCGTCAATATTTCCTTTCGTCAATATTTCCTTTTTTCAATATCTCCTTTTTTTAATATTTACTCTTTTCTATACCTTCTTTTGTCAATATTTCCTTTTTTCAATATTTCCTTTTGTCAATATTTCTTTTTTTGAATTTTTCCTCTTTTACATGCTTCCTTTTTTCAATAGTTCCTTTTTTCAATATTTCCTTTTTTTGATTATTTCCTCTTTTCTATACTTCCTTTTGTCAATATTTCCATTTTTGAATATTTCCTTTTGTCAATATTTCCTTTTATGAATATTTCCTCTTTTCAATATTTCCTTTTTTCAATATTTCCTTTTTTCAATATTTCCTCTTTTGAATATTTCCTCTTTTCTATACATCCTTTTGTCAATATTTCCTTTTATGAATATTTCCTTTTGTTAATATTTCCTCTTTTGAATATTTCCTCTTTTCAATATTTCCTTTTTTCAATATTTCCTTTTTTCAATATTTCCTTTTTTGAATATTTCTTCTTTTCTATACTTCCTTTTGTCAATATTTCCTCTTTTGAATATTACGTTTTTGCAATATTTCCATTTTTCAATATTTCCTTTTGTCAATATTTCCTTTTTTGAATATTTCCTTTTTGCAATATTCCTTTTTTCAATATTTCCTTTTTTCAATATTTCCTTTTTTTTAAATATTTCCTATTGTCAATATTTCCTTTTTTTTAATATATCGTCTTTTCTATACTTCCTTTTTTTAATATTTCTTTTGTCAATATTTCATTTTGTCAATATTTCCATTTTTCAATATTTCCTTTTTTCAATATTTCCTTTTTTCAATATTTCCTTTTTTGAATATTCCCTCTTTTCTATACTTCCTTTTGTCAATATTTCCTTTTTTGAATATTTCCTTTTTGCAATATTTCCTTTTTTCAATATTTCCTTTTTTCAATATTTCCTTCTTTCAATATTTCCTTTTGTCAATATTTCCTTTTTTGAATATTTCCTTTTTGCAATATTTCCTTTTTTCGATATTTCCTTTTTTCAATATTTCCTTTTTTTAAATATGTCCTGTTGTCAATATTTCCTTTTTTGAATATTTCCTCTTTTCTATACTTCCTTTTTTTACTATTTCCTTTTGTTAATATTACATTTTGTCAATATTTCCTTTTGTCAATATGTCCTTTTGTCAATATTTCTTTTTTCAATATTTCCTTTTTTGAATATTTCCTTTTGTCAATATTTCCTTTTGTCATTATTTCCTTTTGTCAATATTTCCTTTTTTCAATATTTCCTTTTTTGAATATTTTCTTTTAATAATATTCCTTTTTTGAATATTGCCTTTTGTCAATATTCCTTTTTTCAATATTTTCTTTTGTCAATATTTCCTTTTTTCAGAATTTCCTATTGTCAATATTTCCTTTTTTCTATATTTCCTATTTTCAATATTTCCTTTTTTCAATATTTCATTTTGTCAATATTTCCTTTTGTCAATATTTCCTTTTCTCAAAATTACCTTTTGTCAATATTTCCTTTTGTCAATATTTCCTTTTGTCAATATTTCCTTTTGTCAATATTTACTTTTTTCAATAATTCTTTTTGTCAATATTTCCTTTTTTCAATTATATTTTTTGTCAATATTTCCCTTTTTCAATATTTCCTTTTTTCAATCTTTCCTTTTTTCAATATATTCTTTTTTGAATATTTTCTCTTTTCTATACTTCCTCTTGTCAATATATTTTATTTTTTGAATATTTCCTTTTTCCAATATTTCCTTTTTTCAATATTTCCTTTTTTCAATATTTCCTTTTTTCAATATTTCCTTTTGTCATTATTTCCTTTTTTGAATATTTCCTTTTTGCAATATTTCTTTTTTCAATATTTCCTTTTTTGAATATTTCCTCTTTTCTATACTTCCTTTTTTTACTATTTCTGTTGTCAATATTTCATTTTGTCAATATTTCCTTTTGTCAATATTTCCTTTTTGCAATATTTCCTTTTTTCAATATTTCCTTGTTTCAATATTTTCTTTTTTGAATATTTCCTCTTTTCTACACTTCCTTTTGTCAATATTTACTTTTTTGAATATTACGTTTTTGCAATATTTCCTTTTTTCAATATTTCCTTTTTTCAATATTTCCTTTTGTCAATATTTCCTTTTTTTGAATATTTCCTTTTTGCAATATTCCTTTTTTCAATATTTCCTTTTTTCAATATTTCCTTTTTTTAAATATTTTCTATTGTCAATATTTCCTTTTTTTGAATATTTCCTCTTTTCTATACTTCCTTTTTTTAATATTTCTTTTGTCAATATTTCATTTTGTCAATATTTCCTTTTTTGAATATTTCCTTTTTGCAATATTTCCTTTTTTCAATATTTCCTTTTTTTAAATATTTCCTTTTTTCAATATTTCCTTTTTTGAATATATCCTCATTTCTATACTTCCTTTTTTTACTATTTCATTTTGTCAATATTTCCTTTTTTGAATATTTCCTTTTTGCAATATTTCCTTTTTTCAATATTTCCTTTTTTCAATATTTCCTTTTTTTAAATATTTCCTTTTTTCAATATTTCCTTTTTTGAATATTTCCTTTTATCAATATTCCTTTTCTGAATATTTTCTTTACTCAATATTCCTTTTTTCAATATTTCATTTTGTCAATATTTCCTTTTGTCGAAAATTTTCCTAATGTCAATATTTCCTTTTTACATTATTTCCTTTTTTGAATATTTCCTTTTGTCAATATTCCCTTTTGTCAATATTTCCTTTTGTCAATATTTCCTTTTGTCAATATTTCCTTTCGTCAATATTTCCTTGCGTCAATATTTCCTTTTTTCAATATTTCCTTTTTTGAATATTTACTCTTTTCTATACCTTCTTTTGTCAATATTTCCTTTTTTCAATATTTCCTTTTGTTTATATTTCTTTTTTTGAATTTTTCCTCTTTTCTATACTTTCTTTTTTCAATAGTTCCTTTTTTCAATATTTCCTTTTTTGATTATTTCCTCTTTTCTATACTTCCTTTTGTCAATATTTCCTTTTTTGAATATTTCCTTTTGTCAATATTTCCTTTTATGAATATTTCCTCTTTTCAATATTTCCTTTTTTCAATATTTCCTTTTATCAATATTTCCTCTTTTGAATATTTCCTCTTTTCTATACATCCTTTTGTCAATATTTATTTTTTTGAATATTTCCTTTTGTAAATATTTCCTTTTTTGAATATTTCCTCTTTTCAATATTTCCTTTTTTCAATATTTCCTTTTTTCAATATTTCCTTTTTTGAATATTTCCTCTTTTCTATACTTCCTTTTGTCAATATTTCCTTTCTTGAATATTTCCTTTTTTCAATATTTTTTCTTATTTCAATATTTCCTTTTGTCAATATTTGTTTTTGTCAATATTTCCTTTCTTCAATATTTCCTTTTTTCAATATTTACTTTTGTCAATATTACCTTTTGCCAATATTTCCTTTTTTGAAAATTTTCTCTTTTCTATACTTCCTTTTTTTACTGTTTCCTTTTGTCAATATTTCATTTTGTCAATATTTCCTTTTGTCGAAAATTTTCCTAATGTCAATATTTCCTTTTTACAATATTTCCTTTTTTTAATATTTCCTTTTGTCAATATTTCCTTTCGTCAATATTTCCTTTCGTCAATATTTCCTTTTTTCAATATTTCCTTTTTTTAATATTTACTCTTTTCTATACCTTCTTTTGTCAATATTTCCTTTTTTCAATATTTCCTTTTGTCAATATTTCTTTTTTTGAATTTTTCCTCTTTTACATCCTTCCTTTTTTCAATAGTTCCTTTTTTCAATATTTCCTTTTTTTGATTATTTCCTCTTTTCTATACTTCCTTTTGTCAATATTTCCATTTTTGAATATTTCCTTTTGTCAATATTTCCTTTTATGAATATTTCCTCTTTTCAATATTTCCTTTTTTCAATATTTCCTTTTTTCAATATTTCCTCTTTTGAATATTTCCTCTTTTCTATACATCCTTTTGTCAATATTTCCTTTTATGAATATTTCCTTTTGTTAATATTTCCTCTTTTGAATATTTCCTCTTTTCAATATTTCCTTTTTTCAATATTTCCTTTTTTCAATATTTCCTTTTTTGAATATTTCTTCTTTTCTATACTTCCTTTTGTCAATATTTCCTCTTTTGAATATTACGTTTTTGCAATATTTCCATTTTTCAATATTTCCTTTTGTCAATATTTCCTTTTTTGAATATTTCCTTTTTGCAATATTCCTTTTTTCAATATTTCCTTTTTTCAATATTTCCTTTTTTTTAAATATTTCCTATTGTCAATATTTCCTTTTTTTTAATATATCGTCTTTTCTATACTTCCTTTTTTTAATATTTCTTTTGTCAATATTTCATTTTGTCAATATTTCCATTTTTCAATATTTCCTTTTTTCAATATTTCCTTTTTTCAATATTTCCTTTTTTGAATATTCCCTCTTTTCTATACTTCCTTTTGTCAATATTTCCTTTTTTGAATATTTCCTTTTTGCAATATTTCCTTTTTTCAATATTTCCTTTTTTCAATATTTCCTTCTTTCAATATTTCCTTTTGTCAATATTTCCTTTTTTGAATATTTCCTTTTTGCAATATTTCCTTTTTTCGATATTTCCTTTTGTCAATATTTCCTTACGTCAATATTTCCTTTCGTCAATATTTCCTTTTTTCAATATCTCCTTTTTTTAATATTTACTCTTTTCTATACCTCCTTATTCAATATTTCCTTTTTTCAATATTTCCTTTTGTCAATATTTCTTTTTTTGAATTTTTCCTCTTTTACATACTTCCTTTTTTCAATAGTTCCTTTTTTCAATATTTCCTTTTTTTGAATATTTCCTCTTTTCTATACTTCCTTTTGTCAACATTTCCATTTTTGAATATTTCCTTTTGTCAATATTTCCTTTTATGAATATTTCCTCTTTTCAATATTTCCTTTTTTCAATATTTCCTTTTTTCAATATTTCCTCTTTTGAATATTTCCTCTTTTCTATACATCCTTTTGTCAATATTTCCTTTTATGAATATTTCCTTTTGTTAATATTTCCTTTTTTGAATATTTCCTCTTTTCAATATTTCCTTTTTTCAATATTTCCTTTTTTCAATATTTCCTTTTTTTAATATTTCCTGTTCTCAATATTTCCTTTCGTCAATATTTCCTTTCGTCAATATTTCCTTTTTTCAATATCTCCTTTTTTTAATATTTACTCTTTTCTATACCTTCTTTTGTCAATATTTCCTTTTTTCAATATTTCCTTTTGTCAATATTTCTTTTTTTGAATTTTTCCTCTTTTACATCCTTCCTTTTTTCAATAGTTCCTTTTTTCAATATTTCCTTTTTTTGATTATTTCCTCTTTTCTATACTTCCTTTTGTCAATATTTCCTTTTTTGAATATTTCCTTTTGTCAATATTTCCTTTTATGAATATTTCCTCTTTTCAATATTTCCTTTTTTCAATATTTCCTTTTTTCAATATTTCCTCTTTTGAATATTTCCTCTTTTCTATACATCCTTTTGTCAATATTTCCTTTTATGAATATTTCCTTTTGTTAATATTTCCTCTTTTGAATATTTCCTCTTTTCAATATTTCCTTTTTTCAATATTTCCTTTTTTCAATATTTCCTTTTTTGAATATTTCTTCTTTTCTATACTTCCTTTTGTCAATATTTCCTCTTTTGAATATTACGTTTTTGCAATATTTCCATTTTTCAATATTTCCTTTTGTCAATATTTCCTTTTTTGAATATTTCCTTTTTGCAATATTCCTTTTTTCAATATTTCCTTTTTTCAATATTTCCTTTTTTTTAAATATTTCCTATTGTCAATATTTCCTTTTTTTTAATATATCGTCTTTTCTATACTTCCTTTTTTTAATATTTCTTTTGTCAATATTTCATTTTGTCAATATTCCCTCTTTTCTATACTTCCTTTTGTCAATATTTCCTTTTTTGAATATTTCCTTTTTGCAATATTTCCTTTTTTCAATATTTCCTTTTTTCAATATTTCCTTCTTTCAATATTTCCTTTTGTCAATATTTCCTTTTTTGAATATTTCCTTTTTGCAATATTTCCTTTTTTCGATATTTCCTTTTTTCAATATTTCCTTTTTTTAAATATGTCCTGTTGTCAATATTTCCTTTTTTGAATATTTCCTCTTTTCTATACTTCCTTTTTTTACTATTTCCTTTTGTTAATATTACATTTTGTCAATATTTCCTTTTGTCAATATGTCCTTTTGTCAATATTTCTTTTTTCAATATTTCCTTTTTTGATTATTTCCTTTTGTCAATATTTCCTTTTGTCATTATTTCCTTTTGTCAATATTTCCTTTTTTCAATATTTCCTTTTTTGAATATTTTCTTTTAATAATATTCCTTTTTTGAATATTGCCTTTTGTCAATATTCCTTTTTTCAATATTTTCTTTTGTCAATATTTCCTTTTTTCAGAATTTCCTATTGTCAATATTTCCTTTTTTCTATATTTCCTATTTTCAATATTTCCTTTTTTCAATATTTCATTTTGTCAATATTTCCTTTTGTCAATATTTCCTTTTGTCAAAATTACCTTTTGTCAATATTTCCTTTTGTCAATATTTCCTTTTGTCAATATTTCCTTTTGTCAATATTTACTTTTTTCAATAATTCTTTTTGTCAATATTTCCTTTTTTCAATTATATTTTTTGTCAATATTTCCCTTTTTCAATATTTCCTTTTTTCAATATTTCCTTTTTTCAATATATTCTTTTTTGAATATTTTCTCTTTTCTATACTTCCTCTTGTCAATATATTTTATTTTTTGAATTTTTCCTTTTTCCAATATTTCCTTTTTTCAATATTTCCTTTTTTCAATATTTCCTTTTTTCAATATTTCCTTTTGTCATTATTTCCTTTTTTGAATATTTCCTTTTTGCAATATTTCTTTTTTCAATATTTCCTTTTTTGAATATTTCCTCTTTTCTATACTTCCTTTTTTTACTATTTCTGTTGTCAATATTTCATTTTGTAATATTTCCTTTTGTCAATATTTCCTTTTTGCAATATTTCCTTTTTTCAATATTTCCTTGTTTCAATATTTTCTTTTTTGAATATTTCCTCTTTTCTACACTTCCTTTTGTCAATATTTACTTTTTTGAATATTACGTTTTTGCAATATTTCCTTTTTTCAATATTTCCTTTTTTCAATATTTCCTTTTGTCAATATTTCCTTTTTTGAATATTTCCTTTTTTCAATATTCCTTTTTTCAATATTTCCTTTTTTCAATATTTCCTTTTTTTAAATATTTTCTATTGTCAATATTTCCTTTTTTTGAATATTTCCTCTTTTCTATACTTCCTTTTTTTAATATTTCTTTTGTCAATATTTCATTTTGTCAATATTTCCTTTTTTGAATATTTCCTTTTTGCAATATTTCCTTTTTTCAATATTTCCTTTTTTTAAATATTTCCTTTTTTCAATATTTCCTTTTTTGAATATTTCCTCATTTCTATACTTCCTTTTTTTACTATTTCATTTTGTCAATATTTCCTTTTTTGAATATTTCCTTTTTGCAATATTTCCTTTTTTCAATATTTCCTTTTTTCAATATTTCCTTTTTTTAAATATTTCCTTTTTTCAATATTTCCTTTTTTGAATATTTCCTTTTATCAATATTCCTTTTCTGAATATTTTCTTTACTCAATATTCCTTTTTTCAATATTTCATTTTGTCAATATTTCCTTTTGTCGAAAATTTTCCTAATGTCAATATTTCCTTTTTACATTATTTCCTTTTTTGAATATTTCCTTTTGTCAATATTCCCTTTTGTCAATATTTCCTTTTGTCAATATTTCCTTTTGTCAATATTTCCTTTCGTCAATATTTCCTTGCGTCAATATTTCCTTTTTTCAATATTTCCTTTTTTGAATATTTACTCTTTTCTATACCTTCTTTTGTCAATATTTCCTTTTTTCAATATTTCCTTTTGTTTATATTTCTTTTTTTGAATTTTTCCTCTTTTCTATACTTTCTTTTTTCAATAGTTCCTTTTTTCAATATTTCCTTTTTTGATTATTTCCTCTTTTCTATACTTCCTTTTGTCAAAATTTCCTTTTTTGAATATTTCCTTTTGTCGATATTTCCTTTTATGAATATTTCCTCTTTTCAATATTTCCTTTTTTCAATATTTCCTTTTATCAATATTTCCTCTTTTGAATATTTCCTCTTTTCTATACATCCTTTTGTCAATATTTATTTTTTTGAATATTTCCTTTTGTAAATATTTCCTTTTTTGAATATTTCCTCTTTTCAATATTTCCTTTTTTCAATATTTCCTTTTTTCAATATTTCCTTTTTTGAATATTTCCTCTTTTCTATACTTCCTTTTGTCAATATTTCCTTTCTTGAATATTTCCTTTTTTCAATATTTTTTCTTATTTCAATATTTCCTTTTGTCAATATTTGTTTTTGTCAATATTTCCTTTCTTCAATATTTCCTTTTTTCAATATTTACTTTTGTCAATATTACCTTTTGCCAATATTTCCTTTTTTGAATATTTTCTCTTTTCTATACTTCCTTTTTTTACTATTTCCTTTGGTCAATATTTCATTTTGTCAATATTTCCTTTTGTCGAAAATTTTCCTAATGTCAATATTTCCTTTTTACAATATTTCCTTTTTTTAATATTTCCTTTTGTCAATATTTCCTTTCGTCAATATTTCCTTTCGTCAATATTTCCTTTTTTCAATATCTCCTTTTTTTAATATTTACTCTTTTCTATACCTTCTTTTGTCAATATTTCCTTTTTTCAATATTTCCTTTTGTCAATATTTCTTTTTTTGAATTTTTCCTCTTTTACATACTTCCTTTTTTCAATAGTTCCTTTTTTCAATATTTCCTTTTTTTGAATATTTCCTCTTTTCTATACTTCCTTTTGTCAACATTTCCATTTTTGAATATTTCCTTTTGTCAATATTTCCTTTTATGAATATTTCCTCTTTTCAATATTTCCTTTTTTCAATATTTCCTTTTTTCAATATTTCCTCTTTTGAATATTTCCTCTTTTCTATACATCCTTTTGTCAATATTTCCTTTTTTGAATATTTCCTTTTGTCAATATTTCCTTTTTAGAATATATCCTCTTTTCAATATTTTCTTTTTTCAATATTTCCTTTTTTCAATATTTCCTTTTTTGAATATTTCCTCTTTTCTATACTTCCTTTTGTCAATATTTCCTTTTTTCAATATTTTTTTCTTTTTTGAATATTTCCTTTTTTCAATATTTCCTTTTGTCAATATTTCCTTTTGTCAATATTTCCTTTTTTGAATATTTCCTTTTGTCAATATTCCTTTTTTCAATATTTCTTTTTGTCAATATTTCCTTCTGTCAATTTTCCCTTTTGTCTATATTTCTTTCTGTCATTATTTCCTTTTGTCATTTTTTCCTTTTTTCAATATTTCCTTTTGTTAACATTTCCTTTTTTCAATATTTCATTTTTTCAATATTTCCTTTTTTCAATATTTCCTGTTTTGAATGTTTCCTCTATTCTATACTTCCTTTTGTCAACATTTCCTTTTTTGAATATTTCCTTTTTGCAATACTTCCTTTTTTCAATATTTCCTTTTTTCAATATTTACTTTTGTCAATATTACATTTTGTCAATATTTCCTTTTGTCGAAAATTTTCCTAATGTCAATATTTCCTTTTTACAATATTTCCTTTTTTGAATATTTCCTTTTGTCAATATTCCCTTTTGTCAATATTTCCTTTCTCAATATTTCCTTTTGTCAATATTTCCTTTCGTCAATATTTCCTTTCGTCAATATTTCCTTTTTTCAATATTTCCTTTTTTGAATATTTACTCTTTTCTATACCTTCTTTTGTCAATATTTCCTTTTTTCAATATTTCCTTTTGTCAATATTTTTTTTTTGAATTTTTCCTCTTTTCTATACTTCCTTTTTTCAATAGTTCCTTTTTTCAATATTTCCTTTTTTGATTATTTCCTCTTTTCTATACTTCCTTTTGTCAATATTTCCTTTTTTGAATATTTCCTTTTGTCAATATTTCCTTTTTAGAATATATCCTCTTTTCTATACTTCCTTTTGTCAATATTTCCTTTTTTCAATATTTTTTTCTTTTTTCAATATTTCCTTTTGTCAATATTTATTTTTTGTCAATATTTATTTTTTGTCAATATTTCCTTTCTTCAATATTTCCTTTTTTCAATATTTACTTTTGTCAATTTTACCTTTTGCCAATATTTCCTTTTTTTAAATATTTTCTCTTTTCTATATTTCCTTTTTTTACTATTTCCTTTTGTCAATATTTCATTTTGTCAATATTTCCTTTTGTCGAAAATTTTCCTAATGTCAATATTTCCTTTTTACAATATTTCCTTTTGTGAATATTTCCTTTTGTCAATATTCCCTTTTGTCAATATTTCCTTTTGTCAATATTTCCTTTTGTCAATATTTCCTTTCGTCAATATTTTCTTTCGTCAATATTTCCTTTTTTCAATATTTCCTTTTTTGAATATATACCCTTTTCTATACCTTCTTTTGTCAATATTTCCTTTCTTCAATATTTCCTTTTGTCAATATTTCTTTTTTTGAATTTTTCCTCTTTTACATACTTCCTTTTTTCAATAGTTCCTTTTTTCAATATTTCCTTTTTTTTATTATTTCCTCTTTTCTATACTTCCTTTTGTCAATATTTCCTTTTTTGAATATTTCCTTTTGTCAATATTTCCTTTTATGAATATTTCCTCTTTTCAATATTTCCTTTTTTCAATATTTCCTTTTTTCAATATTTCCTTTTTTCAATATTTCCTTTTGTCATTATTTCCTTTTTTAATATTTCCTTTTTGCAATATTTCTTTTTTCAATATTTCCTTTTTTGAATATTTCCTCTTTTCTATACTTCCTTTTTTTACTATTTCTTTTGTCAATATTTCATTTTGTCAATATTTCCTTTTGTCAATATTTCCTTTTTGCAATATTTCCTTTTTTCAATATTTCCTTGTTTTAATATTTTCCTTTTTGAATATTCCCTCTTTTCTATACTTCCTTTTGTCAATATTTCCTTTTTTGAATATTACGTTTTTGCAATATTTCCATTTTTCAATATTTCCTTTTTTCAATATTTCCTTTTGTCAATATTTCCTTTTTTGAATATTTCCTTTTTGCAATATTCCTTTTTTCAATATTTCCTTTTTTCAATATTTCCTTTTTTTTAAATATTTCCTATTGTCAATATTTCCTTTTTTTTAATATATCCTCTTTTCTATACTTCCTTTTTTTAATATTTCTTTTGTCAATATTTCATTTTGTCAATATTTCCTTTTTTCAATATTTCCTTTTTTCAATATTTCCTTTTTTCAATATTTCCTTTTTTGAATATTCCCTCTTTTCTATACTTCCTTTTGTCAATATTTCCTTTTTTGAATATTTCCTTTTTGCAATATTTCCTTTTTTCAATATTTCCTTTTTTCAATATTTCCTTCTTTCAATATTTTCTTTTGTCAATATTTCCTTTTTTGAATATTTCCTTTTTGCAATATTTCCTTTTTTCGATATTTCCTTTTTTCAATATTTCCTTTTTTTAAATATGTCCTGTTGTCAATATTTCCTTTTTTGAATATTTCCTCTTTTCTAAACTTCCTTTTTTTACTATTTCCTTTTGTTAATATTACATTTTGTCAATATTTCCTTTTGTCAATATGTCCTTTTGTCAATATTTCTTTTTTCAATATTTCCTTTTTTGAATATTTCCTTTTGTCAATATTTCCTTTTGTCATTATTTCCTTTTGTCAATATTTCCTTTTTTCAATATTTCCTTTTTTGAATATTTTTTTTTAATAATATTCCTTTTTTGAATATTGCCTTTTGTCAATATTCCTTTTTTCAATATTTTCTTTTGTCAATATTTCCTTTTTTCAGAATTTCCTATTGTCAATATTTCCTTTTTTCTATATTTCCTATTTTCAATATTTCCTTTTTTCAATATTTCATTTTGTCAATATTTCCTTTTGTCAATATTTCCTTTTGTCAAAATTACCTTTTGTCAATATTTCCTTTTGTCAATATTTCCTTTTGTCAATATTTCCTTTTGTCAATATTTACTTTTTTCAATAATTCTTTTTGTCAATATTTCCTTTTTTCAATTATATTTTTTGTCAATATTTCCCTTTTTCAATATTTCCTTTTTTCAATATTTCCTTTTTTCAATATTTCCTTTTTTCAATATTTCCTTTTGTCATTATTTCCTTTTTTTAATATTTCCTTTTTGCAATATTTCTTTTTTCAATATTTCCTTTTTTGAATATTTCCTCTTTTCTATACTTCCTTTTTTTACTATTTCTGTTGTCAATATTTCATTTTGTCAATATTTCCTTTTGTCAATATTTCCTTTTTGCAATATTTCCTTTTTTCAATATTTCCTTGTTTCAGTATTTTCTTTTTTGAATATTTCCTCTTTTCTACACTTCCTTTTGTCAATATTTACTTTTTTGAATATTACGTTTTTGCAATATTTCCTTTTTTCAATATTTCCTTTTGTCAATATTTCCTTTTGTCAATATTTCCTTTTGTCAATATTTCCATTCGTCAAAATTTCCTTTCGTCAATATTTCCTTTTTTCAATATTTCCTTTTTTGAATATATACCCTTTTCTATACCTTCTTTTGTCAATATTTCCTTTCTTCAATATTTCCTTTTGTCAATATTTCTTTTTTTGAATTTTTCCTCTTTTACATACTTCCTTTTTTCAATAGTTCCTTTTTTCAATATTTCCTTTTTTTTTATTATTTCCTCTTTTCTATACTTCCTTTTGTCAATATTTCCTTTTTTGAATATTTCCTTTTGTCAATATTTCCTTTTATGAATATTTCCTCTTTTCAATATTTCCTTTTTTCAATATTTCCTTTTTTCAATATTTCCTTTTTTCAATATTTCCTTTTGTCATTATTTCCTTTTTTGAATATTTCCTTTTTGCAATATTTCTTTTTTCAATATTTCCTTTTTTGAATATTTCCTCTTTTCTATACTTCCTTTTTTTACTATTTCTTTTGTCAATATTTCATTTTGTCAATATTTCCTTTTGTCAATATTTCCTTTTTGCAATATTTCCTTTTTTCAATATTTCCTTGTTTTAATATTTTCTTTTTTGAATATTCCCTCTTTTCTATACTTCCTTTTGTCAATATTTCCTTTTTTGAATATTACGTTTTTGCAATATTTCCATTTTTCAATATTTCCTTTTTTCAATATTTCCTTTTGTCAATATTTCCTTTTTTGAATATTTCCTTTTTGCAATATTCCTTTTTTCAATATTTCCTTTTTTCAATATTTCCTTTTTTTTAAATATTTCCTATTGTCAATATTTCCTTTTTTTTAATATATCCTCTTTTCTATACTTCCTTTTTTTAATATTTCTTTTGTCAATATTTCATTTTGTCAATATTTCCTTTTTTCAATATTTCCTTTTTTCAATATTTCCTTTTTTCAATATTTCCTATTTTGAATATTCCCTCTTTTCTATACTTCCTTTTGTCAATATTTCCTTTTTTGAATATTTCCTTTTTGCAATATTTCCTTTTTTCAATATTTCCTTTTTTCAATATTTCCTTCTTTCAATATTTCCTTTTGTCAATATTTCCTTTTTTGAATATTTCCTTTTTGCAATATTTCCTTTTTTCGATATTTCCTTTTTTCAATATTTCCTTTTTTTAAATATGTCCTGTTGTCAATATTTCCTTTTTTGAATATTTCCTCTTTTCTATACTTCCTTTTTTTACTATTTCCTTTTGTTAATATTACATTTTGTCAATATTTCCTTTTGTCAATATGTCCTTTTGTCAATATTTCTTTTTTCAATATTTCCTTTTTTGAATATTTCCTTTTGTCAATATTTCCTTTTGTCATTATTTCCTTTTGTCAATATTTCCTTTTTTCAATATTTCCTTTTTTGAATATTTTTTTTAATAATATTCCTTTTTTGAATATTGCCTTTTGTCAATATTCCTTTTTTCAATATTTTCTTTTGTCAATATTTCCTTTTTTCTGAATTTCCTATTGTCAATATTTCCTTTTTTCTATATTTCCTATTTTCAATATTTCCTTTTTTCAATATTTCATTTTGTCAATATTTCCTTTTGTCAATATTTCCTTTTGTCAATATTTCCTTTTGTCAATATTTCCTTTTGTCAATATTTACTTTTTTCAATAATTCTTTTTGTCAATATTTCCTTTTTTCAATTTTATTTTTTGTCAATATTTCCCTTTTTCAATATTTCCTTTTTTCAATATTTCCTTTTTTCAATATATTCTTTTTTGAATATTTTCTCTTTTCTATACTTCCTCTTGTCAATATATTTTATTTTTTGAATATTTCCTTTTTCCAATATTTCCTTTTTTCAATATTTCCTTTTTTCAATATTTCCTTTTTTCAATATTTCCTTTTGTCATTATTTCCTTTTTTGAATATTTCCTTTTTGCAATATTTCTTTTTTCAATATTTCCTTTTTTGAATATTTCCTCTTTTCTATACTTCCTTTTTTTACTATTTCTGTTGTCAATATTTCATTTTGTCAATATTTCCTTTTGTCAATATTTCCTTTTTGCAATATTTCCTTTTTTCAATATTTCCTTGTTTCAATATTTTCTTTTTTGAATATTTCCTCTTTTCTACACTTCCTTTTGTCAATATTTACTTTTTTGAATATTACGTTTTTGCAATATTTCCTTTTTTCAATATTTCCTTTTTTCAATATTTCCTTTTGTCAATATTTCCTTTTTTGAATATTTCCTTTTTGCAATATTCCTTTTTTCAATATTTCCTTTTTTCAATATTTCCTTTTTTTAAATATTTTCTATTGTCAATATTTCCTTTTTTTGAATATTTCCTCTTTTCTATACTTCCTTTTTTTAATATTTCTTTTGTCAATATTTCATTTTGTCAATATTTCCTTTTTTGAATATTTCCTTTTTGCAATATTTCCTTTTTTCAATATTTCCTTTTTTTAAATATTTCCTTTTTTCAATATTTCCTTTTTTGAATATTTCCTCATTTCTATACTTCCTTTTTTTACTATTTCATTTTGTCAATATTTCCTTTTTTGAATATTTCCTTTTTGCAATATTTCCTTTTTTCAATATTTCCTTTTTTCAATATTTCCTTTTTTTAAATATTTCCTTTTTTCAATATTTCCTTTTTTGAATATTTCCTTTTATCAATATTCCTTTTCTGAATATTTTCTTTACTCAATATTCCTTTTTTCAATATTTCATTTTGTCAATATTTCCTTTTGTCAATACTTCCTTTTGTCAATATTTCCTTTTTTCAATATTTCCTTTTGCCAATATTTCCTTTTGTCAATATTTTCTTTTGTCAATATTTCCTTTTGTCAATATTTCCTTTTTTCAATATTTCCTTTTCTCAATATTTCCTTTTTCAATATTTCCTTTTGTCAATATTTCCTTTTTTGAATATTTCCTCTTTTCTATACTTCCTTTTTTCAATATTTCCTTTTGTCAATAATTTCTTTTAGTCAATATTTCCTTTTTTCAATATTTCCTTTTTTCAATATTTCCTTTTGTCAATATTTCCTTTTGTCAATATTTCCTTTTTTCAATATTTCCTTTTTTCAATATTTCCTTTTGTCAATATTTCTTTTTGTCGATATTTACTTTTATCAATATTTTCTTTTTTCAATATTTCCTCTTGTCAATATTTCCTTTTATCAATATTTCCTTTTTCAATATTTCCTTTTGTCAATATTTCCTTTTTTCAATATTTCCTTTTGTCAATATTTCCTTTTGTAAATATTTCCTTTTGTCATTATTTCCTTTTCTCAATATTTCCTTTTGTCAGCATTTCTTTTTTCAATATTTCATTTTTTCAATTTTTCCTTTTTCAATATTTCCTGTTTTGGATATTTCCTCTTTTCTATACTTCCTTTTGTCAACATTTCCTTTTATGAATATTTCCATTTTGCAATATTTCCTTTTTTCAATATTTCCTTTTTTCAATATTTACTTTTGTCAATATTTCCTTTTGTCAATATTTCCTTTTTTGAATATTTCCACTTTTCTTTACTTTCTTTTTTTACTACTTCCTTTTGTCAATATTTCCTTTTTTCAATATTTCCCTTTTTTGAATATTTCCTCTTTTCTATACTTCCTTTTGTCAACATTTCCTTTTTTGAATATTTCCTTTTTGCAATATTTCCTTTTTTCAATATTTCCTTTTTTCAATATTTACTTTTGTCAATATTACCTTTTGTCAATATTTCCTTTTTTGATAATATTTTCTCTTTTCTATACTTCCTTTTTTTACTATTTCCTTTTATCAATATTTCATTTTGTCAATATTTCCTTTCGTCGAAAATTTTCCTAATGTCAATATTTCTTTTTTTCAATATTTCCTTTTTTGAATATTTCCTTTTGTCAATATTCCCTTTTGTCAATATTTCTTTTTGCCAATATTTCCATTTGTCAATATTTCATTTTTTCAATATTTCCTTTTTTCAATATTTCCTTTTTTGAATATTTCCTCTTTTTTATAATTCCTTATGTCAATATTTCCTTTTTTGAATATTTCCTTTTTTCATTATTTTTTCTTTTTTCAATATTTCCTTTTGTCAGTATTTCCTTTTGTGAACATTTTCTTTTGTCAATATTCCTTTTTTCAATATTTCCTTTTTCAATATTTCCTTTTGTCAATATTTCCTTTTTTCAATATTTCCTTTTGTCAATATTTCCTTTTGTCAATATTTTCTTTTGTCAATGTTTCCTTTTGTCAATATTTCCTTTTTTCAATATTTCTTTTTCTCAATATATTCTTTTTCAATATTTCCTTTTGTTAATATTTCCATTTTTTAACATTTCCTCTTTTCTATACTTCCTTTTTTCAATATTTCCTTTTGTCAATATTTCCTTTTTGAATATTTCCTCTTTTCTATACTTCCTTTTTTTACTATTTCTTTTTCTCAATATTTCATTTTGTCAATATTTCCTTTTGTCAATATTTCCTTTTGTCAATATTTCCTTTTTTCAATATTTCCTTTTTTGAATATTTCCTTTTTTCAATATTTCGTTTTGTCATTATTTCCTTTTGTCAATATTTACTTTTTTCAATATTTCCTTTTTTGAATATTTTCTTTGATCAATATTCCTTTTTGAATATTTCCTTTTGTCAATATTCCTTTTGTTAATATTTCCTTTTGTCAATATTACCTTTTTTGAATATTTCCTTTTGTCAATATTCCTTTTTTCAATATTTCTTTTTTTTGTTAATATTTCCTTCGGTCAATTTTTCCTTTTGTCTATATTTCTTTCTATCAATATTTCCTTTTGTCATTATTTCCTTTTTTCAATATTTCCTTTTGTCAACATTTCCTTTTCTCAATATTTCATTTTTTCAAAATTTCCTGTTTTGAATATTTCCTCTTTTCTATACTTCCTTTTGTCAACATTTCCTTTTTTGAATATTTCCTTTTTGCAATACTTCCTTTTTTCAATATTTCCTTTTTTCAATATTTCCTTTTGTCAATATTTCATTTTGTCAATATTTCCTTTTGTCGAAAATTTTCCTAATGTCAATATTTCCTTTTTACATTATTTCCTTTTTTGAATATTTCCTTTTGTCAATTTTCCCTTTTGTCAATATTTCCTTTTGTCAATATTTCCTTTTGTCAATATTTCCTTTTGTCAATATTTCCTTTCGTCAATATTTCCTTTCGTCAATATTTCCTTTTTTCAATATTTCCTTTTTTGAATATTTACTCTTTTATATACCTTCTTTTGTCAATATTTCCTTTTTTCAATATTTCCTTTTGTCAATATTTCTTTTTTTGAATTTTTCCTCTTTTCTATACTTCCTTTTTTCAATAGTTCCTTTTTTCAATATTTCCTTTTTTGATTATTTCCTCTTTTCTATACTTCCTTTTGTCAATATTTCCTTTTTTGAATATTTCCTTTTGTCAATATTTCCTTTTATGAATATTTCCTCTTTTCAATATTTCCTTTTTTCAACATTTCCTTTTTTCAATATTTCCTCTTTTGAATATTTCCTCTTTTCTATACATCCTTTTGTCAATATTTATTTTTTTGAATATTTCCTTTTGTAAATATTTCCTTTTTTGAATATTTCCTCTTTTCAATATTTCCTTTTTTCAATATTTCCTTTTTTCAATATTTCCTTTTTTGAATATTTCCTCTTTTCTATACTTCCTTTTGTCAATATTTCCTTTTTTGAATATTTCCTTTTTTCAATATTTTTTCTTATTTCAATATTTCCTTTTGTCAATATTTGTTTTTGTCAATATTTCCTTTCTTCAATATTTCCTTTTTCCAATATTTACTTTTGTCAATATTACCTTTTGCCAATATTTCCTTTTTTGAATATTTTCTCTTTTCTATACTTCCTTTTTTTACTATTTCCTTTTGTCTATATTTCATTTTGTCAATATTTCCTTTTGTCGAAAATTTTCCTAATGTCAATATTTCCTTTTTACAATATTTCCTTTTTTGAATATTTCCTTTTGTCAATATTTCCTTTCGTCAATATTTCCTTTCGTCAATATTTCCTTTTTTCAATATTTCCTTTTTTTAGTATTTACTCTTTTCTATACCTTCTTTTGTCAATATTTCCTTTTTTCAATATTTCCTTTTGTCAATATTTCTTTTTTTGAATTTTTCCTCTTTTACATGCTTCCTTTTTTCAATATTTCCTTTTTAAATATTTCCTTTTGTCAATATTTCCTTTTCTCAATATATTCTTTTTCAATATTTCCTTTTGTTAATATTTCCATTTTTTAACATTTCCTCTTTTCTATACTTCCTTTTTTCAATATTTCCTATTGTCAATATTTCCTTTTTGAATATTTCCTCTTTTCTATACTTCCTTTTTTTACTATTTCTTTTTCTCAATATTTCATTTTGTCAATATTTCCTTTTGTCAATATTTCCTTTTGTCAATATTTCCTTTTGTCAATATTTCCTTTTTTCAATATTTCCTTTTTTGAATATTTCCCTTTTTTCAATATTTCGTTTTGTCATTATTTCCTTTTGTCAATATTTACTTTTTTCAATATTTCCTTTTTTGAATATTTTCTTTGATCAATATTCCTTTTTGTATATTTCCTTTTGTCAATATTCCTTTTTCAATATTTCTTTTTGTCAATATTTCCTTTTGTCAATATTTCCTTTTGTCAATATTCCTTTTTTCAATATTTCTTTTTGTTAATATTTCCTTCGGTCAATTTTTCCTTTTGTCTATATTTCTTTCTATCAATATTTCCTTTTGTCATTTTTTCCTTTTTTCAATATTTCCTTTTGTCAACATTTCCTTTTCTCAATATTTCATTTTTTCAAAATTTCCTGTTTTGAATATTTCCTCTTTTCTATACTTCCTTTTGTCAACATTTCCTTTTTTGAATATTTCCTTTTTGCAATACTTCCTTTTTTCAATATTTCCTTTTTTCAATATTTCCTTTTGTCAATATTTCATTTTGTCAATATTTCCTTTTGTCGAAAATTTTCCTAATGTCAATATTTCCTTTTTACATTATTTCCTTTTTTGAATATTTCCTTTTGTCAATTTTCCCTTTTGTCAATATTTCCTTTTGTCAATATTTCCTTTTGTCAATATTATCTTTCGTATATATTTCCTTTCGTCAATATTTCCTTTTTTCAATATTTCCTTTTTTGAATATTTACTCTTTTATATACCTTCTTTTGTCAATATTTCCTTTTTTCAATATTTCCTTTTGTCAATATTTCTTTTTTTGAATTTTTCCTCTTTTCTATACTTCCTTTTTTCAATAGTTCCTTTTTTCAATATTTCCTTTTTTGATTATTTCCTCTTTTCTATACTTCCTTTTGTCAATATTTTCTTTTTTGAATATTTCCTTTTGTCAATATTTCCTTTTATGAATATTTCCTCTTTTCAATATTTCCTTTTTTCAATATTTCCTTTTTTCAATATTTCCTCTTTTGAATATTTCCTCTTTTCTATACATCCTTTTGTCAATATTTATTTTTATGAATATTTCCTTTTGTAAATATTTCCTTTTTTGAATTTTTCCTCTTTTCAATATTTCCTTTTTCAATATTTCCTTTTTTCAATATTTCCTTTTTTGAATATTTCCTCTTTTCTATACTTCCTTTTGTCAATATTTCCTTTTTTGAATATTTCCTTTTTTCAATATTTTTTCTTATTTCAATATTTCCTTTTGTCAATATTTGTCTTTGTCAATATTTCCTTTCTTCAATATTTCCTTTTTTCAATATTTACTTTTGTCAATATTACCTTTTGCCAATATTTCCTTTTTTGAATATTTTCTCTTTTCTATACTTCCTTTTTTTACTATTTCCTTTTGTCAATATTTCATTTTGTCAATATTTCCTTTTGTCGAAAATTTTCCTAATGTCAATATTTCCTTTTTACAATATTTCCTTTTTTGAATATTTCCTTTTGTCAATATTTCCTTTCGTCAATATTTCCTTTCGTCAATATTTCCTTTTTTCAATATTTCCTTTTTTTAATATTTACTCTTTTCTATACCTTCTTTTGTCAATATTTCCTTTTTTCAATATTTCCTTTTGTCAATATTTCTTTTTTTGAATTTTTCCTCTTTTACATGCTTCCTTTTTTCAATAGTTCCTTTTTTCAATATTTCCTTTTTTCAATATTTCCTTTTGTCAATATTTCCTTTTGTCAATATTTTCTTTTGTCAATGTTTCCTTTTGTCAATATTTCCTTTTTTCAATATTTCTTTTTCTCAATATATTCTTTTTCAATATTTCCTTTTGTTAATATTTCCATTTTCTAACATTTCCTCCTTTCTATACTTCCTTTTTTCAATATTTCCTTTTGTCAATATTTCCTTTTTGAATATTTCCTCTTTTCTATACTTCCTTTTTTTACTATTTCTTTTTCTCAATATTTCATTTTGTCAATATTTCCTTTTGTCAATATTTCCTTTTGTCAATATTTCCTTTTTTCAATATTTCCTTTTTTGAATATTTCTTTTTTGAATATTTCCTTTTGTCAATATTCCTTTTTTCAATATTTCCTTTTGTCAATATTTCCTTTTGTCAATATTTCCTTTTGTCAATATTTCCTTTTTTCAATATTTCCTTTTGTCAATATTTCCTTTTGTCAATATTTTCTTTTGTCAATATTTCCTTTTGTCAATATTTCCTTTTTTCAATATTTTCTTTTCTCAATATTTTCTTTTTCAATATTTCCTTTTGTTAATATTTCCTTTTTTTAATATTTCCTCATTTCTATACTACCTTTTTTCAATATTTCCTTTTGTCAATATTTCCTTTTGTCAATATTTCCTTTTTTCAATATTTTCTTTTGTCAATATCTCCTTTTGTCAATATATTCTTTTGTTAATATTTCCTTTTTTCAATATTTCCTTTTTTCAATATTTCCTTTTCTCAATATTTTCCTTTTCAATATTTCCTTTTGTTAATATTTCCTTTTTTTAATATTTCCTCTTTTCTATACTTCCTTTTTTCAATATTTCCTTTGATCAATATTTCCTTTTTGAATATTTCCTCTTTTCTATACTTCCTTTTTTTACTATTTCCTTTTCTCAATATTTCATTTTGTCAATATTTCCTTTTGTCAATATTTCCTTTTGTCAATATTTCCTTTTTTCAATATTTCCTTTTTTGAATATTTCCTTTTTTGAATATTTCCTTTTGTCATTATTTCCTTTTGTCAATATTTCCTTTTTTCAATATTTCCTTTTTTGAATATTTTCTTGTATCAATATTCCTTTTTTGAATATTTCCTTTTGTCAATATTCCTTTTTTCAATATTTTTTTTGTCAATATTTCCTTTTGTCAATGTTTCCTTTTGTCAATATTTCCTTTTTTGAATATTTCCTTTTGTCAATATTCCTTTTTTCAATATTTCTTTTTGTCAATATTTCCTTCTGTCAATTTTTCCTTTTGTCTATATTTCTTTCCGTCATTATTTCCTTTTGTCATTATTTTCTTTTTTCAATATTTCCTTTTGTTAACATTTCCTTTTTTCAATATTTCATTTTTTCAATATTTCCTTTTTTCAATATTTCCTGTTTTGAATATTTCCTCTTTTCTATACTTCCTTTTGTCAACATATCCTTTTTTGAATATTTCCTTTTTGCAATACTTCCTTTTTTCAATATTTCCTTTTTTCAATATTTACTTTTGTCAATATTACGTTTGGCAATATTTCCTTTTGTCGAAAATTTCCCTCATGTCAATATTTCCTTTTTACAATATTTCCTTTTTTGAATATTTCCTTTTGTCAATATTCCCTTTTGTCAATATTTCCTTTTGTCAATATTTCCTTTTGTCAATATTTCCTTTCGTCAATATTTCCTTTCGTCAATATTTCCTTTTTTCAATATTTCCTTTTTTGAATATTTACTCTTTTCTATACCTTCTTTTGTCAATATTTCCTTTTTTCAATATTTCCTTTTGTCAATATTTCTTTTTTTGAATTTTTCCTCTTTTCTATACTTCCTTTTTTCAATAGTTCCTTTTTTCAATATTTCCTTTTTTGATTATTTCCTCTTTTCTATACTTCCTTTTGTCAATATTTCCTTCTTTGAATATTTCCTTTTGTCAATATTTCCTTTTATGAATATTTCCTCTTTTCAATATTCCCTTTATCAATATTTCCTTTTTTCAATATTTCCTCTTTTGAATATTTCCTCTTTTCTATACATCCTTTTGTCAATATTTCCTTTTTTGAATATTTCCTTTTGTAAATATTTCCTTTTTTGAATATTTCCTCTTTTCAATATTTCCTTTTTTCAATATTTCCTTTTTTCATTATTTCCTCTTTTGAATATTTCCTCTTTTCTATACTTCCTTTTGTCAATATTTCCTTTTTTGAATATTTCCTTTTGTCAATATTTATTTTTTGTCAATATTTCCTTTCTTCAATATTTCCTTTTTTCAATATTTACTTTTGTCAATATTACCTTTTGCCAATATTTCCTTTTTTGAATATTTTCTCTTTTCTATACTTCCTTTTTTTACTATTTCCTTTTGTCAATATTTCATTTTGTCAATATTTCCTTTTGTCGAAAATTTTCCTAATGTCAATATTTCCTTTTTACAATATTTTCTTTTTTGAATATTTCCTTTTGTCAATATTCCCTTTTGTCAATATTTCCTTTTGTCAATATTTCCTTTTGTCAATATTTCCTTTCGTCAATATTTCCTTTCGTCAATATTTCGTTTTTTCAATATTTCCTCTTTTGAATATTTACCCTTTTCTATACCTTCTTTTGTCAATATTTCCTTTTTTCAATATTTACTTTTGTCAATATTTCTTTTTTTGAATTTTTCCTCTTTTCCATACTTCCTTTTTTCAATAGTTCCTTTTTTCAATATTTTCTTTTTTTGATTATTTCCTCTTTTCTATACTTCCTTTTGTCAATATTTCCTTTTTTGAATATTACCTTTTGTCAATATTTCCTTTTATGAATATTTCCTCTTTTCAATATTTCCTTTTTTCAATATTTCCTTTTTTCAATATTTCCTCTTTTGAATATTTCCTCTTTTCTATACATCCTTTTGTCAATATTTCCTTTTTTGAATATTTCCTTTTGTAAATATTTCCTTTTTTGAATATTTCCTCTTTTCAATATTTCCTTTTTTCAATATTTCCTTTTTTCAATATTTCCTTTTTTGAATATTTCCTCTTTTCTATACTTCCTTTTGTCAATATTTCCTTTTTTGAATATTTCATTTTTGCAATATTTCCATTTTTCAATATTACCTTTTTTCAATATTTACTTTTTTCAATATTTCCTTTTTTCAATATTCCCTTTTGTCAATATTTCCTTTTTTCTTTATTTCCTTTTGTCAAAATTTCCTTTTGTCAATATTTCCTTTTGTCAATATTTCCTTTTTTCAATATTTCCTTTTCTCAATATTTTCTTTTTCAATATTTCCTTTTGTTAATATTTCCTTTTTTTAATATTTCCTCATTTCTATACTTCATTTTTTCAATATTTCCTTTTGTCAATATTTCCTTTTGTCAATATTTCCTTTTTTCAATATTTCCTTTTGTCAATATCTCCTTATTTCAATATATTCTTTTGTTAATATTTCCTTTTTTCAATATTTCCTTTTTTCAATATTTCCTTTTCTCAATATATTCTTTTTCAATATTTCCTTTTGTCAATATTTCCTTTTTTCAATATTTCCTTTTTTTTAAATTTTCTTTTTTTAATATTTCCTTTTGTCAATATTTCTTTTTGTCAATATTTCCTTTTGTCAATATATCCTTTTTTCATATTTCTTTTGTCAATATTTCCTTTTATCAATATTTCCTTTATTTAATATTTCTTTTTCTCAATATTTCATTTTTTCAATATTTCCTTTTTTCAATATTTCCTTTTGTCAATTTTCCTTTTTTCAATATTTTCTTTTGTCAATATTTCCTTTTGTCAATATTTCCTTTTTCAATATTTCCTTTTGTCAATATTTCCTTTTTTCAATATTTCCTCTTGTCAATATTTCCTTTTGTCAATATATCCTTCTGTCAATTTTTCCTTTTGTCAATATTTCTTTTTATCAATATTTCCTTTTGTCATTATTTCCTTTTTTCAATATTTCCTTTTGTCAACATTTCCTTTTTTCAATATTTCATTTTTTCAATATTTCCTTTTTTCAATATTTCCTTTTTTGAATACTTTCTCTTTTCTATACTTCCTTTTTTTACTATTTCCTTTTGTCAATATTTCATTTTGTCAATATTTCCTTTCGTCGAAAATTTTCCTGATGTCAATATTTCCTTTTTTCAATATTTCCTTTTTTGAATATTTCCTTCTGTCAATATTCCCTTTTGTCAATATTTCCTTTTGTCAATATTTCCATTTGTCAAATTTCCTTTTTTCTATATTTCCTTTTTTCAATATTTCCTTTTTTGAATATTTCCTCTTTTCTATACTTCCTTTTGTCAATATTTCCTTTTTTGAATATTTCCTTTTTTCAATATTTTTTCTTTTTTCAATATTTCCTTTTGTCAATATTTCCTTTTGTCAATATTTCCTTTTTTCAATATTTCCTTTTGTCAATATTTCCTCTTGTCAGTATTTTCTTTTGTCAATATTTCCTTTTGTCAATATTTCCTTTTGTCAATATTTTCTTTTGTCAATATTTCCTTTTGTCAATATTTCCTTTTTTCAATATTTCCTTTTCTCAATATTTTCTTTTTCAATATTTCCTTTTGTTAATATTTCCTTTTTTTAATATTTCCTCATTTCTATACTTCCTTTTTTCAATATTTCCTTTTTTCAATATTTCCTTTTGTCAATATTTCCTTTTTTCAATATTTCCTTTTGTCAATATCTCCTTTTGTCAATATATTCTTTTGTTAATATTTCCTTTTTTCAATATTTCCTTTTTTCATTATTTCCTTTTCTCAATATTTTCTTTTTCAATATTTCCTTTTGTTTATATTTCCTTTTTTTAATATTTCCTCTTTTCTATACTTCCTTTTTTCAATATTTCCTTTGATCAATATTTCCTTTTTTGAATATTTCCTTTTGTAAATATTTACTTTTTTGAATATTTCCTCTTTTCAATGTTTCCTTTATCCAATATTTCCTTTTTTCAATATTTCCTTTTTTGAATATTTCCTCTTTTCTATACTTCCTTTTGTCAATATTTCCTTTTTTGAATATTTCCTTTTTTCAATATTTTTTCTTTTTTCAATATTTCCTTTTGTCAATATTTGTTTTTTGTCAGTATTTCCTTTTTTCAATATTTCCTTTTGTCCATATTTCCTTTTGTCAGTATTTCCTTTTGTCAGTATTTCCTTTTGTCAATTTTTCCTTTTTTCAATATTTCCTTTTGTCAATATCTCCTTTTGTCAATATTTCATTTTGTCAATATTTCCTTTTTCAATATTTCTTTTGTCAATATTTCTTTTTGTCAATATTTCCTTTTGTCAGTATTTCCTTTTGTCAATTTTTCCTTTTTTCAATATTTCCTTTTGTCAATATCTCCTTTTGTCAATATTTCATTTTGTCAATATTTCCTTTTTCAATATTTCTTTTGTCAATATTTCTTTTTGTCAATATTTCCTTTTGTCAATATTTCCTTCTGTCAATTTTTTCTTTTGTCAATATTTCCTGTTGTCAACAATTCCTTTTCTCAATATTTCATTTTTTCAATATTTCTTTTTTTCAATATTTCCTGTTTTGAATATTTCCTCTTTTCTATACTTCCTTTTGTCAATATTTCCTTTTTTGAATATTTCATTTTTGCAATATTTCCTTTTTTCAATATTACCTTTTTTCAATATTTACTTTTTTCAATATTTCCTTTTTTCAATATTCCCTTTTGTCAATATTTCCTTTTTTCTTTATTTCCTTTTGTCAATATTTCCTTTTGTCAATATTTCCTTTTTTCAATATTTCCTTTTTTCAATATTTCCTTTTGTCAATATTTCCTTTTGTCAATATTTTCTTTTGTCAATATTTCCTTTTGTCAATATTTCCTTTTTTCAATATTTCCTTTTCTCAATATTTTCTTTTTCAATATTTCCTTTTGTTAATATTTCCTTTTTTTAATATTTCCTCATTTCTATACTACCTTTTTTCAATATTTCCTTTTGTCAATATTTCCTTTTGTCAATATTTCCTTTTTTCAATATTTCCTTTTGTCAATATCTCCTTTTGTCAATATATTCTTTTGTTAATATTTCCTTTTTTCAATATTTCCTTTTTTCAATATTTCCTTTTCTCAATATTTTCTTTTTCAATATTTCCTTTTGTTAATATTTCCTTTTTTTAATATTTCCTCTTTTCTATACTTCCTTTTTTCAATATTTCCTTTGATCAATATTTCCTTTTTGAATATTTCCTCTTTTCTATACCTCCTTTTTTTACTATTTCCTTTTCTCAATATTTCATTTTGTCAATATTTCCTTTTGTCAATATTTCCTTTTGTCAATATTTCCTTTTTTCAATATTTCCTTTTTTGAATATTTCCTTTTTTGAATATTTCCTTTTGTCATTATTTCCTTTTGTCAATATTTCCTTTTTTCAATATTTCCTTTTTTGAATATTTTCTTGTATCAATATTCCTTTTTTGAATATTTCCTTTTGTCAATATTCCTTTTTTCAATATTTTTTTTGTCAATATTTCCTTTTGTCAATGTTTCCTTTTGTCAATATTTCCTTTTTTGAATATTTCCTTTTGTCAATATTCCTTTTTTCAATATTTCTTTTTGTCAATATTTCCTTCTGTCAATTTTTCCTTTTGTCTATATTTCTTTCCGTCATTATTTCCTTTTGTCATTATTTCCTTTTTTCAATATTTCCTTTTGTTAACATTTCCTTTTTTCAATATTTCATTTTTTCAATATTTCCTTTTTTCAATATTTCCTGTTTTGAATATTTCCTCTTTTCTATACTTCCTTTTGTCAACATTTCCTTTTTTGAATATTTCCTTTTTGCAATACTTCCTTTTTTCAATATTTCCTTTTTTCAATATTTACTTTTGTCAATATTACGTTTGGCAATATTTCCTTTTGTCGAAAATTTTCCTAATGTCAATATTTCCTTTTTACAATATTTCCTTTTTTGAATATTTCCTTTTGTCAATATTCCCTTTTGTCAATATTTCCTTTTGTCAATATTTCCTTTTGTCAATATTTCCTTTCGTCAATATTTCCTTTCGTCAATATTTCCTTTTTTCAATATTTCCTTTTTTGAATATTTACTCTTTTCTATACCTTCTTTTGTCAATATTTCCTTTTTTCAATATTTCCTTTTGTCAATATTTCTTTTTTTGAATTTTTCCTCTTTTCTATACTTCCTTTTTTCAATAGTTCCTTTTTTCAATATTTCCTTTTTTGATTATTTCCTCTTTTCTATACTTCCTTTTGTCAATATTTCCTTTTATGAATATTTCCTCTTTTCAATATTCCCTTTATCAATATTTCCTTTTTTCAATATTTCCTCTTTTGAATATTTCCTCTTTTCTATACATCCTTTTGTCAATATTTCCTTTTTTGAATATTTTCTTTTGTAAATATTTCCTTTTTTGAATATTTCCTCTTTTCAATATTTCCTTTTTTCAATATTTCCTTTTTTCAATATTTCCTTTTTTGAATATTTCCTCTTTTCTATACTTCCTTTTGTCAATATTTCCTTTTTTGAATATTTCATTTGTCAATATTTATTTTTTGTCAATATTTCCTTTCTTCAATATTTCCTTTTTTCAATATTTACTTTTGTCAATATTACCTTTTGCCAATATTTCCTTTTTTGAATATTTTCTCTTTTCTATACTTCCTTTTTTTACTATTTCCTTTTGTCAATATTTCATTTTGTCAATATTTCCTTTTGTCGAAAATTTTCCTAATGTCAATATTTCCTTTTTACAATATTCTCTTTTTTGAATATTTCCTTTTGTCAATATTCCCTTTTGTCAATATTTCCTTTTGTCAATATTTCCTTTTGTCAATATTTCCTTTCGTCAATATTTCCTTTCGTCAATATTTCGTTTTTTCAATATTTCCTCTTTTGAATATTTACCCTTTTCTATACCTTCTTTTGTCAATATTTCCTTTTTTCAATATTTACTTTTGTCAATATTTCTTTTTTTGAATTTTTCCTCTTTTCCATACTTCCTTTTGTCAATTTTTCCTTTTTTCAATATTTTCTTTTTTTGATTATTTCCTCTTTTCTATACTTCCTTTTGTCAATATTTCCTTTTTTGAATATTACCTTTTGTCAATATTTCCTTTTATGAATATTTCCTCTTTTCAATATTTCCTTTTTTCAATATTTCCTTTTTTCAATATTTCCTCTTTTGAATATTTCCTCTTTTCTATACATCCTTTTGTCAATATTTCCTTTTTTGAATATTTCCTTTTGTCAATATTTCCTTTTATGAATATTTCCTCTTTTCAATATTCCCTTTATCAATATTTCCTTTTTTCAATATTTCCTGTTTTGAATATTTCCTCTTTTCTATACTTCCTTTTGTCAATATTTCCTTTTTTGAATATTTCATTTTTGCAATATTTCCTTTTTGCAATATTTCCTTTTTTCAATATTTCCTTTTTTCAATATTTACCTTTGTCAATAATACCTTTTGTCAATATTTCCTTTTTTGAATACTTTCTCTTTTCTATACTTCCTTTTTTTACTATTTCCTTTTGTCAATATTTCATTTTGTCAATATTTCCTTTCGTCGAAAATTTTCCTGATGTCAATATTTCCTTTTTTCAATATTTCCTTTTTTGAATATTTCCTTCTGTCAATATTCCCTTTTGTCAATATTTCCTTTTGTCAATATTTCCATTTATCAAATTTCCTTTTTTCAATATTTCCTTTTTTCAATATTTCCTTTTTTGAATATTTCCTCTTTTCTATACTTCCTTTTGTCAATATTTCCTTTTTTGAATATTTCCTTTTTTCAATATTTTTTCTTTTTTCAATATTTCCTTTTGTCAATATTTCCTTTTGTCAATATTTCCTTTTTTCAATATTTCCTTTTGTCAATATTTCCTCTTGTCAGTATTTTCTTTTGTCAATATTTCCTTTTGTCAATATTTCCTTTTGTCAATATTTTCTTTTGTCAATATTTCCTTTTGTCAATATTTCCTTTTTTCAATATTTCCTTTTCTCAATATTTTCTTTTTCAATATTTCCTTTTGTTAATATTTCCTTTTTTTAATATTTCCTCATTTCTATACTTCCTTTTTTCAATATTTCCTTTTTTCAATATTTCCTTTTGTAAATATTTCCTTTTTTCAATATTTCCTTTTGTCAATATCTCCTTTTGTCAATATATTCTTTTGTTAATATTTCCTTTTTTCAATATTTCCTTTTTTCAATATTTCCTTTTCTCAATATTTTCTTTTTCAATATTTCCTTTTGTTAATATTTCCTTTTTTTAATATTTCCTCTTTTCTATACTTCCTTTTTTCAATATTTCCTTTGATCAATATTTCCTTTTTTGAATATTTCCTTTTGTAAATATTTACTTTTTTGAATATTTCCTCTTTTCAATGTTTCCTTTTTTCAATATTTCCTTTTTTCAATATTTCCTTTTTTGAATATTTCCTCTTTTCTATACTTCCTTTTTTCAATATTTCCTTTTGTCAATATTTGTTTTTTGTCAATATTTCCTTTTTTCAATATTTCCTTTTGTCCATATTTCCTTTTGTCAGTATTTCCTTTTGTCAGTATTTCCTTTTGTCAATTTTTCCTTTTTTCAATATTTCCTTTTGTCAATATCTCCTTTTGTCAATATTTCATTTTGTCAATATTTCCTTTTTCAATATTTCTTTTGTCAATATTTCTTTTTGTCAATATTTCCTTTTGTCAATATTTCCTTCTGTCAATATTTTCTTTTGTCAATATTTCCTGTTGTCAACAATTCCTTTTCTCAATATTTCATTTTTTCAATATTTCTTTTTTTCAATATTTCCTGTTTTGAATATTTCCTCTTTTCTATACTTCCTTTTGTCAATATTTCCTTTTTTGAATATTTCATTTTTGCAATATTTCCTTTTTTCAATATTACCTTTTTTCAATATTTACTTTTTTCAATATTTCCTTTTTTCAATATTCCCTTTTGTCAATATTTCCTTTTTTCTTTATTTCCTTTTGTCAATATTTCCTTTTGTCAATATTTCCTTTTTTCAATATTTCCTTTTCTCAATATTTTCTTTTTCAATATTTCCTTTTGTTAATATTTCCTTTTGTCAATATTTCCTTTTTTCAATATTTCCTTTTGTCAATATCTCCTTTTGTCAATATATTCTTTTGTTAATATTTCCTTTTTTCAATATTTCCTTTTTTCAATATTTTCTTTTCTCAATATATTCTTTTTCAATATTTCCTTTTGTCAATATTTTCTTTTTTCAATATTTCCTTTTTTTTAAATTTTCTTTTTTCAATATTTCCTTTTGTCAATATTTCTTTTTGTCAATATTTCCTTTTGTCAATATATCCTTTTTTCATATTTCGTTTTGTCAATATTTCCTTTTATCAATATTTCCTTTATTTAATATTTTTTTTTTCTCAATATTTCCTTTTTTCAATATTTCCTTTTGTCAATTTTCCTTTTTTCAATATTTTCTTTTGTCAATATTTCCTTTTGTCAATATTTCCTTTTTCAATATTTCCTTTTGTCAATATTTCCTTTTTTCAATATTTCCTCTTGTCAATATTTCCTTTTGTCAATATATCCTTCCGTCAATTTTTCCTTTTGTCAATATTTCTTTTTATCAATATTTCCTTTTGTCATTATTTCCTTTTTTCAATATTTCCTTTTGTCAACATTTCCTTTTTTCAATATTTCATTTTTTCAATATTTCCTTTTTTCAATATTTCCTTTTTTCAATATTTACCTTTGTCAATATTACCTATTGTAAATATTTCCTTTTTTGAATACTTTCTCTTTTCTATACTTCCTTTTTTTACTATTTTCTTTTGTCAATATTTCATTTTGTCAATATTTCCTTTCGTCGAAAATTTTCCTGATGTCAATATTTCCTTTTTTCAATATTTCCTTTTTTGAATATTTCCTTCTGTCAATATTCCCTTTTGTCAATATTTCCTTTTGTCAATATTTCCATTTGTCAAATTTCCTTTTTTCAATATTTCCTTTTTTCAATATTTCCTTTTTTGAATATTTCCTCTTTTCTATACTTCCTTTTGTCAATATTTCCTTTTGTCAATATTTCCTTTTTTCAATATTTCCTTTTGTCAATATTTCCTTTTGTCAGTATTTCCTTTTGTCAATATTTCCTTTTGTCAATATTTAATTTTGTCAATATATCCTTTTTCAATATTTCCTTTTGTCAATATTTCCTTTTGTCAATATTTCCTTTTGTCAATATTTCCTTTTGTTAATATTTCCTTTTTTCAATACTTCCTTTTTTGAATATTTACTCTTTTCTATACTTTTGTCAATATTTCCTTTTTTCAATATTTCCTTTTGTCAATATTTCTTCTTTTGAATATTTCCTCTTTTCTATACTTCCTTTTTTAAATAATTCCTTTTTTCAATATTTCCTTGTTTGAATATTTCCTCTTTTCTATACTTCTTTTTGTCAATATTTCCTTTTTTGAATATTTACTTTTGTCAATATTTCGTTTTTTAAATATTTCCTCTTTTCAATATTTCCTTTTTTCAATATTTCCTTTTTTCAATATTTCCTCTTTTGAATATTTCCTCTTTTCTATACATCCTTTTGTCAATATTTCCTTTTTTGAATATTTCCTTTTGTAAATATTTACTTTTTTGAATATTTCCTTTTTTCAATATTTCCTTTAGTCAATATTTCCTTTTGTCAATATTTCCTTTTGTCAATATTTCCTTTTGTCAATATTTCCTTTTTGCAATATTTCCTTTTTTCAATATTTCCTTTTTTTAATATTTCCTTTTGTCAATATAACCTTTTTTGAATATTTCCCATTATTTATACTTCCTTTTTTTACTATTTCCTTTTGTCAATATTTCATTTTGTCAATATTTCCTTTTGTCAATATTTCCTTATGTCAATATTTCCTTTTTTCAATATTTCCTCTTTTGAATATTTCCTTTTGTCAATATTTCCTTTTGTCAATATATCCTTTTGTCAATATTTCCTTTTTTCAATATTTCCTTTTTTGCATATTTACTTTTGTCTATATTTCCTTTTGTCAATATTTCCTTTTTTCAATATATCCTTTTTTCAACATTTCCTTTTGTCAATATTTCCTTTTTTCAATATTTCCTTTTTCAATATTTTCTCTTTTCTATACTTCCTTTAGTCCATATTTCCTTTTTCTAATATTTCCTTTGGTTAATATTTCCTTTTTTGAATATTTCCTCATTTCTATGCTTCCTTTTTTCAATATTTCCGTTTGTCAATAATTTTTTTGTCAATATTTCCTTTTGTCAATATTTCCTTCTGTCAATATTTCCTTTTTTCAATATTTCCTTTTTTCAATATTTCCTTTTGTCAATATAAACCTTTTTTGAATATTTCCTCTTTTCTATACTTCCTTTTTTCAATCATACCTTTTTTCAATATTTCCTTTTTTGAATATTTCCTTTTGTCAATATTTCCTTTTGTCAATATTTTCTATTTTCCATATTTCCGTTTGTCAATATTTCCTTTTTTGTATATTTCCTCTTTTCTATACTTCCTTTTTTCAATATTTCCTTTTTTCAATAATTCCTTTTTTGAATATTTCCTCTTTTCTATATTTCCTTTTTTCAATATTTCCTTTTGTGAATATTTCCTTTTTTCAATATTTCCTTTTTTCAATATTTCCTTTTGTCAATATTTCCTTTTGTCAATATTTCCTTTTGTCAATATTTCCTTTTTTCAATATTTCCTTTTTTCAATATTTCCTTTTGTCAATATTTCCTTTTATCAATATTTCCTTTTTTTAATATTTCTTTTTCTCAATATTTCCTTTTCTCAATATTTCCTTTTGTCAATATTCCATTTTTCAATATTTTCTTTTGTCAATATTTCCTTATTCAATATTTCCTTTTGTCAATATTTCCTTTTTTCAATATTTCCTTTTTTCAATATTTACTTTTGTCACTATATCCTTCTGTCAATTTTTCCTTTTGTCAATATTTCCTTTTCTCAATATTTCCTTTTTGTCATTATTTCCTTTTTTCAATATTTATTTTTGTCAACATTTCCTTTTTTCAATATTTCATTTTTTCAATATTTCCTATTTTCAATATTTCCTGTTTTGAATATTTCCTCTTTTCTATACTTCCTTCTGTCAACATTTCCTTTTTTGAATATTTCCTTTTCGCAATATTTCCTTTTTCAATATTTCCTTTTTTCAATATTTACTTTTGTCAATATTTCCTTTTGTCAATATTTCCTTTTTTGAATATTTCCTCTTTTCTATACTTCCTTTTTTTACTACTTCCTTTTGTCAATATTTCATTTTGTCAATATTTCCTTTTGTCAAAATTTTCCTAATGTCAATATTTCCTTTTTTCAATATTTCCTTTTTTGAATATTTCCTTTTGTCAATATTCCCTTTTGTCAATATTCCCTTTCGTCAATTTTTCCTTTTGTCAATAATTCCTTTTATCAATATTTCCTTTTGTCAATATTTCCTTTTTTGAATATTTACTCTTTTCTTTACTTCATTTTGTCAATATTTCCTTTTTTCAATATTTCCTTTTTTCAATATTTCTTTTTTTGAATATTTCCTCTTTTCTATACTTCCTTTTTTCAATAGTTCCTTCTTTAATATTTCCTTTTTTGATTATTTTCTCTTTTCTATACTTCCTTTTGTCAATATTTCCTTTTTTGAATATTTCCTTTTGTCAATATTTCCTTTTTTGAATATTTCCTCTTTTCAATATTTCCTTTTTTCAATATTTCCTTTTTTCAATATTTCCTCTTTTGAATTTTTCTCATTTCTATACATCCTTTTGTCAATATTTCCTTTTTTGAATATTTCCTTTTGTAAATATTTCCTTTTTTGAATATTTCCTCTTTTCCATATTTCCTTTTTTAAATATTTCCTTTTTTCAATATTTCCTTCTATGAATATTTCCTCTTTTCTATACTTTGTTTTGTCAATATTTCCTTTTTTGAATATTTCCTTTTTTCAATATTTCTTTTTTTCAATATTTCCTTTTGTCAATATTTCCTTTTGTCAATATTTCCTTTTTTCAATATTTCCTTTTGTCAATATTTCCTTTTGTCAGTATTTCCTTTTGTCAATATTTCCTTTTGTCAATATTTCCTTTTGTCAATATTTCCTTTTGTCAATATTTCATTTTGTCAATATTTCCTTTTTCAATATTTCCTTTTGTCAATATTTCCTTTTGTCAATATTTCCTTCTGTAAATTTTTCCTTTTGTCAATATTTCCTTTTTGTCAATATTTCCTTTTGTCATTTTTTCCTTTTTTCAATATTTCCTTTTGTCAACATTTCCTTTTTTCAATATTTCATTTTTTCAATATTTCCTTTTTTTAATATTTCCTTTTTTCAATATTTACTTTTTTCAATATTTCCTATTGTCAATATTTCCTTTTTTCATTATTTCCTTTTTCAATATTTCCTTTTGTCAATATTTCCTTTTGTCAATATTTCCTTTTGTCAATATTTCCTTCTGTCAATTTTTCCTTTTGTCAATATTTCCTTTTGTCAATTTTTCCTTTTTTCAATATTTGCTTTTGTCAATATCTCCTTTTGTCAATATTTCATTTTGTCAATATTTCCTTTTTCAATATTTCCTTTTGTCAATATTTCCTTGTGTCAATATTTCCTTTTGTCAATATTTCCTTTGGCAATATTTCCTTTTTTCAATATTTCCTTTTTTGAATATTTACTCTTTTCTATACTTTTGTCAATATTTCCTTTTTTCAATATTTCCTTTTGTCAATATTTCTTCTTTTGAATATTTCCTCTTTTCTATACTTCCTTTTTTAAATAGTTCCTTTTTTCAATATTTCCTTTTTTTAATATTTCCTCTTTTCTATACTTCTTTTTGTCAATATTTCCTTTTTTGAATATTTCCTTTTGTCAATATTTCCTTTTTTAAATATTTCCTCTTTTCAATATTTCCTTTTTTCAATATTTCCTTTTTTCAATATTTACTCTTTTGAATATTTCTTCTTTTCTATACATCCTTGTGTCATAGTTTCCTTTCTTGAATATTTCCTTTTTTAAATATTTCCTTTTTTGAATATTTCCTTTTTATATATATTTCCTTTTTTAAATATTTTATTTTTTGAATATTTCTTCTTTTCTTTACTTCCTTTTGTCAATATTTCCTTTTTTGAATATTTCCTTTTTTCAATATTTCCTTTTTTCAATATTTCCTTTTGTCAATATTTCCTTTTGTCTACATTTCCTTTTTTCAATATTTCCTTTTGTCAATATTTCCTTTTGTCAGTATTTACTTTTGTCAATATTTCCTTTTGTCAATATTTCCTTTAGTCAATATTTCCTTTTTTCAATATTTCCTTTTTTCAATATTTCCTTTTGTCAATATTACCTTTTTTGAATATTTCCTCTTTTCTATACTTCCTTTTTTTACTATTTCCTTTTGTCAATATTTCATTTTGTCAATATTTCCTTTTGTCAATATTTCCTTTTGTCAATATTTCCTTTTTTCAATATTTCCTCTTTTGAATATTTCCTTTTGTCAATATTTCCTTTTGTCAATATATCCTTTTGTCAATATTTCCTTTTTTCAATATTTTACTTTTTTGCATATTTACTTTTGTCTATATTTCCTTTTGTCAATATTTCCTTTTTTCAATATATCCATTTGTCAATATTTCCTTTTGTCAATATTTCCTTTTTTCAATATTTCCTTTTTCAATATTTTCTCTTTTCTATACTTCCTTTAGTCCATATTTCCGTTTTTTAATATTTCCTTTTGTTAATATTTCGTTTTTTGAATATTTCCTCATTTCTATGCTTCCTTTTTTCAAAATTTCCGTTTGTCAATAATTCCTTTTGTCAATATTTCCTTTTGTCAATATTTCCTTCTGTCAATATTTCCTTTTTTCAATATTTCCTTTTTTCAATATTTCCTTTTTTCAATATTTCTTTTTGTCAAAATTTCCTTTTGTCAATATTTCCTTCTTTGAATATTTCCTCTTTTCTATACTTCCTTTTTTCAATAATTCCTTTTTTCAATTATTCTTTTTTGAATATTTCCTTTTGTCAATATTTCTTTTTGTCAATATTTTCTTTTTTCGATATTTCCGTTTGTCAATATTTCCTTTTTTGTATATTTCCTCTTTTCTATATTTCCTTCTTTCAATATTTCCTTTTTTCAATAATTCCTTTTTTGAATATTTCCTCTTTTCTATACTTCCTTATTTCAATATTTCCTTTTGTCAGAATTTCCTTTTGTGAATATTTCCTTTTTTCAATATTTCCTTTTTTCCATATTTCCTTTTTTCAATATTTCCTCTTTTGAATATTTCCTTTTGTCAATATTTCATTTTGTCAATATTTCCTTTTTTCAATATTTCCTATTTTCAATATTTCCTTTTTTCAATATTTCCTCTTTTGAATTTTTCTCATTTCTATACATCCTTTTGTCAATATTTCCTTTTTTGAATATTTCCTTTTGTAAATATTTCCTTTTTTGAATATTTCCTCTTTTCCATATTTCCTTTTTTAAATATTTCCTTTTTTCAATATTTCCTTTTATGAATATTTCCTCTTTTCTATACTTTGTTTTGTCAATATTTCCTTTTTTGAATATTTCCTTTTTTCAATATTTCTTTTTTTCAATATTTCCTTTTGTCAATATTTCCTTTTGTCAATATTTCCTTTTTTCAATATTTCCTTTTGTCAATATTTCCTTTTGTCAGTATTTCCTTTTGTCAATATTTCCTTTTGTCAATATTTCCTTTTGTCAATATTTCCTTTTGTCAATATTTCATTTTGTCAATATTTCCTTTTTCAATATTTCCTTTTGTCAATATTTCCTTTTGTCAATATTTCCTTCTGTAAATTTTTCCTTTTGTCAATATTTCCTTTTGTCAATATTTCCTTTTGTCATTATTTCCTTTTTTCAATATTTCCTTTTGTCAACATTTCCTTTTTTCAATATTTCATTTTTTCAATATTTCCTTTTTTTAATATTTCCTTTTTTCAATATTTACTTTTTTCAATATTTCCTATTGTCAATATTTCCTTTTTTCATTATTTCCTTTTTCAATATTTCCTTTTGTCAATATTTCCTTTTGTCAATATTTCCTTTTGTCAATATTTCCTTCTGTCAATTTTTCCTTTTGTCAATATTTCCTTTTGTCAATTTTTCCTTTTTTCAATATTTGCTTTTGTCAATATCTCCTTTTGTCAATATTTCATTTTGTCAATATTTCCTTTTTCAATATTTCCTTTTGTCAATATTTCCTTGTGTCAATATTTCCTTTTGTCAATATTTCCTTTTGTCAATATTTCCTTTTTTTTAATATTTCCTTTTTTGAATATTTACTCTTTTCTATACTATTGTCAATATTTCCTTTTTTCAATATTTCCTTTTGTCAATATTTCTTCTTTTGAATATTTCCTCTTTTCTATACTTCCTTTTTTAAATAGTTCCTTTTTTCAATATTTCCTTTTTTAAATATTTCCTCTTTTCTATACTTCTTTTGGTCAATATTTCCTTTTTTAAATATTTCCTTTTGTCAATATTTCCTTTTTTAAATATTTCCTCTTTTCAATATTTCCTTTTTTCAATATTTCCTTTTTTCAATATTTACTCTTTTGAATATTTCTTCTTTTCTATACATCCTTGTGTCATAGTTTCCTTTTTTGAATATTTCCTTTTGTAAATATTTCCTTTTTTGAATATTTCCTTTTTATATATATTTCCTTTTTTAAATATTTTATTTTTTGAATATTTCTTCTTTTCTTTACTTCCTTTTGTCAATATTTCCTTTTTTGAATATTTCCTTTTTTCAATATTTCCTTTTTTCAATATTTCCTTTTGTCAATATTTCCTTTTGTCTACATTTCCTTTTTTCAATATTTCCTTTTGTCAATATTTCCTTTTGTCAGTATTTACTTTTATCAATATTTCCTTTTGTCAATATTTCCCTTAGTCAATATTTCCTTTTTTCAATATTTCCTTTTTTCAATATTTCCTTTTGTCAATATTACCTTTTTTGAATATTTCCTCTTTTCTATACTTCCTTTTTTTACTATTTCCTTTTGTCAATATTTCATTTTGTCAATATTTCCATTTGTCAATATTTCCTTTTGTCAATATTTCCTTTTTTCAATATTTCCTCTTTTGAATATTTCCTTTTGTCAATATTTCCTTTTGTCAATATATCCTTTTGTCAATATTTCCTTTTTTCAATATTTTACTTTTTTGCATATTTACTTTTTTCTATATTTCCTTTTGTCAATATTTCCTTTTTTCAATATATCCATTTGTCAATATTTCCTTTTGTCAATATTTCCTTTTTTCAATATTTCCTTTTTCAATATTTTCTCTTTTCTATACTTCCTTTAGTCCATATTTCCGTTTTTTAATATTTCCTTTTGTTAATATTTCGTTTTTTGAATATTTCCTCATTTCTATGCTTCCTTTTTTCAAAATTTCCGTTTGTCAATAATTCCTTTTGTCAATATTTCCTTTTGTCAATATTTCCTTCTGTCAATATTTCCTTTTTTCAATATTTCCTTTTTTCAATATTTCCTTTTTTCAATATTTCTTTTTGTCAAAATTTCCTTTTGTCAATATTTCCTAATTTGAATATTTCCTCTTTTCTATACTTCCTTTTTTCAATAATTCCTTTTTTCAATTATTCTTTTTTGAATATTTCCTTTTGTCAATATTTCCTTTTGTCAATATTTTCTTTTTTCGATATTTCCGTTTGTCAATATTTCCTTTTTTGTATATTTCCTCTTTTCTATACTTCCTTTTTTCAATATTTCCTTTTTTCAATAATTCCTTTTTTGAATATTTCCTCTTTTCTATACTTCCTTATTTCAATATTTCCTTTTGTCAGTATTTCCTTTTGTGAATATTTCCTTTTTTCAATATTTCCTTTTTTCAATATTTCCTTTTTTTTATATTTCCTCTTTTGAATATTTCCTTTTGTCAATATTTCATTTTGTCAATATTTCCTTTTTTCAATATTTCCTTTTGTCAATATTTCCTTTTTTCAATATTTCCTTTTTTGCATATTTACTTTTGTCTATATTTCCTTTTGTCAATATTTCCTTTTTTCAAATTATCCTTTTGTCAATATTTCCTTTTTTCAATATTTCCTTTTTCAATATTTTCTCTTTTCTATACTTCCTTTAGTCCATATTTCCTTTTTTTAATATTTCCTTTTGTTAATATTTCCTTTTTTGAATATTTCCTCATTTCTATGCTTCCTTTTTTCAATATTTCCGTTTGTCATTAATTCCTTTTGTCAATATTTCCTTTTGTCAATATTTCCTTCTGTCAATATTTCCTTTTTTCAATATTTCCTTTTTTCAATATTACCTTTTTTCAATATTTCTTTTTGTCAAAATTTCCTTTTGTCAATATTTCCTTTTTTCAATATTTCCTTTTTTCAATTGTTCCTCTTTTGAATTTTTCTCATTTCTATACATCCTTTTCTCAATATTTCCTTTTTTGAATATTTCCTTTTGTAAATATTTCCTTTTTTGAATATTTCCTTTTTTCAATATTTCTTTTTTTCAATATTTCCTTTTGTCAATATTTCCTTTTTTGAATATTTCCTCTTTTCTATACTTTGTTTTGTCAATATTTCCTTTTTTGAATATTTCCTTTTTTCAATATTTCTTTTTTTCAATATTTCCTTTTGTCAATATTTCCTTTTGTCAATATTTCCTTTTTTCAATATTTCCTTTTGTCAATATTTCCTTTTCTCAGTATTTCTTTTTGTCAATATTTCATTTTGTCAATATTTCCTGTTTTCAATATTTCCTTTTGTCAATATTTCCTTTTGTCAATATTTCATTATTTCAATATTTCCTTTTTCAATATTTCCTTTTGTCAATATTTCCTTTTGTCAATATTTCTTCTTTTGAATATTTCCTCTTTTCTATACTTCCTTTTTTAAATAGTTCCTTTTTTCAATATTTCCTTTTTTGAATATTTCCTCTTATCTATACTTCTTTTTGTCAATATTTCCTTTTTTGAATATTTCCTTTTCTCAATATTTCCTTTTTTAAATATTTCCTCTTTTCAATATTTCCTTTTTTCAATATTTCCTTTTTTCAATATTTCCTCTTTTGAATATTTCTTCTTTTCTATACATCCTTTTGTCATAGTTTCCTTTTTTGAATATTTTCTTTTGTCAATATTTCCTTTTGTCAATATTTCCTTTTGTCAATATTTCATTTTGTCAATATTTCCTTTTTCAATATTTCCTTTTGTCAATATTTCCTTTTGTCAATATTTCCTTCTGTAAATTTTTCCTTTTGTCAATATTTCCTTTTTGTCAATATTTCCTTTTGTCATTATTTCCTTTTTTCAATATTTCCTTTTGTCAACATTTCCTTTTTTCAATATTTCATTTTTTCAATATTTCCTTTTTTTAATATTTCCTTTTTTCAATATTTACTTTTTTCAATATTTCCTATTGTCAATATTTCCTTTTTTCATTATTTCCTTTTTCAATATTTCCTTTTGTCAATATTTCCTTTTGTCAATATTTCCTTTTGTCAATATTTCCTTCTGTCAATTTTTCCTTTTGTCAATATTTCCTTTTGTCAATTTTTCCTTTTTTCAATATTTGCTTTTGTCAATATCTCCTTTTGTCAATATTTCATTTTGTCAATATTTCCTTTTTCAATATTTCCTTTTGTCAATATTTCCTTGTGTCAATATTTCCTTTTGTCAATATTTCCTTTGGCAATATTTCCTTTTTTCAATATTTCCTTTTTTGAATATTTACTCTTTTCTATACTTTTGTCAATATTTCCTTTTTTCAATATTTCCTTTTGTCAATATTTCTTCTTTTGAATATTTCCTCTTTTCTATACTTCCTTTTTTAAATAGTTCCTTTTTTCAATATTTCCTTTTTTTAATATTTCCTCTTTTCTATACTTCTTTTTGTCAATATTTCCTTTTTTGAATATTTCCTTTTGTCAATATTTCCTTTTTTAAATATTTCCTCTTTTCAATATTTCCTTTTTTCAATATTTCCTTTTTTCAATATTTACTCTTTTGAATATTTCTTCTTTTCTATACATCCTTGTGTCATAGTTTCCTTTCTTGAATATTTCCTTTTTTAAATATTTCCTTTTTTGAATATTTCCTTTTTATATATATTTCCTTTTTTAAATATTTTATTTTTTGAATATTTCTTCTTTTCTTTACTTCCTTTTGTCAATATTTCCTTTTTTGAATATTTCCTTTTTTCAATATTTCCTTTTTTCAATATTTCCTTTTGTCAATATTTCCTTTTTTCTACATTTCCTTTTTTCAATATTTCCTTTTGTCAATATTTCCTTTTGTCAGTATTTACTTTTGTCAATATTTCCTTTTGTCAATATTTCCTTTAATCAATATTTCCTTTTTTCAATATTTCCTTTTTTCAATATTTCCTTTTGTCAATATTACCTTTTTTGAATATTTCCTCTTTTCTATACTTCCTTTTTTTACTATTTCCTTTTGTCAATATTTCATTTTGTCAATATTTCCTTTTGTCAATATTTCCTTTTGTCAATATTTCCTTTTTTCAATATTTCCTCTTTTGAATATTTCCTTTTGACAATATTTCCTTTTGTCAATATATCCTTTTGTCAATATTTCCTTTTTTCAATATTTTACTTTTTTGCATATTTACTTTTGTCTATATTTCCTTTTGTCAATATTTCCTTTTTTCAATATATCCATTTGTCAATATTTCCTTTTGTCAATATTTCCTTTTTTCAATATTTCCTTTTTCAATATTTTCTCTTTTCTATACTTCCTTTAGTCCATATTTCCGTTTTTTAATATTTCCTTTTGTTAATATTTCGTTTTTTGAATATTTCCTCATTTCTATGCTTCCTTTTTTCAAAATTTCCGTTTGTCAATAATTCCTTTTGTCAATATTTCCTTTTGTCAATATTTCCTTCTGTCAATATTTCCTTTTTTCAATATTTCCTTTTTTCAATATTTCCTTTTTTCAATATTTCTTTTTGTCAAAATTTCCTTTTGTCAATATTTCCTTATTTGAATATTTCCTCTTTTCTATACTTCCTTTTTTCAATAATTCCTTTTTTCAATTATTCTTTTTTGAATATTTCCTTTTGTCAATATTTCTTTTTGTCAATATTTTCTTTTTTCGATATTTCCGTTTGTCAATATTTCCTTTTTTGTATATTTCCTCTTTTCTATACTTCCTTCTTTCAATATTTCCTTTTTTCAATAATTCCTTTTTTGAATATTTCCTCTTTTCTATACTTCCTTATTTCAATATTTCCTTTTGTCAGAATTTCCTTTTGTGAATATTTCCTTTTTTCAATATTTCCTTTTTTCAATATTTCCTTTTTTCAATATTTCCTCTTTTGAATATTTCCTTTTGTCAATATTTCATTTTGTCAATATTTCCTTTTTTCAATATTTCCTATTTTCAATATTTCCTTTTTTCAATATTTCCTCTTTTGAATTTTTCTCATTTCTATACATCCTTTTGTCAATATTTCCTTTTTTGAATATTTCCTTTTGTAAATATTTCCTTTTTTGAATATTTCCTCTTTTCCATATTTCCTTTTTTAAATATTTCCTTTTTTCAATATTTCCTTTTATGAATATTTCCTCTTTTCTATACTTTGTTTTGTCAATATTTCCTTTTTTGAATATTTCCTTTTTTCAATATTTCTTTTTTTCAATATTTCCTTTTGTCAATATTTCCTTTTGTCAATATTTCCTTTTTTCAATATTTCCTTTTGTCAATATTTCCTTTTGTCAGTATTTCCTTTTGTCAATATTTCCTTTTGTCAATATTTCCTTTTGTCAATATTTCCTTTTTTCAATATTTCCTTTTGTCAATATTTCCTTTTTCAATATTTCCTTTTGTCAATATTTCCTTTTGTCAATATTTCCTTCTGTAAATTTTTCCTTTTGTCAATATTTCCTTTTGTCAATATTTCCTTTTGTCATTATTTCCTTTTTTCAATATTTCCTTTTGTCAACATTTCCTTTTTTCAATATTTCATTTTTTCAATATTTCCTTTTTTTAATATTTCCTTTTTTCAATATTTACTTTTTTCAATATTTCCTATTGTCAATATTTCCTTTTTTCATTATTTCCTTTTTCAATATTTCCTTTTGTCAATATTTCCTTTTGTCAATATTTCCTTTTGTCAATATTTCCTTCTGTCAATTTTTCCTTTTGTCAATATTTCCTTTTGTCAATTTTTCCTTTTTTCAATATTTGCTTTTGTCAATATCTCCTTTTGTCAATATTTCATTTTGTCAATATTTCCTTTTTCAATATTTCCTTTTGTCAATATTTCCTTGTGTCAATATTTCCTTTTGTCAATATTTCCTTTTGTCAATATTTCCTTTTTTTTAATATTTCCTTTTTTGAATATTTACTCTTTTCTATACTATTGTCAATATTTCCTTTTTTCAATATTTCCTTTTGTCAATATTTCTTCTTTTGAATATTTCCTCTTTTCTATACTTCCTTTTTTAAATAGTTCCTTTTTTCAATATTTCCTTTTTTAAATATTTCCTCTTTTCTATACTTCTTTTGGTCAATATTTCCTTTTTTAAATATTTCCTTTTGTCAATATTTCCTTTTTTAAATATTTCCTCTTTTCAATATTTCCTTTTTTCAATATTTCCTTTTTTCAATATTTACTCTTTTGAATATTTCTTCTTTTCTATACATCCTTGTGTCATAGTTTCCTTTTTTGAATATTTCCTTTTGTAAATATTTCCTTTTTTGAATATTTCCTTTTTATATATATTTCCTTTTTTAAATATTTTATTTTTTGAATATTTCTTCTTTTCTTTACTTCCTTTTGTCAATATTTCCTTTTTTGAATATTTCCTTTTTTCAATATTTCCTTTTTTCAATATTTCCTTTTGTCAATATTTCCTTTTGTCTACATTTCCTTTTTTCAATATTTCTTTTTGTCAATATTTCCTTTTGTCAGTATTTACTTTTATCAATATTTCCTTTTGTCAATATTTCCCTTAGTCAATATTTCCTTTTTTCAATATTTCCTTTTTTCAATATTTCCTTTTGTCAATATTACCTTTTTTGAATATTTCCTCTTTTCTATACTTCCTTTTTTTACTATTTCCTTTTGTCAATATTTCATTTTGTCAATATTTCCATTTGTCAATATTTCCTTTTGTCAATATTTCCTTTTTTCAATATTTCCTCTTTTGAATATTTCCTTTTGTCAATATTTCCTTTTGTCAATATATCCTTTTGTCAATATTTCCTTTTTTCAATATTTTACTTTTTTGCATATTTACTTTTGTCTATATTTCCTTTTGTCAATATTTCCTTTTTTCAATATATCCATTTGTCAATATTTCCTTTTGTCAATATATCCTTTTTTCAATATTTCCTTTTTCAATATTTTCTCTTTTCTATACTTCCTTTAGTCCATATTTCCGTTTTTTAATATTTCCTTTTGTTAATATTTCGTTTTTTGAATATTTCCTCATTTCTATGCTTCCTTTTTTCAAAATTTCCGTTTGTCAATAGTTCCTTTTGTCAATATTTCCTTTTGTCAATATTTCCTTCTGTCAATATTTCCTTTTTTCAATATTTCCTTTTTTCAATATTTCCTTTTTTCAATATTTCTTTTTGTCAAAATTTCCTTTTGTCAATATTTCCTAATTTGAATATTTCCTCTTTTCTATACTTCCTTTTTTCAATAATTCCTTTTTTCAATTATTCTTTTTTGAATATTTCCTTTTGTCAATATTTCCTTTTGTCAATATTTTCTTTTTTCGATATTTCCGTTTGTCAATATTTCCTTTTTTGTATATTTCCTCTTTTCTATACTTCCTTTTTTCAATATTTCCTTTTTTCAATAATTCCTTTTTTGAATATTTCCTCTTTTCTATACTTCCTTATTTCAATATTTCCTTTTGTCAGTATTTCCTTTTGTGAATATTTCCTTTTTTCAATATTTCCTTTTTTCAATATTTCCTTTTTTCAATATTTCCTCTTTTGAATATTTCCTTTTGTCAATATTTCATTTTGTCAATATTTCCTTTTTTCAATATTTCCTTTTGTCAATATTTCCTTTTTTCAATATTTCCTTTTTTGCATATTTACTTTTGTCTATATTTCCTTTTGTCAATATTTCCTTTTTTCAATATATCCTTTTGTCAATATTTCCTTTTGTCAATATTTCCTTTTTTCAATATTTCCTTTTTCAATATTTTCTCTTTTCTATACTTCCTTTAGTCCATATTTCCTTTTTTTAATATTTCCTTTTGTTAATATTTCCTTTTTTGAATATTTCCTCATTTCTATGCTTCCTTTTTTCAATATTTCCGTTTGTCATCAATTCCTTTTGTCAATATTTCCTTTTGTCAATATTTCCTTCTGTCAATATTTCCTTTTTTCAATATTTCCTTTTTTCAATATTACCTTTTTTCAATATTTCTTTTTGTCAAAATTTCCTTTTGTCAATATTTCCTTTTTTCAATATTTCCTTTTTTCAATTGTTCCTCTTTTGAATTTTTCTCATTTCTATACATCCTTTTCTCAATATTTCCTTTTTTGAATATTTCCTTTTGTAAATATTTCCTTTTTTGAATATTTCCTTTTGTCAATATTTCCTTTTGTCTATATTTCCTTTTTTCAATATTTCCTTTTTTGAATATTTCCTCTTTTCTATACTTTGTTTTGTCAATATTTCCTTTTTTGAATATTTCCTTTTTTCAATATTTCTTTTTTTCAATATTTCCTTTTGTCAATATTTCCTTTCGTCAATATTTCCTTTTTTCAATATTTCCTTTTGTCAATATTTCCTTTTCTCAGTATTTCTTTTTGTCAATATTTCATTTTGTCAATATTTCCTGTTTTCAATATTTCCTTTTGTCAATATTTCCTTTTGTCAATATTTCATTATTTCAATATTTCCTTTTTCAATATTTCCTTTTGTCAATATTTCCTTTTGTCAATATTTCTTCTTTTGAATATTTCCTCTTTTCTATACTTCCTTTTTTAAATAGTTCCTTTTTTCAATATTTCCTTTTTTGAATATTTCCTCTTATCTATACTTCTTTTTGTCAATATTTCCTTTTTTGAATATTTCCTTTTCTCAATATTTCCTTTTTTAAATATTTCCTCTTTTCAATATTTCCTTTTTTCAATATTTCCTTTTTTCAATATTTCCTCTTTTGAATATTTCTTCTTTTCTATACATCCTTTTGTCATAGTTTCCTTTTTTGAATATTTTCTTTTGTAAATATTTCCTTTTTTGAATATTTCCTTTTTTCATTATTTCCTTTTTTAAATATTTTCTTTTTTGAATATTTCTTCTTTTCTTTACTTCCTTTTGTCAATATTTCCTATTTTGAATATTTCCTTTTTTTAATATTTCCTTTTTTCAATATTTCCTTTTGTCAATATTTCCTTTTGTCTATATTTCCTTTTTTCAATATTTCCTTTTGTCAATATATGCTTTTGTCAGTATTTACTTTTGTCAATATTTCCTTTTGTCAATAATTCCTTTAGTCAATATTTCCTTTTGTCAATATTTCCTTTTGTCAATATTTCCTTTTGTCAATATTTCCTTTTCGCAATATTTCCTTTTTTCAATATTTCCTTCTTTCAATATTTCCTTTTGTCAATATTACCTTTTTTCAAAATTTCCTCTTTTCTATACTTCCTTTTTTTACTATTTCCTTTTGTCAATATTTCATTTTGTCAATATTTCCTTTTGTCAATATTTCCTTTTGTCAATATTTCCTTTTTTCAATATTTCCTCTTTTGAATATTTCCTTTTGTCAATATTTCCTTTTGTCAATATATCCTTTTGTCAATATTTCCTTTTTTCAATATTTCCTTTTTTGCATATTTACTTTTGTCTATATTTTCTTTTGTCAATATTTCCTTTTTTCAATATATCCTTTTGTCAATATTTCCTTTTGTCAATATTTCCTTCTTTCAATATTTCCTTTTTCAATATTTTCTCTTTTCTATACTTCCTTTTTTCAATATTTCCGTTTGTCATTAATTCCTTTTGTCAATATTTCCTTTTGTCAATATTTCCTTCTGTCAATATTTCCTTTTTTCAATATTTCCTTTTTTCAATATTTCCTTTTTTCAATATTTCTTTTTGTCAAAATTTCCTTTTGTCAATATTTCCTTTTTTGAATATTTCCTCTTTTCTATACTTCCTTTTTTCAATAATTCCTTTTTTCAATATTTCCTTTTTTGAATATTTCCTTTTGTCAATATTTCCTTTTGTCAATATTTTCTTTTTTCGATAATTTCTTTTGTCAATATTTCCTTTTTTCAATATTTCCTTTTTTCAATAATTCCTTTTTTGAATATTTCCTCTTTTCTATACTTCCTTTTTTCAATATTTCCTTTTGTCAGTATTTCCTTTTGTGAATATTTCCTTTTTTCAATATTTCCTTTTTTTAATATTTCCTTTTGTCAATATTTCCTTTTGTCAATATTTCCTTTTTTCAATATTTCCTTTTTTCAATATTTCCTTTTGTCAATATTTCTTTTTGTCAATATTTCCTTTTGTCAATATTACCTTTTTTTCAATATTTCTTTTGTCAATATTTCCTTTTATCAATATTTCCTTTTTTTAATATTTCTTTTTCTCAATATTTACTTTTCTCAATATTTCCTTTTGTCAATATTCCGTTTTTCAATATTTTCTTTTGTCAATATTTCCTTTTTCAATATTTCCTTTTGTCAATATTTCCTTTTTTCAATATTTCCTTTTTTCAATATTTACTTTTGTCAATATATCCTTCTATCAATTTTTCCTTTTGTCAATATTTCCTTTTCTCAATATTTCCTTTTTGTCATTATTTCCTTTTTTCAATATTTATTTTTGTCAACATTTCCTTTTTTCAATATTTCATTTCTTCAATATTTCTTATTTTCAATATTTCCTGTTTTGAATATTTCCTCTTTTCTATACTTCCTTTTGTCATCATTTCCTTTTTTGAATATTTCCTTTTTGCAATATTTCCTTTTTTCAATATTTACTTTTTTCAATATTTACTTTTGTCAATATTTCCTTTTGTCAATATTTCCTTTTTTGAATATTTCCTCTTTTCTATACTTCCTTTTTTTACTACTTCCTTTTGTCAATATTTCATTTTGTCAATATTTCCTTTTGTCAAAATTTTCCTAATGTCAATATTTCCTTTTTTCAATATTTCCTTTTTTGAATATTACCTTTTCTCAATATTCCCTTTTGTCAATATTCCCTTTTGTCAATATTTCCTTTTGTCAATATTTCCTTTTATCAATATTTCCTTTTGTCAATATTTCCTTTTTTGAATATTCACTCTTTTCTATACTTCATATTGTCAATATTTCCTTTTTTGATTATTTTCTCTTTTCTATACTTCCTTTTGTCAATATTTCCTTTTTTGAATATTTCCTTTTGTCAATATTTCCTTTTTTGAATATTTCCTCTTTTCAATATTTCCTTTTTTCAATATTTCCTTTTTTCAATATTTCCTCTTTTGAATTTTTCTTATTTCTATACATCCTTTTAACAATATTTCCTTTTTTGTATATTTCCTTTTGTAAATATTTCTTTTTTTGAATATTTCCTCTTTTCCATATTTCCTTTTTTCAATATTTCCTTTTTTCAATATTTCTTTTTTTGAATATTTCCTCTTTTCCATATTTCCTTTTTTCAATAGTTCCTTCTTTCAATATTTCCTTTTTTGATTATTTTCTCTTTTCTATACTTTCTTTATCAATATTTCCTTTTTTGAATATTTCCTCTTTTCAATATTTCCTTTTTTCAATATTTCCTTTTTTCAATATTTCCTCTTTTGAATTTTTCTCATTTCTATACATCCTTTTGTCAATATTTCCTTTTTTGAATATTTCCTTTTGTAAATATGTCCTTTTTTGAATATTTCCTCTTTTCCATATTTCCTTTTTTAAATATTTCCTTTTTTCAATATTTCCTTTTATGAATATTTCCTCTTTTCTATACTTTGTTTTGTCAATATTTCCTTTTTTGAATATTTCCTTTTTTAAATATTTCTTTTTTTCAATATTTCCTTTTGTCAATATTTCCTTTTGTCAATATTTCCTTTTTTCAATATTTCCTTTTGTCAATATTTCCTTTTGTCAGTATTTCCTTTTGTCAATATTTCCTTTTGTCAATATTTCCTTTTGTCAATATTTCCTTTTGTCAATATTTCATTTTGTCAATTTTTCCTTTTTCAATATTTCCTTTTGTCAATATTTCCTTTTGTCAATATTTCCTTCTGTAAATTTTTCCTTTTGTCAATATTTCCTTTTGTCAATATTTCCTTTTGTCATTATTTCCTTTTTTCAATATTTCCTTTTGTCAACATTTCCTTTTTTCAATATTTCATTTTTTCAATATTTCCTTTTTTTAATATTTCCTTTTTTCAATATTTACTTTTTTCAATATTTCCTATTGTCAATATTTCCTTTTTTCATTATTTCCTTTTTCAATATTTCCTTTTGTCAATATTTCCTTTTGTCAATATTTCCTTTTGTCAATATTTCCTTCTGTCAATTTTTCCTTTTGTCAATTTTTCCTTTTTTCAATATTTGCTTTTGTCAATATCTCCTTTTGTCAATATTTCATTTTGTCAATATTTCCTTTTTCAATATTTCCTTTTGTCAATATTTCCTTGTGTCAATATTTCCTTTTGTCAATATTTCCTTTTGTCAATATTTCCTTTTTTCAATATTTCCTTTTTTGAATATTTACTCTTTTCTATACTTTTGTCAATATTTCTTTTTTTCAATATTTCCTTTTGTCAATATTTCTTCTTTTGAATATTTCCTCTTTTCTATACTTCCTTTTTTAAATAGTTCCTTTTTTCAATATTTCCTTTTTTGAATATTTCCTCTTTTCTATACTTCTTTTTGTCAATATTTCCTTTTTTGAATATTTCCTTTTGTCAATATTTCCTTTTTTAAATATTTCCTCTTTTCAATATTTCCTTTTTTCAATATTTCCTTTTTTCAATATTTACTCTTTTGAATATTTCTTCTTTTCTATACATCCTTGTGTCATAGTTTCCTTTTTTGAATATTTCCTTTTGTAAATATTTCCTTTTTTGAATATTTCCTTTTTATATATATTTCCTTTTTTAAATATTTTATTTTTTTAATATTTCTTCTTTTCTTTAATTCCTTTTGTAAATATTTCTTTTTTTGAATATTTCCTCTTTTCCATATTTCCTTTTTTCAATATTTCCTTTTTTCAATATTTCTTTTTTTGAATATTTCCTCTTTTCCATATTTCCTTTTTTCAATATTTCCTTTTTTCAATATTTCCTTTTTTGAATATTTCCTCTTTTCTATACTTCCTTTTTTCAATAGTTCCTTCTTTCAATATTTCCTTTTTTGATTATTTTCTCTTTTCTATACTTCCTTTTGTCAATATTTCCTTTTTTGAATATTTCCTTTTTTCAATATTTCCTTTTTTCAATATTTCCTTTTGTCAATATTTCCTTTTGTCTACATTTCCTTTTTTCAATATTTCCTTTTGTCAATATTTCCTTTTGTCAGTATTTACTTTTGTCAATATTTCCTTTTGTCAATATTTCCATTAGTCAATATTTCCTTTTTTCAATATTTCCTTTTTTCAATATTTCCTTTTGTCAATATTACCTTTTTTGAATATTTCCTCTTTTCTATACTTCCTTTTTTTACTATTTCCTTTTGTCAATATTTCATTTTGTCAATATTTCCTTTTATCAATATTTCCTTTTGTCAATATTTCCTTTTTTCAATATTTCCTCTTTTGAATATTTCCTTTTGTCAATATTTCCTTTTGTCAATATATCCTTTTGTCAATATTTCCTTTTTTCAATATTTTACTTTTTTGCATATTTACTTTTGTCTATATTTCCTTTTGTCAATATTTCCTTTTTTCAATATATCCATTTGTCAATATTTCCTTTTGTCAATATTTCCTTTTTTCAATATTTCCTTTTTCAATATTTTCTCTTTTCTATACTTCCTTTAGTCCATATTACCGTTTTTTAATATTTCCTTTTGTTAATATTTCGTTTTTTGAATATTTCCTCATTTCTATGCTTCCTTTTTTCAAAATTTCCGTTAGTCAATAATTCCTTTTGTCAATATTTCCTTTTGTCAATATTTCCATCTGTCAATATTTCCTTTTTTCATATTTCCTTTTTTCAATATTTCCTTTTTTCAATATTTCTTTTTGTCAAAATTTCCTTTTGTCAATATTTCCTTATTTGAATATTTCCTCTTTTCTATACTTCCTTTTTTCAATAATTCCTTTTTTCAATTATTCTTTTTTGAATATTTCCTTTTGTCAATATTTCCTTTTGTCAATATTTTCTTTTTTCGATATTTCCGTTTGTCAATATTTCCTTTTTTGTATATTTCCTCTTTTCTATACTTCCTTTTTTCAATATTTCCTTTTTTCAATAATTCCTTTTTTGAATATTTCCTCTTTTCTATACTTCCTTATTTCAATATTTCCTTTTGTCAGTATTTCCTTTTGTGAATATTTCCTTTTTTCAATATTTCCTTTTTTCAATATTTCCTCTTTTGAATATTTCCTTTTGTCAATATTTCATTTTGTCAATATTTCCTTTTTTCAATATTTCCTTTTGTCAATATTTCCTTTTTTCAATATTTCCTTTTTTGCATATATACTTTTGTCTATATTTCCTTTTGTCAATATTTCCTTTTTTCAATATATCCTTTTGTCAATATTTCCTTTTGTCAATATTTCCTTTTTTCAATATTTCCTTTTTCAATATTTTCTCTTTTCTATACTTCCTTTAGTCCATATTTCCTTTTTTTAATATTTCCTTTTGTTAATATTTCCTTTTTTGAATATTTCCTCATTTCTATGCTTCCTTTTTTCAATATTTCCGTTTGTCATTAATTCCTTTTGTCAATATTTCCTTTTGTCAATATTTCCTTCTGTCAATATTTCCTTTTTTGAATATTTCCTCTTTTCAATATAACCTTTTTTCAATATTTACTTTTGTCAATATTTCCTTTTGTCAATATTTCCTTTTTTGAATATTTCCTCTTTTCTAAACTTCCTTTTTTTACTACTTCCTTTTGTCAATTTTTTTCCTAATGTCAATATTTCCTTTTTTCAATATTTCCTTTTTTGAATATTTCTTTTGTCAATATTCCCTTTTGTCAATATTCCCTTTTGTCAATATTTCCTTTTGTCAATATGTCCTTTTATCAATATTTCCTTTTGTCAATATTTCCTTTTTTGAATATTTACTCTTTTCTATACTTCATTTTGTCAATATTTCCTTTTTTCAATATTTCCTTTTTTCAATATTTCTTTTTTTGAATATTTCCTCTTTTCTATACTTCCTTTTTTCAATAGTTCCTTTTTTCAATATTTCCTTTTTTGATTATTTTCTCTTTTCTATACTTCCTTTTGTCAATATTTCCTTTTTTGAATATTTCCTTTTGTCAATATTTCCTTTTTTGAATATTTCCTCTTTTCAATATTTCCTTTTTTCAATATTTCCTTTTTTCAATTGTTCCTCTTTTGAATTTTTCTCATTTCTATACATCCTTTTCTCAATATTTCCTTTTTTGAATATTTCCTTTTGTAAATATTTCCTTTTTTGAATATTTCCTCTTTTCCATATTTCCTTTTTTCAATATTTCCTTTTTTCAATATTTCCTTTTTTGAATATTTCCTCTTTTCTATACTTTGTTTTGTCAATATTTCCTTTTTTGAATATTTCCTTTTTTCAATATTTCTTTTTTTCGATATTTCCTTTTGTCAATATTTCCTTTTGTCAATATTTCCTTTTTTCAATATTTCCTTTTGTCAATATTTCCTTTTCTCAGTATTTCTTTTTGTCAATATTTCATTTTGTCAATATTTCCTTTTTTCAATATTTCCTTTTGTCAATATTTCCTTTTGTCAATATTTCATAATTGCAATATTTCCTTTTTCAATATTTCCTTTTGTCAATATTTCCTTTTGTCAATATTTCTTCTTTTGAATATTTCCTCTTTTCTATACTTCCTTTTTTAAATAGTTCCTTTTTTCAATATTTCCTTTTTTGAATATTTCCTCTTATCTATACTTCTTTTTGTCAATATTTCCTTTTTTGAATATTTCCTTTTCTCAATATTTCCTTTTTTAAATATTTCCTCTTTTCAATATTTCCTTTTTTCAATATTTCCTTTTTTCAATATTTCCTCTTTTGAATATTTCTTCTTTTCTATACATCCTTTTGTCATAGTTTCCTTTTTTGAATATTTTCTTTTGTAAATATTTCCTTTTTTGAATATTTCCTTTTTTCATTATTTCCTTTTTTAAATATTTTCTTTTTTGAATATTTCTTCTTTTCTTTACTTCCTTTTGTCAATATTTCCTTTTTTGAATATTTCCTTTTTTCAATATTTCCTTTTTTCAATATTTCCTTTTGTCAATATTTCCTTTTGTCTATATTTCCTTTTTTCAATATTTTCTTTTGTCAATATATGCTTTTGTCAGTATTTACTTTTGTCAATATTTCCTTTTGTCAATAAGTCCTTTAGTCAATATTTCCTTTTGTCAATATTTCCTTTTGTCAATATTTCCTTTTGTCAATATTTCCTTTTCGCAATATTTCCTTTTTTCAATATTTCCTTCTTTCAATATTTCCTTTTGTCAATATTACCTTTTTTCAATATTTCCTCTTTTCTATACTTCCTTTTTTTACTATTTCCTTTTGTCAATATTTCATTTTGTCAATATTTCCTTTTGTCAATATTTCCTTTTGTCAATATTTCCTTTTTTAAATATTTCCTCTTTTGAATATTTCCTTTTGTCAATATTTCCTTTTGTCAATATATCCTTTTGTCAATATTTCCTTTTTTCAATATTTCCTTTTTTGCATATTTACTTTTGTCTATATTTTCTTTTGTCCATATTTCCTTTTTTCAATATATCCTTTTGTCAATATTTCCTTTTGTCAATATTTCCTTTTTTCAATATTTCCTTTTTCAATATTTTCTCTTTTCTATACTTCCTTTTTTCAATATTTCCGTTTGTCATTAATTCCTTTTGTCAATATTTCCTTTTGTCAATATTTCCTTCTGTCAATATTTCCTTTTTTCAATATTTCCTTTTTTCAATATTTCCTTTTTTCAATATTTCTTTTTGTCAAAATTTCCTTTTGTCAATATTTCCTTTTTTGAATATTTCCTCTTTTCTATACTTCCTTTTTTCAATAATTCCTTTTTTCAATATTTCTTTTTTTGAATATTTCCTTTTGTCAATATTTCCTTTTGTCAATATTTTCTTTTTTCGATATTTCCTTTTGTCAATATTTCCTTTTTTCAATATTTCCTTTTTTCAATAATTCCTTTTTTGAATATTTCCTCTTTTATATACTTCCTTTTTTCAATATTTCCTTTTGTCAGTATTTCCTTTTGTGAATATTTCCTTTTTTCAATATTTCCTTTTTTTAATATTTCCTTTTGTCAATATTTCCTTTTGTCAATATTTCCTTTTTTCAATATTCCCTTTTGTCAATATTTCTTTTTGTCAATATTTCCTTTTGTCAATATTACCTTTTTTTCAATATTTCTTTTGTCAATATTTCCTTTTATCAATATTTCCTTTTTTTAATATTTCTTTTTCTCAATATTTACTTTTCTCAATATTTCCTTTTGTCAATATTCCGTTTTTCAATATTTTCTTTTGTCAATATTTCCTTTTTCAATATTTCCTTTTGTCAATATTTCCTTTTTTCAATATTTTCTTTTTTCAATATTTACTTTTGTCAATATATCCTTCTGTCAATTTGTCCTTTTGTCAATATTTCCTTTTCTCAATATTTCCTTTTTGTCATTATTTCCTTTTTTCAATATTTATTTTTGTCAACATTTCCTTTTTTCAATATTTCATTTCTTCAATATTTCTTATTTTCAATATTTCCTGTTTTGAATATTTCCTCTTTTCTATACTTCCTTTTGTCATCATTTCCTTTTTTGAATATTTCCTTTTTGCAATATTTCCTTTTTTCAATATTTACTTTTTTCAATATTTACTTTTGTCAATATTTCCTTTTGTCAATATTTCCTTTTTTGAATATTTCCTCTTTTCTATACTTCCTTTTTTTACTACTTCCTTTTGTCAATATTTCATTTTGTCAATATTTCCTTTTGTCAAAATTTTCCTAATGTCAATATTTCCTTTTTTCAATATTTCCTTTTTTGAATATTACCTTTTCTCAATATTCCCTTTTGTCAATATTCCCTTTTGTCAATATTTCCTTTTGTCAATATTTCCTTTTATCAATATTTCCTTTTGTCAATATTTCCTTTTTTGAATATTCACTCTTTTCTATACTTCATATTGTCAATATTTCCTTTTTTCAATATTTCCTTTTTTGATTATTTTCTCTTTTCTATACTTCCTTTTGTCAATATTTCCTTTTTTGAATATTTCCTTTTGTCAATATTTCCTTTTTTGAATATTTCCTCTTTTCAATATTTCCTTTTTTCAATATTTCCTTTTTTCAATATTTCCTCTTTTGAATTTTTCTTATTTCTATACATCCTTTTAACAATATTTCCTTTTTTGTATATTTCCTATTGTAAATATTTCTTTTTTTGAATATCTCCTCTTTTCCATATTTCCTTTTTTCAATATTTCCTTTTTTCAATATTTCCTTTTTTGAATATATCCTCTTTTCTATACTTTGTTTTGCCAATATTTCCTTTTTTGAATATTTCCTTTTTTCAATATTTCTTTTTTTCAATATTTCTTTTTGTCAAAATTTCCTTTTCTCAATATTTCCTTTTTTCAATATTTCCTTTTGTCAATATTTCCTTTTGTCAGTATTTCCTTTTGTCAATATTTCATTTTGTCAATATTTCCTTTTTTCAATATTTCCTTTTGTCAATATTTCCTTTTGTCAATATTTCATTTTGTCAATATTTCCTTTTTCAATATTTCCTTTTGTCAATATTTCCTTTTGTCAATATTTCCTTCTGTAAATTTTTCCTTTTGTCAATATTTCCTTTTGTCAATATTTCCTTTTGTCATTATTTCCTTTTTTCAATATTTCCTTTGGTCAACATTTCCTTTTTTCAATATTTCATTTTTTCAATATTTCCTTTTTTCAATATTTCCTTTTTTCAATATTTACTTTTTTCAATATTTCCTATTGTCAATATTTCCTTTTTTCAATATTTCCTTTTGTCAATATTTCCTTTTGTCAATATTTCCTTTTTTCAATATTTCCTTTTGTCAATATTTCCTTTTGTCAGTATTACCTTTTGTCAATATCTCCTTTCGTCAATATATCCTTTTGTCAATATTTCCTTTTTTCAATATTTCCTTTTGTCAATATTTCCTTTTTGCAATATTTCCTTTTTTCAATATTTCCTTTTTTCAATATTTCCTTTTGTCAATATTACCTTTTTTGAATATTTACTCTTTTCTATACTTCCTTTTTTTACAGGCTTATAAGGAAATAAGGAGAAGAGGAAATATGGAAATAAGGAAAAAATTAATAAATGAAATAAGGAATAAGGGCAATAAGGGGAATTAGATGAGGAAAAATGGAAATAAGAGAAGAAGGAAAGAAAGGAAGAAAGGAAAAACGGATAAAAATAAATAAGGAAAAAAATAAAGAAGAAAAGAAATTAAGGAAAACACGAAATAAGGAAAAATGGAAATAAGGATAAAACGAAAAATAAAACAAAAAAAGGAAATAAGGAAAAAAGGAAATAGAAAAAAGAAAAAAGGAAATAGCGAAAAAAGGAAATAAGGGAAAAAAGAAATAAGGAATAAAGATAAAAATGAAAAAAGGAAATAGCAAAAAAAGAAACACGGAAATAAATAAATTAGGATAACAGGAAAAAAGGAAATAAAGAAAAAAGTAAAAAGGAAATATTGAAAAAGGAAAATAGGTAATAAAAAATAAAATAAATATGGAAATTGGGAAAAAAAGAAAAAGGTAAAGGAAGAAAAGGAAAAAGGAATTAAGGAAAATAGGAACAAAGAAAAAAAAGGAAAAAATTATTTCAGGAAAAAGGAAATATGGGAAAACGTAAAAAAGGAAAAAATAATATAAGGAATAAAGGAAATAAGGAAAAAAGGAAAAAAGGAAATAAGGAAAAATGGACATAAGGAAAAAAATAAAAATGGTTAATAAGGAAAAAAGGAAATAAGGAAAAAGGAAAAAAGGAAATTATGAAAAAAGGAAATAAAAAAAAAGAAATAAGGAAAAAAGGAAATAAGGAAAAATGGAAATAAAGATAAAACGAAAAAATGAAAAAACCAAAAAATGAAAGAAGGAAAAAAGGGAAAAAAAGGAAAAAAAGGAAATATGGCAAAAAGGAATTAGGGGCAAAAAGAAATAAGAAAAAAAGGTAAACATGAAAAAAGGAAATAAGGAAAAAAGGAAATACGAATATAAAGAAATTAGGAAAACAGGAAAAAAGGAAATTAGGAAAAAAGGTAAATAGGAAATATTGAAAAAGCAAAATAGGTAATAAAGAATAAAATAAATAAGTAAATAAGGAAAAAAGTTAGAAAGGAAATAATGTAAAAACGAGAAAAGGAAAAAAGGAAGAAAGGAGAATAGGAAAAAAAGGATTAAGGAAAAAAGGAACTAAGAAAAAAAAGGAAAAAGTGTTTAAAGAAAAAAGGAAATAAGGGAAAAAAGAAATAAGGAAAAAAGCACATAAGGAAAAAAGGAAATAAGGAAAAAAGGAAAATAGGTAATAACGAATTAAGTAAATAAGGAAAAAAGGAAAAAAGAAAAAAAAGGAAATAAGGAAAAAAAGAAATAAGGAAAAAAGGAAATAATGAAAAAAGGAAATAAGGAAAAAAGGAAATAAGGTAAAAAGGAGATAGGCAAAAAAGAAAATACGGAAAAAAGGAAATAAGGAAAAAAGGTAATGATGAAATATTGAAAAAGGAAAGTAGGTATTTAAGAATAAAATAAATAAGGAAATAAGGAAAAAAGGAAATATTGGAATAAGAAAAAAAGAAAATTCGGATATAACGAATTAAGGAAAAAAGGAAATAACAAAATTGAGAAAAAAGGAGGGTAGGAAAAAAGCAAGAAAGAAGTAAAGGAAAAAAGGAATTAAGAAAAATAGGAAAAAAGTATTTAAGGAAAAAAGGATATAAGAACAAAAATAAATAAGGAAAAAAGGAAATAAAGGAAAATGGAATTAAGGAAGAAAAGGAAAATAAGTAATAAGGAATTAAGAAAATAAGGAAATAAGGAAAAAAGGAAATAACGAATAAAGGGAAATAAGTAAAAAAGGTAATAATGAAATATTGAAAAAAGAAAATAGGTATTTAAGAATAAAATTAATAAGGAAATAAGGAAAAAAGGAGAAAGGAAAAAAGGAAAAAAGGAAATATGGGAATAAGAAAAAAAGGAAATACGGAAAAAGGAAATAAGGAAAAAGAGGGAAAAAAGGAAATAAGGTTATAAGGAAATAAGGACATGAGGAAATAAGGAAATAAGGAAAAAGGAAATAACGAAAAAAGGGAAATAAGTAAAAAAGGTAATAATGAAATATTGAAAAAGGAAAAAAGGTATTTAAGAATAAAATAAATAAGGAAATAAGGAAAAAAGGAGAAAGGTAAAAAGGAAAAAAGGATATATAGGAATAAGGAAAAAAAGAAAATTCGGATATAACAAAAAAAGAAAAAAGAAAATAACAAAATAAGGAAAAAAGGAAAAAAGGGAACAAGCAAAAAAGAAGAAAAGGAAAAAAGGAATTAAAGAAAATAGGAAAAAAGGAAAAAAAGGAAAAAGTATTTAACGAAAGAAGGAAATAAGAACAAAAGTATGTTAAGAAAAAAGGAAATTAAGGAAAAAGGAAATAAAGAAAAAAAGGAAAATAAGTAATATGGAATTAAGTAAATAAGGAAAAAAGGTAAAAAGGAAATAAGAAAAAGAAGAAAAAAAGGAAATAGGGAAATAAGGTTATAAGGAAATAAGGACATGAGGAAATAAGGAAATAAGGAAAAAAAGGAAATAACGAAAAAAGGGAAATAAAGAAAAAATATAAATTGAGGAAAAAAGGAAAAGAAAAAAAGGAAATAAGGAAAAAAATAAGGGAAGAAGGAAATAAGGAAAAAATGAAAAAAGAAAATAAGGAAATGAGGAAAAAAGTAAATAAAGAAATAGGGTTATAAGGAAATAAGGAGAAGAGGAAATATGGAAATAAGGAAAAAATTAATAAATGAAATAAGGAAAAAGGGAAATAAGGAAAAATTGATAAGGAAAAATGGAAATAAGAGAAAAAGGAAAAAAGGAAGAAAGAAAAAAAGGATAGAAGTAAATAAGGAAAAAAAAGAAAATAAGGAAAAAAGGAAATAAGGAAAAGACGAAATCAGGAAAAATGCAAAATAAGTATAAAATGAAAAAAAGAATAAAGAAAAAAAGTAATAAGGAAAAAATGAAAAAGAAATAAGAAAAAAATTAAAAAGCGAAAAAATGAAAGTAAGGGAAATAGGAAATAAGGAATAAAGATAAACAGGAAAAAAGGAAATAAGAAAAAAAGGTAAAAAGGAAATATTGAAAAAGGAAAAGAGGTAATTAAGAATAAAATAAATAAGGAAAAACAGATATAAGGAAAAAAGGTAAAAGGTAAAAAGTAGTAAAGGAAAAGAGGAATTAGGAACTAACGATATAAGGAAAAAAGGAGAAAAGGAATAAAAGGAAAAAAGGAGAAAAGGAAAAAGGAATTATGGAAAATAGGAACAAAGAAAAAAAAGGAAAAAATTATTTAAGGAAAAAGGAAATAAGGGAAAAAGTAAATAAGGAAAAAAGGAAAAAAGGAAATATAGAAAAATGGATATAAGGAAAAAAGGAAAATAGGTAATAAGGAATTAAGTAAATAAGAAAAAAGGAAATAAGGAAATAAGGAAAAGAGGAAAAAAAGGAAAAAAGGAAAATAAGGAAATAAGGAAAAAAAGAAATGAGGAAAAAAGGAAATAAGGAAAAAAGGTAATAATGAAATATTGAAAAAGGAGAATTGATATTTAAGAATAAAATATATAAGGAAATAAGGAAAAAGAGGAGAAAGGTAAAAAGGAAATACGGGTATAAGAAAAAAAATCGGATAAAACGAAATAAAGAAAAAAAAACAATAACAAAATAAGGAAAAAAGGAGAAAAGGAAAAAAGCAAAAAGAAGAAAAGGAAAAAAGGAATTAAATAAATTGGGAAAAAAGGAAAAAAAAAAGTATTTAAGGAAAAAAGGAAATAAGAACAAAAGTAAATAAGGAAAAAAGGAAATGAGGAATAAAAGGAAAATAAGTTATAAGGAATTAAGTAAATAAGGAAAAAAGGTAAAAAGGAAATAAGAAAAAGAGGAAAAAAAGGAAATAGGGAAATAAGGTTATAAGGAAATAAGATAATAAGGAAAAAAGGAAATAACGAAAAAAGGGAAACAAGGAAAAAAATAGAAATTGAGGAAAAAAGGAAAAGGAAAAAAGGAAATAAGGAAAAAAATAAGGGAAAAGGAAATAAGGAAAAAATGAAAAAAGGAAATGAGGAAATGAGGAAAAAAAGGAAATAAAGAAATAGGGTAATAAGGAAATAAGTAGAAAAGGTAATATGGAAATAAGGAAAAAATTAATAAATGAAATAAGGAAAAAGGGAAAAAAGGAAAAATAGGTAAGGAAAAATGGAAATAAAGGAAAAAGGAAAAAAGGAAGAAAAAAAAGGATAGAAGAAAATGAGGAAAAATAAGAAAATAAGGAAAAAAGGAAATAAGGAAAAAAAAGGGAAAAATGAAATAAGGAAAAAAGGAAATAAGGAAATGAGGAAAAAAGGAAATAAAGAAATAGGGTAATAAGGAAATAAGTAGAAAAGGTAATATGGAAATAAGGAAAAAATTAATAAATGAAATAAGGAAAAAGGGAAAAAAGGAAAAATAGGTAAGGAAAAATGGAAATAAAGGAAAAAGGAAAAAAGGAAGAAAAAAAAGGATAGAAGAAAATGAGGAAAAATAAGAAAATAAGGAAAAAAGGAAATAAGGAAAAAAAAGGGAAAAATGAAATAAGGAAAAAAGGAAATAAGGAAATGAGGAAAAAAGGAAATAAAGAAATAGGGTTATAAGGAAATAAGGAGAAGAGGAAATATGGAAATAAGGAAAAAATTAATAAATGAAATTAGGAAAAAGGGAAATAAGGGAAAATAGATGAGAAAAAATAGAAATAAGAGAAGAATGAAAAAAGGAAGAAAGAAAAAAAAGGATAAGAGTAAATAAGGATTTAAAAAAATAAAGAAAAAAGGAATTATGGAAAAGACGAAATAATAAAAAATGGAATTAAGGATAAAACGAAAAAAAGAAAAACCAAAAAAGGAAATAAGGAAAAAAGGAAAAAGAAAAAAGAAAAAAGGAAATAGCGAAAAAAGAAAATAAGGGAAAAAGGAAATAAGGAATAAAGATAAAAATGAAAAAAGGAAATAGAAAAAAAGAAACACGGAAATAAATATATTAGGATAACAGGAAAAAAGGAAATAAGGAAAAAAGGTAAAAAGGAAATATTGAAAAAGGAAAAGAGGTAATTAAGAATAAAATAAATAAGGAAATTGGGAAAAAAGGAAAAAGGTAAAAAGGAGTAAAGGAAAAGAGGAATTCAGGAAATAACGATGTAAAGAAAAAAGGAGAAAAGGAAAAAAGGCAAATAGGAGAAAAGGAAAAAAGGAAAAAAGGAGAAAAGGAAAAAGGAATAAAGGAAAATAGGAACAAAGAAAAAAAGCAAAAAATTATTTAAGGAAAAGGAAATAAGGGAAAAAGTAAAAAAGGAAAAAAGGATATAAGGAAAAAAGGAAATAAGGAAAAAAGGAAATAAGGAAAAATGGACATAAGGAAAAAAGTAAAATAGGTAATAAGGAATTAAGTAAATAAGGAAAAAAGGAAATAAGGAAAAAGGAAAAAAGGAAATTATGAAAAAAGGAAATAAAGAAAAAAGAAATAAGAAAGAAAGGAAATAAGGAAAAATGGAAATAAGGATAAAACGAAAAAATGAAAAAACGAAAAAAGGAAATAAGGAAAAAAGGGAAAAAAAGGAAAAATAGGAAATATGGCAAAAAGGTATTAGGGGAAAAAAGAAATAAGAAAAAAAGGTAAACATGAAAAAAGGAAATAAGGAAAAAAAGAAGTACGAATATAAAGAAATTAGGAAAACAGGAAAAAAGGAAATTAGGAAAAAAGGTAAATAGGAAATATTGAAAAAGCAAAATAGGTAATAAAGAATAAAATAAATGAGGAAATAAGGAGAAAAGGAAAAAGGTAAAAAGGAAATAAGGAAATAAGAAAAAAAGGAAATAACGAAATAAGGAAAAAGGGAAATAACGAAATAAGGAAAATAGGGGAAAAGGAAAAAAGGAAAAAAGAAGATAAGGAAAAAAGGAATTAAGGAAAATAGGAACAAAGTGAAAAAAGGAAAAAGTATTTAAGGAAAAAAGGAAATAAGGGAAAAAGGAAATAAGGAAAAGAGAAAATAAGAAAAAAAGGAAATAAGGAAAAAGTAAAAATGGAAATAATAAAAAAAGGAAATAAAGGAAAAAAGAAATAAGGAAAAAAGGAAATAAGGAAAAATGGAAATAAGGAAAAAAGGGAAAATAAGAAAAATTGGAAATATGGCAAAAAGAAAGTAGGGGGAAAAAGAAATAAGAAAAAAAGGTAAACATGAAAAAAGAAATAAGGAAAAAAAGATATACGAATATAAAGAAATTAAGAAAACAGGAAAAAAGGAAATAAGGAAAAAAGGAGAAAGGTAAAAAGGAAAAAATGAAATATGGGAATAAGAAAAAAAGAAAATTCGGATATAACGAAATAAGGATAAAGGAAATAACAAAATAAGGAAAAAAGGAGAAAAGGAAAAAAGCAAAAAAGAAGAAAAGGAAAAAAGGAATTAAGGAAAATAGGAAATAAGGAAAAAAGGAAAATAGGTAATAAGGAATTAAGAAAATAAGGAAAAAAGGAAATAAGGAAATAAGGATAAAAGGAAATGAGGAAAAAAGGAAATAAGGAAAAAAGGAAATAAGGAAAAAAGGAAAATAGGTAATAAGGAATTAAGAAAATAAGGAAAAAAGAAATAAGGAAATAAGGAAAAGACACAAAAGGAAAAAGGAAATAAGGAAAAGAGAAAATAAGGAAATAAGGAAAAAAGGCATTAATGAAATATTGAAAAAGGAAAATAGGTAATAAAGAATAACATAAATAAGGAAATAAGGAAAAAAGGAAAAAGATAAAAAGGAAATAAGGGAATAAGAAAAAAAGAAAATAAAATATATCAAAAAAGGAAAAAAGAAAATAAAATGTAAATACAAAATACAAAATTAAGTAAATAATGAAAAAAGGTAAAAAAGAAATTAGGATAAGATGAAAAAAAGGAAATAAGGAAATAAGGTTATAACGAAATAAGGACATGAGGAAATAAGGAGGTAAGGAAAAAAGGAAATATGGAAAAAAGGAAATAAGGTAAAAAGGAAATAAGGAAATAAGGAAAAAAATTTAATAATGAAAATAAAAAGGAAATAAGGAAAAAAGGAAATAAGGGAATAAAAAAAAGGAAATATGGAAAAAAGTATATAAGGAAAAAAGGAAATAAGGAAAAAAGGAACCTTAGAAAAAAGGAAATAAGGAAATAAGGAAAAAGGAAATAAGGAAATAAGGAAAAGAGGAATAAATGGAAAAAAGGAAAAAAAGGGAATAAGGAAATAAGGAAAAAAGGAAATAAGGAAAAAAGGGGAAAAGGAAAAAAGGAAAAAAGGAGAAAAGGAAAAAAAGAATTAAGGAAAATAGGAACAAAGAAAAGAAAAGGAAAAAAGTATTTAAGGAAAAAAGGAAATAAGGGAATAAGTAAATAAGGAAAAAAGGAAAATAGGTAATAAGGAATTAAGTAAATAAGGAAAAAAGAAAATAAGGAAATAAGGAAAAGAGGAAAAAAGGAAATGAGGGAAAATGGAAAAAAGGAAAAACGGAAAAAGGAAATAAGGAAAAAAGGAAAAAAGGAAAAAGGATATAAGGAAATTAGAAAAAAAAAGAAATAAGGAAAAAAGGAAATAAGGAAATAAGGAAAAAAGGAAATAAGGAAAAAAGGAAATAAGGAAAAAAGGAAATAAAGAAAAAAGGAAAGAAAGAAAAAAGGAAAAAAAGGAAATAAGGAAAAAGGAAATAAGGAAAAAAGGAAATAAAGAAAAAAGCAAAAAAGGAAATAAGGAAAAAAGGAAATAAGGAAAAAGGAAATAAGGAAAAAGGGAATAAGGAAAAAAGTAAAAAAGGAAATAATGAAAAAAGGAAATAAGGAAAAAAGGAAATAAGGAAAAAAAGAAATAAGGAAATAAGGAAAAAAGGAAATTAGGAAAAAAGGAAATAAAGAAAAAAGGAAATAAGGAAATAAGGAAAAAAGGAAATAAGGAAAAAGGAAACAAGGAAAAAAGGAAATAAAGAAAAAAGGAAATAAGGAAATAAGGAAAAAAGGAAATAAGGAAAAAGGAAATAAGGAAAAAGGGAATAAGGAAAAAAGGAAAAAAGGAAATAATGAAAAAAGGAAATAAGGAAATAAGGAAAAAAGGTATAAAAATATAGGTATATCATTTGTTGAAATAATGAAAAGAGATTATTAATAGAAACTATGTATATGTATGTTCTTTTTGGGTCTTCAATCCACTAACTTTGTTTCTTTTGTTCTTCGGTTTCGTCTCGCGTGTCCCAAAATGGGGGAGCATTGAGGCCAGATAGCCACTTACGTTACGTGTGTGATGTGTGTTAATGTGTTTTCTTTGTTTTCTTTTATGTGTTTGTGGAGCCTGAATGTTGAGAGGAGAGGGAAGGGAAATTGGAAGTTTACAGGCATGCTGCAGGACTGCAGCGAAGAGATTGGTGCTCTCTGAGGGCAGTCTTGAAGAAGATCGCCACTTTACTTCCGCGGCTGACCACGGCGGAGTAACTTGGGCGACGGGCGGCCAGCGGTCAACTGCGATGCCAGTTTAAAGACCCGCGCGTATGGAGAAGTGCGCGCGCGGGCCGAACAGACGACAAATTGTGTCGTCTGCTACGCGGTGTTGGAAAAAACGGCAACACTGTGGGTGCTAGGTATTCGGCGAAGCGAAGGAGACCGCTCTCTCGGCCTGCAACTATCCCGCTGGACGCACCTAACTTGAACTCTCCTGACGTGAATTAATTCTCAGAGCTGAAGCATGGACTTCGGAGTATGTGGGTTGTATGATTGTGTGTGTTAGCGTAAGGTATGTGGCTGATGGTTTCATTTTGGTTTAAGGGGAAAGATCAATTTGTTGTTGTAATTTTGGGGGCACCCGTATTTGGGACTATTCAGTGGGCATTTGTCTCCAATTTATTTATTCGTGTGTGTGAGGTTCGTCGAGTGCAGGGGTATTTGTGATGTTTTGGGGGTCAGTGGATTGGAGTCGTTAGTGTGGATCAGGGAAAATCTTATTTTGTTTAAGGGAATTTTCATTTTGTAGAAAACTCAAAAGGTGCAAATGTCAAATAAATGCCCAAGTTGTGGTACGATTTGTTTTCTAGAAATGATTCTCTCTTTTTTTGGTTTATTGATCCCTTGCGTGAGGTGTCCCGGACGAATCCTCGTGGTTCTTTTAGTTTTAATTAAATGATTTCTCCACTGCTAGCTAGTCGCGAGCAAGTTTATGTAACGCGGAACTACCCTCGTCTTTTGGGTTCTGAGATTTAGCATTGGTAGTTGTAAGAGGGTTACATTATGGCGTTACATATGGCGCCCAACGTGTGGAGCCTCAGGGGTCCTTAGGGGCCCGAGGGTCTCGAATTTGATTTTTTTTTGTAGAGTGGAGCTTTGCTATTGTTTTGTCGTTTGGAGTTGTTATATTTCTGCGTGCTACGAATTGTTGGCGTAATGTCGGAGGGTTGCGTTGAGGAGTTGATTGACTTAGATGGGCGTGCGTCGGCCCAAGTAGGCCCAATTCCTCAAGTTAGTTGGGTATACCTGCGTAAAAGTGGGTTAGTAGCGGAATTGTTGGAAAGGAATTTAGTTGCAACCGGAAACGTGCCAGAATTGAGGGCTCGTCTTATTGCTCATGTGAGGGGAGAGTTGGGTGAGACTGAGGGTGAAGTAAGGTCGTATGGTGCAAATAGTCCCTCAAATGAAATCGTGAGTCAGAACCGACACGTTATGGATATTGTTAGGCGTTGGAATGTGAAGTTTTCGGGGGTAAAAGGGGATAGCGTTGGAAACTTTCTTATCAGAGTGCTAGAATTGCGGGAAGGTTATGGAGTATCGCGGGATCAGTTATTGAGGGGTTTGCCAGAACTTTTGAGAGATACGGCTCTTTATTGGTTTCGTTTGAATAGATCCAAATTCACTTCCTGGTCCGAGTTTGAGTTCGCGTTGAAAGATCGGTTTACCGATTATGATTTCCAAGAGCAGTTAGAACGCGAGATAAAGGAAAGGACTCAGGGGCCAAGTGAAGCATTAGCAGATTATTTGACAGGGCTTTGTACACTGTTAAATAGGTTGGAGCACACGCCCAGCGAGGCGGAGCAGTTGAGGTGGGCGTATCGTAATATGAAACCCGAGTATAAGCTATTCATAAGGCGGGGTGACTTCAATACACTAGAGGAGCTATCTTGTTTGGGGAAGGAATATGAATACATTCAGAAGTTGAAAAGCACTTTTCGTTCTCCACCGAATGCTTCTCAGTCTGTGGTTCCGGAGGCCGCTTATAAACCTCCCACTCTGAGGAAAAGTGCTTCGTCGGTGCGAGAGGTCGAGAAAACCTTTCAGAGTAAGCATGATAACCATGCTATTGAGGCAGTCGCTTTGAATAGGGCAAGTCCGGCCGTGAATCAGGATTTGACCAGGCAGCGATCGCTAGTGAGGGCTAACTCCACGGAGGGGTTAGGAGGCTCGACGTCTTCGGCCACATTCGAGTCTAACCGGCTGCTATGTTGGAACTGCGGTCGAGTAGGTCATAGATTTTCTCGGTGTTCTTTACCTCTCAATCGTTTCTGTTTTGGTTGTGGTCGTCGCGACGTAACGAAAGCTTCTTGTAGAGATTGTCAGTCGGGAAACGGGAAAGGAGTTTCGATAGGAAGGGAATTAGGAGCTCCAACCCGTGGTGTCCCTTCGCGTCATCACAGAGAAAAAAAATTATTAATACCGACTTTCGCAAGGCTCGTCAATTTTCCAATTCGTATGTTTCGAGTGATGGTAGATGGTATCTGGATTTAGTTATTGGATCCAATAGGTTGAGGGCCTTGGTAGATACTGGTTCCGGAAAAACGTATTTGGGTCTTGGAGGTTTGAGCCTGGTGAAAAATTTGGGGTTATCAATCAACTTGGTGCATGATACGAAGGTAACAGTAGCGAATGGCACTACAGCGCGTGTCCTAGGGTCAGTGGACTTGGCTATTAATTTAAAAGGAAAGACGAAGGTGATGAAAGTCTATATTTTGCCATGTTTATCGGTGCCGTGCAAAGCTGGCAAGGATTTTCTTACGCGATTTGCTCTTCTGATAGATACGAGAGATAACGCGTGGAGTTTTAGTTCAGATCCCGGCGTGCGTTATACCTTTGAAAGGGAGAGTAAAATGACGGAGCGAATTCAGGGGGTATTTGCATTAAATGAATGGGAAAAGGAAAAGTTAAAACAATTTTTGGATAAGGAATTCAAGTCGTTTGATCCAATTTCGGGTTGCACTAATTTGGTATCACATCATATTGATGTTGGCACTAATATTCCGATAAAGCAAAGGTATTATCCCGTTAATCCCCGAATGCAGGAAGTAATAAATCAGGAGGTTGACCGATTGTTGAGGGAAGACATTATTGAACCTTCGCAAAGTTCTTGGTCTAGTCCCGTATTAGTAGTACGCAAGGGAGACGGGAAGTATCGTTTTTGCCTCGACTTTAGAAAAGTGAATGCGGTTTCAAAAAAAGATGCCTATCCCTTACCTTATATGTCAGCTATTCTAGATAAATTGCGAAGTGCGAAATATCTCACGAAAATTGATTTGCATCAGGCTTACTTTCAAATTCCCTTGGATGAGGCAAGTAAAGAGATTACAGCGTTTACCGTTCCGGGAAGAGGGTTGTTCCAATTTAAACGAATGCCTTTTGGTCTTACGGGTGCACCGGCAACCTTTCAAAGATTATTAGACAGACTAATAGGTCCGGAGATGGAACCCCATTGTTTTGCATATTTAGATGACATAATATTAGTCACGGAAACTTTCGAACATCACCTTAGGTTGTTAAAGCGAAGTTTTTCAGAAATTGAGGAGCGCGGGATTGCAGATAAATAGGGACAAATGCGAATGGTGCTGTCCACAAATTAGATATTTAGGCTTCATCATCAATGAACATGGTTTGTCCGTTGATCCGGAAAAGGTGGGCCCGGTGGTAAATTATCCCGTCCCGCGAAATATACAACAGTTGCGCAGATTTTTAGGAATGGCTTCATGGTATCGGCGCTTTGTGGGTAACTTTTCTTCGATAATCGCGCCATTGCGTCAATTACTGAAGAAGGGAGTGAAGTGGAGGTGGGGTCAGGAACAGCAACGTTCATTTGAGAAAATAAAAGAGTACCTGACTACCACGCCTGTTTTGGCTAGTCCAGACTTTAAAGAAACCTTTTATTTGCAAACAGATGCCAGTTCTGTTGGTTTAGGGGCTGTGTTAACCCAATTTTTAGATGGAGCCGAGCGGGTTATCGCGTACGCGAGTCGCTCATTGTCAGCGCAAGAGCAAAAATATTCGGTGACAGAGAAAGAATGTTTAAGCGTTCTATGGAGCATAGAAAAATTTCGTGTGTATCTGGAATGCTATCATTTTGTGGTTATAACGGATCATAGTAGCTTAAGGTGGCTACATAAGTTGAATAATCCCAATGGCCGTCTTGCGCGCTGGTCATTATCTCTTCAGGGGTATGACTTTGAGGTCCGACATAGAAAAGGATCCGAGCATGTGGTACCGGATGCGACTAAATTAGGAAAAAAGGAAATAAGAAAAAAGGAAAAAAGGAAATAAGGAAATAAAGGAATAAGGAAAAAAGGAAAAACGGAAAAAAAGGAAGAAAGAAAAAAAGGAAAGAAATAAATGAGGAAAAAAGAAAATAAGGAAAAAAGGAAATAAGGAAAAATGGAAATAAGGAAAAAAGGAAAAAAGGAAATAAGGTAAAAATGAAAAAAAGGAAAAAAAGGAAATAAGGAAAAAAGGTAATAAGGAAATATTGAAAAAGGAAAATAGGTAATAAAGAATAAAATAAATAAGGAAATAAGGAAAAAAGGAAAAAGGTAAAAATGAAATAAGGAAATAAGGGAATAAGAAAAAATGGAAATAAGGAAATAACGAAATAAGGAAAAAAGGAAATAACGAAATAAGGAAAAAAAGTGAAAAGAAGGACAGGAGATCACTGGATCTGAAGGAACCATTTAAGATGCGGTAAAGAAATTTGATGTGTATTGTCAGTCTGCGTTGGTTGGGGTGTAATAATCCAAGTGAATGAAGTATTTCGGCACGTGAAGAGAATCTGAGGTGAGGTATGCGATGTCAAACTATTGATGAGAAGAAATTGAGTGGACGGTTGATTAATTTTAGTGTGGTGGGAGAAGCAGTTGACCAAATGGGGGAGTAATATTCAAGGATGGGAATAAATAATAAACCAGGGAATCAGCCGCGGTGTTAACCCTTTTAAATATTTTACAATCGTCGGCATAGAGGAGAACACCACAACTAGAGGGAAGAATATCATCAACAATGTCGTCAACGTAAAGAGCAAACAGAAGTGGGTCTAATACACTGCCTTGAGGCACGCCAGAAGAAACGGGTAATTAATTAGACGACATACCTTCTATTAGAACGCTTTGGCTGCGGGAACTCAGGAAATTAGAGATTAAACTTAAGAGAGTGCCATGGATATTAAAACGCGACTGGAGTTTGTGGATGAGGAGGGTATGATTAACAGAATCAAAAGCTTTAGAGAAGTCAATGAAACAGACATCCAGCTGGGACCTGTTTTCGAAAGGAGAAATTATATGATGGTGCAGTATAGAGAGATTGGGAGTAATACCAGCTCCTGTCCCTCTTGAAGAAGTGTCGGGAAAATGCCATCTTCACAGGCCGATTTGTAAGGGCTAAAACTCATTATAGCCCATCTTGTTGTGTCACATCTTACGATGCTGAAAGCCAATCTCCAGTCTGTCCAAGCCGGACGGGTGGGAGGCTTCCTTTGTTACATCTCCTCCGACTCTTTGGAGCCAGGAAAGTGAGTATCTAACAGAAGTTTTTATGCTTCCTTGTAAGAAGACGAATACTCTCCCGAGGGAAACAAAAGAGACCCTACTCCGGCCTCCAGGTCTTTTGCAATGATTTTATGAAATCTTGAGAGTTGTGGATCTGACTCCACATTCTCCAAGATTTCTTTTTAGAGCTTTTAATCGCTGATTTGTACCTGCGTTGGGTGTCCTTAAAGTTTTCAAAATCTTGAGGCAATCTAGTCCTCATTGCTTTATTAAAGAGTTTTCGTCTCCTTTCGGAGACTTTCTAACTTTGCTCCCCACCAGGGTGGATTACCACTCTCTTTCCTGGTTTTTAGCGGGCAGCTGGCTTCATAAGAGGTGATGATGCACTTCTGCAGATGTTCTGCTGCAGCATCAATCTCTTCCACTTTGTTAAATTTATTGGGAATTGTCTGTGACAATTCCCAATAAATTGTCTGGTAGAGCTGCAGCAGGTGATCGACGAGTTTAGCGAAAGGCTGGGACTCCTTTCGGAGGAAAACGCGAAGTTAAAGAAAAGACTGTCCGAGGATGACGTCTTCATCTCCAAGACGAAGTTTCGCGCTCCTCTCCACGGTTGACGCTTTCTCGGGGCGACCTGGGGAATGCATGGAAGCCTTTTTCGACCGCCTCGAGCAGGTGGCTGATCTCAGTGCGTGAACGGAGGAGGAGACGCTCAAGGCGGCGAATATTCGGCTGACGGGAGACGCAGCGGAGTTCTGCCGGGCGAAGGAGCAGTGCCGCGATGCAGACACGTTTGCTGCCTTGAAGGAGCACCTGGTGGTGAGGTACAAATTGAAACGAACCGCTCGTTTCTACCGGGAGCTCTTGTCCACGATCAGCATGGGGCATAATGAAGACATAGAAGCTTTTGCCGACCGGGTACGCGTTGCTAATGCGCGTACGTACGATGCGACGGGGGACGCCAGTCGGAGAGAGGCTATGCGCTACGAAGCCGACCAGAGAGGACTGGACGCGTTCCTTAGGGGACTTCCCGGGGAGTTAGGGAGGCTAAGTCGATTGGCCATGCCTGAGACCTTGGGACGACGCCGTGGAGACTGCTGTCCGGATTCGCGAGGTGGAGAGGACGCCGCGGCCGCCATCACCGGCTAGGAGGGTATTCCGGGCGCCGCGAGATGCCGCTTGCTTCAACTGCGGGCGGCCCGGCCATTTCGCGCGCGAGTGCGAGAGCGGTCGCCTCTGCTACTCGTGCGGGGGCGCCAACCATCTAGCCAGGGACTGCGGAAGGGAGAGCCAGCGCCGCAGAGGGCCTATAAACGACCGAGGATCTGGCGGCGCCGTCCCCGGTGGATCTCTGTAAGTAAGACGCTTCCCCGAATCGCTTCGGCGGCGGCGGGGGTGGAAGACTTAGTGGCGGAAGTGACGGTATGTGGGGTTCCCTCGAGGATATTGATAGACACGGGGACCCAAATTTCCCTTATTTCTCGCTATGTGTGCGGATTTAGTGGCTTGAGGAAACCCTCGTGTAGGATAAGGGGAATCACGGGAAGACAGGTGTGGAATTATGGGGAAAAGGCGATACATTTTGATTATAACGGTGATTGTTATGTTGCTAATATGCAGGTGGTAGACTCGGTTGGGGGATATCAGGATATAATAGGATTAGACTTTTTACGTAAATTTCACGGTGTTGTAGATGTGGTAAGAAAGACATCGAGTTTAGGTGAGCGTGAAATTCCTTTGATAGGTTGTGATGTGCGAAAAAAAAGGTCTTTAAATAGAGTTCCACGAGGGAGCGAGAGGCCACGTGACACAGTAGACGAGATTCCAGTGATGTTAGCTCAATCCGAGGTAATACCCGCGAAAAGCGATTTATTGTTGAGGATAAGAGTGAAGGATGATGGGGTCAAGGAGGGCGATGTCTTTATGACAGAAACCGGGGATTTAGAGATAGAAAATTGTGCCATCGCCCGTAGTCTTGGGAAGATTTCAGTGGATGGGGAAACATTTTTAGAAGTAGCAAACTTTGGCGAAGGGGCGCTTACTTTGACGAAAGGGACAAAGGTGGCTACACTATGTAGGGTGGATGGAGTAGAAATACAGGAAATTGCTGATGACGAGGCCGTTAGTGAGAACCGTAAAAGGCGTCAAAAGGGTAGACTTCGAGAATAAGCTGAGCCACTTGGAGGGACGGGAGAGGGAGGAATTACTTTCTTTATTGAGAGAATTCGAGGGAATTTTTTGCGAAACTGACCTACCCCCGGCGACGGATATTATTTCCCACCAAATACCGACGGGAAATGCTGCCCAAATTTATCGGCGCCCCTATCGTTTGCCACACCATCAAAAGCCCTTAGTGGAGAAATTCATTGAGGATCAATTAAAGGCGGGGGTGATAGTACCTAGTGAAAGCCCATGGGCCTCTCCTGTGGTAATTGTCCCCAAAAAATCTGCCGACGGGGCTCCTAAATTTCGGTTCTGTGTAGATTTCAGGGCCCTTAATGCAGTAAAAACGCCCGATGCTTACCCACTCCCCAACATTACCGAAACGTTAGACTATTTAGGCAATTGTAGATATTTTTCGACATTAGATCTAACTTCGGGCTACTATCAGATTCCAATCCACCCGGAGTCACAAGAAAAAACAGCGTTTAACACACACAATGGCCATTATGAATACACTAGGATGCCATTCGGGCTTAGGAATGCCCCTAGTTCGTTCCAAAGATTGATGGACTGTATGTTGCGTGGATTGAAGCCATCGCACTGCCTTGTGTATTTAGATGACGTCATCATCTTTGGGGCGAACATGGAGGAACTAGTTTCTCGGCTAAGAGAGGTATTTTTGAGATTGAGGGAGGCCAAACTATCCTTGAAATTAGAAAAGTGCAATTTCGTTTTAGAGGAATTCAAATACCTGGGGCACGTTATTGGTAAGGAGGGTGTGAAGCCTGATCCAAGCAAGATCGAAGCTGTAGTTAATTTCCCGACTCCCACCTGCGTTAAGGAAGAGCAATCCTTCCTTGGCTTGGCCAATTATTATCGGCGGTTTGTCAATGATTACGCAGTCATCGCGCGCCCGCTGACGCGCATGATGAAAAAGGGGGTTGCTTTCGTGTGGACGCCGGAATGCGATGAGGCGATGAGAGCGCTTACGAAGGCCCTGACCACGAGCCCTGTGTTGGCCTATCCAAATTTTGATGAACCTTTTATCATTTCGACAGACGCCTCCAACTTTGCAATCGGGGCGGTGTTATCGCAGGCAATTGGAGGCGTTGAGAGGCCTGTCGCGTACGCATCCCGGCAGCTACACGCAGCCGAAATTAATTATTCCACTACCGAAAAGGAGTTGCTATCTGTGGTTTGGGCTGTGACCCACTTCCGGTGTTATATATTTGGTCGAAAATTCAAAATTATTACGGAACACGCGGCCTTAAAATGGTTGTTTGGGCTAAAGGACCCCAATGGACGCCTTATGCGGTGGACCTTGAAGCTATCCGAGTATGACTATGCAGTGGAATACAAGCCAGGGAAGTTGCACTCGAACGCAGACGCTCTGAGTAGGAAGGTAAGAAGGGTAGAGATTTTAGAAGAACCTGACTTGAGAGCTGCGCAGGCAAAAGATGAAGAGTGTTCTAGGCTGATGAGTGAACCAGGGTTTGAGATGCGTGAGGGCCTACTTTGTAAGATTGATCGAGGAGAGTGCAAAATATTTGTTCCGAGAGAGGTGCGGGTACAAATTCTTAAACAGAATCATGACCATCCGATGTCAGGTCATTTGGGATTTAAGGCAACGAGCGCACGCGTAGGAGATCAGTACTGGTGGCCCGGTTGGAAAAAGGCTTGCGAGGGGTTAAGGGTTGCGTGATGTGTCAGCCAAGGAGCCCGTATGGTAGAGGCAAAGCCCCTTTACACCCTCTGCCCATGGCTGATGGGCCATTTGAATTTATTACGCTGGATATTGTTGGGCCCTTGCCGCGGACTGATTTAGGAAAAAAGTATGTTTTATCGATAATCGACCATTTTTCGCGGTATCTTGTAATGATACCCTTGCGAGATCAGATGGCAGAAACGGTGGCAGTGGCTCTAATGAGGGATCGGATACTTAAATTTGGTGTGCCAGGTAGACTCCTCACTGATCAGGGAAGTAATTTTACTTCCGACTTATTCAAAAGGGTTGCCGAACTTTTAAAAATTTCCAAGTTGAGAACTTCCCCTTTTCACCCTCAATGCAACGGGAGAATGGAACGAGTGCATCGAACAATCGCCCAAATCCTTTCCCATTACGTGAACTGTAAGTCAAGCAATTGGGATTCCTGGGTCGATTACGCTGTCTCCGCCTATAACAGTAGCTGGCACTCTAGCATTAAGTTCTCTCCATATGAGGTAATTTTCGGGAGGAAAATGAGGGGTCCGTTTGAGTGTGCAGTGCGGGGTCACCCTATTTTGGACAACACTTACGTTGCCACTTTAAACGAAAGGTTGCTGAAAATGAGGGGAAAAAGTAATAAAAATAGTGGGGAGGCTCATCGGAAACAAGCGAGGTCTGCGAAGGTCACCAAGCAAAGACATTATCAGGTGAATGACCTCGTTTACTTGAGTGACCCGACGCACAGTGGTCCGAAATCGGAAAAAGCCGGACAAAAGTCCAAAATGGCTTTTTTGGAGATAGGGACCTGAAACTTCGCACAAATGCTCACAAATGATGGTTAATTATGAATTTGTATCCCATTTTTCATAATTTTGATCCGTTGTTGAGATACAGCAGCTCAAACATGACCAATTTTCAAAAACTCGCGCGAACTCGCTTTTCTCCGAAACTCTTTGAACTTAAGGCGTTATGGTAGTGACGGCTGGGAGCCGCTCTGGGCGACCGAAGCCGATCGTTTTTTCCCCCTGCTGGAGTTCACATACTACTCAATTGCGGAACAACTAGAAGATGTAGGGACTTGCTGTTTTCCTTATTGTATTTAGGAGACGTGTATTTACATAAATGAAGGAAATAAATAGTAATATGTCCTCAGGTAATCGAGAAAATAAAGTTGGACTTTGGTCAATTATAACTTGCCTCCAAGCTAAAACATTAGAATTTTTAAACCGTCAATCTGTGGCTACACTTTTCTTCCACAACCACCTTGAGACCCACAGTTCTATGTGAATTTGCGTGGCCTAAAAATGCTTCTACCGTGGAGTTCTGCAGGCCCAAAACGGCGGCAAAGGACGTGATTCGGGCCAATTCGAATTTCTTACTTCTCCTCACCCCGCACCGCCCTCCCAACTACGGCAACGTCGCAGAAAGTGGAATGGGGAGTGATTCCTCGCTCCCTCCCGTCTCACCGACGCGCCGAGACGAAGCGAGTATCTGGTTACCTATCGTTTTAAGGTGAGGGGGGTGAGGTCGAAGAAAAGCGAATGAAATTCGCTTGGCCTTCCCCGAGTTGCGGGGTGTAAAGGCTACTGCATGAGAAGCGGAGAGGAACACTCCCCTCAGCTGTCTAGCCCGCCCTCCCACCTGTGTTTGAGGTGCGACTGCCGTGACTTCTCAGCTTCTTCGCTTTTCTCCACCTATCGTGAGAATCCGGTAAAAGAGAGCAGTCGCGTCTGTCAGTTGAATATCTGCTGTTTCAGTGGTTGTGTGTCTGAAAGCGAGCTGAAGATATGGCGAAACGAAAGGATAAGGGTTGCAGGAAAAAGAGAAGGACTATCGCAATACGGAAGTAAGTCACCGTATTATCCTGCATCCTCTTTACCTGCACAATTTCCCCCTTAACAAAAATAAAACTTAGAGACGGTAACATTTTTTGGCGGAAAATGCTGCTAATTAATTGCTGAATTTGTTCAAATAGGCAATAATTTATCATTATACAATCTTACCTATTATAGTTAGCTGTTTAGCAGGTCAGGTTTCGTTGAATACCCTCCTGATAATCCTGTCTCGTGCATTCTCTTCATCCCCACGTACTCTTGTCTCCTCTACTAAATCAACCGTCCTTTTCTTCCGTTTTCTATCTCAGTGATATCCACATGATCCAGCCAGCTTTACTTCCTTGTTTTGGTTGTCTTCATCAGTCATCTATTTTACTCCTGTGGTATCGCTTAATATCTCTCTCGTCTCCCCAACTGAAATTTAACTTTCTGCTCCACACCCACATAACCCACAAATTCCTTCTTAATTTTTATCTATATGTGCTAAACAATACTCAGATTATTTTTAACCATTCCGGCTATTTTTTTATTTATAAAATAGTTAGTCATCTTTTCCTACGTTATAATTGGTCAATTTTTTACACTCCCTCATACCATCATTCCCTGATCTTATACGTTTCTCTTCAAAATTCACTGTTTAGTTAAATATATATCTTTTTCCCTCTCTCTCTTTTATTTTTTTACATTCCCTTCTTTCTTGCATTTTACCCATCATGTCTAAATCCATGCTTCGGTTGCATCTCTCGTCTTCCATTCCGATACCTAGCGTCTTCCTTTGTTTTTTTCCGTGCCCGTTCACATTGATGCGGTAAATACATCTTTCATTTCCTGTCTCCATTTATTTACAACTTCTACTTAGTCAAACCTTTAGCTTAAAAGTTCATCTTCACCATATTATCTCTCTTAATTCTCTTTAGTCACATCTCATATTCCTCAAATAATAACACATAATCACTAAATCTATCATCGCTCGGAAGCCACCTAAAACTAATTCTGCTCACTTATTCCAATGGCTCATAGCAAAATGGCCACATCCATATCTTTTGTTCTTTGATAAACTCTCTATTTTATCGAACATTTCCTCCACTTCTTCTCCTCTACTGCCACTACCTGGCATGTTCATGCATCTGGATGGCAAGTAGCTTTTTAGTAAGTAAGTCTATTGAAATGTCTATCACTCTATCCATTTCCTATAATACTTTCTCAATACAAGCCTTCGTTTTTTATCATGATTCGCACTCATTGTCCTACTCTTTTATTCACATAGCCGTAATATTCATTATCTCCACATTCCTCTTCCTTCAGTCCCGTATTGATTTTTGGAAACTCTCTTCGCACCTCACTGCAACTCTGTTCCTACCGTAAATCATATGGTGGGACGATTCCGGACAATTTTGTATCCAAAGAATTCCTGTTTCATCTATCGCTGCTTTTCTAAAGCTACTTTTGTCTTGGATCTTCACTGCGGGGTTTTTCCGTTGCCTGTCGTCGCATCCCCATGCTGCTGACCTGTGTACAGCTCATCCATGTTGAGGAGAGACTCCTTGATCATCGCAGCTCTAAGACATCAGAGCACCATGACACTTCCACCCGCTTATTGTTAGTTAGAAGGATTCTGCGTCTCTGCATCGTATTGAAAACAAATGACGCACGATACACGGTTTTTCACGGAGTTTATAAGGATGTGAATGTTCACTCGCAAGTAATAAATGCAAAGGACTTAGCCAGCTGATAACTCATCTGAATTCCGCATTAAAAATTATATTCAAATGAAATTATAGCCATCTTGCGAGGTATTTCTTTCATTCGTCTGCGTTTTTATCGTTCTTTGCTGTCAGCGTCACCCTAAATTGGAAAGCTAAAATAGTCTTCCAGCATCGTTTTGCATAACTTTTGTGTAAGTATTTGCGCAATAGTAACTGTGCGCTTCTTGAATGTACAACCATGATATTGATTACCGTCGTCAATAAAAACTTGTATTGAGGAAAGGAGGCGAGGTAATCAGCAAAAAGAATCAATTACCCACTCCTCTAACCTCTCGCTCCCCTCCTCCCACCACCTGAGACGGATACCTATATATACATGAATTTAAACTCCTACCTCTTCAGAATCCCTTGAGAAAGCGACCAGCATCGGTCGGGAAACGTTGGGGCCACCCAAAAATTGACGCGGCGACTTAGCCCAAAAGTTTTTATTCAACATGACGAGTACCCGCGAAAGTTTTAACAAAGAATTACATAGGCACGTGTTCTCCTCATACTATTTGAGAGGATGATTTCGCTGTCGCCACCAGATCTTAAACTGAATGCGTCATCTTCTGATGCAGGGTCTTTCAATCTTTTTGTTTCTTTGTCGGATTTTGGTGTTGGTGTTTTCATTGCGCCTTCACTCTAGGACCTTTTTCCTGATGGTTGCTGTTTTCCACAGAGGCACTGGTAGAGAAGAAGTCAGGCACTCTTACACTTTATCCAGGTGACACTTGGAGTTCTTTTTTTCTAAGTAGAGTGAGGTGTAACAAACTCACCTCTCTTCTCTTGCAGTCATTGAAGAAATGCATTCTCAATCATAGAAAATTCTGCATTTGCTCTAGATTTTTATTGATTTGGCAAATGGCTTGTATTCTGAATTTCGCCGAGAGGCACTACTCCAGCTTTCTTTAAGCCTGCGTATGGGTTGCTTTATATGTTTGCACCAATTTAATCTAAAACAGAGCGCAACAGCGTTGGGAACTGATTCTTTGGAAGCACCGATCCTGTTACCAGCACCTTATTCTTTCCATCGGTCAAGAAGGCCCTTCCACTTCATTTTGAGTGGCGAAAAATACCCCATATCCAGTAGTTGAGTGAGGTAGGATGACTTATGGGGGAGACAAACGAAGTATGCATCACAAAAATGAATGAAATTGATACTGAGGAGTAAAGTAAGATAGTATCCTGTTACCACCTTCTTGCCTTCCTGTTTCTTAAAGAAGCTGGTAATTGGTGGCACAGTCCTTAAACATTAAAAGAGTGACTAAATTGTTGTGGGGAACTTCAGCCCAAACTCTGTATACACTGAAGAGCAAGAAAAGTAGCAGTGGGTTAGCAGGCTGGGCTCAAGTAGCCCGAATTTTTCGAAAATGTGTACTAGTTGTACTTACCAACATACTGTACAGTAAATGAGCTATTTAGGGCATAAAAAGGTCTCCATTTCCTTTGACAAAAAACCTGGTATGAAATATATGCACTTATCTCCAGTTTTAGCTATTCCTGATGTCTATACAGACGAAAGTTTGCAGAGTGAAATAAATAACAAACACGAGTGTAAGTTATAAAACCAGTACTGCTCTCGGCGGTGACTTCCCTAACCTCCTAGACTCGAAGTATTGTCTACCTAATGCCTAAGCCTACCGGCAAATCACTGAATTACGTCGCTACACTGATACTGAGAGAGCGAAAAGAACTAAAATTTTCTGTTTTGGGCTCAAGTTAGCCCACAGGGTTCAAGAAGCCCTTTTTTACAGTATGCAAAGTTGCTTTCCACATAAATTCAATGCATGTAACAACAAATTATCGACGACAGATTTTCGTATTATCAATAAATCAATGTAAAATTAACTATGCTGATCCAATCACTTGATGTAAACAAAAACCGTTTTATAATTAATTAATCGTAGAGGGCGTAACTTGGTGGAAATCCATAATATCAAAGTTCTTGATCCTTGTATTCGTGAAAAACCGTTTTATTTGTTTCGGAAGGGGTCCCTCCGGTTTTTCACCCCACTTCATCTAACGGATATCTAAGGTCTTCACTGATAGACTGACTTTTTGTAGGCCAAATGATCTTAATAATAGAAAAGCAATAGGAGCATTGAAGATATTCTGTGTTCCGAGAGAAGGATGAAAGAACAATTTACAATGCAAATAATAAAAGAAGAAGACTATTTTTATGTATTCAGTGTGAGAATGAAACCATTTCAAATGTTATTTTTTGGTTCTAGCTTGTGGTATGCTAATAATCGTAAAGTACAACAAGAGGGGAATATACCAAGAAACTGTCCTGTTCTGGCAAAGGGCAGTGATGCTTCTGCTTCGGATTTCATTGAAATATCCACAAGGTAGGTTGAGAATGTATATAGCGGTGAAAAGAATACTACTAGTTATTGCCATGTCAGGGAAACATGTTCTTATTTATTGAATATCGTTACATTTTTAAGCGTATCCAAGGATGAGGGACGAAAAGAAACAAAAGGCAAGGGGTGAAGTCAAGCAGAAGATACCATCTTTCTTGCAAAGGCAAACTGCACCCCACGCCGCAAGGCGTTTGAAATGGGGGAGCTTCCACACCTCGTCTCGGGAGACAATCCAACGTCGACGAATATGATATGGGCATGCCGATGGACGTATCTCCTATCAAACCGTTTGAATCGCACCAAAAGTGATTATCCTAGTACCATGAATAGTTGTTGGATACCTGCGTGAAGGAGGCGTTTATATTTTTTGTTTAAAATGTTTTTGCAGGTCTCAAGCGTCAATCATTGAGAGTGAAGAATCAGGGCCGGATCCTCTTCATGACAGGAGCCGTAGTATAGTCTAGCATTTCTATATGTTTTCCCCGATCTTTTCAGATAAACACCAATTAGGATGCTCATTTATGGACTGTGAATACGTAGGCGAATGGATGACTGGTCTCCTCTGTCACTGGAAGTTTCAGTGTAAAATGTGCGGGAAGGAGACAGTGATCCACAGTCAGGATGATTCTGGCACTGTGATGGACGTGAACGATGCTGCAGTAACAGGAACAATTGCTGGTGGCGGCGGCTACTCAAATCTAAGCCCCTTTGTGCAGCACTCAACATGCATTGCATGACCGCCAAAACATATGCAAAATATGAAGATAAGCTGGGAGAAATTATATATAGTGTTGCATCGCAGGAGATGGCCACAGCAGGGCAGGAGGAAAGAAGAATTGCCTTAGAGGAGGGGTCATTTGACAAAGAGGGTAGACCTGTAATCACAGTCATCGCTGATGGTATGTGGGGCAAGCGAAGTTATAAAACGAAGTATGACTCACTATCGGGGCAGGTAAGGAGTCAATATTAGGTACCTATAAATTATTTAAGTATGGGTTTAAGATAGGCTAACCTATTTTAAAAAATTATAAGTATTTACGCCTCGTGCAATTTTTAATCAGCATGAAAAATATTTCCGAGGTTGGCTACATAACCAGATGCTTTTCATGTTGCTTATAAAATAGTGCACTTACATGTTATATCTAATACGCAGGCAAAAATTCCCTGCTGGGAAAAATTAATCAGTAGAAAAGAGTAATGGTATTAATACAATTTTAAGATGAATGTTTCATTTTAGGCGGCCATAGTTGGTGCACGAACAAAAAAGGTGTTATTTCTGGGAGTAAGAAATAAGTACTGCAGCTATTGCGCTTTGAGGGAGGCACGAAACGAACCTGTAGACCCAGCTCACAAGGTTAAATGTGCTAAAAATTGGGATGGAAGCTCGACCAGCATGGAAGCTGACATAATTGCAAAAGGTTTCGCAAAGAGTGAATCGGTGCATAATCTTATATTTCACCAAATAATAGGTTCGCTCCCTGTATTTAAATTCAATTGCTCAAAGAGAACGAGAGAAGATTCCAAACAGTTAAAGAGGTCCAACACTTATCTTGTTTATATTAGGTGACGGAGACAGTAGTGTCCACAGACGCTTACTGGAGACCAGCCCATACGGAATTTCAATGTCCGTGGAAAAAATTGAATGCATAAGCCACCTTCTACGGAACTTCTGCAACAATATGCGCAAAATTAAGGATAACACGCAATACCCAGCCCACCTTCGTCATAAATTGGATGCAAACGTCCTGAAGATTTGCACAGCTATTTCCTGTGCTAGTATACACTGGAAAAATCAGAAAGGTATTAAAATTAGAGGTTATTTATGGCATAAGAGACGAGAAAATACGCGTGATTAACCTTAATTTATTTTAACAGGTATGTCCATGCAAAACCGAATAATGGCACTTCGTAACGACATCATCAATTGTCGTAGCCATGTGTTCGGGCAGCATGATCGATACGCCGATTACTTTTGTAAAGGGCCAGACGGGAAAGAGGATGAGGTTAACTTAGTGCCAGACTTCATAGCTGCTAATATGTGGACTCCAATACAGAAATTGGTTGAGAAGATGGCAAATAATTCAAGAAGTTTGATCTTTCGCGCTACTAATAGTATGTGCGAAACCTTGAACAGCGTAGCTGGAAAATATTTAAATGGTAAACGCATTAACTATGCTAAAAGCAAGTCATTTGGAACCCGATGTCATTCTGCAGTCGTATCCCTGAATTCCTCTTGCCATTTTCAAGGGAAGATTCACAAGGCAACAACGGGTGGTTACAGTCCTGGTAAGTCATTATCATAACCATAACAGTAATTTATGAATAGAGAGGAATGAAGGCATAGAAAAGTAGATTTAATTTTTTTGGAATGTTGACTGTGGATCTTTTTTTATCCCAGGAAAATACACCAAAACATTTGAGGATAAAAATATGAGGCAGACCAAGAGAATGAGGGAACGAAGAGCGCAAGGGCTGCAAAGTAAAAAGAAATTGAAAACAGGAGCAAAAAGAGCTGGGCCAGATACAGATTACGGGATGGTGGACGATGATGCGCCAGAGCCATTAGAGTTATTGGAACGCATGAAGGGCGATTTCATTGAACAATTAAGCAGAATGACCGCAGAGGATAGCTTAAAACTGCAGAAGTCTACAACGGTTCAAGTAGACAGAAGTATTTGGATGACGGAGCGTCGGGAAAGATTGTCCGCTTCCAATCACGGAGAGGTTTGCCATATGCGACCATACACCTCCTGTAAAAGGCTTGTGCATTCCATTCTATACGGATCCGTATGCACTCCGGACATGATGAATGGAAGAAACATGGAGGAGATAGCGAAAGACCACTTGCGATGCATGGGGTACAAGGTGAAACCCAGCGGCTTATATGTTGATGAGGAGTTTCCATATCTTTTGGCTAGTCCAGGTAATATCAATGCTTTCTGTAAATCGTTCAGAAAAACCTCTTATATTAAAATTTACCTAATGTAAACTCAGTCTATCCATTTAATTTTCTCTATTAGACGGTCTGATTGGAAGCGATACTGTGTTAGAAGTGAAGTGTCCTGGTGTCACCGCTGCCTCCTATCCAACATTCGAAGAAGCTTTTAATGCAAAAAAGGTTATAAATAGTAGCATATGCAGCTAAATATATGAAATGTGTTTTTTCCATTTATTAATTTAACTCATTTATGCATTTAAATAATTTCCATTTATAGATTTGTAATTTCACTCATATTTTATATTTAACGCGAGTCTACTTGCTTACCGAAAACTTATTTCGAAGGCCCATTAATTTTAATTTTCTGCTGTTGATACTGCCAAATTCATCGAGCGAATATCACAACACGACACAGCGCACAGTGGGCTAGAATCGAAAAAAGCTGGCCAAAACCTCAACATCGATTTTTTTGAGCTAGGAAGTTGAAACTTCGCATACACATTCTCAAATAAATTGTGCATAACTACCCAGATTATTTTGGTCCTGTGTTTTCACTTTAACAATATATGTGAGGTCAAAGTTGAGCAAATTTAGCGAAAAACGACCACCCTCGATTTTTTCTGAAAATTGCCGACTTTATCCTCGTGCAGTGGTTTTATAAATAGTTTTATCGACAAACCTGTTATACCATCTTAATTGACACTTCTTATTCTTTCATTTGAAAGGTTTATAAAGATTTTGTTTCATCAATAACCATAGATACATAACAAAATGGCGGAGCCTGTTTTCAACCCATTGTTTTACATATACGTAGAAAAAAAGTAGACATTGTCACCGGCTTACACTAAGTAACTTATATAATGTCGTTCTTTGAAGCTTCTACATTGTGAATCTAAAGTCAAACCTTGCACCAATTTGCAACCCCGAATTTTAAATCGTTTTTTCGAACGCACGGACGACTCCGGTTCTGGCCGGCGGCGGCGGAGAGTACGGCGACGCGGCAAGCGGGTGGATGCAATATGGTCTCATTCACTTTTATGTGTGGATAACAGATATATTAGTGACAGAAAATAATCACCAGAAAGCAAAATTTATAAATATTGCTACGAATGACTCTCATTATGCAATCGTTGGGCACTGCAAGAGGTGCACTGAAAGGTTTCTTTCTTTGAGTGCATTCCATGGAGAATGGACTTAAATCGCGTGCTTAAACTGGGGAAATGGACTCTTTTATTAACTAACAAGCTCTATTTCTAAGCAAGAGCCCTCGATGATCCATCGCCTCCACTTCCTAACCTACCATACATATTTAAAGGCCTTCGGACAACGGTCGTTTTATAGTATTGTTGTAGTGCCGAGTCCTTCGAACTTGTTTTTGGTTTGAACTCCTTTTAGCTTTAAAAGCTTCGGAAGGCATATTACTCACATCGAATAATGTATTCTTTCTAAGAATAACAGTTCATTTTAATCTATGTCTTATGCTCAATATAAAGTATTGATTTAAATCTCTTACCTATATATCAACGTCATTATTCTTAATGAACTGCGCTGCTGACAAAATGGTTATTTTTCAGGAATATTTTACCATACAAACATAACATAAACAAAAGCAACACAATTTACGCTTTTCCCAACTAACATTCTGCAATTAGCACTGTCAGCAATAAAAGGTTACTGTTTTTCATTCACTACCTGACGAGTTTTTATCACTTTCACTGTCTGAGCTAAAGCATTGTTTTCCTTTTTCAAAAACAGATCCATTACATTGTTCGGTAAGCTGTGTGTTTCCTCCAGTTTAATTGGCATAATTTTTATCATTATCAGTTATGACATTAGGAGTTGTCTTCGAAATAAATCCCTATTTGTGGCCACTCGTGCCATTTTTCTAGTCAACCGTTCACGGAACTTTCTCACGTCCTTATATCGTGCCTATATTGCTCCCCCTGTCAGTTGTCGCAATTAAGAATGGACTCTGTTGCAATGTCAGCTCCTTGAATGAAGACCTTATGCACGGTTGGTGGCATACCATAATTGTATTTAAAGCGTCAGTGAGAGAGAGAGAGAGAAAATTAAATTATTTGGAGAGGAAATCTAGAATAATTGTGATGAATTTTGAATACTCGTGCCTGTTTCATGCTTCGCCTAACGAACAGCATTTTTTACCTAAACAAGAAGGCACAAAGGTGCTCACGAGCAATAATTCATGAGACATAGGCCCTCGTTCCCACGTGCAATTATATTTCGCATGTCCTCACTGCTATCAAAGCCGTGTTTGCAAATTAAAGTGCACTTTATATGCGACGCGAAACTAGGATCTGTGGAAATGCACGTTAAGATTCGAGTCGCAGTAAGAGAACAGAACCATTTTTGGAAACTTCTTATATAACCTCGGCTACAATAATTTCACTCGGGTAAATGAAATCATATGCTCGCATCACTCTCTCATCGCTGGGGTTAATATTATATCCCTGGCATTTCAGATTTTCGAAGATTCTTGCACCGAAATTTGGTGAGCTGCATGGACACAATTACTTATTGAGAGGGCCTCTTAATCTGACATAACATAATATTCGGGGTTGCATTTTATACACTTGGCAAGAGTTTTTCTTGCCTCCGAGGATGGTCACTGTATCTTCCTTTTGCATTCGTTTTCCTCCTATTCGTTCTTTCGATACAACCCTGAAAACATGAATTGACGTCCATCTGCACTGGCTAAACTAGAGCAACATGTAAATTGTGCTGCATAAGGAATAGTTATTAATTGCTTTAAATCAAGAATATAAACTAAATAAGAATAATGAACTCTTCAAGCACCAAGACAGTACTTGATTTGGCAAAATTCGGCAAAATCAAGTACTGTATTGAGTCATTTTCCATCACGTTTAAGGAATATTAACTGTTATTTTTAAAAAGTTTATTAGTTAGTAAAAGAGTCCGTTTCCCCAGTTTAAGCACGCGATTTAAGTCCATTCTCCATGGAATGCACTCAAAGAAAGAAACCTTTCAGTGCACCTCTTGCAGTGCCCAACGATTGCATAATGAGAGTCATTCGTAGCAATATTTATAAATTTTGCTTTCTGGTGATTATTTTCTGTCACTAATATATCTGTTATCCACACATAAAAGTGAATGAGACCATATTGCATCCACCCGCTTGCCGCGTCGCCGTACTCTCCGCCGCCGCCGGCCAGAACCGGAGTCGTCCGTGCGTTCGAAAAAACGATTTAAAATTCGGGGTTGCAAATTGGTGCAAGGTTTGACTTTAGATTCACAATGTAGAAGCTTCAAAGAACGACATTATATAAGTTACTTAGTGTAAGCCGGTGACAATGTCTACTTTTTTTCTACGTATATGTAAAACAATGGGTTGAAAACAGGCTCCGCCATTTTGTTATGTATCTATGGTTATTGATGAAACAAAATCTTTAAAAACCTTTCAAATGAAAGAATAAGAAGTGTCAATTAAGATGGTATAACAGGTTTGTCGATAAAACTATTTATAAAACCACTGCACGAGGATAAAGTCGGCAATTTTCAGAAAAAATCGAGGGTGGTCGTTTTTCGCTAAATTTGCTCAACTTTGACCTCACATATATTGTTAAAGTGAAAACACAGGACCAAAATAATCTGGGTAGTTATGCACAATTTATTTGAGAATGTGTATGCGAAGTTTCAACTTCCTAGCTCAAAAAAATCGATTTTGAGGTTTTGGCCATCTTTTTTCGATTCTAGCCCACTGTGCAGCGTCTTGAATATAACCAAATAGTATATTCAGTGAACAGATTCACCCAAATTATTTACATAAATCATTATCATTACAGCTTCCCTGTGTGCAGCTAAAAGAGGGGAAATATATCCTCAGAGAGACGCACAATTATTTTTATCAGGTGCAAAGTCAGCTAAGGATGACTAAAAGGGCCAGATGCCTTTTTTTGTGTACACGAAAGGTTGGAGCCGCGAATTAGAATTAATTTCGCCCAACAATGAATGCTGGATGAAGGAAGTGGAGCCAAAGCTCACAAAGTAATTTTTTAAACTTTTACTGAATATCCAATAGAATTGAAATCTGGCACAATTACATCTAATTTTCTGTTATAGATTCTTCATGGAATGCTTGTTGCCAGAAATAGTCCTACCTAGGTACGGCAAAAGGCTTTGCCTTGTAGATATAAGAGAAACTGCTCATATTAGCAAGGCGATAGTGGAAAAGGGAGCGAAGATATAATTTATCCCAAATGTAATTTAATAAAATATTTCACGCAGCCATTTATGTCGTAATATTTCTAATCATTTGGATTTCTGCTCCTTAATTTAAGATGTTTTACCCTATAGTATGTAAGAAAATATTTTTGAAAAGTTGCTCTTCTCAACTTTATTTTCTCACTTTACTCTTTCTAATCGTATCTCAACTTCCAAAATTAGTAACAAAAGTATTATTTATTTGTGTTCACTATAGCTGTCAGCGCAGTTTTTGTAACTGTAATTTTATATTTTCATTGTTTATAAAAAAAGGCTATTCATCGTTCACCTCGATAATTTTCTCTTCCCATGCCAAGGTTGTCCAACTAAACCGTCCAAAATTCCTTCTCCTGCTCTCGCAATCAATTCAATCATCACAATTTTGCAAAACCCCTGTATTTCGTTTTCTAAAAAACCCAGTATTTTATCCAACACATCCTCCACTTAATATAGAAGACTTAATTTTGTGTTTTGAAAAGAATTGAAGAAGCTAGTTCTGAAGCTGCAACAATCAAACAAGCGCAAGGTTAGAGGCTAATAATTTTACCATTACCGATTCTCCCAACGAAGTGAAACTTCAGAGGCCCAAGACTTCACTCCGTGACACTTGGAAGTTTCCTACTCGAAGCGAAGTCGAAAATAATTTCTTTCTCTCCCTCTCCATGGCTTCACAGCTGGGTTAAAGTGAATACGAGAAGGAGCGACTGACGATATGGGCCTAAATGTCGAAGTTGACTCCTATAGCAGTCAACTAGGTATTACGCGCGACTAGTACAGGTAGTCAGTGACTGAGAAGCATTGGGAAGACGGTAAGAATCGATTGAGGTCTTGATTCAACATATTAGTGATATTGAAGCAGTTCAACTTGGAACGCAATAGGAGCCGATGGCTGTGTATGTATCGCAAGCGGAAAATGTTGATTTATCTACAACGGCAAAGAATATAATTACATATTGCTAGTTATCAATTTACTTCTTGTGAGGGATCATTGGTTAGCCAAGATTTCATATAATTTTCTCATAAAGAAAAAGATGAAATTATTTATCCTGCGCAACTGTCAATTCTTTTGTTTTTCTATATGAAGCGTATTGGCACCCTTGAGACTCTTATATGTTGAAATTAGCCGCGAATAATCCTTTTGGAGCTACTGCTAAAGCAGCCTGCTTCGACTTTTGAACCCAGCTAAGAGTACTAATCTGATACTCGTTAGTGAATCTCCCTGCGTTGACTGCGACTGGGGAGAGCTGGAAAGGTGGGCCTTCGTTTGAGGGGTCAAGGGGAGCGGTCCCCATTCCACTTTCTGCGACGTTGCCGTAGTTGGGTGGGGTGAGGAGAAGTAAGAAATTCGAATTGGCCCGAATCACGTCCTTTGCCGCCGTTTTGGGCCTGCAGAACTCCACGGTAGAAGCATTTTTAGGCCACGCAAATTCACATAGAACTGTGGGTCTCAAGGTGGTTGTGGAAGAAAAGTGTAGCCACAGATTGACGGTTTCAAAATTCTAATGTTTTAGCTTGGAGGCAAGTTATAATTGACCAAAGTCCAACTTGATTTTCTCAATTACCTGAGGACATATTACTATTTATGTCCTTCCTTAATGTGTATACACGTCTTCTAAATACAATAAAGAAAACTGCAAGTCTCTATCTCTTCTAGTTGTTCCGCAATTGAGTGGTATGTGAACTCCGGCAGGGGGAAAAACGATCGGCTTCGGTCGCCCAGAGCGGCTCCCAGCCGTCACTACCATAACGCCTTAAGCAGGTGGTGTTGCAGTTGTATGATTTTTATGGAATAAAAAACACAATATTCCTTTGAGAAGATGCTTTGGCCATATTGTTAATGATTTTTGAAGATTTTGGTTCACATTTACATGGTTTTACAACTCAAAATGGCTTACCAATTTTTCGCGTGAAATTTCAAATAAAGTAGACATTATCTTTCGTTTACGAAATATGGTAATCGGGAAATTTACATCACAGTGTGAAGTAGACATTTATTAAGAATACTGCGAAGAAATCTTGGAAAAAAGTTTGCGATCACGGAAATGAGAGCGATTTTTCGATCTCGCATCAAGTCTGAGCTACGCCACGCGGGACTCTGAGGCTTGGTAACTGCGGGCGATTTATCAAGTTTTTTCAGAATTACTTCTTAAAAATCGCCATTCGAAGCATGGCACATAGTCAGTATTGACCTTAAACACTATTACCAAGATAATGGATCGATCTATTTACCGTGTAACGCATTACTCTAGTGAAGATGATAAGGATTAGATTTTTGTCCGTACCATTCTACGTTCACGAAATATGCTTCGGATATTGAAGTATTGTTAAGAGATTCAGTTGGCATGCGAAATAAAGATAGAAATAAACAGCTTCTGGGAAAGGCAACGACCTATATTATTTGTCCTTACCAGTAGCTACCCTCCCTTTTCAACCCTAGCCGAGGAGGATTGCGCGGATAGTGGCGTTTTATGACAACGCAAGGCCTTTAAAGGCAAAGGTATGTAAAGGGTCCTTTTACACGGGTTTTTACTTTTTGATGTCACCATACACTAGGAGAATGTTTGAAGGAGAAAGAAAAGATTTTTTTATCCTTGAATTCATAATTAAATATAATATTAAAATGCTAAATAAAGAGTTAAATTGATTTTGTCAAATTTCACTTTTCATCCATTGTTATACACATACAAGAAACACGTTTGATAAATGCATAAATCATTATGAAATCAAACACTTGCGTTTTTAAAGGTTAGAACCTGTTTTTTAAATTCGTAGTGGAATATTTCAATAAAAAACAATGTATCATTAATAGATTACCAATCATTAGCTCTAAATCTTAAGAATTAATTTAATGCGGAGCTATAAACAGGAATATAAAGAAGTAACATACTTCGGAATTCACATTTTACTTCGCTTTATTTTAGATTTTAGATTGTCTTTTTTCACTAACGGTAATTCTACTTTCAATCCCCGAATGAACTGTCGTCACCGATGTCCTAGTCCTCTTCTTCAACATCATCCAAAATCTAGCAGATCTCTTAAATCTTTAGCTAGGTCAGCTACTTTAGCTTGTGATGCGGTATCTTCTAAGCTCAATGCCTTCTCTCTGTCTCCTCCTTGTTTGTCGTCACCTCGAGCCCCAAGCGTGTTTGGTCCGCCTCTTTAGTCCTTAGCGTCCTAAGCGAAGGGGCCATGTGCTTCGCTCTGCATTTATTTTTTTTATTTTTTTTCTGGACAGCAATCAACGAATATAGGATTCCATAAAACAGTCAGCGTATACCAGGACCCCTTCGAGATATTTTCTCTACTCTTGAGGGACCTTCTAAACCACGAGCTTAAGTCCACTAGAGTCATTCATGCTATGTGGTGTTTTTTCAGGCAGTGTGTTGAAATTCTCATCGGGTGTACTTCCTGTGTGTGGTATTTTTTATAATTGGGGATCCTACGAAAAGGCAATAGTATTGAAAGGCAAAAAAGAGACTCGGAAGTCTGTTTGTGTGTTAGGCTATAGTAAATTCATTGGTGGGGTGAATTTCAAGGCAAAGACGTACGACAACTTGCAGTTTTATTTTGGAATCGGTGAAGAAAGGTCGTGTTTGTCGCCCTAGTGACGTGTCGTGCTCTAGTGCAATTCTGAAATTCATCTAGCCCAGTGATTTAGTTCGACCTTTATTGAATTATCACAAATAATTGCTATCTATTCTCGGAGTTGGACGGAACTGTGATTTTCCAGCTTGAAAATTTTTAAGGTAAGTTGTACCAATTTCCATACCAAATATACGTGTGTTTGCCTACTTCTTAAACAAAGTGTTATTTCACTTTTAGATTATCATCATGGCAATTATAATTTTGATTTGCTTTCTATGGTAGCAATGGATTCATATAAAATAAATCGTTCTGAGTTGCATAATAAAATATTAGATATGAAGCGTAAAACATCAGGCGAGAAAAAAATACTCTTACTGGATTTTTTGTCGCGGACACTGAATGTCCAGAGCTATGAGGAAGCTGTTGATGGTCTCCGAGAATTTCTTAGGTTGGAATTTTGGCTGTATTACGAAAAATTATGGAACAAATGTTGCCGTAATAATAAACGATTTTTATTTCGAAGTAAGGAATGGCTCGCGGAGCCAATAATTATCCCTGAATCTGCCCGTCAATACTTTCCTGGTTCCTCAAAAGCAGAAGGTATGTATTATATTTACGTTATGTTTTGAACTTTTAAAGTAAATTTAATTTCTGAATATCTATACTTATTCCATTTGTAATGCATTCTATGTACCACTCTATATCCTACTATTATTGCTTTGTTAGGTTCATTAGGCCGGCCCGAGAAAGACTTTACTTCTTCGTGTTACAGATCTAAGAGAAGAAAATTTCAGAACATAAAAAGTACTTCTTCGGTAGCTGAGCTGGCATTAGCCACCACCCTTGGTTTAAGGGAGGAAGGTAAAGGTTTAGCTACTGGTTTGAACAAAGAATATAGGTCGTTGCCTTTCCCAGAAGCTGTTTATTTCTCTCTTTATTTCGCATGCCAACTGAATCTCTTAACAATACTTCAATATCCGAAGCATATTTCGTGAACGTAGAATGGTACGGACAAAAATCTAATCCTTACCATCTTCACTAGAGTAATGCGTTACACGGTAAATAGATCGATCCATTATCTTGGTAATAGTGTTTAAGGTCAATACTGACTATGTGCCATGCTTCGAATGGCGATTTTTAAGAAGTAATTCTGAAAAAACTTGATAAATCGCCCGCAGTTACCAAGCCTCAGAGTCCCGCGTGGCGTAGCTCAGACTTGATGCGAGATCGAAAAATCGCTCTCATTTCCGTGGTCGCAAACTTTTTTCCAAGATTTCTTCGCAGTATTCTTAATAAATGTCTACTTCACACTGTGATGTAAATTTCCCGATTACCATATTTCGTAAACGAAAGATAATGTCTACTTTATTTGAAATTTCACGCGAAAAATTGGTAAGCCATTTTGAGTTGTAAAACCATGTAAATGTGAACCAAAATCTTCAAAAATCATGAACAATATGGCCAAAGCATCTTCTCAAAGGAATATTGTGTTTTTTATTCCATAAAAATCATACAACTGCAACACCACCTGCTTAAGTTCAAAGAGTTTCGGAGAAAAGCGAGTTCGCGCGAGTTTTTGAAAATTGTTCATGTTTGAGCTCCTGTATCTCAACAACGGATCAAAATTATGAAAAATGGGATACAAATTCATAATTAACCATCATTTTTTCCTTTAGTAAAACCGTAGTAGCCCCTTTTTGTTCCTGTAGTAAAACCGAAGACAAAAAATTTCCCCCAATGGTTTAAACCGGACACCATTCACATTCTCGGGAACAAAAATCGCGCTTGGTACCTCCACAAGGCCGTCCAAAATGCGGAAACTCGCCGTTGTTTTGTTGACCTCCGCCGATACTCCAAATTTCTTATCCGGCGAGACTACGAAAATTACGCGCGGTCTGTTTCTTCAAACATATCTTCCAGTCCCAAAAAATTCTGGACCTTTATCAATCAACGCCGTAGCCGTCCGCAGATTCCTGAAGCAGTCTCCTACAATACCAGAAATGCCTTAGGCTCAGAGAGGCCTAATCTCTTTCTCAAATTCTTTTCCGATTGTGTACAGCCTACTTCCTTCCACAATGTAACCCCTCCTCAGTCCCTCCAACCGCTGTCTAGCGATTCCTTATCATCTATTCAGACAGATTCCAGGGAAGTTTATAAATTCCTTTGTAAAATACCCCTTCACCGCTCACCCGGTCCTGATGGTCTCAGCCCTAAACTCATTCGCAACTGCGCCTCTTCCCTTGCACAACCTCTAACCCTTTTGTTAAATCGCTGCTTTTCATTAGGAACCTTCCCTCCTCAATGGAAATGCGCCAACGTTATCCCGATACTCAAAGCGGGAAACAAAGCTGACGTCACAAACTATCGCCCTATATCTTTGCTTCCAATACTTTCTTCCGTCTGTGAGCGCATAATTCTCAACAGGATTTTCTACTTCACCTCTCCCTTTTTATCCCCCCAGCAGCATGGTTTCCTCCCTGGGAGATCATGCCTAACAAATCTTGCTGTCTTCCAGCACCACGCCGTCACTGCAATAGACAACTCTCGTAAACTTGATATTATCTTCCTTGACTTCTCCAAAGCTTTCGACACACTCCATCATCAACTCCTCCTTCATAAACTAAACCAGCAATTTGGCATACATGATAAGTTCCTTAGCCTTCTCACAAGCTTTCTTTCCCACAGAACCCAGCGTGTAATACTCGCTGGTGGATCTTCTTCTTGGTCTCCTGTGACGTCAGGAGTTCCTCAGGGCAGTGTCCTAGGACCTTATCTTTTAAATTTATATATTAATGATCTTCCGTCCCACCTTCTGTCCTCCCAAACACAAACTCTTTTATATGCGGACGATTGCAAGATCTACAAGGAGATAAAAAACACATCTGACTGCAGAGATCTCCAAATTGCCCTAAATGAAGCTTCCCTGTGGCGTGACACTTGGAAATTAAAGCTCAACCCTAAAAAATGCAGCATCATGACTATTGCGTTAAAAACACAGCCCATCACTTTCAACTACACCATAAATTCATCTCCCTTGACCAGAGTTACGACGATGAAAGATTTGGGCGTTATAACCGACCCCAAACTAAACTACTCCGACCACATTTAGACTGTAAAAAAGAAAGCCATGTCTCTGTTAGGCCTTCTTTACCGCTTCACGGAAATTAAGGATCCCATTGCACTTCACTCCTATTTCTCAACGATTGTCCTTCCCATAGTTTTGTATTGCTCTCCAATTTGGTCCATGTCAGCCCCGACTAACCTAAAATCCCTCGATTGCATCCCCCACTTCTTTGCCAAAATAGTTAGGCATAGAATCCCTCACTTACGCAATATGTCCTCTGATACTGTATTGTCTTCTCTTTCCTTGTCTAATCTGCAGAATCTCAGACTTAAAACGGACTTCAACTTTCTACACAACATATTGAACTCGACTTTATAAGGTAATTGAAATTCTGCCACCCGCTAATTTAAAATTGCAACTGCAGCACCGCACAGTGGTTGTTCACCGTGATCGCGTTAAGCCCCATCCCACCCACTTGTCACTTCCGCCCCCTCCCACTGGGGAGAGAAAAAGGGGAAGACCACGGAGAAGTGCGCCGGAGAAAAAAGAGGAAAGCTCGGGGGAATGGAGTGATTTCGACGGTGAAGTTTGCACCCGACGCACCGACGCTTTCCTCTTAGCGGACGAAGGCGGAGACTCCACCCCAGCCGTCCCTTTCCGTTCCCGCTCTGACCCCCCCTCATCGCCGGGCCCCGCAGACAGCACGTCTCCTGCCGGTACAGCTGATAGCGAAGAAGAGAGAAGATTTAGCCCCACTGCCCTCCCAAACCCCCTTGTGGTGACCGCCCCTGAAGAACAAGACGCTCTCGGCGAGCGCACACCCTTCCCCTTGCCACCGCCCCTCCCGCCCAGATCCCCGTATGCATTGAGATCCCGAGGACCACCGAATTCTCCCTCCGTATGGACCGAGGACCAGGGGGAGGAGGAGGGAGAGAGGAGCGATTCCCCCATAGAAGAGGGTTATAATTTGCGCCCCCGCAAGTAGTGTGAGAAGAAGAAGATGGAGTGCTTTACGCTGTTACTTGTGCTATTAGCCTGCGGGCTGGGGGCCATCACGGCATACTCGTGGCGTTATGGCTTAAGGTGGGCATGTGACGGGGGTATCGAGTTGGGGTAGGGGTGTTAAGTAATCGATTGTCACGGTTATTTTGTCTCATGAAGAACATTGAAATAATGTGTTGATTTGAAATGTCTTTTGTGTGTATTCCTTTGTATTTTAATTGCAGAAGAAGTTGTGGTGAAGGTTGAGGGAGAAATTTTGTGAATTTTGGATATGGGTGTTTATGGGATTTTTTTCTAAATATTTTGTCTGTGGATTTCGTGGGTTGATTAACATAAATGTCTTTTGTGTGTATTCCTTTGTATTTTAATTGCAGAAGAAGTTGTGGTGAAGGTTGAGGGAGAAATTTTGTGAATTTTGGATATGGGTGTTTATGGGATTTTTTTCTAAATATTTTGTCTGTGGATTTCGTGGGTTGATTAACATAAATGTCTTTTGTGTGTATTCCTTTGTATTTTAATTGCAGAAGAAGTTGTGGTGAAGGTTGAGGGAGAAATTTTGTGAATTTTGGATATGGGTGTTTATGGGATTTTTTTTCTTAATATTTTGTCAGTGGATTTCGTGGGTTGATTTAACATACGCCTGAAGAAATTGCGAGTTATTGATTAGTTAGTGATTAGGATCATCAATATTTTAATTTTTTGTCAAACCTTAATTCCATTATCTGCCAGTGGATATTGTACTCACTGTATCACTTTTTACCAATTAGAAGTTTTATTATTTTTGATGGCTGGACTTTAAAATGAAATTTTAAGATCGTTGAATGATTTGTAGAAAATTTTCCAGTGTGTCAATTTTTCTCTTGGGGGAGTGATGTAATGACTGCTCTGAATTTTCCCCACCTCCCGTCGACTTCCGTTCGTCGCTCGCTGTTGCTGACTCGCAATCCCACGGTAGGAGTTAACGCTCACCTCAAGGGGTGGGGGGTGGGAAGGTGCTGATGATGGGTCAGCATACACGAGGCGGACGACGGTTGCGCGGATGGGACGCGCGTGGAGGAGGTGGCAGTCGGTTTGCAGAGTGGAATAAAGCATGTCGTAGAATGTACTACTGTCTCCTTAATTCATCATCCTGTTCCCTTGATGCGTCTCCGACGAACTCCCAATAGTCAATCGATTTACAGCTACTATTATTCGTTTTGTTTTTTTTTAAGTTCTTCCTTCTGCTTTTCAGGTTCCGTCTGTGTGGAGATGGTGCACTTCTTAACTGGAGCGGAGGCGATTGCGGCAAAGGAGCGCGAGAACGTTGGGGCCTTAAGGACTTTAAACTTTTTCCTTGCCTCTTGGTAAGACATTTTTTCTAATGTTTTAATTTCCATGATCTTCCGTTCCTCCACCATTTTTGGGCAATCGCGAGAGTAAGCCGCGTGGGTACCCTAGCAATTCACACAGCAGGCCTCTACAGCGCACTTGTCCTTGCCGCAGCGCGGGCAGGTGGCCTTGCCCTCACATCGCGCAGCGATGTGGCCGAAGCGCTGGCACTGGAAACAACGCATGGGGCTAGGGATTAACGGCCTCACGGGAACCGATTCGTACCCAATAAATACTATGCTGGGGAGGGTTTCCATCGCGAACGTGAGGATCATGGAGGTGGTGCTTTTGATCTCACCGTTTCGCCAACTCGTTATCTTCCGGTATCCTGTGACGCCCTGCGACGCCATTTCTTCGGAGATAGTTTCGGCGTCTAAATGCAGAAAGTCGAAATGCGAAACGACCCCCTTTGAGCTGTTAAGTGTGCGGTGCGGCTCCACTGTCACCGGAAACTCATTGAACATCTTGATGCCTAAGAGCTACTCGCTCTGTAGGTCATCAGCTGTCTCGATCATCAGGGTACCATCCCTTAATTGTTTTGCTAATGTCAAGTCACCTGATAGCCAAGTCCAAAAAAGCGCTTTATAACAAATGGAGACACCTTAGTGAATGTCTCATTATCTTTTGAACACTTCATAATTAAATGGCGTTTAGACGCGCAGAAAAGCTTTTCTTCCCCGGCCTGGTTAGGACGGGATATTTTATTTGGAGGAAGAGTAATGGTCTCCATAAAAAAGAAAAATATTTATCCCTTGGTCTCCCCACCCACCACGGAGCCACACATTTGGGACGCCACACCGCGATCCGGTGTGGTTGCCAGGGCTATCCAAGGGACATAGGGACCTTCGATAGGGGTCTCCTTCGGGTTAGAACCTTCAGTGCGGGGGCCCTTCTGACCCACTCGCCTTCGGCCGCCCTACGAAGACCCCCGTATCTACAGCACTAACCCGTCCTGGCGTACGCTCGAAAGGAGCCGCCAAGCTCCCCAGCCGCCAGGAGCCGTTTGACCGAGTTGGGCCCTTCTCGGCCTCCCGTCGGGGAATCCAGGGCCGAAGTGGGGTATTGAACTCCGGCCCATACTAGGTATCCGACGCACAGCTGGGTGCCAGAGAACTCACCCACCACGTTCCCCTTCTCCCCCACGCACGGATCTCCACGCACGGCAAACACGCGGGTAATCAAGACGCCAGATGTTTCGGCTACTCATAACAGTCACATGCTGTCTGGACGCTATCCTAGATTACGAAGGGTTTTTTGACGAGGTTGTCTCCTCGATGGGCTCGGGTCTGTGGGGGCGCGACTCCCCAAAGGAAGAGATCACCCTCTTCCCCCCGTTCGGGGAAGTTATCGTCTGGATATGATGACATTCCAGATAAAATTATTAAGTATTCAATTCCTTATATAGCATCTGTACTTACCAGCTTATATAATTTATCAATTTCTGATGGCATTTTTCCCAAGAAACTTAAAATGAGCAAAGTATATCCACTTTTTAAAAAAGGGGGAAAAAGACGCAGACAACTAAAGACCAATTAGTCTTCTCTCAGGGTGTTCTAAAATTTTTGAAAATGTCATGCACAAACGTCTTCTCGATTTTTTAAATAAAAATGCAACCATTACCTCTTCCCAATTTGGCTTTAGGCATAAAAAGTCAACCACAGATGCACTCTATGAGTTTTTAAATGATACTTTGAGCAATATTGACTGCAGGAATCAGACTTTGGGACTATATGTTGACCTTACAAAAGCTTTCGATACAGTAAGACATGACCTTCTACTTCAACGTTTAACACACTATGGTATCACTGGACTTGCACACAACTGGATAAAATCATACCTCACCAACAGAACACAAATAACCCAAATTTCTCACCATGATTCCAATACCAGCATACTTCAAACTTTTTCATCACGCATAAAAACTGTGAAACATGGTGTCCCTCAAGGCTCAATCCTTGGACCCTTATTATTTTACTTGTACATAAATGACTTACCAGAAAGTCTGCCTGGTGTTAAAACAGTCTTGTATGCTGATGATACAAGTATTTTAATACAGGCACAAAACTATCATGATCTAGCAAAAAAATTAAATAGGACGGCACACAATCTTCAACACTGGCTTTAGGGAAGTATGCTTTCTGTTAACCTAAACAAATCAGTCTGCTAAAATTTTAATTCTCCTCATCAGCCAAATGTAAAGCTTATGAACTCTGAACTCTCCTTTGTAAATAACGCTCCTTTTCTTGGTGTAATTGTGGACAAAACTATGAAATGGATCCCTCATATTGAGGGGATAAAATTGAAGTTATCCCGAGTATTATATGAATTACGGCATCTTATGGCCAGCACTTCCATAAAAAATTTAAGATGTGTGTACTTTACCAATTTTCAGTCCCTCATTTCCTACGGTGTTATTTTTTGGGGTGACAGTAGCCATAGCACTGACATATTTTTAATTAAAAAAGTGATTCGGATCATGCTTAATTTACCTTACAGAGAATCCTTTCGAATCCTTTTTGCAAATCTTCGAATTTTAACTTTAGCGTCTCTTTATATACTACATTTAATGGTATTTATTAAAAAGAATATACTCTTTCGTGAAAAATGAAGAGCATCATAGGCCGTGTTCCAATCCACCGTAAATGCACTCTTGCGCTCTTTCCCGCACTTTTCGATCGTCACACTTCGGAAGTGACGTCACGTAGTGCGATTCCAATCCGCTCTACGTTCTGCTCTGAAGAGCGCATAGTCGAAGAGCACGAGAGAGCGCAAGGATTCACCCTCACTCGCTCTTCAGCCCTTCGTCTACCGCCGTTGAGGTGGAATTTTCGTGGATTCGGATGGCATATGATTCGGAGCAATGATTCGGTTCTTTAAACCGTTTATAAGGAATCGAGTGAATATCGAATCCGAATGAATCTTGAATAGATGTGAATTTAAGGGTGTCCAGTGACCGGGAAAGTCGGGAATTATGCATGAATTTTTGATCCACCCCGGAACTGTAGAAACGTTTATATCAAATTCATTTCACAGATAATTTTTCCAGTTCAACGCCCATTTTCTGGTTAAAATGTGTTTGTTGTAGATTTAAGTGCAACAGCTGAGAAGAGTTTTTTCAGCTGCAACGAAACGTGCAATGTCAGACGAGACAACAGAACCGAAATATACTAATATATGTACTCTATCTGAATGAATGTAAATATCTAACTATGTACTCAAGTAAGATTAAAAAACACGAAGAATAGAGTGCCAGGTGACGTCGACATCTAGTTACGAGTTTGAAGCAGCTCGTCAGGCTTGCTTTGAATAATTTCAATGCTAACAAACGTATTCAATGTGTTAACTAACGTATTTCTTTTCCTTGTAAATACATGAATATGAGGCGACCGTCCGGCGGCCTGTAGCAACGATATTCGCGCGAAGTGAAAGGCAGCAACTGCTCGGAGGCCCAGTCGACAAGCAGCCGCTTCCCTTGAATATTGTGGAAAGTTCTAGAAGCCTCAGTAACCTTCGCCTGATGATATATAAGCGGCGAGCATTCCACACCAGACTCTCAGTCGCTCACTCGCTCACTGTTATTGTACGTGCGTGCATAATAAATCTGTTAAGTAAGATTCTGTTTGTCATTATCGACCGACACGCCTCAAATATGATAATGATATAACATGAAATCACTTCAATGATTTAAAATCATGTAAGAGAAAATTCGTATGCATCGCAGTAATCACGTAAATTTAACCTGGGAATTTGTAAAATTTCCCCGGAGAAGCTGGAATTATGCATGAAGTTTTCTGCTTTGGCTGGACGCCCTAAATCTGTCGACTTACTGCATTTCAAATATTATGACGGGTACCTATTTACAGTTATTATAATTTTTCATTTTAACTACATCTTTAATAAATTGTTTTCAGATATAAAAACCACTTAAATTTCTCTGAATGTACGAAATTGGTTGCCTACACGAAATAAGTAGCCTAAAATTGATAAATCTGTCGCCTATGCCGTATTTTATTCGTTATAACATCTGCAATTCCATTTATAAGTACATATAAGCATATATATGTAAGTACATATATTTATAAGGCAATAAATTATTGCAACACTCACTTCATCACAACAACAACATTGCACTATTTTCTTACCTATTCTGTATCTGTACCTATTATCTTATCTTTCTTGCTCTATTTTTTCACTATATTCTGTACTTGATGGTCTAGACAAGCACGTTCACACACTCTGCATATCCTACGATCTTAAGAAAGCTTTTGACTCGGTTGACCATGTGATTCTTCTTCATAAACTTCACTGCTATGGGCTAAGAGGTATTGCAGCAGATTTAATACAATCTTTCCTGTCAAAGAGAATGCAATGTGTAACTATTTCTAGCAGTAATATGAAAAAATGGTCTTCCTCCTATCGGGAAGTTGTCAGAGGGGTTCCCCAAGGCTCCATCCTGGGACCACTGCTATTTTTGGTTTATATTAATGACCTACCTAACTCGTTAAATGGTGAAGTATTTATGTATGCAGATGATACCAATCATTTGATAAAGCAGGCAGGAAATGTTGTTCTACCAGCTCAGGAGGCTGTCTCAAATATGGAGAGATGGTGTTCCCTGAATAAGGTTGTAATAAATAAGACTAAATCATCCTATACGTTATTTCATCCATTTCAGAAAAAAATTGACCATAGTCCATACATTAAGTTTATGGACAGTAGTCTTAGACGTACCACAGATACTAAATTCCTAGGCTTGTATTTAAATGAAAGCCTCAGTTGGGACAGTCATATTGACTATCTTGCCTCTTCAATTGCCTCTGGTTGCTACTTGATCAGAAGAATGATAATATTAACAAATACTGACACAACCATCACGCTATATTATGCTCACATATATAGTAGACTGAAATATGGCATTGTAGCATGGGGAAATTCCCCTAAATCCGAACGAATCTTCAAATTACAAAAGTGGTCCATACGAATTATTTGTAATGCAAGACGAAGAGACAGTTGTAGAGACCTATTTAAAAAACTGAAGATTATGCCTCTGTCTTGTATTTACATGTATGAGTCAATATTATTGGTAAAAAATTTTGGAGGTAAATTTAACTTGAAGACAAATGAAAATGTTCATAATCATGATACGAGAAAAAAATCTAATTATATAACTAGTACTCACAACCTTTCTCTGTTCAGCAAAGGGCCTGCATATATGGGATGCAAATTGTTTAACAATTTACCAGATGGAATAAAAAATGTGCAAAGACTAGAATGTTTTAAACATAAATTAAAAGAATATTTACTTGACAATTGTTTTTACAATGTAAAAGAATACTTGTATAAAGACATGTAATATTGCTGTATTTTGTTTAAAATTTCTTTATATATGTATTGTCACTTTATTGACGGGGCCTATATATGTCACTACATATCAACGGGACCAATAAAATATTTATTTATTTATTATTTATTACCCTCACTCAACTTTTTTCAGTTTCGAAATCTGCCACTTGACAGTGGTGGCACTACTTGCAATCAGAGCAGGAAAGAGCGAAAGAGCTGTTTAGAGCGTAAGAGCGCAAGAGCGTAGGGTGCACCCTATGAATTGGAACACGGCCATAGTGTAGTATATTGTGAGTGCATTTCATGTGTCAGTTGTTTAACGGAATAAAGTTGGACTCCGCCATTTTGGCAGCAGTCCTTGCCCTGCATCCGAACGTGTTGGTCTTCATTTGAGTTCACCACAAATTGGCGACGAGGATGCCGGCTCTCATGGAGAAGTTTATCCCCGAGGAAGAGAGTTGGGATGCATATGAAGAGCGGCTTGATCAATACTTCATAGTTAATGATTTAAATGGGGCGGAGACTCAGGACAAAAAGAAAGCAATCTTATTGTCCTCGATGGGGAAGTCAGCTTACGGCGTCCTGAGGAATTTGTGTGCGCCGGAGAAGCCCTCTAGCTCTTCTTACGAGGACTTGTGCGAGCTTTTAAGGAAGCAGTTCAGCCCCAAACAGTCGGTAATCGCCGAAACGCACAAATTTCATCAACGGGTTCAGGGAAAGGCGAGTTCGGTGAGAGAGTTCGCCACGGAGTTGCGGAACGCAGCGCGAGGGTGTAATTTCGGTTCATTCTTGGACCGGGCTATGCGGAACCAATTCATACTTGGGCTACGCGATAGAGATATTGTTCGCGCCTTGTACTTAGAAAGCGAAGAGTTGAGTTTGAGGGGGCAGTGGAGATTGCAGCAGCACGGGAAAAGGCTACCGTAAATGCCGTAGCGTGCAGCCTTTCCCCGCCAACGGCGGGCGTCGAGGCTGGGCCCGGTGCATGCGGGCTAGGGTGTTGCTTATTTTTTATTTTTTCTCGGATTTTTGATTTCTACCTCTTAAAATATGCTATGGGGTGTAGAATGGATATCCTAAAAATTTCAGCTAAATTGTTTAACATTTAGAGGTCGCTCAAAGAGCATAAATGCAATAACATTAAATTTTCCCAATTTTTTGAAATAACACCATTTTCAGGGGTAACGCACAATTTTACTTTCCTTTAGGTCCAAAATTCGCCCCATTTCAACGTCCGATCAACAGTTTTCCAGCAATACAATACTTTTCCGCGAGCTACAGCCGCGCGTCACACCCCTGACGCCGAGCTGGTCGCTCGCAGGCCGCATCACGGTCAACTGATAGGTCCTGCGCCCCTCACTGCCTTACGCCCCCCTCGCGCCTTCCTTGGCAAAAGTCGGCGAAAGAAAGGAGGAGTCAAATACGAGAACTATGTTGGCGTTTTTCATATCGAGTGTTTTCCGTAGTCCTTCAAAATAACTACATCACTGTTCTTCGAACCTAATTAATGATAAAAAAGAAATTTTTATGTTAAGAATCCATAAACTTATGATAGACTGATAGCCTAAGATATGAAAACAGTTAGTTAACTATATTTGCGCTTGTCGAGTCAATTGAAGATGCTTTATTATGTTCGCTAATCTCCACTCTTAAACGCAGTCATAAACAATCTCAGCAGTGGCCCGCCCACTGGCAGTTCCGGTGAGTTAATGAACCTTTAATGTTGTTTTTATTTCATCAATCGGCCATGAGATTTATCGAACCATTTAATGACGTAATATGCAAAATAATATTTACTTACTTGATTCAACGAATTAGTAAATATTTCCTTTAGTAGACAGTAACCCCTGTTACATTGTAGCAACAAGAACCGTTGCCGCTCCTCTCGCGCTAATGCCCAAGGCATATAAGATTGGTGCAATTTGGGGTGTAATTAGGATTTTCCTACCCATCTATCTTTTACTTGATGACTTCGTTGGAATATCATCAATAGAAACCGTTTCAGAAACATCCTCACTGCTCAAGATAGCGTCACTTCTGAAAATAATAATGTATCATTAACAACAATGTCATTATATGAAAGGGGAATCGATAGAGATTTTTTAAGTTTTACAAGGCCTACTTAGTTTTCTGTGTACTCTTTAATTCAGACTTCCTACGAAATTCGTCATATCTTCTCATCCACTCCACTCGACGAGCCGACTTCTCTGACTCCTCTCTCTCTATTAAGTGGTAGATTAAGGATCTCATTATGTGGCAAGGTAAAGGCGCGTTATAGCTGTCCCGGTAAACCAAGTCCACCCCAACCAGCCAGTTTACGACGCATTTCATATAATGTGCATTTGTCTATGATCAAGGTGATTAGTTTTGTTGGTGCTAGCAGAAACTTAAAACTAATAATTTTATAGAAGCTTTTCAGAAAGAAAAATATTTTGAAAACTCTCTCTCTCTCTCTGTAAGTGCTAGCTTTGGATATATTGAAGTAGATGTCCCGGTCGCCTCTGTATTTTCAAAGGCACTTTATCCACATCATTTGGAATAACTTCCAGAGCATTTAGAGCGGCAACATCAATCAACTGATCCAATTTTTCATTCCATTCCATGCCATTATTTAGCTGTTGCATAGGTCGCCGTTAAAAATAAATCTTGAATTTTAACAGCTCACTGCACAGTGCCTCTATATTTTTCACGTATTTCTTGAAATATTTGAATTATCGACAAAATAGTCCGGAATGGGACCACGGACCTCATTGTTAGTCTCGTATTGGCGCACATTCCTTGTTTCAGGGTTAAGTGGTGGTGATAGAACACCTGCAGCACTTCGCGAATCAAAAGAAGTGTAAGGATCACCTCTGTCAGCTCGGCTTCCGTTTTCACCTTCCTGCGCCCCATCCCAACTATTACCCACTCCACCTCTAGCGTCTGAGCTAGTAAGCATATCAGATACCTACACCTCTTCCTTCCTTCTATTTCCTCACCCCCTTCCCCGAATCATCACATTCTTCATTTCCACGGGAGCGCATTGTTTCCTCTCTCCCATGCGAAGCCTACCATGGGGAACTGCAAAGACAAGCACTGCGGCAGGGGGAGGGGTGCGCCGAGAGAGAGCTGCGAGGAGACAGCGCGTGGCAGTGGCAGTAGTTATTGTATCGTCGCTGAGAGTGATCACAATAAAAAACCTGTAAAGAGTGTCTCTGAGTTTCCTTCACAGAATCCCTGCCAAATCGGTGTTGATTCCCCTTTTGAGTGATCAGGGGTCTTACATTGGTGTCAAGAAGTGGGATTTGGCAAATTTTGTGAGGAAACTCAAAGACGAGATGGCGGGGAGAGTGAGCCTTGGGGGACAGGAGATGGAATTACAACAGGCCATCACGGAATTGAACGAGAAACTCCTTGAGCTGAGCGTGGATAATGAAAGGCTCCGACGGGCAGGGGCAGCCACGGGAGAGGAAGGGGGAAGGAAGAATTTTGGCCTGCTTTCGGCTGTCGAGGCTTTTTCTGGGAGAGCGGGCGAGTCGGTTGCGGCCTTCCTCGACAAGATTGAACGCGCGGCTGATCTGGGGTGTCTCTCCGACGGCGACAGACTCAGCGCAACAGTGCTGAAACTGAATGGAGAGGCTGCGGAGTTTTACCGCAGCAAGGAGGAATGCCGGGGGGCCGAGACTTTCGAGGAGTTGAAGGCGCAACTCCTCCTGAGGTACCGGACGAAAAGAAGTACTCGTTTCTTCCGGGAGCTGTTGACTAACATGAGGAGGGGCCCCCAGGAGGACCTAGAGGCCTTCGCTGACCGAGTACGAAAGGTCAACAGCCAGACGTTTGACGCCACTGGCTCCGTAGAGCATGCCGCCGCGACGCGGTATGAGGCAGATCAGCGCGCCCTCGACGCCTTCCTAAATGGCCTGTCGGGGGAGGTGGGCAGGCAGTGCCGGTTGGCGTCGCCCCAAAGTTTTGAGGAGGCTGTCGAGGCCGCCATCAGGATTGAAGAGGTAGAAAGGCGCCCAGCACGGGAGGAACCAGCGAATCGTCACGTCTTCCGGACCCCGAGAGAAGGGAAGTGCTATAACTGCGGGGAGACCGGACACATGGCGAGGGAGTGCCGCAATCCGAGGCGGTGCTTCAATTGCGGAGGCGTGGACCACATTGCCCGGGAATGCAGACCAAGGCGCCAGGCGGGGTTAAACGACAGCGGGGCCGGCAACGCCGCCAATTCCGGCCCCTACTAGATGTCTTCCTCCCGAGGGTGGAGAGGGGCGGAGGACCCACGGACCTGGTGGCGAGGGTGAGCGTCGAGGGAAAGATGGCCAGGTTTCTTTGCGACACTGGCGCCCAGGTATCTCTCGTGTGCAGTAATGTGTGCGGATTGAAGGGCGTGAAAAGGTCTCCTTATCGTGTGAAGGGAATTACTGGTGATGTGGTGAAGAGTGTAGGGGAGAAGGACGTAGAATTTTTAGTTAAGGGATTTCGGTATGTATGCCGTATGCAAGTAGTGGACGAGGTAGGTGGGTACGATGGGATTTTAGGTTTAGATTTTCTAGAAAGATTTGATTGTTGTATAGACGTTACACGGGGAACCCTTTCTATAGGGAAGGATACGTGGTATTTGAGGGATGGACACAAGGAAGAAGTTAGCGTGGGGCGGCTGAAGCGAGCGAGAGAGTGGTGTGGCGCGGAATTCCCTATCCGGTTGGTAGAAACAGAAATTTTGCCGGGAATGTGCGAAAAACTATTTAACTTTAAGGTCCCTGATTTGAATGTCCCAGCCGGCACAGATGTTTTAGTCGAATCGAAGTTTGGTGATTTAGAGGGGTGTGTTGTTGCGAGGACTATATCGAGAGTGAATAAAAACCGGGAAATTGTGGTGAGGGTGGCTAATCTTAATGCAGGAGAAGTAACTTTAAGAAAGGGAACAATATTAGCCTCCGCCACCGAATGGGAGGACATTAAAGTAGAGGCAAAAGACGATCGGGGGCCGCGAGTGCATGCTGTGAGATGTTGTGAAGAAAAAATTAATTTTTCAGAAAAGTTAAGCCATCTAAATGACCAGGAACGCGAAAGTTTGGTGCCGATTCTCGAGGAGTACGAGGATTTGTTTTCTCGTAAGGGCCTCCCACCGCCGACGAAATTAGTATCACACCATATTCCAACAGCTGATGAGAAACCAATTTATAAAAAAGCGTACCGAACACCGTACCATCAGAGGGAAATAGTGGAGAGGTTGGTGCAAGAACAACTAGAAGCAGGTGTCATAGTGCCGAGCGTTAGCCCTTGGGCCGCCCCAATTGTTGTTGTGCCAAAAAAGTCGGCGGATGGAAGCGCATCGTATAGGTTTTGTGTGGACTACAGAGCGTTGAATGCAATTACTATTCCTGATGTATACCCCCTCCCAAACATAGTGGAAACTTTAGATTATCTCGGGAACTGCCGCTATTTTACCACCATGGACCTGACGAGCGGGTACCATCAGATCCCAATGGACCAGGAGTCCCGACCTAAGACGGCATTTAATACGGAAGGGGGGCATTATGAATATACGAGGATGCCTTTTGGCTTGCGAAACGCGCCGGCGAGCTTCCAGCGTCTTATGGATAGTGTCCTCCGCGGGCTTAAGCCAGCGCATTGCCTTGTGTATTTAGACGACGTGGTCGTTTTTAGTTCCACGATCGAAGAGCACGCGAAGCGATTGGGAGGCGTTTTAGAGAGGTTGAGGGTGGCTGGATTGACCTTAAAGTATGATAAATGTCACTTTGCTCATGACAAAGTTAATTATTTGGGTCATGTTATTACTAAAGATGGGATTTTTCCCGATCCGGCGAAGCTCTCGGCGGTGAGCGAATATCCCTCTCCAACTTGCACGAAAGAATTGCAGTCCTATTTGGGTTTGGCTAATTACTACAGAAGATTCGTGAGAGGTTATGCTTGCATAGCAAAACCTTTAACGAGATTGTTGAAGAAGGGAGTTACTTTCAGTTGGACGAATGACTGTGAAGAGGCAATGCAAAAGCTTAAGACCGCGTTGACTAGTAGCCCAATTTTAGTTTATCCTGACTTTAGTAAACCTTTTATTGTTTCCACAGATGCCTCGAATTACGCCCTCGGGGCAGTTCTTTCGCAGGAGATAAACGGAGAGGAACACCCCATTGCCTTTGCCTCTAGACAATTAAATAACGCGGAAACTAATTATTCAGCGACGGAAAAAGAACTTCTTGGAGTCGTATGGGCTGTAGGCCATTTTAAATGTTATTTGTTTGGTAGGAGATTTAAAATTGTGACGGATCATGCAGCCCTTAAGTGGTTGTTTAGCCTTAAGGACCCTAATAGCCGTTTAGTGAGATGGACATTGAAATTAAGCGAGTTTGACTATGAGGTCGTTCACAAGCCAGGGAAGCTTCATTCGAATGCTGATGCATTAAGTCGGAAGGTGCGGACGGTTGAAATAGGACCGTATGACAACTTAATTGATTGTCAGAATTCGGACGCTGAGTGTAAAAAATTACGCACTCAGGAGGGGTTCCTGGTAAAAGGGGGAGTTTTGTACAAGGAGACCAATGGTGGACAAAGAATAGTGGTTCCCGAAGTGTTGAGAAAAGGGATACTACAAAACTTTCACGATCATCCGTTATCTGGTCACTTGGGGGTTCGACCAACATTGGAAAGGGTACGATCGCGGTATTGGTGGCGCGGAGTAACAAAGGATGTGAAGGAAGTGTTGAAGGGTTGTGTTGCGTGCAATCGCCGCAGCCCTTATGGGAAAACGAGGGCACCTGTGCAGGAGTTACCCTCATCAGATAGGCCGTTTGATTTCGTTTCGTTGGATACTGTTGGCCCTCTTCCATGCAGTGACCAGGGTAATAAATATATTCTTTCCATCATTGATAATTTTTCCCGCTATCTTGAGATGGTCCCATTACCGGACCAAAGGGCGGAGACAATTGCCTCAGCATTCGTAAGGAAGTGGGTCTTGAGATTCGGAGTACCAGATAAAGTCTTGACAGACCAAGGTGCGAATTATATGTCCGAATTTTTCAAAAATGTTTGTGAGCTGTTGCAAATTTCCAAACTTCGTACGTCCCCTTACCATCCCCAGTCCAACGGCAAGGTGGAGAGAGTACACAGAACTATTGCAGGTATTATTAGCCATTATGTAAATGAAAAAAATACAGATTGGGATGTCTGGTTGCCTTATGCTGTCACGGCATATGATACAAGCACCCATCGGAGTACCGGTTATTCCCCCCATGAAATTGTTTTTGGATGTACCATGCGTTCGCCCTTTGAGTGCTATAATTCGGAAATAGGAGAGTTTAATGACGTGTATCTTCGAGAGTTGAAAGAGAGATTGGAGACAATGTGGGAGAAATGTAGAGTTAATGACGAGCGGAGCCGGCGCGAGAGGGCCGCAGTATATAATCGAGGCACGAAGGACGTAAAGTATGAGCGTGGTCAATATGTATATTTAAGTGATCAGTGCATAAAGACAGGGGGCGCGAAGAAGTTCCATTACCCATGGAAGGGCCCTTACCTGGTGACGGAAGTAATATCCCCTTGCAATGTGCGGATACAGCTCCCCTATAGGTCCCTTCTAGTGCACAAAAATCGCTTGAAATTACATATAGGGAATCCGCCTAGTAGTGGATTCTTTCATCGTGGAGAACGCCGGCGAGGAAGGCCCCGGAAACCCACCCCTCCCGAATCAGCAAAATTATTGCCAGTAGATGTGATCGGAAGCAAGCCCCCCCACAATACTTTGCCCTCCTCTTCCCCCGGAACCACCCCCCCTCGACCCCATTTAGAAGAAGAATCGAGCGAAGAGGTAACAGAAGAGACTTCGCTGCAGGAAGGCACGGAGGAATCTTGCGACGAGGCGACGAGCGACGGAGAGGAAGGCCGAACAGCTGAGCCACAGAGAAGTCCTTATCTCCTGAGGTCCCGACCTATCCCTACGTCTCCAGAGCCGTTGGGATTACGAGAGGTCGATCCCCGTCCTTCAACGGAGTCGCCTAGTGCCCCAGATAGCGAAGGTGAAGCGCAGCCGCTGCCTTATCAGCTGCGGCCGCGGAAGTGAGGAGAGCAAAGGATAGTCAGTGAGAGTGAACGAAGAGAATTGAGGCAAAATGTGTGGGGTGGTGCTGTGCGTGGTAATTTTGATGTGGGTGCTTCTCATCGCATGGCACTATTTGTATTTTAAAAAATTAACCCCTTGTGAAGTTGTGGAAGGACTAGAGTAACTGTGTGACTTGGTTATAATTTTGTTTTGGACTCCATTGGAATTTTCGTATGCAATGAAAAGGAGGGAGTGAGAGTGATTGTGGGTTTGGGTTGGTGGTACAAATGAAGTACAAAGATGCATCAGCAATTTGTGTGATTTTTGTGTCCATGTTTTAAAATTTATTGCTTTGATGTTGTTTAGTTGGGAAATAATGATTTTTTTTTATTATATGGGTTTGGGTTGATGGTACAAGTGAAGTACAAAGATGTATTAGAAATTTGTGTGATTTTTGTGTTCTGGTTTTAAATTTTATTGTTTTTATGTTGTCTAGTTGGGGAATAATGATTTTTTTAAATGTGAATTGATACTTGGTAGAGGTAGCACCTTTGGTGGGGATTATTTTATTGCTTCGCAGGGTTTGTTGCATTTTTTTTATTTTTCACAGGTTCGACATTTAGTCCACTGACTAAATGCCGTTTGAAAGGGGGAGTGATGTAAGGATCACCTCTGTCAGCTCGGCTTCCGTTTTCACCTTCCTGCGCCCCATCCCAACTATTACCCACTCCACCTCTAGCGTCTGAGCTAGTAAGCATATCAGATACCTACACCTCTTCCTTCCTTCTATTTCCTCACCCCCTTCCCCGAATCATCACATTCTTCATTTCCACGGGAGCGCATTGTTTCCTCTCTCCCATGCGAAGCCTACCATGGGGAACTGCAAAGACAAGCACTGCGGCAGGGGGAGGGGTGCGCCGAGAGAGAGCTGCGAGGAGACAGCGCGTGGCAGTGGCAGTAGTTATTGTATCGTCGCTGAGAGTGATCACAATAAAAAACCTGTAAAGAGTGTCTCTGAGTTTCCTTCACAGAATCCCTGCCAAATCGGTGTTGATTCCCCTTTTGAGTGATCAGGGGTCTTACAGAAGCTTATTTTTCGCGAAAGAAGCGGCTATAGCTGCTGGGACGCCGATTAGGAATACTTCAATAGACTTGCGTGCGATGAACGACATTGTTTTTGTCAATAGTGTCTCGACTCCGAAAATTTACTCTACACCATTCAAAATCCGACTGCGATGAGGCTAAAGGGTGTGTGAAACACGCATACTCGGGTAAGAAAACATACATAGTCTCTAAACATCATTCTTAATGGTTCCATCTATTCTACTTAATCTCAACGAGAGTCTCATGAATTTATAACAATGAAAAACAATACAGGGCTTTAAGTAACTCCTCCCGTTTTCCACCGACTCTCGTTAGGGAAGGCGCGAGGGGGGCGTACGGCAGTGAGGGGCGCAGGACCTATCAGTTGACCGTGATGCGGCCTGCGAGCGACCAGCTCGGCGTCAGGGGCGTGACGCGCGGCTGTAGCTCGCGGAAAAGTATTGTATTGCTGGAAAACTGTTGATCGGACGTTGAAATGGGGCGAATTTTGGTCCTAAAGGTCAGTAAAATTGTGCGTTACCCCTGAAAATGGTGTTATTTCAAAAAATTGGGAAAATTAAATGTTATTGCATTTATGCTCTTTGAGCGACCTCTAAATGTTAAACAATTTAGCTGAAATTTTTAGGATATCCATTCTACACCCATAGCATATTTTAAGAGGTAGAAATCAAAAATCCGAGAAAAAATAAAAAATAAGCAACACCCTAATGCGGGCTTGGCGTCAACTACGTTGACAATGAAACCGCATCGGAGACGAGCGACCAGGCGGAGGTGCATCATGTCGCCGTTCGGAGGAGCGGAAGGCAGCCGAAAGGGAATCCGGCGGCATCACAAGAAAGGGGCACCACAGTGTGCTATTGCTGTGGACGGAGGGGCCATAAAAGGGCCGAATATCGTTTAAAAAAGGCGAAGTGTGACATTTGTCACCGTACAGGGCACCTTAAAGCAATGTGCAATCAGGGTCGTTTCGGTGAGTACCGGAAAGTTTTCTTTCATGAGTCTTATGTGGAAAGCCCCAGAGGAATACGGGTGTGTGGGGATACTAGTGTGTGGGAGAATAATGAGAGAGTAAGGGACCTCAGGGAAAATGCGTTCCCAGCTTTGTTAAATTTAAGGTCCGAGGTTGATTGTACGATGTGGAAAATAACGGTTAACATTAATGATACTGAACTGGGCATGGAAATCGATACAGGTTCTGCCATTTCAGCAGTAACAGAGGACTGCCACAAAAGGCATTTCTTAAATTCCCCTTTGAATGCACGGATGTGAAACTAAGAACCTATTCTAGTGAATGCATTAGGCCGCTGGATATCATTCCGGTACATGCGCAGTTTCAGGGAGCCCCATGCAAACTACCCCTTTTCGTCGTGAGGAATGGTGGTCCTCCCATTTTGGGCAGAGATTGGCTGTAAACCTTTAAGTTTAGCTTTCAGATGCTTCACTTTGGGGCGGAAAGGTCGGTTGCGACATTAGAGGGCGTCTTAAGGAAGATCCCATCATTATGGGACGATGGTTTAGGGACTTTTAGTAAGGGAAAATTTTCTTTGAGTTTAAAGGAGGGTACAAGACCTGTGTATCGTGCTCCTAGGGCGTTAGTATTCGCTCTCAAAAACCGGGTGGATAAGGAGTTGGATAGGTTGGTCAACCTGGGTATTTTGTATCCGGTCGAGTTCAGTGCATAGGCAACCCCTATTGTCCCAGTAGCAAAGAGCGATGGCAGAGTTAGGATTTGTGGGGAATTTTAAGATTACACTCAACCCTAACTTGGAAATTGAGAGATACCCCTTACCACGCGTGGAGGAAATTTTTTGTAAATTGCAGGGTGGAGAGAAATTCTCCACAATTGACTTGTCTCAGACCTTTCAGCGGTTAGAGTTAGGTGAAAAATCCCAGGATACCTGTACCATAAACACGCATAGAGGGTTGTTTCGTTATGCTAGATTACCATTTGGAGTGGCGTCAGCCCCAGCCATTTTCCAGAGAATCATGGATCAAGCCATGCAGGGGTTGAAAGGAACTGCCTCCTTTCAGGATGATATTATCATTACTGGGAAGAATGATGAGGATCATTTGATGAACCTAGAAAGGGTGCTGAATTAGTTGGCTGATTTAGGGTTCAAAGTTAACAAAGGGAAATGCAAGTTTATGCTCGAGTCTGTGGAGTTTCTGGGCCACCGAGTAGATAAAAATGGACTTCATCCTACTAATTCCAAAATTGAGGCCATCACCAAGTCCCCGATTCCCGAGAATGTGTCTCAGTTGAGAGCCTTCTTGGGATTGGTTGAGTATTATTCAAATTTTCTACCAAATTTAGCATCTAAATTAGCTACCTTACACAGTCTCCTGCGGAAAGAATCTGATTTTGTTTGGACAAGGGAGTGTGATAAGGCCTTTGAATCAGTGAAAGCATCGATTGTTTCAGGCAGAGTTTTGGCGCATTACATTCCATCTCTTCCAGTAATCTTAGAGTGCGATGCATCCCCTTTTGGCCTTGGGGCAGTTTTAGTGCACCGGTTTGCAAATGGACAGGAAAGGCCCATTGCCTTTGCCTCAAGGTCTCTTAGTAAAGCTGAAAGAAATTACTCACAAATTGATCGGGAGGCCTTGGCAATAATTTTTGGGGTTCAAAAGTTCAATTAGTATATTTATGGAAGAAATTTTATTTTAAGAACTGACCACAAGTCGCTTCTGTATATCTTTGGGGAAAAAGAAAGGAATTCCTCAAATGGCAGCCAATAGGTTACAGCGTTGGGGTATAATTTTACAGGGGTATGATTTTCAAATCCGGTACATTAGAGCTGCAGACAATAAAGTAGCGGATGGCCTTTCAAGATTACCCTTACAGTAAGAGGAAGCTGATGTGAAAGATTTTTCATATATTGAGTTAGGTGAGAGAGAGTTCCTCCCTGTAAAGGCAAAAGACAATCGCCAAGAGACACAAAGGGACCCATTGCTTAGTAGGGTGCTAGATTTTTGTATGTTTGGGTGGCCTACCAAACCTGATGTAGAGTTCAAACCCTTTATGCACAGGACAGAATGAGCTGACTGTGGAGCAGGGATGCATACTCTGGAGTAATAGGGTGATTATTCCAGATAAATTGAGATCCTTGGTTTTGAGGGAATTGCATGCAGGCCACCAGGGGATTGTTAAAATGAAATCCTTGGCAAGGTCTTATGTTTGGTAGCCAAAGTTGGATGAGTCTCTGGAGTCCTTGGTGGGATCGTGCGAGCCGTGTGCCGTAAATTAACCATTACCGGTGAAAGCGCCACTCAAGTGCTGGGATAGGGCGGAAAGGCCATGGACGCGCTTACACATGGATTTAGCTGGTCCATTTTTGAATGAATTTTCTTAGTAGTGGTCGATAGTTCAACCAAATGGCCTGAGGTGGTCCAGTTAAAGAATGGGGGAACTGGGGAAATTATTAATCATTTTCGGAGATTTTTTTCCACTTTTGGTCTGCCAGAACAAATTGTTAGTGACAATTGTTCACCTTTTACTTCAGGGGAGTTTCAACAGCTTTGTAAATTAAATGGAATTTTTCATACATTCTCTCCTCCGTACCATCCAGCCACAAATGGGGCCGCAGAAAATTTAGTTAGATGTTTTAAAAATTAAATTAAAACTTTGTTCCATTCAGGGGTTCCATTGCACATTGCTTTACCACAATACCTGTTTAATTGTAGGATAAGCCCCCATGCCTAGAGCTGCACTGGCGGGGTTAATTCTAAATTATTCCCGGTAGGGCCACCCATGCTAGATGGGTCGAAGGGTCGGAGCCAGACGAAAGGTACTCCACGTGATGGTGTCACGTGAAAAACAGTTGGAATGGAAGTGGGAAACGCTACCAACTATCTCTTCCCTGAACACATGGAGTACAACGAATTAGAATGTTAGGGAAACGAGGGAGGGGAAGGAAAAGAATAGGCTTTTTAGATAGATGGAAAGAGAGTAGGCCTTACAGTGAATTAAAGAAGGCAGTGCTGGAAAGGGAAAGGGGGGCTCCCAGATCACTTCTTGAATACTCCATGGAAAGCAACCTTAATCGGTAGAATACTATAATAATACCCTCATAGGGTCACAGGAGAGTCACCCAGCAAACTCATGTTTGGTCGCACACTGAGGTCTCGACTGACACTCCTGAAACCGAATCTGAGTTCGACAGTGGCCCTAAAACAGAGTTTTCAGAAGGAGAGTGGTGATGGGTTGAGGATTTTCCAGGTGGGCGACGAAGTGTGGGTCACAGCCTACAACAGAGGTGGCACGAGAGACTGGGTGCAGGCCACAGTGGAGGATGTTTCGGGTTCCCGAAACTACCGCGTCCTCACGGAATATGGACAGCGGTGGCATCGCCACATCAACCAAATGAGAAGTGTGGGATCCAAGTGCAGTGAATTAAAAGAGGGGCCTCTCAAAGTTTGTGATGGAACGAATCAAAGTAGGGAAATCTCAAATGGGTTGGCCAGCCCAATTTCAGTGTTCCCCTCAGTGCCTGTGTCCACCCCTGATGAAGAATGTGAGCCTGTGGGCTACTGGGAGTCTAAGAGACTATCCTCCAATAAACATGCGGGAGTTGGGGGAAGTGAAATGTCGAGTGCCCATGCTAGAGAAAGTGTTGACACTCGTGAAAGACGATATCCCCTGAGGCAGAGAGTGCCGAAAAAGAGATTGAATTTGTGAATGAGTGTAATTTGCTTTTTTGTATGTGATTTATTATTTTTTTTTTAATCTTTTATCTCTTGCATTATTTATGTTGTAAACCTTTTTTTTCTCTCCCAGGGGAGGAATGTAGTATATTATGAGTGCATTTCATATTTCAGTTTTTTAACGGAATAAAGTTGGACTCCGCCATTTTGACGGCAGTCCTTGCCCTGCATCCGAACGTGTTGGTCTTAATTTGAGTACACCACACATAGGTATGAAACACGAAATTAAGTGACCAGAATGCTTCAGTCTCGCTCTTCAATCCTTTAGTATCTCATCATTCTGCAGTAAAAGTAACTTCTGGCAACATAGCATGTCTGCCAAAAGCACACTCCTCTTTTCATGAAACTAGAACCTTTAGCAAATCTAATTACCAATTGTGTACATCTTTGTTGCTCCTTGAAGATTGGTCTAAAATTAATTCTGCAGTCACATTCTGCAGACAGCTTTAACCTCTTTTATGAAAAGTTTTGTTTCTTTTTAAATTCACCTTCCCTGTTATTACAGTAAAGACCAAAATAAAACAGCCAAAGCTCTGGATTTCTCCTGAAATAATCAGTATGTCTAAGGAAATTAAAAGACTGTGGGATGCAAATAAATGACACAGGAATGCTGATCAAATGAAACAATATGATAACCTCAAAAGAATATATAGAAATGTTATCAGCTATAAGAAAAAATATGCAATGATTCCCTCATTATTAACGCTAATAATAAAACCAAGGAAGCTTGGAATCTAATTATCAAAGCTGTAAATGACAATAAAAGTAAAATCTTGCCTTTGTGGAAAGTGATTCAGGCACACTAGGTCTAAAGCAGTTGGTTAACAAGATTTATAACTTTTTCATTGAAGTGCCATTTCGAACTGCCCCAATTATCCAACCCCACACTACTGCTACCCATAATGTTATAGCACTTCCTTACTCAATATTCCTTTGACCCTGCTGTCCATCATATTCAGGTATTGAAGGAATCCCTGGCTCACTTCTTAAAGTGTGTGGGGATGCAATTAAACATCCACTTCTTTATATTACTAACCAGTCACTCCGTCTGGGCGAATTTCCCAAATCTCAAAGGTAATTCCAGTATATAAAAACAAAGTATATAAGAACTCAAACAGTAGCTATAGGTCCATTTCTCTTCTTTCACAATTTTCCAAAATAATGGAATATATTTATGCACCAGGTTGATGGAATTTTTGAAGAAACTTACAGAAATATCCCAGTCACAATTTGGTTTTTGCCAAGGTAAGTCAACTGCGTAAGCTCTCTTTTCTGCAGTTGACTTCATTGTTGAACAGCTGAATTACAGTCATGCTGCCCTGGGAATTTCCTTTGACCTCACAAATGCCTTCAATTCTGTAGACGATGAGTTACCTACTTCTCAGGAAATGCGACAGTATCAGTGTAAGAGTATAGCATGCAGTGATTTAAGTCATTTTTGTCCGATCGGCAATAGTTAGTAGAGATATGCAAGTATGGGAAAAGGTTTATCTCCGATGTACAAACTGAACCCACTGCTGTTCCTCAAGGCTCAATCTTGGGTCCTATTTTATTTCTTATTTTTGTTGATGACCTACCAGTGACCCTTTTGCATAAAAAACATAATAATGTAATTATGAATGCCGATGATGTTAATTTCCTGATTGGCCAACCTGGCTATAATGGCCTTGAGGAGACAATGGTTAGGATGTCCGATTAGTGCTTGGGCAACAAACTCTGTTTCAATGAGAAGAAAACACAAGACTATTCTTTTCAGCTTCCTCACGGCATTTTCATAAATTTCATTCTTGCTTGGATGCTCATCTTAAACTTAAACTGGGGGAGTGGGTAAAATTCCTCGGTGTCCCAATTGATCCTTTGTTTAATTGGTCTTGCCACATCGAGAATTTACGCAAAAATTAAACTCTGCATACTACTTACTGTCGACTGTATAAAACTCTCTCAGTATTGATGCGTTAGAGACTGTTTATTATGCTTATTTTCATTCTCATGTGTCATATAGAATTATCAATCAGGATTCTTCCTCATTAAAAAATACTTTTAAAATTCAAAAGAAGATAGTAAGACCTACGTCTAATGCCAACTCAGGGAAAAATATTTGCTTTCCAACTGCTTTGGAACCCTTTTGAAACAGATTTGAAACACCAAAATCTGTATTGGAACTGCTGTGGAACTCATTTCCACTCATTTATACCAAAAATTGGAAATATGAAGACGTTTGTAACTCATTTGCAATCCCCTTTCGAACTCCTTTGTACAGAGTGTGTTCGTGTGGAACTGCTTTCTACACATTTGAAACTCCTTTTGAACGATTCGACAGGATTTCCAGACGTCATCATTCGTATTGTAACTGCTCTGTACGGAGAATTTTCATGTGTAACTCCTTTCTACACATATGAATCTCCTTTTCAACAATTCGACAGGATTTCCAGACGTCATCATTCGTATTGTAACCGCTGTATACTGAGAAGATTCATGTGTAATTGCTTTCCATACGTATGCAATTCTTGTTGAACGACTCCATGCGGTTTATAGACGTCATCATTTGTATTGGAACTGTCTTCTACGCGCCAACATACCATGGCCAGGTTCAGTCTGATTCGTTTGGTCGAGAAAACGAAAATGCTTTAATATATGCAATAGAAATGCATAAGCGGTTTAAGAAGTAATCGTAAGTCAGTTAATAGAAACGGAACTCCCAAATGTTCACTCAAATGAGGTTAAATGATAATCATTCTATTTTCCTTGTAGCTTAAATCGTATTTTTGGGGCCGTTTTGAAATGCGACAAGGTTATCTTTCCTACGTACCGAGAATATTGGTTGCGTAAATTAAGGTATTCAATAGCAACTTCATGGCAAACGTCGTTAATAATGGCGTTTTTGGCGTTTCCAAGTAGATTATTATTGTAAAAACATCAAAGTCAATGATTTCAAAGGATATTTCGCACATTTTATTTTCGAATAAATAGTATTTTGCATCGATTTATATACATAACACAAACCGGTGGACGTATTGACTTCCCGATCCCCGGGCAATGGTTTATGCCCATCTTTTGTTCCGTATTTCAGGACTTTTTTTCGCAAAAAATGAATTCCTCCTTCGAAAATTGTTTCAATGTCGCAGTATTGAGACAAGTTCAGGTACCCGGAAAGGCCGTTTTTCGAATTTTTGCGCCGGATTTTCGGATATTTAACATGATGGTTTTAAAGGAAAAATATTTAAAAAAAAAGAAGACATTTCACTCAAAAATGAACAATGAATGATACACGCCAACCAAATAAGACCGGAGTTAAGCTCTCGATGTGGACTTTCTTGACCACCAAATTGAGTTTCTCCCCACTTCTTTCTCTGTTAGTGATGTATATTTGTTTTAGCAGAAGTGCCATCTGTATGTCTATTGTCATGACGTCAGCGGCTCCCTCTTCCAGGACGTCGAGTCAGTTGTTGGTAAAGTGTATTCCGGGTTGGCGGTTACCTCCCTGGCGAGTGTGTGAGAAGAATATACTGTTATTTAGTTAAGACTAAGTGGTTATCATTATTCACCCCTAATCCACAACATTTTGGCGACAAGGATTTACGAACTTATTGCAATCCGCGGTGAATAGCTTTTTTTCTCAACGTGTGAAGTGACGCCGCTGGATTGGCCGACGCCGTTACGTGCATTGGCACAATCGGAGCGCCGCCGAACTTTTCCTCTGGTGACGCCGAGGAATGGGCTATTATTAAGGAGCAATTAGAATATTATTTCCTCGCTAATGCAATTTCGGGCGAAACTCGCAAAAAGGCTATTTTATTTACCACCCCGGGCGATTTCGTTCTTCGTACGGTTATTAAACTTTGCAAACCGCGGTCAACTAGTGCGTTAACCTTTGCCGACTCAATTACGCTATTGGATGCTCACATCAATCCTACGCGGTGCAAATGGGTGAAACGAGAGGTATTTCACAAGCGGGTTAAGCAACCGGGTGATTCATTTAAAGTATTTATGGCGGATTTGCGCCAACTCGCCGAAACTCGCGAATTCTCTAATCTCGACGAGTTGCTACTCGGACAGGTGTTGTTGGGGATGAGCGATTTGCGGCTGAAGGAAGCCTTGTTTGCTGCGGAATCAATCGATCTTCAAAAGGTCATCGACCGAGCCCAGGCAGCGGAAGCTGCGAAGGACCATGTGGCCCGTCTTCAGGGATCGACGCCTGGCATGGTGGGCGCCGTACATCGCACCGGATCGCTGAATCAACCCCCATCACACTCACAAGGAAGGATGCAGCACCCTCAATCATTCTCCTAGCCTAAGCATCAACCTCAGACCTCAGGTAAATGCTTTCGCTGCGAGGGAGTGCACGATGAAGCCACCTGCGCCCATAAGAAGACTACATGCAGGTATTGTAGGAAAGTGGGCCATATTGAGAAGGCATGTTTTTCCAAAAAGAATAAATTGAAGTCCCAGCACAGAGGCAATTCATTTGGTATGCAACGGCAGGAATATCAACCCCCTAGATACCATGCAAATCGAGGTCAGCAACGTGCGGCGACGCACACCTTGGGTTGGGTATCTGAACCATTACGTCAGCCGGCGCCTGAAATCAGTAATTCTCGCGCGGACACAGTTTTTCCGGAAGGGAGCGAAGAACAAAAACGGGTCCATTCCCTAATATTTAATGTGCTTTCAGCCCCGGCCCCTCCACCAGTGAATGTTGTGTTAAATATAGAGGGAAAATCGTTGGCTATGGAAGTAGATTCAGGAGCGGGATTTTCATTTATCGGCTATGACACCTACCAGGAAAATTTCCCGCAAATTGCTCTAAAGAAACCCAAAGTGATACTCAGCACTTGGTCTCAGGAGCAGTTACCGGTTGCGGGTGAAATGGAAGTTAACGTCCTATGGCCCCCAAAGTAAATTAAACTTCCGCTCATCGTGATGGCAGGCAGCGGTCCTTCACTTATTGGTCGTAACTGGTTCTCGCCTTGGGCATTTAATTAGTAGGACTCAATGCTATTGTGCCCTCCATGTTACCTCCTCCATTGCAGGAGTTTCAATATGTGTTTCAGTCCAACTTAGGAAAGTACAGCGGACCCCCAGCACGAGTGCAATTAAGGGAGGGGGCACAACCTATTTTCCGTCGAGCAAGACCAGTTCCCCTTGCATTAATAGAGAGGGTAAACGAAGAGCTTGACAGAATGGTGGCCAAGGGGATTTTGGAGAGAGTGGACTACTCTGAGTGGGAGACACCCACTGTCAATGTCGTCAAGCGGGACAATTCCATAAGAATTTGTCGTTATTACAGCACGACTGTCAATCTGCAGAGTATGAGGCAGATTTACCCTCTCCCTAGCACTGATGAGATGCTTAGCAAGTTGGCAGGTGGCAGTTGGTTTGCCAAAATAGATTTATCCGAAGCGTTTTTGCAGATTTCTGTTGATGAAGCATCTTCAAAGATTCTGACCCTAAATACACTTAGGGGTTTATATCGTGTTCTGAGACTGCCCCCTGGGTTATCCTCCTCCCCCGCCATTTTCCAAGGTACCATGGAGACTATACTTGCTGGCTTGGAGGGAGTACTGGTGTATATGGATGATGTGCTTTGTCAGGCATCGACAGAGAATGAGCTCTGGGCAAGAGTCAGAAGTGTGTTGACAAAATTTCGGAATGCGGGACTACAAGTGCATCCCAACAAGTGCCAGTTTGCTTCAAGAAGCCTCGAGTTCTTGGGCTATCTTATTTCAGGGGAGGGAACCAAACCAACGGAGTCAAAAGTGCAGGCTCTCCTGAAGGCCCCATCCCCAAAGAATGTTAGAGAGTTGCAGACCTACATAGGGTTCATCAACTATTACGATAGATTTTTTCCTCAGAAGGCAACTGCCTTTGCACCATTGTATAGTTTGTTAGGTGAGAAAGCGCCATGGCGGTGGACTGTCCAAGAGGAAGCTTGCATCACGTATGCCAAGAAAGTGATGTCATCAGGTATTGTACTGGCCCACTATTCACCGAATACCCCCATTGTAGTGTCCTGTGATGCTTCCCCATTCAGAGTGGGGGCAGTGTTGTCCCACATGTTGCCCAATGGTCAAGAAAGACCAGTTGCTTACGCATCTAGGACCTTGAAAGGGAGTGAGAGAAATTAATCTCAAATTGACAAAGAAGGGCTTGCTGTAATTTTTGGAGTTTTAAAATTTAGGCGTTACTTAATAATAATGATTTATTCGACGTTAAACACAATACAATGCAATAGTCTTCGTCAAAGTCAATGAAATACTAGAGCTAAATAATACAATTCTGAGTACTGCATTCAAGAAATTCGTTCATAGAGTAAAAAGCTTGGCTACATATCCATAGGTGGAGACAACGCTTAAAATTGGGTAATGAACAGTCTCTGGACTCTCGGGGTAGGTGGTTGAAAATGCACAGATTTACATGGTCAAAAGACTTGCTTGTTGTGGACAGCCTACATTGAGGCTGAATGAGATTATTTTTTAGCCTAGTGTTATGATGGTGAACGTCACTACCAGTTTTATGGCTGTCCAAGTTTATTTTTACATTTATAAGACATTTAAATATATATTGACCATACAATGTCATTATGCCTAGCTCCTTGAATAGAGGTTTACAATGTTCCATAGCTTTTGAATTCGTAATGATTCTAATTGCTCTTTTCTGTAAAATAAATAATTCTTTGGCGGAGGAAGAATGGCCCCAAACCTCAATGCCATAGTTTAAGTGGCAGTGAAAAATGGCAAAGTAAACTGCTCGAAGATATTCAGTGGGAATGAGAGTTTTCAGCTTTCTTAGCATGTATATAGCTTTAGACAATTTTACAGTAGTAGAGGAAGTATGACAGTCTCATAGTAGTCTGCAGTCCAGGTCAAAGCCTAGTAGCTTTAAAGTGCCGGTATGATACAAAGTTGGGCTTAGAGAGAATACCATCTGTTGGGTTTTTTCTGTATTGATGGCAAGCCTGAGAACCATTCTTCAGCCACGGAGAGGATAACCTCAGAGGGGTAAGTGGAGTTATTAAGATCATGTATCAGAGTAGTATCGTCAGCGTATAATACTGAGGCGCAAGGTAAATGGTGTGGAGGATCATTTATTAGACTTAAAAATAGAAGAGGGCCAAGGACTGATCCTTGAGGTACACCCCGTAATATGTTTAGAGGGCCTGACGATAATTTTACCTGTTTTTTGAAAATTTCATATTGCTCTTTGAACACTGCTTTCCCAAAAAATAAATGTGTAAAACTAAAGGCAAAAAGCCTGGTAATAAGTGGTTCACTAAGGAATTACCCAATTTACGAACTGAAGTAATCCAGTTACACTCCAAATACATTCACTCCGGCAACATTGAGGATAAAAAGGTCTGGCTTCTTCATAAGAAGGAGTACATTATCAAAATAAATCTATCTAAAATTATGGCAAAAGGTAATCTAATTCATAATGCTGACAATAAAATAAAGGCAGCCTGGAAAGTTATAAACAATGAAACTGGCTCTTCACGCCACAACTCAGAACTCCCTTTCAACTGCGATAGCCTAAACAAGCATTTCATCGACTCAATCAATCTAATCATCTCCTCTATTAATAGCCCATCCGCTGTTGCCACTGATCTTCTTAACAATCTCAGAGTCACAGCACCTGCTTTCAAATGGCAGTGGGTTACTCCCACTGAAATTTATAAAACCATCACTAGTCTAAAAAAATCCAACATCATTGACATTTATGGATTATCTACCAATCTTATTATACAATAGGGTGGTTTCCTATTATTTTTTATTGCCTTAATCGAAAGATTATTACTCCTGGAGTACATATTTCACGCTTTTAGATTTTTAAATTACAATATCTATTTTTCGCGATTAAATGAAAAGTGAAAATTTTCAAGCGCGCGAAAACGCGACGCTCAAGTATGAATGCCGGGAAACATCTCCGTACGTCGTATTTCTGGTTCCCCCTCCCGCCCGGTGAGGTGACCTTGAGGCGAGGCTTAGCGCTGATACGTCGCAGGCTGCTAGCGGGTAGCTGAGTACCTTGCTGAAAGGTAGCGCTTAGCTTAAAAAAGGTTTATTAATACCTTATCAAACGAAGAAAACTTTCCGACCTTAGTCGGTTTTAGTAGGTGATTATTAAGACATGTTTCCCTGAGCTCTGTGCCTCATGCATGCATTGGTAACCTCAGACGATGTATAACTCCTATCCTCTCGTATAGAAACTAGGTCCCTGTGACGTCACGTGGAGTGGAATCGCATGGGCGCCAATCTGGCCTTTTTCAAATGAGGATAAAATTTGACCCTTGCCATTCGTCTAAACCGGTATTTCAAAAACCAAATAATTTGTGTATTATGAATACACTAATGGTGGGTAACGAATCGCAATCAATGCCTTTCGTTTTCTTTGATGAAGGAAACTACCCTATTAGCAGCGGTACTCAGCGAACCCCTTGCAATAATATGCACCACTTGCTTCCAGTCTGGCTCCTTCCCAAAAGAACTCAAGAAATCTAAAATAATAGGGCGTCCCTTCGAATTAATCACTCATCATAAGCCCCTAGTAGGAATTTTTCAACCTAATAAGGCTGTGTCTGATGTGTTATCCCCTAGGATGCTGAGGTGGGCACTTCTTTTAAAAGGGTATGATTTTCACATTAAATATCGTCCCGGCAAAAATCATGCCAATGCAGATTTTTTTAGCAGATTCCCTGTAGACGTGGATGAAGAAGTGAGTTGTGAGACTGTATTTCCCGATCCCGCAGGAGTGTTACTCTTGGAGGAGGCCCCAGCTGGTTCTCCCCTAACAGCGCAGGCCATAGCAGATGCCACAAGTGAAGACAAGACCCTAAGAGAAGTGAGAGAGGGACTGCTCCATGGATGGAAGTCTCTGCACAGCTCCCCTGAGGCCAAAGTCTTTTTCAGTGAATCTGAGGGCACCTTCACTGTGCTCCAAGGATACATTCAGAGGGGAAGCAGAGTGGTCATACCTCCCAAGTTAAGACCATCGGAGCTGCAGTTGCTGCAAAAGATACACCAAGGTGTGGTCCGCACAAAGGCGTTAGCACGGAGCTATGTCTGGTGGCCCAAGTTGGACATGGAGATTGAAGAATGGGTGCTCTCTTGTCCTAGCTGCTGTGAGACGAGGCCAAATCCCAAGCAGGCTCCTGTCATCCCCTGGAATGTTCCGCAAAAGCCTTGGTCACGCCTGCACCTTGACTATGCTGGCCCTATTCATGGTTATACTTTTCTTATTCTTATAGATGCATTTTCCAAGTGGGTGGAGGTGGAGGAGACAAGAGGATCCGTGACCACCCAAACGACAGTGAACTGCCTGAGGAAGTGGTTTTCCACACATGGGATTCCCGATCACATAGTTACTGATAATGGACCATCCTTCACTTCGGACGAGTTTCGCCAGTTTGTTGTCGCGAACGGTATAGCCCACATCAGGACTGCTCCCTACAATCCTGCATTAAATGGCCAGGCTGAGAGGACGGCCCAGACCGTGAAAAACTGTCTTAAGAAACTACCACCAGCGGACTGGAGACGCGAGTTGGCAAACATATTGCTGATTCTGCATACCACTCCCAGCACTGTCACTGGGAGGACCCCCTCGGAGATGATGATGGGACGTAAGATTCAGACCATGTTGGACAAGCTCCATCCTTTGGCTTGCCCAGAGCCACCTCGGCGAGAACAGGAGACGATGGATTTGATGAATGATGGCTCTAAAAACTTTCGTTTCTTTTCAGAAGGAGACCCAGTTTACTATCGAAACTATTGTGTGGGAAAACGATGGCTTCCGGGTGTGGTCCAGAAGGTGATGGGGTTGCACAGTTACCTCATTATATCCGGTGAGGGAAAGCTAGAGAAGCGGCACATTAACCAGTTGTTTTTTTGGAGAGGATCACACGGGAGCCAACCACAGAACTCAGAAAGTGAGATGACTACTATCTCTTCACCGACGAGCATGCAGTGACTCCACAGACAGCTGTACAGGGTAGTGTATTGGGAGGGAGTGACTGTAGTGCAAGTGCAGGAGAGGATGCTCCTCCTCTTACTAGAGCAAGAGAAGCAAGAGTTAGGTCGAGGCCTAGATATTTGGAAGACTTTGAGTTCCAATAACTTTTGATTGTTCTGTGGATTTACCTGTTGTTCTGATTTTGAATTTTGAGTATTTAAAGTGACAATATTATTTAGATTGATTAATCAGGATCTAAAAGGGGAAGGAGCTGATGTATATTTGTTTTAGCAGAAGTGCAATCTGTATGTCTTTTGTCATGACGTCAGCGGCGCCCTCTTCCAGGACGCCGAGTCAGTTGTTGGTAAAGTGTATTCCGGGATGGCGGTTACCTCCCTGGCAAGTGTGTGAGAAGAATATACTGTTATTTAGTTAAGACTAAGCGGTTATCATTATTCACCCCTAATCCACAGCAGTTAGCGAAGACTGCGACGGCGGCGCAATGAAGATTGTCGTGTGTTTGGAACTGTATAGGGATTAATCATAAAGCGGTGGCCACTCACTAAGTAGGACTGCAGTTAAGGCCGCACATCACTCTGCCATCGTCCATCGTTGTCTGGCCTAAATTTTTCAAACTATCGCCATGAGTTTCAAGAGAACTCTAGAAGCCATCTTGAACTGCTACAAAGCTGATTGCATGGTGTATATATGAGTTCCAAATGGGTGTCCGACTGGTAAAAATTATTTCCAAAACAGATGAACGAGTGGTATAAATCAGTTCCAAATTTAATTCCAAATGAGTTCCAAAGGTTGAAAATTAGTTCCATAGCAGTTTCCGATGGAAATCCAAAGCAGTTCAAAATGTGTCACAAATTAGTTGATGACATGGTAGGACGCTATGACGTCATGAACTGCTGTGTACCGTGTTTCAATTCCACAGCAGTTAGAAAGCACATACAAATCAGGGGTACAAAGCAGATACATGACAGTTCGAAATGGCTTACACAGCAAAAATTTTTCCCTGAGAAGTTCAGGAGCCATTGCCGACCTCTTTTTAAAAAGCGAGAATTGCTTACCGTTCCATCTATTTATATTTTCTGTACATTGGTTTTTACAAGGGAAAAATTTATCTTTGTTTGTGAAAAACATGAGCTACCATGAACATAATACTAGACATGTAACTGATCTGCATGCTATTCAACTAAATTTTATAGTCTCTCCTTTGGGTTCCAGACTTATAAGTATTAAATTGTACAATGGCCTTCCGGTGCATCTAAAAAAAACACTTCAACAATGTCTGCATTAAAATGCCAACTAAGGAAATTCCTATCGTCAAAGTGTTTTTACAGTGTGGAAGAGTACTTATTGTAGTTTTAATAGGTTAGTGACTTTTTCGTGTACCATTTTCATCTTTCTTTGTTTTTTACCTGTCCAATACATTCTTGTAGTGTCTCCAGGATGGAATAAATTATAATTATTATCAAGAACATTTGTTCCTTTACTAAATATACCATAAATTGTCATTTCTTGATCTAATGGGTGTAACTTATGTATATCGCATGTCATTTGTCATCACCCGCAAGTCCACACCAGTGTGGACTGCAGCGGCGGTCTCTGCTTGCCTCGTGCCTATTAAACATCTATGTAGAGTACATACGCATTATCTGTATTGTACCATGGAGTCAGAAGTGGTCCGCTACTATAATGGAGATTAGACCTTTCGTAATCGTAAGACTTTTGCTAATAAGGGAAATATAATTGCATCTGAAGTTGAAATAAGTAATCGGAAATATAAGTGTCAGAAGTGTGGGTTTACGCATGAAAGAGCTAAGTGCCCGGCGTACAATAAGGTGTGCAACTACTGCGGCATGAATAATCATTTCGTGATCGGCTGTCGAAAGCGGGGGAACGTCCGCCAGTTGCATGAACAAACGAGGAAGCGAGACAGCGAGGAAGAGTCGGAGTCGGAGCTGTTTGTCGATGTGCTGCACAAAGAAGAATGGACAAAGGATGGCCAAGTGTGGAGAGAAAAAATCAAGATTGAAGACGCCGAAATCTGTTGCAAGTTGGACACAAGGGCGCAATGTAATGTATTGCCGTACAGATTGTTCAATCATTTGCCTATAAAAGAAAAGTTCGAAAAGACAAAATTTAAATTGTTACCTTACTCTAATGAGAAACTAGAAATAGTGGGGTCAGTGATACTAAATTGCATAGTAAAGGGGCGTAAGGTAAAAGAAAAATTTGTTGTTGTTAAAATTGATGATGTACCAATTTTGTGATTAAACACTTATGTATGGCTGAACCTAATAAAGAGGGTTGACTCCTTCAAGTTGTATGAAAGAACTGAAGGGTTTACTAGGGAAATGTTTTTTTAAACTTATGAGCAAGTCTTCAAAGGATTAGGCAAGTTTCCCACAGCTGTAAGATTGGAACTTGAGTGTAACTCAGTGCCCGTAATAAACTCAGTACGGAGAATTCCCGAAAGCAATAAGCCTAAATTGAAAGGAGCTTTAAGTAGCCTTATAAAGCAGGATATTATTGAGTGTGTGGATTATCCTACAGATTGGGTATATAACATAGTAATTGAAGAAAAAGCCAATGGCAACCTTCGAATTTGTTTAGATCCGACACAGTTAAACAAATGTATGAAGGTAAATCCGTAACCCATCCCATCAAGTAGTGAATTAGAACTACTTTTAAGGGGAAAAAAGAACTATACCGTCTTAGATATGAAGGATGGATTCTTTTAATTGGAGTTAGATGAAGAAATTAGTCTGTTAACAACTTTTATCACACCTTTTGGAAAATTTAAATTTAAAAGATTACCTTTTGGCGTTAGTGTTAGTCCAGAAATATTTCAGAAAGAAATTGTAAAATGTTTCGGAGACATACAAAACGTTGGTATTGTAACCGGTGCCGTTTGCCCGATTACATTTGGACGTGGGAGATGGGAGTGCGACGGTAAAGGAAGGCCGTTTTTTGTTAAATATATGTTCGTCTGTATGCGTGAGTGGTTGTAAGAGGGTTTTGAGTGTGTGATATGAGTCATTTGGGTCCCCATTTGATGTTTCCCCATTTTCTTCCCCACAAAATTCTCTCCCTTCCCTCCTTAAGTGTGCCAAACAGACGGTCAAGAAGAAAAAGAACGTGGTTTTCCCCTCCCCTCCCCCCCCCCCCCGTGTCCTTGGTGAAGTGACCGTCCAACCCCATGTGCATCACTCCTTTTTCTTTTTTTCCCCTGGTGATCCCTCCCCTCAAAGACGTGGTGTACCTAAGAAAAAGGGCATCTTTTTTAGGGCTTTTCCACGTAAGCAAAATGCTCCTAAGAGTAGGCGGAGTGTGGGAGACGGCATGAGAGACGGAGTGGGTGGACAGATCCTGAGAGAGAGAAAGAGGGTGTCAGATACGAGTAGGAGTTGTACGGTAGACTCGTTGGTACCAAGGAAAGGATCGCCCAACTGTTGCCAAGAGGTCATCTCCCACCCGTGAACCTGCCAGAAAGGGTGCAGGGCAGCCTACGCCGCGGAACGGAATCGCCACCATCAACAGATCGAGAGCCCCAAAAATTCAACAAATTGTAAGAGAAAAAGCCACGAAATCCCGCCCCCCCCCCCCAAAGAACAGAAGAAAAGTCCCACCCCACCAAGTAAAGAAGAGAATTCACGAAAAAGGTTTATAAAGTTCCCTCGCACAAGTAGAGAAGATGACAGTACTACCCCCTATTACAGTGTGAACTTCAGTGCAACATTTATTTTGTTGTTTTATATTTCCATTCCCCCCCCCCCTTTCCTTTTTTGTTTCTTTTTTTGTTCCCTTTTCTTGTGGTTTTCGCATGGGTTATGAATGTGAAAAGCGTGTGACGTGATTTATTATGTCTAGGTTAAGGACTTTTTCTGTTGTGGATATTTGAGAGGCTGCGGCCTAGTGAATTATGCGTTATATTTCATTGAAATCCAAGGAAAAGAAGTTAATTCTTCCTTTTGCTATCGACTTGATTGTATTTGTAAATGATCATATTTAAAAACTTATAAAATTTATGTTGAGTGAACTACGCAGTCGAACGGCTTTCTTTATCCGAACGCTCCTATCTCAGGTCTCGTCATCCCTAAATTTTCCCCTCCTACCCTTTCCCAAACCCCATTCCCTCGCCCGAGGTGCATGGGATATCCCCGCTACACCTCTGCCCTCCCCTTTTACCCTCCAATTCCCCTTTCCCCGAATGTGCCCCGAAGGCTGGTCGCCGATCACCCGATTAATAGAGGGAAGACGGGCGATATGACATCACGAGGGGTTACATCATTGGCGCCCAAACAGGGACCTGAATGACACAAGCAGAGTGATTTGTAAATTCTTTTCGATTTGCATAGAACGCGGAGAGGTCTTGGAGCGATTTTTTTTAATTTGTGAATCAGATTCCCAATTTAGTATACGTCCCTTTCATTTCTGCTCATGTTCTTGTAGGGAGTCCTGATTTAATTGTGTTTTTGGTGGGCGTCAGTCAGTTGGCCACCGTGTTAGATGAAGTGTGTGTTATTTGTGTTGCGGTGGTAGCCTTGACTGTGATTTGCCTTAAGCCCTGTACACACGGCGACATTTCTGGCACCATAGATGGCGTGAAATACTGTGCCAAATCTTGCCGGATGGCCTGGCGGCAATCGATGGCGCAGTGCCTGCAAGCAATGTGTACACACGAAGCCCTCACTTGTGCCAGTGGTGGAAACAGTTGAGCCCGAGTGACCGCAGTTCTTCCAAAATGGCTGATATTCGAGACGTTCAGGATGTGTTAGGAGTAATAGCAGTGGTCGAAGCAGTGAGAGTGTTTAGGAGAGAAAGAGAAAGAAATAAAAGGTGGAGGAATAGAAGGTGGTGGACGAGGCCGTGGATACAGCGGAGAGATGAGGGTGGAAATGAGATTCACAGTATGCTGTGCAATGAGTTGCGAGTGCGAGAGTTATTTGCAATTTTCAGGATGGGATAAAGGATTAACTGGAGTGGTGAGGCAGTGTACTGGCCTTCCACATCCAAATCTCGGTAAAGAATTAAGGGGCATTCCTAAATTCAAGCCCTGCGTGTAATGTGGATTACACTAGTTGTGCAGTACACCGTCCGTCGGATGGGACGTTAAGCCGTGGTCCCCTTGGCGCCTTTCGTTAAGAGCAGGCTAATGCCGACGCCGGGTTTCTATCCACCCTTCATCCTCAGTTCCTAATCCCAAGCTGATCCATTCCTGATTTAAATATTTTAAAAAACTCTTTTAAAAATATATTCCATAGTAGTAACGAAGATAAGAAAACGAACTTTAAAAATTTTAACAATAAAATTCTTAAAAATTAACACAAAAAAAAGTTCCGTGAGCGAGCATCGATCTCGCTACCTTCACCTCCACAGTCGGACACCGTAACCACTGGGCTGTCGCCATATTGTTTACTTAGGGCGTTCAAAACAAATTATATAGCGTACCTTCATTTTTAACGATTTTTAATTGCTTTTTTCTCGGAATTTTACGAGAAGTGCGTCGTCTCGCTTCGGCATATTACATTTGTACCCATAAACTACCGATTCGCAAAATTTGAGCTCGATCGGCGATGCAAAGGTCGTGTATTCCCCTTGTTAGTTATTCAAAACACCTTAGTATGAAATTATGCCTATCAATTTCTAATACAAATCATTTCTCTGAAACTACATTTAAATTAATTATTATAAGAATAATAAGAATTATATCTCACCACGTTAATATATACCGAATACATATACAAAAATTATCACTGGCCATCACAATAAAACCACGCTATGGAAAACAGAAGCATCAAAAAAGACTTCGTGACCGTGTATTTATGCATAGTCTAATCAAGATTTGCAATAATTTGTTTGTCTATAACAAAAAATAGGTGCTTTACACTTAACTGAAGGTCTTTTTGATGTATAAACTTTAATCTTTAAGTATTCTGTCCTCCCAACTTCTCTCTTCTCAAACGAAACACAGCGGAATTTCGCCAGATATTGCTGCCAGATCGCTTGGAAAATAGAACGTGTTCTAATCCTTACCAGGGCCAGCAAATTGTATGCGATTATCTCGCATACCAGCAGATGGTATGCGATGTCATTGTACACACGGAGAAATGTTCACCTTGCCACCACTTGCGCCATTTCCGGCGCCAGAAATGTCGCCGTGTGTACAGGGCTTTAGCGTGATTTACATGATTATTACTCTTTTAGCGAAGCGCGAAAACATTGCTATTTGTTCCTTGTGTATTTTTTAGTGATAATTACTGTCGTACGCGATGGAACCGGAGGGTAAAAGTTTTAGAGAATCGCGAACCCCCTAGGTACGATGAGGACGGTTCAGATGCCAGTGAGGTGAAACTCATTTATGTTTCTAACTGGGATGAGGAGCCGCAAGTGGAGAAAGCGGAGGACATAATAGAGAGCAAGGGTGGAGGCACCGAAATTACAAGCCTAAATGAGCTATTTGAAAAACTAGAGAGGAAACTTGATGAGAGGTTTGAAACAGCTGAGGAATCTAGGAGGGATGATAAAAAGCAAGCTGAGGAATTTAGGAGAGAGGATAAAAAGCAAGCTGAGGAATTTAGGAGAGAGGGTAGAAGACAAGCTGAGGAAGCTAGAAAGGAGGATATCAAGAAATTTGAAAGACTAGATGGGAAACTTGACGAGAAATTCGAAAGAATAATGAAGGACATGAAAGAGCGTTTCGATAATGAGAAAGATGAAAGGGGGAAACTAGAAGGGAAGTTGGAGGCAATAAATGGGAAGCTTGAAGGAATTGGGGATAGAGTGGACGAACGCGTTCAGGAAGTCAAAAGGGAAGTAAACGAGATGGTAGATGTTGTGAGGGAGCAAGTTGTAATAATTTCCCGAGATGTACAGGAGGAGAAGATCTACCACGTAAAAAGAATAAAAGATCTTGCCGAAGAAGTAGCGGGGATCCGTCAAATGAAGATAGGCGGTACGGGTTCTTCGACTAATTTTCCGAGTCCCCCGGCTAATTTACAATTCCGTGGCAAGTCACATGAACACCCCATAGCATTTATGAGGGGAGTTGAAAACTATAATTCCGTTCACGCCATCCCGCCCGAGATACCATCGCGGTTTTTCTATCAGATGTTGGATGAAGGGGCAAAGGGATGGGCAGATATGATTTTTCCTTTTCCGGAGGAGATGGAAGAATTCAAACAACTATTTGTCGCGCGGTATTGGAGTAAGAAGCATCGGATAAATTATAAAATTAAAGTTATGTCGGGAATGTATAGGAGGACGCCGGGAAGTAGCATGCAAGAGTATGCGACCCGGAAAATCGCAGCGATCAAACTGTGTGAGCCGCCAGGGAATGAGGAGGAGATGGTGGCATTATTGATAAGACATTTCCCACTATATGTTCAGGATTTGCTCCGTAGTGTGGAAGTTGCCACTTATGAAAAGCTCTTAATTATGCTCGGACGATTCGACCAGTCCCAAAATCATTTAGGAAGGGCAGAAGAGACCCACCCTAACGTAAACGCGATAAGAAATCCGTCACGGTTTAGCAGGGGGTTTAGCAGGTGGCACCACGGTGGAAACCGAGGACGAGGGAACACTCAAGCCGAGAGACAGGAGGGAAATGAGAGAGAAAGGGGCGAGGGGAATCGAGATGAGGATAATATGCCCCAATCTCTTATGGATTTTTCCTTTCCACCTCCGCGGGCGGAAAACTTACAGAGTTTGGGTCGAGCGACTTCCCCCACCCAGACCCGCCGAGTATAAGAGTGGAAGTCCCCATTTTATCAACACTACGGGTAGGAAGTATCCCTGCCCACGAGTTGAATTATGAGGAGAAGGAGAGGCCCCATTTGTGTCCTGAAATTGAAGTGCTTTGCGGGAACCATGCAATGCTAGCCCTAGTTGACATGGGAAGTCAAATATCCGTAGTTTCTGAGGAAAAGGTCAGAGAGATGAGATGTTTGGGAATAGAGTTGCCCACCTTACCCCGCGGTAAAACCTTTATAATCGGGGCCGACCAACGCAAGTCCGCTCCGATAACACGACAGATATTGATGACTCTGACGATAGGCAATCAAAAATACGACTTGGTATGTTCGGATGTCCAAAAACTGATTCGCCCCGTGATTCTCGGAATAGATATATTGAGGAGATTGCAGGCTGTGATTGACGTAAAAAGGGGTGTAGTAGTGTTTAAGTTCCCAGATGAATGTGTGGAGAGTTCAATAAAGGCGAGGATAACTTAGTGTGTGGGACGTTTGCGAAAGAGGAGGCAACAATCGGGGAAGAGATAGAGGGGTGTGTAGGGCGTGAAGGTTTGGGAGGAGACGAAAGGAACAAGGTGACGAAAGGAACAAGGTGACGAAAGTAATTAAGCAATATAGCGCATTGTTTATGCCATCATTAGCCCCTGTGAGATACGTCGTGTTTAGAATCAAGTTGATTGATGAAACGCCTTTTCAGCAGAAAATTTACCCGATCCCTCAGGCATACGAAGCAGAGGTGGCCGCTGAGATTGAAAGCATGCTTCAAAAAGGTATCACAAGGAAAGCCCCTAGTCCTTTTCTAAACCCGTTAGTGGTCGTCAAAAAGAAAGACGGGAAGGTAAGGGTGTGTTTAGACGCCCATAAATTAAACGCGAGGACGATAGCCGAAAATGATCGACCCCTCCCAGTAGACCGTATCATAAATAAGTTCGGGGGGGCCGTTTGGTTTTCGAGCACAGACTTTACGTCATCCTATTGGCAGATGCGTCTCCACGAAGACGACCAAAAATATACAACTTTTCTTTTCAAATCTAGAACCTATGTATTTTGTCGAGTTCCATTTGGACTCAAGAACAGTGGCGCAGCGTTAACTAGATGCGTGGAAGAGGTATTAGGAGACGATATGGTGAGCTGCGTTACCGTGTGTTTTTCCCAGGTCATTAGATGACCATGTGGTTCATTTGAGGGAGGTCTTCAACCGTTTCGAGAAAGCAAATTTAAGGTTCAATATAACGAAATCTAGTTTCCTTAAGAAAGAAATCCATTTTTGGGATACGTTATTGATACTAAGGGAACGAAGGCTAACCTAGACAAGGTGAAGGCGATAGTGGATTACGAACGGCCGAAAAACGTTCTGAGTCTTCGCGCATTCCTTGGAATGTGTAACTATTACGCGCACTTCGGAAGTCATAAAGTAGGGTTGATTGCGAGAGAGACTTTCTTTTGGAGAGGTATGAGACAGCAGATTCATCGCGTTGTTAGTCAATGTGATCTATGTCAAAGAACTAAGTATTCAAATCGAGGTTTCGCAGATCCCAAGCAGAATATTATTCCGTCGAAACCACGCGAGATCTATGCCCTTGATTTATATGGCCCGGTGCCTAAAACCTGGTGGGGAAAGAAATTTGTATTGGTAATTATTGATGTCTTCTCTAAATTTGTTCAAGTATACCCCATAAATCCCCCTATCTTAACAAATTCTCCTGGATGGACATTAAAACAAGAATAAAGTTTAAATTGGCCTGCTTCATGTTTTCCCTGTTTCAGAATAACGAACCGCAATGCATCATAGATTTCTATCCAAGGAGAACAACTTTACCTAATGTCATTACCAGAGCCGATCCGAACTATCTCCATACATCCCATTATAGGTCCGCAACCTTTCAAAAATCATTTACTGTTGCCGCTTCACAAATATGGAATAGCCTCCCCAAAACACTCAAAGAATCTTCATCCCTGCAAATTTTCCGAAATAAACTATACTTAGTATTAACCAGCTCATCTTAATTGACTACTTATACATAAACATGCCTTGTAAGTCCTGCATTGTTGTTTGTACATTTTTCTTCCATTGTATTTGATTAACTTGAAAATTTTTTAAATGTTCATTTCTGTTAATTGTTTCAAATTATTTTCTTCTATTGTATCAGATTGACCTGAAATGTTTGTATATGTTAGTTTTTGTTACGGAGAGACGACTCACTATTTTTTTTAACTACCGCCATTGTATAAGTGTATGTCATTTGTTTAGTGGTTATAATCGCTTAAAGGTGGCGTTGGGGGTTTACCTCAGAAACCCATAAATACCGGTGTCAAGGTGGCAAGCTCCCTCTTTGCTATCCTACTGCTGATTACGTCGACCGTGAGCAAGAAAGTTGTTGGAGAACGTTGTGACGACTGGAGAGGAAGGTCGGTGGTCATACCGACGGAACGACACGTAATTCAAGAGCAGGCGGCCGGACGACTTGACGTACGGAGGCGTACACAGACATCAGCCATTTGGAAACGAGTATCCTGAGCTGATTGTCGGCATCAGTAACGACCCATCCGTTATGCGACGTCTACTAGTTGCCGAGCCGATGTGCATCAAAAAGAATTAAGTATTACGGCCACGTTCCCATTCCCTCCATCATCTCAATAGTAATTGTTGAGTGTTTGTCTTCTGTCACCTCAGCCCCGTCACAAATTAGTCCATTTGTCTCCATCAGAAGGTGAATAGATTTTGATTTCAAAGTAATCGTGAAAATCGTCACCTGGTGTCGAGCAGGGCAGTGTGATTTCTAGTTCTCAATGCTCAAATCTACGAGCAAATAACTTCTCACGAGTCGAAAGAAACTGAATTCTGTGATAGAAAATTTCTTCACGTCATATTTCTTACGCGGAGTTCAAACTCCCCATTGTATCATTGATCTCCCGTCATTTGTCCAGTTTAAAGACAGTTACTTTGAACGACGAGGAGCTTGTAAATAGTGTTTATAAGGGTTAATATTGCTTTAATTGTTGTACTTTGTCAATAGGTTTATTACTTAGTGCTTTATTTTTATTCATTCTTGTATCACAAATAATAAGTCATATCATCCCTCAGTAGTTTTTAGAAGGTTATTTTTGATTTGAGGAATATTCTTGTTACGTGTGTAAAAGGTTATTCAATTTCTTTTTATTTTTGTAAATAAATTGTTTATGCCATGTAAAATAATTCAGAGTCGTCTCTCGACACGCCATCCCCATATTTCAGAATTCAAATCCCGTTTATATAACCATCACCGCGAACGCAAAAAGTTACTAAAGGTCCCTCCCTTTGAAGATATTTTCTCAGTAGTCTACTCACTGGTAGCTAGGTCACGGTTTTCTGTTGGAGCCCTTAGTCGCTCTGATTGTTCGGGGTGTCCTTGTCTCCTTCCCAACGAAGACCTAAAGGGGTCGAAAATTTGAAACTAACGTGTGAGTTTTCTTTTATTTGTGTCTATGTTTTGGTGGCCTATCATGGCATTTATTTATATATATATGATGTGACGGTACGACCTGCACCGTCGTTTTTTTTATTATTTTCATCGCGGTCGGTCCCTGGTCTGAGCCATTGCTCATTTAAAATAAGCGGGCACAGCACTGCTAGAGCGGCGTCCCCATCAAATACTAGGGTTTTCGAGTGTCATTTTTTTGTATGTCACGTGAACGCCGGTATATAACGGGTGCTCACGAGGAGAACGGGGAGAATATTTGTGTTGGGAGTGCGCGGAAGCGGAGACCTTCCGAGCCTAGTCGAGGCCAGCGCACAGCGAACGAGAACGGGAGACATCGAGAGACGAGGTTTCATCGAGGCACGCGATTCATCGTGGGAATCACCACCCGCTGTTCTTCGAAGCCGCAGGTAGAGAAAGACCTGTTGGGCTCACGACGGCCGAAGCGGTGATTCGACAGAGAACCACACCATTGACATCAACTCCCTTGAGTCTGAAGTGACCGCTTTAAAAGATAGGGGCACGACCACGCAATCAGCGGCCGTATCAACCCACTCTCTCACAAAACCCACCTTTTCTGCCCTTAGCAACGAGCACCCTATTGCCTTCCTAAAGGAAGTTAATAATTATTTTTCCATAGTCTCTGTGCCAGAGGCGTTGCAACCACAAGTGTTTTATTAAATATTGAGCGGTGATGCCAAGATATGGAGTAACTCGCTATGGCCAGTTCCGTCAACACTTGCGGAATTTAATGAAAGATTTTTGGCTAACTTTTGGGACACTGACACCCAGTATAATTTCCGCATGCAAATCATTACAGACAGGTATGTGAGGGGAAAGTCGATGAAACAGTTTGCGATTGAAAAAGTAGCGCAAGCGCGATTGTGTTCCCCACCGATGAGTGAAGAAGAAATTCTTCAGGTCCTAATTAGACAGTTTTCCATTCAGATTCAGAATACGTTAAAGTCAATTGATCATTTAACGGTTGAACGACTGATTGTATTACTAGGATGGTATGACCAGTCTTATCAGACAGGCACGCTGGCTACTCAAAACTCGTTCCATCCAGGTGCATTGCAAGGTTCCGAAAATACGAGGCCGCGAGCAGCTGATAAGGGTTATCGAATAAATTCCGTCACGTTTGAGCGAGGACGCAAGGTTGGGAAAGAGCGACACAAGGAGAAATCCCCCAGTCCGCATCCTCCCAGCGCACCTCGAGTAGAAGGTCAAGACTTCGCGTTAAACTCGCGTCGCACAGTGGTCCCAAATCGAAAAAAGCTGGCCAAAAGTCATTTTTTCAACTTTTTACGAGGAAGTTTTGAATTATGTATTCGAATTCTAAAGGATATGGCCTATAATATTTCGTGCCTGATAGGTCTGTGTGATTAATATGTTGACCTGTGTAACCCGTCAAACATGGGCATGTTCAGCCTAAAACGCCCGAGGCGCAGAAATAGTCGATTTTAGGGTAATTCAACTTAATAAATGACTACTTTAATTTCATGGGATTCATCTGTCAATTTTAAAACGGTAAGTTTGCATATTATTTCACAATATTATAGTATTTTTTGTTCGTTTCAGAATTTATTATAACAATATTTAATTATTTATAATGTTAGCTATTTTTGGGCCTATTTTTAGTCAAATGTGTCGATATAGTTTTGTGCCCCTCCGTGCCCCTTGAAGATTCCTATGCTGAATCCTTAGGAAGAGTATGTACAACAAGATGGAGAAAAAAAATCTTGCCTATACTTGCCTATCCGACATCTAGAGGGTTTTAAGTTGAGCGGTGCACCGCTCCGCTGAGGGCGGCTGGCCGGAGGCCGGCGGGAGACAGTGGCATTATCGCTCAAATATTCCTGTATCGGTGGTCAAACTTGCATGGTGTATACTTAGCATAATTCTACATCCTATCGATTACATAAATCAAGTGATTCACGCCTATCGTATGCATACTTCTCGTTTGTGAACTCACCTTCAAATATTCATGAAGCCAATGAGAGCGGGTTTTCATGCTCTTAATGAGAAACATTATGAGTGATCAAAAGCGCCTACTTAAGTCCTTATGCGAGAACCTTAAAGTAACCACAAGATGCTTTTCTCTGCAAAACTTTCCTCATATTTTTATAGAGAAGATATCCCTTACGTGCTGTACAGCGTTGTCAGCACGTTATTTCGAAATTAGGTATTGGCGCTAAGAGAAATAAATGCTCCCTAATGCCAAGAATTGTTCACAGAATCATTTCAACAGCCCTTAAACGTAGATAGGATAGAATTCGGAGGGAAAAATTCGTCTAAACCCACCAATGGAGCGTGAATCTTGCAAGTTCATTTTTTTATAATAATGGAAATGAGGATGACGGCCTCCCTGATGCATGCATGTGCATGGATGTGGTGAATATTTCCCACTCAGTTTTACTTAATGATTTTCTTAGTGAAAAATTACTGTGCTCCGAACTGAGTTAACACGGCTAACTCGAGAAACTTCTCCTGTCCAGATAATTAAAGCACTTGGTTTGCCAATGTTTGTCATTCAAATTTCAGGATACGCCGGAAACTCAAGAGGCAAGTCTTGTATATCTTTTATTCAATGTCAACTCATAATTTCCTGTTTATTATTGGTTAAAAATAAACAACTTTAAGAAATCACATTCATCGTTTCAGCCGTAAATACTCCTGTTAAATTTGAATCCTGGGTGCGCAATTTTTTTTTGTACCTTGCGGTGTACAATAAAAATATTGAGAGAAAAGAATATTAATAAGGGAAGAAGGAGTATGTCGTGGAATGTTTGAAAACAAGATTTTGACTGAATGAAATCGAGCTTGCAAAAAATATTCTGACGCGTTTTGTGCGAAGAATATTTTCCCGAAATACCTGAGAAAGTGGAATCAAAGCTCAAGGACAGATGAGCATTTCAAAGAGATGTTCAAAAGCAGGTTGCTGAAGGAAATGAAATTCCCTCCAGAAGCATATCATATGTCCCTCTCGCATCTAGTGAGTGCAAATGATTACCGTGCATAGTCGGCGAATATATGCAGTGTATAAAAATAATCACTCATTAATCTCAATCATCATATTTTTAAAAGTGAAGTTTTAATTTAGGATTTCAATTAAGACAAAATGGAATTACGTGTAAATATAACATTATAATCAACAAGTAAGAAATATTGGACCCGTTTCCATAATTTTGAAAAATCTACGAACAAATGCTTTATGTGTATGAAATGTAATTATTAATGTGATTTGTAATTTTCACGATGAAAGACTTATTATAAAATCTTTCAGTGATATTAAAATCTCTGTCCTGCGGCAATGAGATTAATAATGAAGCCATCAGCCAGTATTGCATTGAAATAGCTGAGCTGTGCATCGATTATGGTTTGTATTATATTCTGCTCATGGTACATAAAGTGCTGATTTATGGAACAGCAATTTCCAAAGAATCCTTTCTTACAATTGAAGTTTTAACGGAGGAAGAATTGGAGTCCAGGAACATAGACATGAGGAAATTCCGAGAGCATTGTACAATAAAATACCCAAGAATGTTAAATTATGATGATATCTTTCGAAGACTCCTTTAAATATCTGAATCATACATTTCAATTACATCATGAGTTACAAAAAAACGAGGTCAGCCAATCAGATGAGGTGTAAATTTGCTAATTTTAATTGATTCGCAGAGCGACAATGAGTCCGATGGGGTGACATCGGACAACGATTATTTTAAAATTTGTTCTATGTGATACATGGAAGCGATTTTACTGCAATTCGAACATAATTTGCCTCGATGTTCTTAAATTTTATTTCATCTTATGTGACTTATCAAATACATGGAAGCCAAAAATGAGTGAGTGTGAGTATTTTTTCCCGATTTTGGTATCTCACCAACTATGCTGATGGTCGCGGGTTCGAATCTCACCAATTTCATGTGGTAAATTCTATAATGGGTTTTTACAACAATTAATACATCTTTTACCTTAAAATTATACTATTTTAAGCTCTCCATGAACACCAAGTTATCGCCAATCGCAATGACATCTATATCGAGATTTTCTAAAAATTGTTTAAACAAAAACAGCTCAAATAATGATAAAATGAAGATACACCGTAAAAATAATGCCAAAATCAGATTCAGACGATCAAAACCAGTAACAAACATCCACTTTTGTTGCTGTTTTAGCTAAAATTACGACGTTATTAGTTTTGGCCAGCTTTTTTCGATTTGGGACCACTGTGCGTCGGCTGGTGTGACTCACCTCCAGTCCTCAGCCGAGACAGATGGAGAGAGGGTAGTGGGTAAGATAATTACCACGTGTGAATTAGTAGGTGAAAGTTTTGAGAGCGATGTGCAAGGCAGCACGTACTATGAAAGGCGGGTATGTCCCGTTGTTGAGTGGTGGGTTAATTATTTTGATTTTTTTTTCTCGTGCAAAAGCTCGAACTCATTTTTCATTTTTCTTGCATTCATCTTTCACCCAGCAAGAAAAAGGAAAAATTCGTTCGTGCTGGGGGGCGATGTGACGAAAAGCCTCGTCACGGCGCATTCTGCGTCCGCGTCTTCTTCCCGATTCATGTTGGCGCGCGGCAACAGCGAGTGATGAGCGACCTTCTTTTTTTTGTCTTGTGTCGTCTGCTAGAATTTAGCATGTCTTTTGTTGGGTAATGGGTATATAAGGCCCGGTATTGTGGGAACTCGGGTCGATTCCTGAGAAAGCGGTGGTTGATCCGCTAGAGAGGACGGAGGTCAGCTGTGACAGTGCCGAGGTGGGGCAATAAGACGGGGCCGCGGCATACGAGGGCTACGGCATTCTGGAGGTCGGGCAACGCGACCAGGGGAAAGGCGTGCCGGAGAGGAAAGCGTGGAGTACAGCGAGGCACAAGAAAAGTGTCCTCGTTTTTTCGTCAGGACATCACGACATCGTCCAAGGATTCGCAGGACGTGGTTCCCCGCGATCGACGCATCGTGACCCGGCGACCAGGATTCGGACTCGCCGTCTTTGACACTTAAGTACTCTAAACCCTCTCCCGGGACGGGGAAATAATCCCGACCCTCCCCCGCTCCAGCCAGCCCACGCGCCCTAATAACGAAGAAAGTGCGAAAAATCCACAGAGGAAAAATCATTCGCCTTGACCGGGATTCGAACCCGGATCCCTCGATTTCCGGCCGAGTGCTTTAGCCAGTTAAGCTACCGAGGCGTCATTCTCCCCTGTGGAAATTTGTGGACTATACCGGACAAGGTGGTATGGACTGCTGAGCATATGATGCGACTAGCAGTCCAGGTCATGCGCATGGCGCCACAGCCGGAGAGCAAAGCCCGAACTTTGAACACTAGAGGTGTTCGCTCTGGACTTATGAAAGTATACCGGGACTAGCCACGGTGATAACTTTTTACGGAGTCACCCGCAATGCACAAATAGTGCGAAAAATCCACAGAGGAAAAATCATTCGCCTTGACCGGGATTCGAACCCGGATCCCTCGATTTCCGGCCGAGTGCTTTAGCCAGTTAAGCTACCGAGGCGTCATTCTCCCCTGTGGAAATTTGTGGACTATACCGGACAAGGTGGTATGGACTGCTGAGCATATGATGCGACTAGCAGTCCAGGTCATGCGCATGGCGCCACAGCCGGAGAGCAAAGCCCGAACTTTGAACACTAGAGGTGTTCGCTCTGGACTTATGAAAGTATACCGGGACTAGCCACGGTGATAACTTTTTACGGAGTCACCCGCAATGCACAAATAGTGCGAAAAATCCACAGAGGAAAAATCATTCGCCTTGACCGGGATTCGAACCCGGATCCCTCGATTTCCGGCCGAGTGCTTTAGCCAGTTAAGCTACCGAGGCGTCATTCTCCCCTGTGGAAATTTGTGGACTATACCGGACAAGGTGGTATGGACTGCTGAGCATATGATGCGACTAGCAGTCCAGGTCATGCGCATGGCGCCACAGCCGGAGAGCAAAGCCCGAACTTTGAACACTAGAGGTGTTCGCTCTGGACTTATGAAAGTATACCGGGACTAGCCACGGTGATAACTTTTTACGGAGTCACCCGCAATGCACAAATAGTGCGAAAAATCCACAGAGGAAAAATCATTCGCCTTGACCGGGATTCGAACCCGGATCCCTCGATTTCCGGCCGAGTGCTTTAGCCAGTTAAGCTACCGAGGCGTCATTCTCCCCTGTGGAAATTTGTGGACTATACCGGACAAGGTGGTATGGACTGCTGAGCATATGATGCGACTAGCAGTCCAGGTCATGCGCATGGCGCCACAGCCGGAGAGCAAAGCCCGAACTTTGAACACTAGAGGTGTTCGCTCTGGACTTATGAAAGTATACCGGGACTAGCCACGGTGATAACTTTTTACGGAGTCACCCGCAATGCACAAATAGTGCGAAAAATCCACAGAGGAAAAATCATTCGCCTTGACCGGGATTCGAACCCGGATCCCTCGATTTCCGGCCGAGTGCTTTAGCCAGTTAAGCTACCGAGGCGTCATTCTCCCCTGTGGAAATTTGTGGACTATACCGGACAAGGTGGTATGGACTGCTGAGCATATGATGCGACTAGCAGTCCAGGTCATGCGCATGGCGCCACAGCCGGAGAGCAAAGCCCGAACTTTGAACACTAGAGGTGTTCGCTCTGGACTTATGAAAGTATACCGGGACTAGCCACGGTGATAACTTTTTACGGAGTCACCCGCAATGCACAAATAGTGCGAAAAATCCACAGAGGAAAAATCATTCGCCTTGACCGGGATTCGAACCCGGATCCCTCGATTTCCGGCCGAGTGCTTTAGCCAGTTAAGCTACCGAGGCGTCATTCTCCCCTGTGGAAATTTGTGGACTATACCGGACAAGGTGGTATGGACTGCTGAGCATATGATGCGACTAGCAGTCCAGGTCATGCGCATGGCGCCACAGCCGGAGAGCAAAGCCCGAACTTTGAACACTAGAGGTGTTCGCTCTGGACTTATGAAAGTATACCGGGACTAGCCACGGTGATAACTTTTTACGGAGTCACCCGCAATGCACAAATAGTGCGAAAAATCCACAGAGGAAAAATCATTCGCCTTGACCGGGATTCGAACCCGGATCCCTCGATTTCCGGCCGAGTGCTTTAGCCAGTTAAGCTACCGAGGCGTCATTCTCCCCTGTGGAAATTTGTGGACTATACCGGACAAGGTGGTATGGACTGCTGAGCATATGATGCGACTAGCAGTCCAGGTCATGCGCATGGCGCCACAGCCGGAGAGCAAAGCCCGAACTTTGAACACTAGAGGTGTTCGCTCTGGACTTATGAAAGTATACCGGGACTAGCCACGGTGATAACTTTTTACGGAGTCACCCGCAATGCACAAATAGTGCGAAAAATCCACAGAGGAAAAATCATTCGCCTTGACCGGGATTCGAACCCGGATCCCTCGATTTCCGGCCGAGTGCTTTAGCCAGTTAAGCTACCGAGGCGTCATTCTCCCCTGTGGAAATTTGTGGACTATACCGGACAAGGTGGTATGGACTGCTGAGCATATGATGCGACTAGCAGTCCATACCACCTTGTCCGGTATAGTCCACAAATTTCCACAGGGGAGAATGACGCCTCGGTAGCTTAACTGGCTAAAGCACTCGGCCGGAAATCGAGGGATCCGGGTTCGAATCCCGGTCAAGGCGAATGATTTTTCCTCTGTGGATTTTTCGCACTATTTGTGCATTGCGGGTGACTCCGTAAAAAGTTATCACCGTGGCTAGTCCCGGTATACTTTCATAAGTCCAGAGCGAACACCTCTAGTGTTCAAAGTTCGGGCTTTGCTCTCCGGCTGTGGCGCCATGCGCATGACCTGGACTGCTAGTCGCATCATATGCTCAGCAGTCCATACCACCTTGTCCGGTATAGTCCACAAATTTCCACAGGGGAGAATGACGCCTCGGTAGCTTAACTGGCTAAAGCACTCGGCCGGAAATCGAGGGATCCGGGTTCGAATCCCGGTCAAGGCGAATGATTTTTCCTCTGTGGATTTTTCGCACTATTTGTGCATTGCGGGTGACTCCGTAAAAAGTTATCACCGTGGCTAGTCCCGGTATACTTTCATAAGTCCAGAGCGAACACCTCTAGTGTTCAAAGTTCGGGCTTTGCTCTCCGGCTGTGGCGCCATGCGCATGACCTGGACTGCTAGTCGCATCATATGCTCAGCAGTCCATACCACCTTGTCCGGTATAGTCCACAAATTTCCACAGGGGAGAATGACGCCTCGGTAGCTTAACTGGCTAAAGCACTCGGCCGGAAATCGAGGGATCCGGGTTCGAATCCCGGTCAAGGCGAATGATTTTTCCTCTGTGGATTTTTCGCACTATTTGTGCATTGCGGGTGACTCCGTAAAAAGTTATCACCGTGGCTAGTCCCGGTATACTTTCATAAGTCCAGAGCGAACACCTCTAGTGTTCAAAGTTCGGGCTTTGCTCTCCGGCTGTGGCGCCATGCGCATGACCTGGACTGCTAGTCGCATCATATGCTCAGCAGTCCATACCACCTTGTCCGGTATAGTCCACAAATTTCCACAGGGGAGAATGACGCCTCGGTAGCTTAACTGGCTAAAGCACTCGGCCGGAAATCGAGGGATCCGGGTTCGAATCCCGGTCTAGGCGAATGATTTTTCCTCTGTGGATTTTTCGCACTATTTGTGCATTGCGGGTGACTCCGTAAAAAGTTATCACCGTGGCTAGTCCCGGTATACTTTCATAAGTCCAGAGCGAACACCTCTAGTGTTCAAAGTTCGGGCTTTGCTCTCCGGCTGTGGCGCCATGCGCATGACCTGGACTGCTAGTCGCATCATATGCTCAGCAGTCCATACCACCTTGTCCGGTATAGTCCACAAATTTCCACAGGGGAGAATGACGCCTCGGTAGCTTAACTGGCTAAAGCACTCGGCCGGAAATCGAGGGATCCGGGTTCGAATCCCGGTCAAGGCGAATGATTTTTCCTCTGTGGATTTTTCGCACTATTTGTGCATTGCGGGTGACTCCGTAAAAAGTTATCACCGTGGCTAGTCCCGGTATACTTTCATAAGTCCAGAGCGAACACCTCTAGTGTTCAAAGTTCGGGCTTTGCTCTCCGGCTGTGGCGCCATGCGCATGACCTGGACTGCTAGTCGCATCATATGCTCAGCAGTCCATACCACCTTGTCCGGTATAGTCCACAAATTTCCACAGGGGAGAATGACGCCTCGGTAGCTTAACTGGCTAAAGCACTCGGCCGGAAATCGAGGGATCCGGGTTCGAATCCCGGTCAAGGCGAATGATTTTTCCTCTGTGGATTTTTCGCACTATTTGTGCATTGCGGGTGACTCCGTAAAAAGTTATCACCGTGGCTAGTCCCGGTATACTTTCATAACGAAGAAAGTCCCCAGTGTGCACGTGTGTCATCCTAATAACCATGTGGTTTCTGACATGACGTCACTCTTTCTCGGTCTAAAGACCATTTTAAATTGTATCACGATTCTCCCGTTCGCGTCATCCCATCTGGTTGACGTCAGACTCATTTTTGATTGAACAGAACGTGGAGCATGTAACATTTGAAAGTATAACAACGAACATTACCCATAATTGTCTTTGAAGTGCAATGGTTTTTGTCGCAACTCGAGCAAGATTACGAGTGCCCGTGTCATAGCAATCTTCGAGATATTCAATGTTATTTTTGTCCATTTTTGTTAATTTACCCCAATAATCATCTCATCCCTCATTTGTTAGATGTAAGATTTCTTTCTTTTTGTGTCTGGCATATTTGCTTCGTTTTTCCTTTTTTTTGCAAGTGTATCATTGATGTCTCGCCCAAGTCAGCATCACCATTCCATCCCTCATTAGTGTTTAAGGACAAAAGTGTTCGTTTTATTCTCTCTGAATAAATTTTTGTATGACAGTCATTCGCTGTGTACGAGGTCATTCATCCCCTCGCTGTGCCATTGCGTTCAATGCCGTGAATTCCCATCTTGACCATCTTGACCGCGAGCCCCAGAACCTACGAAAAATTAAGAACTCGGATCGTAATCTCAGTTCCACGGTGCACGGCAACCGGGCGTGTACCGTCACAGATATATATATACACTATGAAATGTTCCTCGGCAAGGTAAATAAGGCAAAAAACCCAAGGATGGGCTGTATCACAGAACACACAAGATACAGAATAAAAACTCACATTAATAACTGAATTTTCGGTGGCATTACCACCTTCCTCGGAGTTAGGTGAAAGACTCTCGGTAAAAGGTAGGTTCATATATATATATATATATATATATATATATATATATATATATATATATATATATGAATGTTCAAAACAGTCACTAAACATAGACACAAAAAAGGAAACGCTCACACGAAAAATAAAACTGAAGGACTTTCGTAGTTGTAGCTACTTCATCAGTCAAGGAGAGAATGAGTAGGGAAGGAGAGTGTTGGAAAAAGGGAAAAGGTGGAGGAAGAGGTGTGTATATATATATATATTGTGACATACTGACCTTATGTCACGTATTTTCTCTCGTTATGTAATGACCCGAGTAGGGGATGATCACATATGTGTGGATAAGCGTGGGTATGTCTGAGTGTGTGCGTAATAGTATGTCATGCCCCGGGCATGAGGTATAGTGACTCACAAATGTTCAGTGTTTGGTCAGCTCGGACCGGTGGTTGCCCCACCCAACAGTGAGGCCCAAGTGTAACCCCTCTTTTCCCAAAAAACCCATCCCCTGTGTATCATCCCCCTCCTATATCACTATAAAGCGGCGGACGGAGAGAGCCTCCGGGCGAGAAATTCTAGTTTGGTCGACGGGCGAGAAACGCTATCCTGATCGACGCAGAAAGGGATTGATGACGTGCCAGATTGGTCGTCATTTTTCTGGGTGTACCCAAAGAGTGCTGTTAGCGGGACGAGATTGTCTACGGAGGTAGCCAGCCGCGGAGAGCAACATTGCAGACGAGCGACAGGCAGGACCAACGCCCAGAGGTCGGGAGGAAGATAGCCCCCGATCCCACGGACATTTGGGGTACAACGTGTCGCATCATCGACGGCTCCTACTGCTCAAGGCTCCGAGAAACCGTAAGAACGTCGCAGTCAGCGACCCGTCCCCGTGCTCGTTCGCCCAGACCCGATTTAATCCCCAAACTGTGTATCCAAAATATTTGGGTTTTTTCTCTCTATCCCGGTGCGCCGTATGTAATTACCAAACTGTTGACTCCTTGTCAGAAAATATTCAGTGTTACCACGAGAGCAGCCTAAAAACTTAATTTGGGCAAATTGTAAACTCGGCCCACGAATTCTACCAATCACAAATTGTTGCTTTTTTGTATTTCTTTTGGAGGGGGGGCAATTGAACCATATCATCTTGTGCACTTTTCGTTCACCTCATTCTCATCAGGGTATTTAATTTCAATAAGTGTGTGTGTATGCTATGTTTAAAGTGGAAAATATATTTTTTTAATGTCTCAAAGTACTCAATAATCGTTCGATCATTCCGTACTCGGGACCATTGATGCCCTCCCCACCCAGTAAAATAGGTGGCGTTTTCATGTTCCGCCACAATATATATATATTGTGACGGAACACGACATCACATATAGGGTAGGAAGGAGATCGAGCAAAGGAATGATCACGCCAGAGAAATCATTCTTTAACATATTACACATATATTTTCACCTTCCAAAAAAAAACACACAAAAAATACCCTGATGATAATGATTACAATGAAACAATAGATTTTTACCCTCCAAAAACACACAAAAAATACCCTGATGATGATGATTACAATGAAACAATATATTTTACTTTCCAAAAACACACAAAAAATACCCTGATGAGAATGATACTACTTTTCTTCAACGAACAGTACTTGAAAATTAAAACTAATTGAATCTTGAATGACAGTGAGAGATTATTGCAAATGAGTTCTTCTTCATAACACGAAGAAAATATGAGAGCATTTATCGCGCACTTGGGGAACACTTTCACGTAGGATTGGAAAGTTTCACTTTGGGAAAAAAAAAGGACTGGGGCGTGGTGTGCTTACGCTTCCGTTTTTCCGGTAAGGATAACTTGTAGAGGAACTCTGCAAGAACAAACATCTACTTGCGTTTGTTCATTCGTGGCAAGTCCTCTTTTCTTCCGCTCAAACCGGCGTCGACGTCATCCACTGCCAAAATGGCCCTTTCCCACTTTCCTTCCTATTGTAGGTGTTCTCTCCTCTACGTCCGCGACCAACTGGGCATGAATCACCCTGCATTGCTCATTCACAACTCACTGTCTCACTTTTTCTCCCTCCCGTCACCTGGGGACGTTTCCCTATATATCCGTCGTCACCTACCCATAATCCCAACCACTTGACGTCGTCTGCACTCGGCACTGGCAGAGCCGACGTAGTGGCAACTATTTGAACTAAGCGAACAACATACACTAAATTTTTTAATACAATGATGAATGAATCAAATATTGCTACAGAACATATTCTTTTATTTTATTTTATTTCTTTTTTTTATCCCCTGCTCGAGTCATCACAATATATATACTACTTCATTCATTCACACGACGCCTTAAGCGCAAATATGCATATAAATATATATATATATATATATATATATATATATATATATATATATATATATATATTGTGACGGGTGGTCACGATATTTTTTCTTTTCGTCCCATGTCAGCGCGCCTCACGCGGCTACGATCTTCCCCGTGGAAGATTACGTGGATCGGGCGAAGTGACTCTGACCTTCATGTAGTATAAGACGGTAAAATACCATGGTTTTAGTTCCCATTCAATTGTACCCATAGGATGTAAGGCGATCACGCCACTTGTGCAGTGACGTGATTGGCTAAAGTTCAAAGTGAGTGACGTGTGTCAGCTTTCCGTAACGGAAAAATCGGGAATAGCGAGGTTACGTGGTAGGAGGAGAAGTGGGGATGAAGTCAGTTGGTGAACGGACACGGTACTGGTCTGTTGGTCGAGAGGGAGACAAGCTGGTCTCGAGGTACCAGCAGAGAGAGAGCACATAATTGGGAGCTGGCAGTCAATGCTCAGCTGTGAGAGGGAAGGAGACCCAAGAAAGGCAACGGCTGTGATTGCAGAGGTGTGTGACGGAGAGCGACCGGGGGAAGTGGAGCAGTTTCTGATTCCGGAGCACGGATAAAGGTGCTGGCCCAGGCGTTTGAGAAGGCGACATCTGTGCCGAAAGTGAGGCCGTCGCTGCGCTTGTGGGCCGTTTTCATCCGGAGCAGCCAAAAAGCTCCCCGAATCGCTGGCGACGGAGTCGTCGGGAACCACAGACTGCCATGCCCATAAGTATCAATCTCCAGTAATTATTCCCGTATTATCACATTCCCAAGTGCTTCAAGCAGTACCAAGAGGGTAAAGATTACCACTCTAAAGTCCGTCTACTTCATCCAAATACCGGTGATTCATGTAAAGACCAATCAAGTCACTTTCGCAAGAGTTCATGCGAGACTGCAAAAAGTCAATAACTGCACCGAGTTTTTAAATAGTTAATTGAACAGAAAAGGACTATTGATTGCACGTCTTACGCCCGTAAATAAGGGCAATTTAATGTATCATAATTTCCCGTCTTTCCAGGAGGCAGACGAGGAACATGTAATGGCTTTTCAATTCTTATTTCTTTGTGTCATCAAGGGTATTTCATCTTTTTGCTTGTGTTCATTCATCCATCATTAGTTTGTAGATTAGGCTTAGTATTGTTCAAGGGTGATTTTCACCAGTGCGTTGATGGTTTTTCGTTGTTTTCGCCAAAGTCTCAATAATAAATGGTGATTTTTGTGCATAATGTAAAAGGTCAGTGTTCATTCGTCGGATCCTCAAACCCTTGTCCGTGCGTGGGTCAAACAACCAGTGTCCGCATTGTCATATTGTCCACCCGTATTAACAATTATTTAATCCTGGGAGTTTGGAACGTCCTTGCTTCTACCGGCAAAGCTAGTTCGTGGGCCGCGGTTTTGGGTGGCGCCCTAATAAACGATCTAAGATCGTATTCTTCTGCAATATTTTTCCCAAAATCACATTCTACCGAAACCAGATTTCGGAGTGGCGAGCTGTCGGGGAAGGAAAGAAGGAGGGGGTAACACTCGGGAGCGTGAGGGCTGAGACGGGTCGACGGGCTGGCAGGGAAACGGGCCTGTTCCGTCACAATATATATATATATATTGTGACGGTACGACTTGCACCGTCGTTTTTCCCATGTTTTCATCGCGGTCGGTTCCAGGTTTGAGCCATCGCTCATTTAAATTTAGCGGGCACAGCACTGTTAGAGCGGCGTCCCCATCAAGTACAAGGGTTTTTCGAGTGTCATTTTTTTTGGTATGTCACGTGAACGCCGCTATATAACGGGTGTTCACGAGGAGACGGGAGGACATTTGTGTTTGGAAGTGCGCGGAAGCAGAGAGACCTTCCGAGCCGAGATAAGGCCAGCGCACAAGGAGCGAGAGTCAACGGGAGATAAGGGGTCAGTCGGAGTACATGACTCACCGTGGGATTCGCCCGCTGTTCTTCGAAGCCGCAGGCGGAGAGAAGCCTGTTGGGCTCAACAAGGAGACGGTGATTCGACAGAGAACCACACCATTGACGCGGTAAAATACTCAAACCCATCTCCCCGGATAGTGCATTATCCACTCTCCCTGCTCGATCCAACATAATTCCTCAAGAAGAGACCCCGAGTGCTGTTCACTCGAAGTTAGTGATTTGTGGAACGATATCACGCAACCCTTTGCCAAGTTTTTTCAACATTCAAAGAGAAAAGTTGTATCACTAATCTCCCGTCCACGAGGTTTGCATATTCAAAGCGATAATGCTGGACATTTCGCAGAACTGGACGAGGAGCCTGTACATTCTTTGGCATTTGTAAATTCATCATTCATCCATTCATCCTATTGATTTATTTTGTATTAGAATTACGTAATTTTGGTGGGGTAGTGTTCTTCGTCTCTTTTGATTCATTTTTTTTCATTTATGTATCATCATAAAAGTCAAATCATTCATCCCTCATTAGAATTAGTAAAGGGTATTTCTCTGATTTTTGTTTTTTTTTGTACGGTCAATTTTGAAAATAAATGTGTAAACCCGATCATTTTGTAAGAGGTCGTTACTATCTTGTGCTGTGCTCTGCACTGAGGTCAATCCATCCCCAGTATATATATATATATATATTGTGACATACCGACCTTATGTCACGTTTTTTCTCTCGTTATGTAATGACCCGAGTAGGGGATGATCACATATGTGTGGATGAGCGTGGGTATGTCTGAGTGTGTGCGTAATAGTATGTCATGCCCCGGGCATGAGGTAAAAGTGACTCACAAATGTTCAGTGTTTGGTCAGCTCGGACCGGTGGTTGCCCCACCCAACAGTGAGGCCCAAGTGAAACCCCTCCTGTCCCAAAAAACCCATCCCCTGTGTATCATCCCCCTCCAATATCACTATAAAGCGGCGGACGGAGAGAGCCTCCGGGCGAGAAATTCTAGTTTGGTCGACGGGCGAGAAACGCTATCCTGATCGACGCAGAAAGGGATTGATGACGTGCCAGATTGGTCGTCATTTTTCTGGGTGTACCGAAAGAGTGCTGTTAGCGGGACGAGATTGTCTACGGAGGTAGCCAGCAGCGGAGAGCAACATTGCAGACGAGCGACAGGCAGGACCAACGCCCAGAGGTCGGGAGGAAGACAGCCCCCGATCCCACGGACATTTGGGGTACAACGTGTCGCATCATCGACGGCTCCTACTGCTCAAGGCTCCGAGAAACCGTAAGAACGTCGCAGTCAGCGACCCGTCCCCGTGCTCGTTCGCCCAGACCCGATTTAATCCCCAAACTGTGTATACAAAATATTTGGGTTTTTTCTCTCTATCCCGGTGCGCCGTATGTAATCATCAAACTGTTGACTCCTTGTCAGAAATCTGATTCAGTGTTACCACGAGAGCAGCCTAAAAACTTAATTTGGGCAAATTGTAAACTCGGCCCACGAATTCTACCAATCACAAATTGTTGCTTTTTTGTATTTCTTTTGGAGGGGGGGCAATCGAACCATATCATCTTGTGCACTTTTCATTCACCTCATTCTCATCAGGGTATTTAATTTCAATAAGTGTGTGTGTATGCTATGTCTGAAGTGGAAAATATATTTTTTTTATGTTTCAAAGTACTCAATAATCGTTTGATCATTCCGTACTCGGGACCATTGATGCCCTCCCCACCCAGTAAAATAGGTGGCGTTTTCATGTTCCGCCACATATAAATGGCGCCCAACTCGCGGCACGATTGGTAATGCGTATAGTACGCAAAATAAATAAAAAAGCGTCTTAACCCTGGCAAGGAACACCTTCACAAGGTTGGCATTAGTTTGTATTTTTAAGGGATATTTTGTTTTATCGAGGTTATTTTTCGCATGCCACTATGGCAGAACTTGGGAATAAAGAATCGGCATTTTCAAAGTATCGGGAGAAGGAAAGCGAAGATGACGAGTCTGATGCGGACAGCGGTCGGTCGGAAACCAATTGCATAACAACTGGTTTATCAGGCATGGTGTTGCGTACCCCAAACGAGCGTGAGGTAGCATCATCGACCGCCCGTATTAGTGACCATATGGGGGAGTTATTACCGGAAGATTCGAGGGATGGCACTCTTAAGACCCTCGTGTCCTTGATCCAAGATTTAACCAGTAAAACTAAGTCGATGCATGACGAGTTAACAAGTAAAACTGAGTCGATGCATGATGATTTAACAAGTAAAACTAAGTCGATGCATGACGAGTTAACAAGTAAAATTACCGGCATCGAACTTAAAACTGAGTCGATGCATAATGATTTAACAAGTAAAACTAAGTCGATGCATGATGATTTAACAAGTAAAACTGAGTCAATGCGTGATGAGCTGAAGGCTGACAATGCTGCGTTACGCGAAGAGTTTAAACTCAATAATGAGAGAATACAAGTCGAGATTCAAACTTGGAAGGAGACTCTCTCTCAGGAGGTGTCTGAAATGAATAGGAATATAGGTGAGGTAGAAACTCGTTGTGAAATGAAAATAGATGAAACCGCCAGGAAGGTGCGCGAACAATGTCGAGAGGTGGTAATTTCCGAAGTAGGGTATGTAAAGGTTCGTACCGAGGTGTTGGAAAAGAACGTTGAGGAAGTGGTAGCGACACAGAAAAGCGAGCAGGATAGTTTCAAAGCACGCGACGAAAAAATTAAATCGCTTGAAAATGAAATTGTCACTCTTAAAGAAAAGGGCATAACCTCGCAGGTAGTTTCTGTGCCTGCCCAGTCTTTCACAAAGCCAAGCTTCTCTGCCCTCAGTCACGAACATCCCATTGCCTTCATAAAGGAAGTTCATGATTACTTCTCGGTGGTAAATATTCCGCACGCATTACAACCGCAAGTTTTCTTTCAAATGTTAGAAGGAGATGCCAAAACGTGGGGGAAGTCCTTATTTCCGCTTCCGGCCTCACTTGCGGAATGTAAAGACAAGTTTTTGTCGAATTTCTGGGATGCCGATACTCAATACAATTTTCGTATGCAAGTAATCACAGGCAAGTATGTAAGAACGAAGATGAACACCATGAAACAATTCGCGACGGGGAAAGTAGCGTTAGCGAGATTGTGTTCTCCACCAATGTCTGAAGGGGAAATTATTTATTCTTTACTCCGACAATTTCCCATAAATGTGCAAAATATGCTAAAATCTGTAGAACAGCTGACGGTCGATCGGTTAATAATGCTGCTTGGGTTATATGATCAAACGTATCAGTCAAGCGCGCCACCAGTGGGTAATGCTAATCCCCAAGGTTCGCAGCACGGGTCGAGTAACACGAGGCCGTCGACAGCTGATCACGAGTACCGAGTGAACTCAGTCACATTCAAAGGGGGACGCGGGCGAGGCAACTTGCCATCAGAAAAACAATCCTCCCTTCAACCGCATCGTAGTGGGTCCCCATTAAACCAGGAGGAAGGTTTAAACTCGCGCCGGCTGGTCTAGACTCCCTCCGGTGTCCAGCCGACGCGGAAAAAGCGGAGGTTTTATGTCAGATCATCGCGACTTACGAAATTGAGGTAGAAGGCGCAGGGGACGAAAGGAAAGGAAGTATTTATGCCGAGAGGCGTTGCTGTCCGATCGTGAATTGTTCCGCGAACGGCGTTCAGAGTAAAGCGCTGTTAGACACGGGCAGCGAAATTTCCGCGATCTCGGAGGAATATTTCAAAGAATTAGATATCAAAACTATGATACCTTGCTTTCCTCTGAACCGATCTTGTATCATATGTGCTGATAGTCGGAAGTCTCCTCCCATCACTCGTCAGGTTTTACTTACGATCACTATAGAATGCATTGAGTTCGAGGTAATTTGCCTGGTTGTAAAAAATCTAGTTAAACCATTGATACTGGGAATAGATTTTCTAATGGATAACAAGGTCATCATTGATTTAGAGAAAAAGCATATCTTGCTAAGGAGTACGGAAACGGCACTTGTTAGTATCCCGATAAACGCTCGTGGGACCCGGGAGATTCCTACTGTTTTAGCCTTAGAGGAAAGGGTAGGGGAGGCGGAGATAGAATTGGCAATAGAAAATGTAAAGCATTTACATGATGAAGAAAAGGACGCTTTGCGGGGTCTCTTAATGAAATATAAGGCGTTATTTTCCTCTATCCCGAACCCGATCACGGGAGTCATCCATCGGATTAAACTCACGGATGATCGGCCATTTCTGCAGCGGTCATATCCCGTTCCTTTAGCTTACAGACCAGCCGTTCAAAAAAAAATTGATGAGATGCTTGCCCAAGGGATAATCAGCAAAGCAAAAACGGCCTATATCAACCCACTTTTGGTAGTAAAAAAAAGGACGGTACGGTGCGATTATGTTTGGACGCTAGGCGACTAAACAGCGTAACCGTTCCAGAAAACGATATTCCGCCGTGCATTGACGAAGTTTTGCTGAGTTTTCATGGAACTAAGCATTTCTCCAGCCTCGACTTCACCGCGTCGTATTGGCAAATCATGCTACACCCAGAGGATCAGAAATATACCGGTTTTTTGTTTAATTCGTGTAGTTATGTTTTTCAACGCGTCCCATTCGGACTAAAGACAAGTAGTTCTGCTCTAATACGGTGTTTGCATGATGTTTTATGCCATGAAAATAATCATTGTTTGACCGTGTATGTCGATGACATACTAGTCACGACATCCAATGTAGACGATCATTTAAAGCAATTAGCTATGCTTTTTGATAAGCTCTTAAAAGCCAATATTTCCCTAAATTTGACTAAATCACAGTTTTTTCAAAAGCAAATTAAATTCTTAGGACATGTTCTGTCCGAAAAGGGTGTCAAACCAGACCCCGAAAAGATAATGGCCATTAAATCCGCTCCACCCCCTGTTAATTTAAAACAACTGAGAGGATTTCTAGGTCTCTGTAATTTTTATGCCAAATTTGCACAGAGGTATGCCTCTTTGACCATTCCTTTATTAAGGTTATTGAAAAAGAACAATCCTTGGAAATGGGAGAAGGTTCATGACGAAGCTTTTAATAGGGTAAAAGAATGTTTCTTGGAAACAGTTATGCTAATCTTTCCGGATTTCTCTAAGAAAATTTACGTTCAAACGGACAGTAGCGATGTAGGTATCGGAGCTGTCATATTTCAGAAAGGAGATAGCGGTGATGATCAGGTCATTTCGTTTGCAAGTCGTTCTTTAAAAGGTCCGGAATTAGCTTATTCAACCACCGAGAAAGAAGCCCTTGCAATTGTCTGGACTTTAACGAAATTTCGAGTCTTCTTGTTAGGAAGGGAATTTATTATTCTCACGGATCACAAGGCCCTTTCTTTTTTAAACAAGTGTCACTTTAATAACAGCCGTCTGACCCGGTGGGCTCTCCTGATTCAAGAATTTGCTTTTAAGATAGAATATTGTCCGGGTAAGAATAATGTAGTGGCCGATTGGCTCAGCAGGTACTCGTCGAATCTATTGCCGAGGACTGAATGCCTTCCGGGGCAATACCTGATTGCCGAAATCGACCTTCACATAGCACCTTTTCCCGAAGGTGAATGCAGAGACATTTCACGCCTTCAATTTGAGGACCGAAATTTGCGTCCCATCATAGAGTGTCTTCGTGGAAGCGCTTTAACGGACGACGCACGGAGCAGACGTATAAGAAAGCTAGCGGAATCCGCAACCTTACGTCAGGGAATACTGTTTAAAAAACTCAAATCGCCCGATGATCAAATACGATATCGGATTTGGTTACCACGAGGTATCAGGGAGAATGTTATAGTCTTTGCCCACCAAATGTATGCACATTTTGGTGGTACAAAAACCACGGCGGCTTTAAAAACAAGGTACTATTGGCCTAGCATGGAGAGAGAAATCAGAAAACTTGTATCGAAATGTGATATCTGCCAAAGAACAAAATTTAAGTCAAAAAATTTTCAAGGCCCTATGGCCAACATTATTCCCACCAGACCAAATGAACTCATAGCTGTGGATATCTATGGTCCGCTTCCAAAAGCAAAGGGGGGCAATCGTTATATATTCGTTTGCGTGGACGTGTTCTCAAAATTTGTCCAAGTGTATCCTCTGAACAGGACGAAGGAAAAAGATTGTTTAACCTGCTTAAAAAATAAATTTTTCCCATTAGCGGGAACACCCATTGCAATTTTATCGGACCACGGGACTATGTTCACTAGCGAAAGATGGAGGAATGAATTGACAGGGCTGGGTATAAAAGTCATATATTCATCCATACGCCATCCCCAGTCCAATCCAAGTGAGAGAGTCATGAAAGAGTTGTCTCGAGTTTTAAGGGTGTACTGTAGTGAAAATCACAGGACGTGGGTTGAACTTGTTCCTTTCATAAACAGATGGTTTAACGAGGTGGTTCATGAATCCACTAATCTCACGCCGATCGAAGTCCATTTCGGTCATAAGGCGCCAAACAGATTTCCCGATGGGCTGGTGATCCCAGATGATTCCAAAATTGATAAGGAATCGATCATTCGATTTGCTACTAGTCATTTGAAGAATTCTGCCGATCGGAGGAGGGCTTGCCAGGGAAGGACACATTCCCATTTCCAAATTGGGGACTTGGTACTGCTTAGAACGCCGAGAGTTTCGGACACTAAGCTTGGTCTTTTTCATAAATTCTTTCATTTATTTAGTGGCCCTTTTAAAATTTCCAAAAAGGTGGGACCAAATGCCTTTCTTTTGGCCCGTAATGACAATTCTGAACTGGGTATTTATAATGCATTTTCTTTAATTCCTTATAGGTGTTAAGGAATCAAAAGAAGTATTTTTTTTCATTTTTTATTCCAAATTTCTTTTTCTCGTGAGAATTTATTCTGTTCTACCTGTGTGATTTATTTTTGTTCATCCATGTAACACGAACTCATTTTTCTTTGCGGGGCCCCTTTCATCCCTCGCAATGAAAAATTCCTTTGTGTTGGGGGGCAATTGTGACATACCGACCTTATGTCACGTTTTTTCTCTCGTTATGTAATGACCCGAGTAGGGGATGATCACATATGTGTGGATGAGCGTGGGTATGTCTGAGTGTGTGCGTAATAGTATGTCATGCCCCGGGCATGAGGTAAAAGTGACTCACAAATGTTCAGTGTTTGGTCAGCTCGGACCGGTGGTTGCCCCACCCAACAGTGAGGCCCAAGTGAAACCCCTCCTGTCCCAAAAAACCCATCCCCTGTGTATCATCCCCCTCCAATATCACTATAAAGCGGCGGACGGAGAGAGCCTCCGGGCGAGAAATTCTAGTTTGGTCGACGGGCGAGAAACGCTATCCTGATCGACGCAGAAAGGGATTGATGACGTGCCAGATTGGTCGTCATTTTTCTGGGTGTACCGAAAGAGTGCTGTTAGCGGGACGAGATTGTCTACGGAGGTAGCCAGCAGCGGAGAGCAACATTGCAGACGAGCGACAGGCAGGACCAACGCCCAGAGGTCGGGAGGAAGACAGCCCCCGATCCCACGGACATTTGGGGTACAACGTGTCGCATCATCGACGGCTCCTACTGCTCAAGGCTCCGAGAAACCGTAAGAACGTCGCAGTCAGCGACCCGTCCCCGTGCTCGTTCGCCCAGACCCGATTTAATCCCCAAACTGTGTATACAAAATATTTGGGTTTTTTCTCTCTATCCCGGTGCGCCGTATGTAATCATCAAACTGTTGACTCCTTGTCAGAAATCTGATTCAGTGTTACCACGAGAGCAGCCTAAAAACTTAATTTGGGCAAATTGTAAACTCGGCCCACGAATTCTACCAATCACAAATTGTTGCTTTTTTGTATTTCTTTTGGAGGGGGGGCAATCGAACCATATCATCTTGTGCACTTTTCATTCACCTCATTCTCATCAGGGTATTTAATTTCAATAAGTGTGTGTGTATGCTATGTCTGAAGTGGAAAATATATTTTTTTTATGTTTCAAAGTACTCAATAATCGTTCGATCATTCCGTACTCGGGACCATTGATGCCCTCCACCCAGTAAAATAGGTGGCGTTTTCATGTTCCGCCACAATATATATATATTGTGACCGTACGCGTCGTCACATACGTGATTTGGGGGGAGATAATCACGATCGTCTCGAGCAAAGGAATACTGGAGTCAAACAAATCATCACTCACTCTTAAACATACAAGATATATTTTACCCTTCATGAATTATTACATTTTTCACAAAACAAAGCAATAAGAATAATACCCTGATGAGGATGATATGATTGAAATGATTCCACTTCGGAACAAAATAATGACGATGATGATATCGTGATGCTTCCCACCCTCCAAAATAGTACAAGTTACAATACAACAACAAAAATCTAATGTGAATTATTTGGGCCACCATCAACTTGTATATTGGATAAAGTTTTTTTTTGTTCTCTTTGAACTTGGCTTTTCTGAGCACTTCTTAAAGTTATTTGAAAGGAAGCGATGCACTATGATCTTGGAGAAAACAATTTCTCTCTTCTGATTAGGGGAAATTAACGGTCGTCTGACCATAAACAGATGATATAAGAACTTTCTTACAGTTTTCTGTTGAGGCTGGAACGGAGAAATGGTTTGTAGCACAAGAAGGTGGATCAGCTGATCCACGGCACTGAGGTAACTCCTCTCGCACCGGGCGTGGGACACTGCCGTAACTCTTCCGGGCTGATGCCAGCGTTGGCCACCAAAAATACTCCGCTCTCAGCTATGATGGCGATCACGCACATCAAAAACTTTCCCCTAAGTCGTCCAGTCAGTTATGCTCGCGACGCCTTCCCTTCACGGGCATTTATACTCCTCGGGAGGGGAAAAATCACAGGTGGAAATGGTTGTGGGGAGGGAGGGTGATTTCACTGGGGCCGGAAATAAATGGGTCACTAGCTGGTCCTAGATAACTGGGGCCAACACACCGGCCACCATACACATGACTCATTCACTCTCTCACATACACACGTCGCAGGACGCTATGTCCGACCCCAAGACTAACCCCTGCTCGAGTCGTCACGGTAGCGTGAACAAAAACAAAAAATGCCCATTCGGCAATTATAATAAGAAAAAAAATACTTTCTGTACGGTTCGCTACAATATATATATATATATATATATATATATATATATATATATATATAAATTCCAACAACACGTTTAATGAGCACTTCAATTGGGAAATGTTCCACAAAATACATAAATTAATGACTCTTTGAATAACACAAATTAAACTACTGCTACTGGCCAGTTAGGTACCTTGTAACATCAATTAATAAATGACAGAAAAGAAAATAAACCCTGATTACAATTGTTGGCATGAAATATTATAAAAATGCTTGAAAAACACACGGGGACACGGGGGAACTTTAAAAATATATATATATATATATAAATGTACGGGAATATATCACTGTTCTTCTTCTCTTGAATGGAAGAGAGAGAGGAATGGGGAATGGGGCTCTTCTGATTCTGTTGAAATTTGGGGATATTGGTGGCTAGAGTACTTATCGCTCTCGCGGGGTTACTGATGGAGAATATTTCCTCGGTTGGCTCGATATTGCGACTAGTATCGCTGTGGGATGAGAGAACTCCTTTGTTGGCGCCGTGGATTGACGTCTTCTGCTGCGCGTGCTAGGAATATACCGTCTTATCTCCTCTTTCCAAAGTCACCGCCTTTTAAATCTCGCGTCTTTTTCCACGCTGGGCTGCCTCTCTCTCTCTCTCCTCACAGGATGGGTGGTTCGCGTAGCAGAGCCTTCGGCCGACTCTCAAGCAATATAGTCTCCTGCATGTCGCCCGCACTCCGCTTATGTAGCCACTTTCTGGGAGGGGGATGAGTGAACGGAAAAACCCAAGGCATCGGGTTTTTTCGGCTATTCTCCGGTGGGGGGGGGGGTTTCTGTGGAGGGCGGGGTTGGAGGATTTCATCATCTCCGTACGCAGGTGTTCTGGCTTCACAATGGGGTGGGGAGAAACATGCTACGAATCACGTAGACACCGGAACTTTCCACTTCGTAGACGGAAGAATCGTGGGAGGGGTGGGGGACGGAAAAATACAAAATCTAGTCATTCATTCATCACTTCACATTCACACACACAGTCACATAAAATTACATGAGCATTTGCACAAAATTAAATAACACTTTACAATATTTATTCGACCCTTCATAATTTACGCAAGCCTTCCCTACCTCGTAAACGCCTCTTTAATACACCATGAACCGAGCCAAACGGCAACGGCTACAATATATATATATATATATATATATATATATATATATATATATATATATCCGCCTGGCTTGACGTAATTCCTCATATGAAATCACACTGCTTAAAATCCTAAACGCCATTAGGATGATAAAAAATAATCTCATGTCTATGCTTGTCGCAATTAAAATTAATGAAAAAGTTCACGCCGTATGATCACAATGAAGGCAACAAAATATACGGCCAACACGAAGCCTCGAACCCTGATCCTCCCGGTGGTAGGCGAAGACGCTAACCATTACCCCCACCTGACCCGCCTACTGAAAGATGGCATATCATGAAACTACAGGCGGCTTGTGAAAAGTACCGCATGAAAATTAATTAATTACAGACACACTAAGGCCCATTCAACGGAACCGCTACTAGTTCAGGGATGTGTTCACCATTCCGAAGGCCATAAAAAATACGGCTTTGAAAAAGGCGCTGCAAGTTTCGTAGTCTCCCCTTGTTAGTCATATTAAGCCAAATAGACCATTGGAATTTATATCATGTGATTTGTTTTCCTTTGGAGGAGAAAATTATCTGACAGTTGTTGATGCGTACTCTAACTGGATTGAGTTAGAAAAGCTGCAAAATAAAACAGCCAAAGATGTAATTTCTAAATTAAAATGTATTTTTTCTCGTAATGGAACACCAGATAAATTATTATCAGACAATGTTCCGTTTTCCGGCTTAGAATTTATTAAATTTGCCAAGGAGTGGAATTTTTCAAGTATCACTAGTAGCCCGCACTACCCTAGGAGTAATGGTAGGGCTGAAAAAGCTGTATCAAGTTGTAAACAGTTATTGAAAAGGGCTTTTACAAGTAAAAAAGACTTAGCATTTATGTTGCTTGAGTACAGAAATACTCCTTTGTCTAATCAGGAATTTAGTCCTGCACAATTGTTCTTAAGCATGATATTGACAAGAAAGTTACCAGTAAATTCAGTATAGTTAAAACCAAAAATTGTAAACAAAGTGTGTGAATCGGTAATGCCTAAGTTTTATTATGATCGTACTGCAAGTGATCTAAAGAGTTTTGATAAGGGTGATAGTGTATTAATTAGAAAATATGATAATTGGGTTTCTGGTGAAGTGATTCAATATTGTGAAAATGCTCCTAGAAGCTATTTGGTGAGAGATGAAGATGGAAACAATCTTCATCGAAATAGAGTAATGCTGAGGAGGTCCTATTACCCAGTAAGGTATAGGACTGGGGATGATGTCAGTGATCCTACTAGTGGCAGTGCTGGTGTGCACGTAAGCCTTTCTGGGGGTGATGTTCAAGTAAATGTCAGCGATCCTAATTGGCGTAGTAAGAAGCAAAGAGTGGATGTAGCTTCATCCTCAACCTTTGCCGAGTATGTCGCAATGTACGAGTGTTCGACGGACTTTGTGTTGCTCAAGGAGTTCTTGAAAGAAATAAATCAGGAGAGCACTGTCCTAGAGCCATGCAAGATATATGCTGACAATATAGGTGACATATGTATTGCCAAGTCTGAAGCAATTTCAGACCAAACGAAACACATAAGGGTGATGTATCATTATGTTAGAAATTTGATTAAACAAGGTGAGATTGCATTTGAGTATGTGAAGTCAACTGATAATGTTGCAGATCTCTTGACCAAACTTGCTCGCACCAAAGAATTTGCTCATTCCCTTGGTATGATATAACTTTTAGGGAGCACTTCTTTTAATGTAGTTTGTGTCATTTTGAGGACATATTTTTGCTTAAGTGCAGCTGAAGCCATGTAGTTTCTTTTTTTTGTTTGGCTTATATTGTGCTATGCATTTTTGTGAAATGTTTACCTGAACATAATGCTGTGTTGAATTTTGGGGAGAGGTATTGTGATATTTGAAGTAACCGCTGAAACAAAATACCCCACACCATTTTTTGTTTTTGGTATGAGCCCGTATGGTGGTACCCTCTGGTAGTTGTTTTTTCTCCCCCCCACATGTGCTCATGTTCTTGTGTGTAATGGTGTAATTCCTGCCAAATAAAGTGATTTCTCATGTCACGTGCTTCTATGTTATCACTAAAGTGTGAATAAACAACAGGTCATACCCTTGTCATTGAGGAGTGACGTTCTAAAAACCTTGCATAAGGTTCACTAGGGCATTGTCAAATCTAAGGCCATTGCTAGGAGCTACGTCTGGTGGCCAGGCATAGATAAGGATATTGATCAGATGGTTTCCGCATGCCCCGCCTGTGTTGAAAATCGATTCATGCCACCACGCTCTCCTGTCATTCCATGGAGTGTTCCTCAGAAGCCATGGTCTAGGTTGCATGTAGATTTTGCTGGCCCCATGAATGGACTGACTTTTTTTGTGTTGGTAGATGCATACTCGAAGTGGATTGAAAAAGAGGAAACCAGAGGTTCCATGTCTTCAGCAATAGTTATTGAGTGCATGAGGAAGTAGTTTTCTGTTCATGGAATTCCAGACCAAGTGGTCTAAGACAATGGGCCAGCTTTCAAGTCTGAGGAATTTGCAAATTTTTTAAGGAAGTCGTCAATTTCCCACGTGCGTGTTGCCCCTTACAATCCCTCATCTAATGGACAGGCAGAAAGAATGGTACACACACTGAAGAGAAGTTTAAAAAGACTGCCACCCCACCAGTGGAAGGCTGAGCTGCCGGAGGTTCTTTTGGCATTGAGAACGACCCCACATGCCACAACAAACAGATCACCAGCAGAAATGCTATGGGACGATGTCTGCAGACAATGCTGACAAAGTTGCATCCAGCTGCTGTCCCCGAGTCCTTAAAGCGAGAGGAAATTGTTGGTAATAGTGTAGCATGCCCCAAGAATAACAGAACATTTACAGTTGACGATTCAGTTTTTTTCAGAGCCTACGGAGGAAGCAGACGATGGCTGCCAGGAAGGATCACAGCAATCATGGGGCCACGCAATGTGGAGAGAGAAGGCGAGGATGGCGCTCTGGCTAGGCGGCATGTGGATCAGGTGATCCGCAGACCTGAGGGGCAGCCATCAAACACCCCTATGGTTACACGGCATGGGGACAAGTGGTAAGATTTTACTGACGATCGACCCTCAGGCAATTGTACTACTGGAGCCACCATGCGGCGGAGCATGCCACAGGGGACTTTGGTCCAGGGCCAGCCCAGTAATTGTGTACCAGCAGTTCCCCCGGGTAACCGAAAGTACGAAATAAATCCGTTGCAATCATAAATCACCCGTGTGAGTATTTTGTGAACACAACAGAAATTACGGACAAAACAAAAAATAAACACCTCACAATCCTATATCGATTCCCTTTTTGACAACTTTTTCAAAAGATACAACATGTGCATTCACTTGCTAGAATGTGCACCAAGGAATGTGGTATTGATTTGATTGTAAACACAGCAAGTTAATGAAAACCATAAACCTGAGATCCCTAGAATGCAGACATTAATATGAAGAACATTTTTTCCTTTAATACTATTACATTTCATTGTTTACTGTTTCAGCAAAAAACTCAAAAAACCTTTTGCCCTCTCATACTCACAAGCAACTTGTATTCACATCCTCGCTTATATTCACAGTGGCGTTCCCCAGGGCTCCATTCTTGGCCCAATTTTGTTTTTGATATATATTAATGATCTACCTGAAACAGTGAAATCAGTGCCAGGAGCAGAACCTGTGTTATGCGCAGACAATACCAATATTATTTTATCAGCCCCTTCGGTTAATATCCAATCACAGAGGGTGGACTGTGTCACAAATTTATTGTCCGATTGGGCTCCAAAATCATCTTATACTGAATGCCAACAAGTCTGGTCTCGTACACATCACCACTAACAAGAAGCCCCAGAACAAAGAAGCAAAGAAGAACAAAAAACAAAGCCCCTGCTCCATCCATGAACATTGATGGTAACTGTATTCCGCAAGTCCTCAGTACACAATTTCTTGGACAAATGTTGACCCATACCATTTCTTGGGATGAACACATAAAAAACTTCATAGTAAGCTAAGCATTATGATTTCTTATAAGAAGCACAAGGAGGACATGCATGGCTAGCCATTTACTATGGCGAATTTTATGCGCAAGTGATGTTTAGCATCCTGTTTTGGGGTTCCTCTCCCCATGCAGACATTTTCTTCAAGATGAGAAACGTGTAATAAGACTTATATGCAATGTTCCAGTGCATACACCATGTCTCCCGCTGTTTAAGAGACTTGGGTTACTGCCAATTCCTAGTACTTATATGCATGCTGTTTGTGTGTCTGCCCAAAAAAATCTAGTAGACTTTGTGACAAATGATAGGATTCATAACTATGGCGTACATAACTAACCAGAGGGCATAAGGACTTTCACCCAAATTTTGTTAGGACTACCATAGCAAAGCATGGACCAAGGTCCATGGGGTTAAATATTTACAATCATTTACCCCTGGACCTCAAAACCAAGATAAGTACTGCAGTATTTAGGAAAAAGGTGTTGAATTTTTTCACTCCAAAATGTTTTATTCTTTAAAATAATTCTTTGATTCAAATTTTTTAAATATGATATTTATTGTATTCATTAGATGTATTATTATTATATTACAATAGAGTGCCCTCTGCATTGAAGGAAATCCAATCTCTTATTATTTTTAAGAGAAAAATACGGGATTTTCTGCTTGAAAACCTTTTATACTCAGTAAATGAATACTTGGGAGTGGAATGAGTGATTAATTTTATTTATATTATATTATTTTATAAGTTTGTATTTTATATTATCTTGTATACGTATTTTGTGCAATTTATTGACGTGCCTCATATCGATGCACAATGCTCCCACTATATTGAACCACTAAATTTAATAAATCCTTTTCCATTGTTGGGACAGGGATATGGAGGAGTACTCCTGAACTGATCAAAAACTCCAAATCACTGATGTATTTCAAAAATATACTATTCAATAAAATGCTATTACAAGAAAAAATTTAATTTTACCAATACTTGTATTTTCTGTTACCGTTATTATATCATTTATTACATGTGTCCAATTTCTGTGTACTCAAGCTCAAATAAGGTACTAATGTATACCTTAGTATGTGTCATATCGCCATTGGCACCAAACCTCCTTCAGTGTGTGCCCTGTTGGCAGTTCCACAGAAGACTCATCTTCATGTGTGGAGGTTTCTTCCAGAGACCACAATAGAGGGTGTGTATCTTATTATTTTATAAGTTTTTACTTTATATTATCTTGTATACGTATTTTGTGCAATTTATTGACGTGCCTCATATCGATGCACAATGCTCCCACTGCATCGAAATAAAAAATACATTGAATGATCTAGAAATTTTCGATCAAAGTTCCGCACCCACAGCCCACATTTCTACCCACTCTTCGACCACATTTCGATCCATTTGGACCCACGATCAAAGTTCTCTGAGGATTTTACATGTAAATGCTCAGTGTCTACGTTCTAAAGTGAATTTTCTTGAATTATTCTTAATTGATCACCAGCCTGACGTCATCTGCTTATCTGAGCATTGGCTCAACAGCAATGAGATTGTTAGCTACAATGTGGAGGGGTATTCAATAGTTAGTTACTATTGTCGTAACTCAGCTAAGGGTGGTGGCAGTGGCGGCTCGTGGTATTGGTTCACTGGTTCAGTGAACCCCCAAAATAAATTGCTGCTTTGACATTTACCTGAACGGAAACGTAATTGTAAGATTTATCTCGGAAATTTTCATTAAATACGTTTCCAAATTGTTGAAACAGGGCTGAATTTACCGCGCGTGAGCTCTACAATTGTCGACTGCTGTGCTGAGTTCAGTAGGAAGGATGAACCTCCTGACTTAAGCGCGGAGTTGGCGGAGGGAGGGGGGCTTGCGGCGGAATAACATGGTTTCGGAGCTGCAAAGACAGTGCAGCGACAACCGACTTCTCCCGAGAGTAACCGAACGTGTCCGAATGGCGGGTCCCCGAGAATAGCCGATCGTTCCCGAGGTTCACGAGTCTGCCAATTCCCGTAAACTGCACAACAAGAGGTTTCTCATGTCCGCCGCTAGTTGTTTTCGCTCCGCGCGCATTAAAATCAGCTTCAAAAATCGCCACTCGAGGCGCTGACAAGCAACGGTATTCAGAGTCCTCGAAATGGCTGTTCTCGACGCTACTCTTCTTTCTTTATATTACTCTTCGTCAGAGTCCTCTATATTGGATTCTCAGCACCACTCCCTCACTTCATAAGTAGAAGACTCTGGATACCGTTGCTCGTTAGCGTCGCAAGTGGCGATATTTGAAGCTGATTTTAATGCGCGCGGGTAAGTATGCACTGCGCTGTCAACAGCCGGCGCGCGAAATCGCTGCAACTCATTTGTTTACTACAATTTTTAAGTTACGTCTCTGTCAGTCAGTATTGGTCAGTATCACGAATAGTGTTTCACCCTACTGAATGTGTCATCGTGGATTGTAAATTATTTCAGTTGATTGTGAGCGACTGTATAGAGTGGGCTTAGTGCTTCGAAACGTGTCAAGGATGAACAGTGTTGCATCATTACTTAGTAGTAACTTTTGTGCCCTAACTCTTGAACAAAAATGTGCAATCAAAGCACTAGGCAGACCGACGCCGCCTTTGGACATTCGTCTACAGCAAAGTTCTCGAGGCAAAAACTACACTCGTATATTCAAGTCCCATCTGTATGATAGAAATTCGTGGATTTGTGGATGTGAAGTAACCAATAGATTCTTTTGCTTCCCGTGTCTTCTATTTTATAAAGGAAAGGACACAACATGGACAACTACTGGAGTTTCAGACTTGAGTCATCTTACCCAGAAAATAAAAAACATGAAACATCTTTGTATCATAAGAATGCCTGCTTGGATTTATCCATCTTAGGTCGTACTGAAATAAGGCAACAACTCAGTGAAGCTTTTAGGCTTAATGTTGAGAAAATTAACGACCAAGTCAGGAAAAATCGGTATGTCCTTTCAAAAATAATTGATTGTATTCGATTTTGTGGAGAGTTTGAACTAGCTTTGCGAGGACATAATGAAAGATATGACTCCAATAACCCCGGTATTTTCAAAGGATTAGTGAATTTCTCAGCTACATTAGACACTATTTTGAAATCACACCTGGAAGTTGCCACTGTTTTTAAAGGTACGTCCTAGGAAATTCAAAATGACCTGTTAGATTGTATGTTGCACGTCTGCAAACTACATATTCTTGAAGATATTCGCTCAGCAGATTTTGTGTCTGTGATAGCTGATGAAACTACAGATGTGTCTGCTAAAGCTCAGATGGTTGTAGTGTTTCGCTCTGTTCTCAAAAGTGGGTTGCCTATCGAGAGATTTTGGACATTTCTAAACCCTAAACATCATGATGCTGAAACATTATTCGCCTGCATAAAACATGTTCTGGTGGAAGTGCTAGGAGATGCCAAAAACAAACTTATCTCACAAAGCTATGATGGTACAAATGTAATGAGTGGCCAATTCAATGGTGTTCAGACACGTGTCAAGGCGGAGTATCCAAATGCACACTTTGTACATTGCTACGCGCACCAGCTCAACTTGGTCATGGTTCAAGCAACAAGTCAAAACAAAGAAGTGAGGGTATTTTTTGCAAATCTTCAAGAGGTGTGTACCTTTTTTAGCCAGTCCTCACAGAGAACTGACATTTTGGATGAAATAGTTGGAAAACGACTTCCTTCTGGCTCTTCTGGAAGACAACAGTTATTTAGATATTCATTGATAACCTTTTATCAAAATGGAAGGACTGAGAAAGAAGCCTAAAAGCCAATGCAGTTAATAATAACATTAAATACATCCTCAGCAAAGGCTTTGCATTCACAGCGCTTTATAATGTACGCTGCGTCACGACATTCCATGAGCCCAGGGAGCAGCCGCGGACTGCGCGGCACTGTAAAAACATCGATTTTATTTAGTTTGCTGCGAACGGTCGCAGTTTATTTCTGTGGATGAAGACTCTAAAAGGCTTGATGCAATTACGATGTAAATATCTGAGAGCAACTCGGTGTCCTCCTTTTTATACAGCCACAAACGGGCAAAAATGTTACTGCAATTAGCGTCCGCCATTTTGTACTGCATCGACGATAAATATTACAAGACAGTAAAGAAATCAGGTTACAACAAAAGGAAAATAAATGCAGTAATAATATATCATAGCTTTATACAATAAATTTGCTTAAAATGATTCACTATCCAACATCCGTCGAGTACGGCAATTCCCGTGGCCAGCAGCCAGCTCCGGGCGGTGCCGCACGTTCGAAAAATCGATATTAATTTCGGCCTCGCAGGTGGTCGCAGCTGTACTTCCAATTTTCATAATTTATATACTTTTTTGTATATGTGGTGTAAATATCTCGAGGTAACTCGGTGATACTTTTTTTAAAATCCTACATAAACACAAAAATTCGACGAAAAACAGGGTCCGCCATTTTGTATCGTATTGGTCACAAATACAACAACTAAGTCGTGATAGTTGATGGTAATCGATAATAACAAATTGTTTTAACAATTTTGTAAATTTTTGTTGCTATTGAATAACTACTCAAGGTGTGACATTAGTTTAAACATGCTGAATTTCGAAAAAAATTCAAAGCGGGCAATTTGCGCCAAATTTGTTCAACTTTGAGGCTATGTATTTTATATATAAAATTAGCCTATGAAAAACATTTTGCGTCAAAAAATGCACTAATGTATTGGCAACAACTGTGCAAAGTTTCAACTTCCATACTCAAAAAAACCATTTTCGAGGTGTTGTCCAGCTTTTTTCGATTTCAGCCCACTGTGCGTCGGTGGGAGTAAAGAATATCCCGTGTGCCTAAGGGGAGAAATAAGGGTGCCGCTAAACTCTGGGAGGCTATTGAGAATTACGGTGGATAAGTGCGTTGGTGCAGGGACATATTAAGTGGAGCCTGCATTGGAGACGTTGGAAAACTGTTATGTTGCGAGGGGACTGTGCACCGTTGATAAGGAGCAGTCAATCACACTGCAAGTAACCACTCTTGGCCGCGAGGAGGTAGTACTACGTAAAGGGATTAGGTTAGGAATGGCTGTAAAGTTGGAGCCCTACGAAGCGGGGGCTGGCAAGATTCACGGGAAGGTGGTGAGGACGATAGCGTCGGCTAAGAGCGGGGAAATGTTCCGCGAAAAGTTGGCGCACCTGGATGTCGATGAGAGGGAGATCATCCTTCCACTATTAAAAGAATTCGAGGATCTGTTCACAGAGAAGGATATACTACCAGTTACCGCCCTGACGTCTCACCGAATCAACACAGGCAGCGCCCCTCCTATCTACAGAAGACCTTATCGAGTACCACATCAATTGAAGCCCGTTGTGGAGCCGTTCGTCGACGAGCAACTCGAAGCGGGTATTATTGTCCATAGTGACAGCCCTTGGGCATCCCCAATTGTGATCGCGCCAAAAAAAATCGGCTGATGGAAAACCGGCGTACCGGTTTTGTGTGGATTTCCGGGCTTTGAATGCGGTCACTGTCCCTGATGTGTACCCCATTCCCAACGTAGTCGAATCTTTGGACTATCTGGGTAAATCGCAATTTTTTCAACGCTGGATTTGACGAGTGGTTACCATCAAATACCGATGCATAAAGATGATCAAGAGAAGACCGCTTTTAATGTCGACAGCGGGCATTACCACTACACTAGGATGCCGTTCGGATTGCGGAATGCACCCGCCACATTCCAAAGGATGATGGACGGCCTCCTAGGGGGCTTGAAGCAGGTGCAATGCCTCGTGTATTTGGACGACGTGATCATCTTCGGTGCAACGATAGAGGAGCATGCCGTACGGCTGCGTGCCGTACTCGACAGATTAAGAAACGCCGGGCTAACGCTTATTTTGAGAAATGTAAGTTTGCGGAGGAAAAGGTGAACTATTTAGGTCACGTGATTTCAAAGCATGGAGTTCAACCTGACCCGGGAAAAGTATCCGCTGTGCAGGAATTTCCCACCCCTACCAACGTGAAGGAACTTCAGCCATTTTTAGGACTTGCGAATTACTATCGTCGCTTTGTGGTGGGTTATGCAGAAATAGCGAGGCCGTTGACGAAATTATTACGAAAAGGTGCAGTGTTCCACTGGGATAAAGATTGCGCCGGGGCCTTTGAGAAACTAAAGGATTCCCTGATTAATAGCCCCGTGTTATTATATCCAGATTTCGACAAACCTTTTATTATTTCCACCGATGCATCTAACTTCGCAATAGGGGCAGTGCTTTCTCAGGAGTTCGACGGCGAAGAACATCCAATTGCATATGCATCAAGACAGCTGAATTCCGCTGAAATAAATTATTCAGTGACCGAAAAGGAACTGTGCAGTGTCGTGTTTGCTGTGGCGCAATACCGATGCTACGTGTATGGACGAAAATTTAAGATAGTTAGTAACCATGCAGCCCTCAAGTGGCTATTTGGCCTGCGTGACCCAAGTAGCCGGTTGATGCGATGGACTCTTAAACTTTCCGAATGTGACTACGAGGTAGTGCATAAGCCAGGGGCATTGCACAAGAACGCTGGACTAAGAACGTAAGGACTGACATTTTGAGACAGTGCCTTGATTACGCCCTCGCGGGACACCTGGGGGTCAGATCGACAAAAGCCCGCGTAGCGGCGCGCTATTGGTGGCCGCACCTGGGAAGAGATTGCGAGGCATATGTGAAAAACTGTGTGTCGTGTAATAGGAGAAGTCCGTATGGGAAGTGTAAGGCCCCGTTACAAGCCCTTCCGGCCACCGATAGACCCTTTGATTTTATCGCTCTTGATATAGTTGGCCCGTTACCCCGGACTGAGAAGGGAAACAAGTTCATTCTTTCAATTTTGGATCATTTTTCTAGGTATCTGGTAATGGTTCCTTTGCCAAATCAGACCACAGAGGTGGCTTCCGTTGCACTTGTGAAGGAGTGGATCTTAAGATTCGGTGTCCCTTACAAGATTGTAACCGACCAAGGGAGTAATTTCATGTCGGACTTATTTAGGGGTGTATGTGAGTTGCTAGGTGTGTCCAAATTGCGTACATTCCCTTACAGACCCGAGTGCAACGGAAGGATAGAGAGGGAACACCGAACGATAGCACAGGTTCTATCCGATTATGTGAATGTTAAAAACGACAATTGGGACGAATTGATATGCTATGCTTGAACGGCCTACAATAGATCCGCTCACAGTTCCACGGCCTTCAGCCTACATGAAATAATATTTGGTTATGAAATGAACTCGCCGTTTGAGTGTTTGAAGAGACCTGTGTGGAGAGATGCGTGCAACGCTCAAGTGGAACAGTTACGGGATAGACTTCAAGTGATGTGGCGAAAGTGTGCTAGAAAAAATTAGCGAGCACGAAAACAGCAATTCAAGGGGGCGGGATCCAAGGGAAAGGACAGGACGTATTCGGTGGGAGACGTAGTCTATTTAAGCGACCCCTGTGTGAAGACAGGTGTAGGAAAGAAGTTCCACCGACCGTGGAAGGGGCCGTACAGCGTTGTTAAGGTTCTTCCTCCCGTAAATTTAATGCTGCAACTCCCTCATAGGACGTTAGTTGTACATAAAAATAGAGTAAAGCCCCATCCCCGCCATCTTGGTCTTCCTTCTCCCGCAGTTGCAGGCGCTGCCAGTGAGAGGCGACGGGGGAGGCCCAAAATGCAAACGGTGTTTCCCGCCTGTGAAGGAGCTGAGAAGGAATCTCCATCCTGGGATATCTCTTCGCCTTCCGGGAATTTTATCGGAGCCGAGGACGAGGGAGAGGATTGTAGGAGATCTCTTTCCTTATCGGAAGGGCTAGACAGCTCGTCGCCTACCCTTAGCGGTGAGCATCCACTGCAAGATACGCCCATCTGCGAGGAGAGGGAGAGTGGAGGGGAGGCTGCCAAGAGAAAGTGGGGGGACCTTGCTGATAACGAGCAAGGCCGTGCCGCTGTTGGGAGTGAAGAAGACGCTTGGAGTACGCCCCTTCCTCAGAGGTCCCCTTATTTTCTCCGCTCGAGAGCACGTTCATCCCATCCCCCGTCTCACTCCCCACCTGGACCGCCACCCCCTCCCGATACCCCCCTTCCCCCCGTTACTTCCCCGCTACTGCGCAAGAGGAACCCCCCTCCGTCATGATGGGGAAAGGAGCAGCTATACAGTGTAAAATTTTGGTGATGTGTGTTTTGTTTATATTTGTGGATTCTGTGGATGGGCAAGATGTCATTCCAATAGGGAGTGGAGTGGTGTTTGAGCGGGCGCAAGACGTGGTGGTAACTGATAAAACGTGGGCGTTAGTTATCAATTTTGATTTGGGAGAGGTACAGAAGGAGTATGTTAAATTAGTTGACGCGTTTGCAGAATTGAGGAAAAGAGCCGAATTAACTCGAGGAGTATCCGTGGGAAGGGGATACAAAATTGCACTAAATAGGATGGAAGTGGAATATTCAAGGGTGAAAGAGGAATTAGAGACCTTAGTGGATTTGGTGAAAAAAATAGAGTAAGAAGAGGCTGGATTGATGCAGGGGGGTCCCTTTTAAAAATGGTTCTCGGGACAGCTGACGCAGAGGATTTGAGACAGCTAAATGGGAGGATTGAGAAGCTTGAGAGGGAGGGGGGAGATGCTCATGCAGCTATAGGTGCTCACTTGTTGGTTCTGAAAGGAATGGAAGGACGAGTGGCAAATAACACGCGCTTCTTGAGGAGTTTGGTTGACGAGTATATTGATTACAGGAACAAGTGGCAACTGAGGTTTGATCAGTCGGAGGCTAACTATAGGGAACTACGGGAGATGGTGATGACCGAAGATGCTCTGAGGCAGGTGGGTCACGCCTTTGTCAATGCTAGGATTGACTTGACCGGGCTGAGAATTGCATTGAAGAGTTGTTTATAATAGACTTAGTAGCATCTTAATCACATCAAATAAATATTTAGAGTGCCTCAGACGAATCAGAGATAGTTTACGGCCCCCATTGAGAATGTTGTCCGCATGCGAGCATGAGACGCTATATGTATATTATGAGATCACAAGTGGCGACGGCCGTAGTGGTGGGTGAGACGTTGAGGGTTATAATAAAGATTCCGGTGGTTGGAGACGGCGGTATTCTGGAGTTGTCTCAAGCCCACACTTTTCCTATTAAATACCCAGGATTAGACGTCTACGGTCAGTGGAGAGTGGGGGAATATCTGCTTATCTCGAAAGACAGAACTTATTTTGCAATCGCGGGGGTGGATGAGCTCCAAAAATGTCGAGAAGGACCTATATATGCATGCCCGGGCGATTTCGTACTGTTGAGTGGATCAGGGGTAAGCTGTGAGTATGATTTATTCATGGATAGGGGGACTAAAATGTGTATCCGGGAAGAAATGCGCCTGGTAATGCCTTTCTTCCGCAAGGTTGAACGGGGGTGGGTATTTTCTGCTCCTTCTACACTCTCCGCCACTTTTTTTGTCATGATGGAATAGGAGAAGCCAGGCCCAGATTGCTGTAATCGGAGGGAAGTGGTTTACTGGCTAACGTCAGCCATTGCGATATAACGGGTGAGAACTTTAAAATGATAGCAGCCTGGCAGGGGAGATCTGTAGTGTCGCAAAGTCTAATCGAGTTTGTTTCCCCTCAAATTGAAATGTTTGGGAAAGAAAGAGAAACCTTGATAAACATGGACATGAACAGCTTAAGTTTGCTCAAAATGGAGATTGACGCGGAAGCCGCGAAGGGGTCAATGACTGTCGGTTTAAGCGAGGGATTTGATAGAGCGGGTGCAAAGAAAGTCATCAACGGGAAATACCTATCATATCTCGATCCCTGTTGGCCTAGGAGTACTTTTAATAGTAGTTTTGGGGATAATATATTGGAAACGTACTTGCATTAAGGGAAAATGCTATGGGTTGGGCGAGAAGTCCACTCGTACGAGGACTATCGATGCTCGGAACGTACGCGTAGTGATTAATGAGGAGAGAGATAATGGGGCAAGCGATGGTGAGGATAATAATGCTTAGATGCTGCTAATAATGGGTTGGTGCTCTCTGAGATAGGAGAGCTTTGCATTATAGAGTAGTCAATAACTTTTGTTGTTAGATCTATATGGGTAGTAGTGCTAATGAATTGAATCCACGAAGGTCGAGCTAGGGTAACCATCGATCACGGCAGAAAATAATGCGGTTGTAGTTCTCAGTGTAATTGTGTTCTTTGTTTTTTGTGTGTGATTTTGAAAGTGTGTAATAGTTCAAATATTGGTTAGGACTAGAAATGGTGTGATAAGACATGATCCATGTTTTCTTTATACGTCCTGATGGGTGCGATGTGACCGTGATAAAAAAAGGGGACGATATAGTTTGTGCTGGTTTCATTTTTTTAATGATTGGTTTTGATGTGATTTTCTTTGTTATGTTTAAGAACTCACTATTCTGACCTGATTTTGTTTAAAATTTCCAGGCCTGTAAATTTTAAATTTTTTGGGGGGGAGTGGATGTAAGAGGCGGCTGCCGTCTTCCTTACCTCAGTTCCTTTCCCATACCAGCTCAGCTATAACTCCTTTCCTTTCGCTCCCACGATTCCCCTACCACTCAACGCAGACAGGAAGCGCTCGCATGGCCACGTAAAGGTAAGAGATCTTTCTTAAGAACGTGAGCCTGCTACGCACCTGGGAGAACAACAGAAAACGCTGACCAGAGGGAGACGGCAGTTCGCGGGGCAGTCGATGGGGGTAAGAAAACGAAGGCAGAATAAAGTTTGATTTTCCCCGACATGTGACTTCTCCTTTTTTCTGCGCGACCTTCCTTATTCTCCTGCGGACGAGAACGACAGCGCCCGGCAACTTACACTTGGAAGTTAATCAATGAAGCATCCGGCCATCATAAAATCTCCACAACAATCTCTCTGCACGTGAATCACAAATTGATCTATTCTCCAACAGATGTAGCCAACCAGTTTAATGAGTATTTTGTGGATTCTGTGCATAAACTTATCCAAAGTATGCCTCCTGCCAATATCAACTCCCCTATACAGGTTCATTCGGACTCTTTGAATTTAATTTCATGTCATTTGGTTTACGGAATGCAGCGCAAACCTTCCAGCGTTTTATGGACGGTATTTTGCGTGGACTTAATTTTTGCTATGTTTATTTGGATGACATTTTGGTTGCCTCGGCAGACGAGGAGGAACACTGCCGCCATTTATGTGAACTGTTTGCTAGGCTCATTGAAAACGGCATTCTAATTAATACCTCTAAATGTGTTTTTGGCGTGCCTCAAGTTGATTTTCTCGGTATTGTGTTTCCGCCGAGGGCACTCGGCCACTTGGAGACGGAGTTGAAGCAATCCGTGAGTTTCCCCTTCCCACAACAGTGAAAAAGTTGCGTCAATTTCTTGGCATGTGTAATTTTTACAGACGGTTCATTCCTAACGCCGCCTCACTGCACGCGCCCCTGCACGACATCCTAAAAGGAAAGATTACGAGCAACGACATTTTAGCGTGGACCGATGAGTTGCTCGAGTGTTTCCATAGCTGTAAACAGGCATTATCGCAGGCTACTCTCCTGGCCCATCCTAACCCTGACTTACCTCTCGCACTTTTTTCTGATGCCTCGGACAACAGTTTAGGAGCCGCCCTACAGCAATTGACCGATAAGGGCTGGCAACCCCTCGCTTTTTTCACAAAGAAGCTCAGTGCCGCGGAAAAGAAGTACAGTGCATATGACCGCGAGCTATTGGCCATGTATAGGGCGGTGATCCATTTCAAACACATGATTGTAGGTAGGCACTTTGTGATATTTAATGACCAGAAACTGTTGACGTTTGCATAACAGCTGTTACTTGCACTGCTGCCTGTGCTGACATAGGTCTGCGTTCTGGAGATGTAGCATATCCAGCATGAGTAATCTCTTTACTTTTATTTACCCTCAGGGTATATGACTGCCAGGGGGGTAATGTAGCAGCTATCGAGCTGCCGATAAGTAGTTTCCGTGGTGCAGCAGCAGTCGTAAAGCTCTCCCCGGCCAGCAAACACACTAGCAGCAAGAAGTGGCGTCCTCTGTGTTTTGTGTTCGCCATCTTGCCTGTACTTTAGCAACCTCAAGGCTCAAATATATTGTTGATGTTCGAAACGGTGTTTTCATTGGTTCGCACGAAGATCCCTTCCCGCGTCCACGTACGCGCGCGCTAAATAACTAATAGTCGCTCTCCCACCGGCGACTTTGGTGATTTCCTAGCAAAATTTGAAAAATTGATGGAAATAATCCATGGTTCAGTTAATAATCCATATTTAATAATTACAGGGGATTTTAATTGTGATTTTCTTGGCAATTCCAAGGAGAAGCATAATTTCTTAGATCTCTTAACCACTTTTAATAAATGAATGCTACTGTCAGTGAACCAACTAGAGTTTGTTCCAATTCTCATACTGCATCAGATAATATTTTAACAAATATTGATGAGGAGCATGTGAGAACAGAAGTTATTAACTCTCACATGTCTGATCACTTCCCAGTTTTCTCCTCTGTGGCAATGTACTCAAGCTGTGGGCCTAAAAAGTATTACAAAAGATACTGCACAAGATTACGCAGGAGAACATAATGTCCCTCTGTGATATGTTGGTTAGCCATGACTGGTCTGATGTGTACATTCCTGGCTCCTTTGAAAATAGTTTTGATTATTTTTATTCTAACTACATGTATTATTTTGACATTTGCTTTCCCATTGTAGTAAAGAATTCCAAAACAAATAACTTTACTGTCAAACAAGAATTTGTGGATAACTGACGAAATCCGGTGGTTGGCACAGAAAATGAAGCATATTGCAGCATTTTACGAAAATAAGCATAGCCAAGCAGATCACAAGGAATACTTAACTCTTAAGAAAAGGTATAGCCAAAATCTGAATTCCGCCAAGAAATCATACAATAACATGAGGATTCAGAACACTGAAATCAAATCTAAAGAAATCTGGAAAATCATTAAAGAATCTAAGAGTGCTGCACATAATCAAAAACATCTTAAATTACTAGATTCCACAGGTAACTTTTTATCTGATTACTCAAAAATTGTATCTAACTTCAACAATTTCTATGTATCACATCAGACTCCTGCAAATCTGGTGAATCCGGATTTCACATCTCAAATTCCAAGCCATTCTAATTCACTTTTTTGCTTCCATGCACTGATTCAGAATTGACAAATATCATCAACAAACTACCCAATAAAATCAGCTCTGGGCTTGATGGTATCCCTGGCACTGTTATAAAAAAATCTGCTCTTAAGGTCAAGAATCAATTACTTTTCCTTATTAACGAATCGTTGAGACTTGGTATCTTCCCTGAAGCACTCAAATCTGCCAAAGTAGTACCCCTCTACAAAGGTAAAGGCTGCAAACATGATATGAATTATCTCTGTTTTGAACCAGTTAGGGAAAATATTAGAAAAGGTTTTCAATAATCGACTGACATCCTATCTTGAATGTTATAATCTTCTGTCTTCTTTACAAAATGGGTTCAGGCAATCCAAATCCACTACCACAGCCACCTGTCATAAGGTGAACCAAATACTTTCCAACCTGGATAATAGAACAGAAACACTCATTTTTTTGACTTCTCCAAAGCTTTTGATCATGTTAACCACCAGCTCCTTCTACTCAAATTGAGAAACTACGGAATACGGGGCTCATCTCATATAAGTGGATTGAATCCTACCTAAGTTCATGGTGCCAGCATGTGGTCCTATCTAAGGATGGCACGATATATAAGTCTCCTGGTAAAGAAGTTACATCAGGTGTGCCTCAGGGGTCCGTCCTGGGCCCTATCCTATTTTTACTACATATTAATGACCTACCAAAACATCTAGTCAGTACCTGGAGCTGATCCCATTTTGTATGCAGATGACACCAATATTATTGTGTCAGCCTCAACAGCCGACAGCTTGTCTCTTAGGGCTGCTAGTGTAACTAATATCTTACATGAATGGTGCCTTCACAATTTTCTCAATCCAAACCTTAACAAATCTGGTCTGATTTATTTCTCAAACAGAAATAAAACCCCAGCTTCGATATCCATCAATGTAGATGGTTGTAGTATCCCCCAAATTTCAAGCTCACAATTTCTAGGAGTTACTCTACACTCAAGTGTGTCATGGGAGGAACACATAAAAAAACTTCGCAGTAGGCTAAGTTCTATCTGCTTCCTCACCAGAAGCATCAGACACACTGGAAATATTGACATATTGTTATCTGTCTATTATAGTGAATTCTATTCCCAGATAATGTTTAGCATTTTGTTCTGGGGTTCCTCTCCTCATGCTAATGTGATATTTAAAATTCAAAAACGTGTGGTACGGCTTATTGTAGGTGCTCACCATGATGCACCCTGTCTTCCGATATTTAAGAAACTGTGTATATTGCCTATACCTTGTGTGTATATAACCTATACCTTGTGTGTATATTTATGTTGTAACTGTGTATATAAAGAATAATTTCTGTCAGTTTGTGACTAATGACAGCTACCATAGTCACTTTACAAGGGCATGTAAAGATCTTCACAAACATTATATTAGAACTTGTAACACTGCCCGTGGACCCAACTCAATGGGTTTAGAGATATTTAACAGGTTACCACATGAGATTAAGCTTGAAAAAAAGACATCAACTTTCAAGGAAAAACTGAAAAAGTTTCTGCAGGATCACCTGTTTTACTCCATAAAAGAATTTCTGTTTTCCAAACATTGACATGCCCTCTGTTTATATTTGTATATATCTTTAATAATTTAGCATTGTATTTTCTTCTTTTTTTCCTCTACAATTATGACGTGTCCTACATTTGTACATTTGCAACAAATCCTTGGACAAATAAAAAATTATTATTATTATTATTATCATCACAGCATGGTTTTTTTGAGGGGTAAGAGTACAGAAACTGACATTCATAAAATTATTGATCTGATTCTTCAAGGTATGGATGAATATAAAAATGCATTGGGCATTTTTTATGACTTAAGGAAAGCTTTTGACAGTGTTGATCATGAGCTTCTACTATAAAAACTTCAATATTATGGTATTTCTGGTAAAGCCAATGATTGGCTTAGATCCTATCTCTCTGGTAGAAGTCAATATGTCTGTATAAAGGGTCTGGATACTAAGGTTTCCTTATCGAAGGTAAATGTTACCACTGGTGTTCCACAGGGCTCTATCTTAGGGCTGTTCTTGTTATATGTGAATGATCTCCCCACATGTACTTCAAATGGTGATCTTGTAATGTATGCTGATGATACTAATCACCTGATCGCTTGTGACGGAGATTTGTCTGTTGTGGCCCAGTCCGAACTGAACAACATGGCCAATTGGTGTTCTCTGAAAAGGGTGTCCCTTAATAGCAGTAAATCTTCATACATACTTTTCCATCCATATCAGAAGAAAATCCTGTCATATCCATTATTGAAATTAGATTGTGAGTCACTTATTTCCTCCCCTTCTCATAAATTTCTGGGTGTTTTTATTGACGAATCCCTTACGTGGGATAAACACATTGATTTTGTGTGTTCTCGACTGGCCTCAGGGTGTTACCTCTTAAGGAGAATCCTTCCAATCACCAACCTGAATGTGGACTTATCTGCTTATTATGCATATGTTTTTAGTAGTCTTAAATACAGTGTGGATGCCTGGGGTCATGCCAGTTGTACCACTAGGCTATTCAAACTTCAAAAATGGACTATCAGGATATTGATGGGTGTTAATAAATCAACTATAGTTGTAGGCAATTTTTCAAAAAGCTCAATATCTTGACTCTTCCTTGTATTTACATTTATTGTGCTTCAATATATGTCAAAGAGCAGCACCTTACTTTGGGTTTGGATTTAAATAACGACGTGCACCTGTACAACACCAGGAGAAGCAATGACTTTAGAACTGTGTCATACAATCTTTCATTATATGCAAAAGGTCCTTCCTATGGTGGTTGCAAATTCTTCAACCACCTGCCTTCGAATATTAAAGGTGTTAACTGCCTCCTAGATTTTAAAGTAAAGTTGAAAAGGTATTTCATATCTAATGCCTTTTATTCTGTTAACGAATTTCTTTCAATGTAATGTGTTTCATTGCATTCTCTTCTTTATTTTATTTTGTTTATTTCTTTGACTTGCCCTATACATGTATAAGTGTCCTGGGATGATTAAAATTATTATTATCTGATTTTGTCTTAAAAGTAGTTCCTGGGTTATCGAGTAAGGACTTAGACATCAAACAGCTTAAGATAAGGGATAATAAATACGCTTCATTTAGGGTATCTGTGAGTCCTGATATCGGCAATGTCCTAATTGACAATGATATATGGCCAGAGGGTGTAGTGGTGGACAGATATTTTTTTTGGAATGCCACAAAGAAGCCAGCCGCCGAATCCCCGCCGAATTTTTGGAATGCCAGCAAGTAGTAGAAATATGCAAAGATGGAAAAAAATTTATCTCTGAGGTGCAAAGTGTATTTATTGGAGTTCCCCAAGGTTCAATCTTGGGTCCTGTCCTCTTCCTAATTTTTGTAAATGATCTCCCTGTTACCCTGCTCAAGAATGATAGTAATAAGGTGGTTTTATATGCTGATGATGTAAATTTCCTAAGTGGCCAACGAGGCTATAATGACCTAGTCGAGGTTAGCAATGAGATCATGGTAAGGATGTCTCCTTGGTGCTGGGACCACAAACTTAGCTTGAACAAGAATAAAACTCAGACTCTGTTCTTTTCCTCTTCATCACGAGGTCTTCACAAATTGCATTCTTGCATTAATACAGATCTTCAACTGGGAGAGAGTATTAAATTTCTCGGTGTCCATATTGACCGACTTTTGAATTGGTCCTATCACATTGAGAACCTATGTAAAAAAACTAAACTCTGCGTACTATTTATTGTCTATTGTTAAACACTCACTTAGTGTTGAAATGCTCAAAAGTGTATATTATGCTTAATTTTATTCTCATGTATCATATGGTATAATTATTTGGGGTTCATCATTTTTGTTAGATAAAATTTTTATAATCCAAAAGAAGATAGTAAGATCCATGTGTAATGCCCAATTCAGGAGCCATTGCCGACCTCTCTTTATAAAATTAGACTTGCTTACTGTGCCATCAATCTATATTTATTGTACTTTGGTTTTTACTTGGGAAAATTTATCTTTGTTTAGTAAAAATGAGTCTTATCATAAACACAATACTAGACAGACATCCGATCGACATGTTGTACAGGAAAATTTTAAGGTTTCTTCTTTAGGTCCAAGAGTGATGTGCATCAAAATGTACAATGCCCTTCCTAGGCATTTAAAAAACATTGAAGAATTGTCGGCTTTCAAATACCAGCTGAGGAAGTTTCTTATGACAAAGTGTTTTTATACTGTGGATGAGTACTTTTCGTAATGTTGAACTGCTGTGCCTTTGTGTGTGATTTTTTTTCTTATCTTGACCTGTCCTATGCATTCATGTAATGTCTCCAGGATAGAATAAATTATTATTATTATAATTATTATTCCCCTCGTGGATATTTTAAAAAATCACTGATACACAAGGGAACCTCATAACCAATCCTTCACAAATTGCAAATATTTTTAATTCCCACTTTATTAACTCAATCCCCAAAGTGGCAAATCAAAATACTAGCATTCTGAATATCCCTTGCAGAGCTCCACATTCCTTTTACCTTGCCACGACAAATTAAAAAGAAGTAAGTGACATTGTCAAAAAGATAGGGCAGAAGAAATCATATGGTTTTGATGAGATTCCTGGCTGGCTCATATTACAATGTTTTGACCTTATCAAGGAACCCCTAATTTTCCTATGCAATGAATCTCTTTCTAAAGGTATATTTCCACGAGTATTAAAAACTTCCAGAGTGTTACCAATCTATAAAAAAGACAACAAAGATAGGATTGAAAATTACAGACCCATTGCAATCCAGAGTTCTTTTTCAAAAATATTCGAATCATTACACTGTAAAAGATTAACATCCTTTTAAGAAAATCATTCGCTCTTGTCTCCGTATCAATATGGCTTTCGGAAAGGAATGTCCACTGATTTAGCCGTCTTTAATATGGTCAATCACATCCTGGACTCTCTTAACGAGAATTATGATACCCTTGGCATTCATTTTGACTTAACACGTGCATTTGAAATGGTAGATAACCCATTATTGATCAAAAAATTGGAATCCTTGGGTATACGTGGAATTCCCTTAGACTGGATCAAATCTTACTTAGCATATAGGAATCGTATGTTTCAGTTGAAGAGGCTCAATGTAGCATAAAAGAAATAAATATTGGAGTTCCTCAGGGCTAAATTCTTGGCCCTACTCTCTTCATTACATTCATAAATGATCTTGCAAATAAGCAAACCAAGCATGTACAATCATCGATATTTGCTGATGACACAAGCTTTGTGGTTTCAGGTAATTCAAAATATGCTTCACTAGAATTAACAAAGGAGGTTATAAATGGCATCACCAAATGGTGTGAAAATAATGCCCTGAAAATAAATGTAGAAAAAACTGTTATGATAAATTACACAACCTCCAAAAAGCCCCAAACAGAAAGTGTACAAGTAAGAATAAATAACAAATCAATGAAACAGGTGAATTCTGTTAAATGTTTGTCTTCACATAGACAGTCAACTAACATGGAATAATCATATTAGTATCCTGATAGGAAAACTGACCTCCATCTGCTACCTTATCAGACAGCTTAGGAGTAACATTAGTGTGGATATATTAAAAACGGCGTACTATGCTTTATTTCAATCCAGAATATCATATGGTTTAATTTTCTGGGGAAATAGCAGTCATACCAGAGATGTTCTACTATTACAGAAAAGAACAATATGGTTCATGACAGGCGCCAAGAGTAGGGATCACTGCAGGCCACTTTTTAAAAAGTCAGGCATCTTACTACTGCCATGTTTACATATACTCCAACTTGCTGTATTTGTAAAAAAACACAATCATATTTTCTGTAAGAACTGCGATATACACAGATACAACACAAGGTGTAAAACAAACACTCACACCACACAAAGCCATACAAAATTACACCTTGAGGGCCCATACAAAATGGCACTGAAGTGCTACAATAAACTACCCGAAAACATAAAATCAATAGAGAAATTGGAATAATTTAAAAAAAGAGTAAATTTATTATTGATAAACGAGTGTCATTATGATATAAATGAATTCCTAGGAAATAGATTATTGTAAGATAAATTTATATGTGCTAAACGGGTTTCTGATGTATAATATTGTACTATGTTGTGATATATGTATGTGCACTGTAACAAATGATTTAAGATTTATATTTGGACCCGTCGACGAAACAGGACGATGTAGATAAGTATTTGAAATCAAAATTCGATTTTGATATCGATGCGATGGCACTAACGTCTAGGGGGCCGTACTCATCCTTTAAAATCTCCGTCCAAGAGGATGAATACGGAAATGTATCGGACCCAAATATTTGGCCGGTAAATGCAGTGATTAATAGGTTTATTGAGCGAAGAAACCAAACTATTCGTACATCCAATGTTGCAAATAATGACATTCAGTCGTGACTAGTGTGCAGTCTTAAAGTATTGTCATTAAATATTCAATGTATTCGCCAAAAATTCAGTTGTATTGAGCTTTTTTTGAATGAGCAAGATGCCAACATTGTGTGCATCACTGAACATTGGCTTGCTGCAGATTAGGTACTGAGTGCTAATATTGACGGTTATTTCATTGCTGCCTCGTACTCGAGGCAAAGATTGAAATGCGGTGGTGTTATAGTTTATATCAGAAACGGACTAAATGCATCCATTTCCAAAATAGCCATGGATTTATGCTGTGATTTGGCTTGCTTGGAGTGCTGTGTTGTTGACTTTACTACTGAAAAATATCATATCTGTGTAATTGCTATTTATAGATCACCTTCTGGCGGTTTTTCCATATTTTTTGACAATTTGACTATGCTTTTGGATAAATGTTTCTGTAAAAAACCGTTATATTATCCTTTGTGGAGATTTTAATGTTGATTTTGGTCAGGTTAGCAATATGAGTACCTGCCTGTGGGACCTATTCTCAATATATGATATCAAGCAAACAATATTTGTGCCTACAAGACAAACTTGCCAATCTTCCACAACTATTGATAATATATTCTGTAATTTGAAGTTTAGTGTGGGAACAACAGTTGAATCACATCTTATTGTGATGTTTGAAGTAACCGCTGAAACAAAATACCCCACACCATTTTTTGTTTTTGGTATGAGCCCGTATGGTGGTGCCCTCTGGTAGCTGTTTTTTCTCCCCCGCACATGTGCTCATGTTCTTGTGTGTAATGGTGTAATTCCTGCAAATTAAAGTGATTTCTCATATCGCGTGCTTCTATGTTATCACTTAAGTGTGAATAAACAACACATCTTTCAGATCACAGTGCCATAGTTACAACAATGGAAATACTTTCTGAATTTTCTCCCTGTAAAATGCATAATGTTAAAAAAAGGTTCTTCACCCCTGACAATGTCAATGATTTTTGTAATGCTCTACAATTGACAGCCTGGGACTCAGTCTATAGTTCCGACTCAGTCAATGACAAGTTTAATAGCTTTCTAGATATTTTTCTTACTCTATTCAACAATTGCTTTCCACTAGAAAAAGTTAAAACAAAAAGGTCTCCTAGCAAAACTTGGATCACTCCTGATATTATCCATAATTCACAAATTCTCAAATCTCTATGACATAATTATAAAGCTACCAATGATTGTGCAATGATAACGGGCATATGAAACAAAATGGTCTGGAAGTACCAAAAGCAAAGAGCATTACAAACTTGTGAAAAAACAGTATAGGCTTCTTCTCTCTAAAGCTAAAAGAGCCTATAATGATGAAATTCTATATAAAGCTACCAATAAAACTAGAGCTGCTTGGAAAATTATAAATAGTGCAAAATTAAAGATAAAAACTCTGTCTTACCCAGTTTTCAATGCACTTCCAATGAAAAGTCAAAATGTGCGTCTGTTCTAGCTGATGCTTCCAATAAGCATTTGTTACCCAACACCTCAGCTAAAAGTTCTGACACAATTTCTACAGCATTCAAGACACCTATTTTTATGATGCCCTCCAATGAATTGGAACTAAAGTCAGTCGTAGCAAATTCATGCAAATACAGTTTTAGTTCTGGCATTGATGAGATCCCTGGTAAACTTTTCCGGGGTCCCTCGAAGATCACTTCTTTACATGGGACCTGTGGACTTAGGAACAAAACCGGATGATATTTCAAAATATTTGTGTGATAAATTCCCTAATACCGATTTTTCGTGTGAAAGCCTGTTCTCAGGTGAGAAATTTCATCCTTTTAAAGTGTATGTACCATTTAGTTAAGTGTGAAACGTGGCCAAAGGGAGTGAAGGTTGGTAATTTCTTCCCAAGTAAAAGGTTTAACTTTTCATTGTTGCCGTCGGGAAACATTGATACTGAAATTCCTCCTGTACAAACTTTAACTAATGCTTCAGGCAGCCAATCCGGAGAGGTCATGCGGCTGACTAGCTCCGTGAGGGAAAACGCCTTGACTATTTTTTCAAAACGTTCAATGTTTAAGTAACAAACTGTATGATCTCAAATTTCTACTGGAATGTGATTTGAAATACATAGATATTCTCTGCTTTACTGAACATTGGTGCAGACGCGACAATTTGACGTCTTTAAATATTCCTGGTTACTTCCTGGGTCATTATTCTTGCAGAAGTACTTACAAGAATGGCGGTACTTGTATTTTTGTCAGAAATGGTGTTAATTTCAAGCCCATTGACCTTGTTGACGTTCAACTACCCAGTGAGAAATGGGTGGTGGAATCCACGTGGAACCCACGTGGAGAATTAACGTGGATACCACGTGTTTTTGGTCGTGGAATCAACGTGGAACCCACGTGGAAATTAGGTGGAAAAATTAAAACAGCAGTTGGTGCTGTCCTAAAACCATTAAAACCTCAACCACTCTAGTATATCTAAACCTTCTATATATGTGTCTACGATTTTTCATGTGCTCTCATGGCTGCCTTTCCACGAATTATATAAAAATAGAATGTGCGATACATTTTCACATAACTAGCGTGGTTTCAGGATGATAAATGACGCAATGTCACCAGAGAGTTAAGTTCCACAAATTAGAAATTCTATTTAACATTTTATGATAATCACCACAAATCCACTTGAAATCAACGTGGATTCCACGTGGGTCCAACCACTCAATATCCACCACCACCAAATATCCACCACTCAACGTGGATTCCACGTGGGTTCAACGTGGATTCCACCACCCATTTCTCACTGGGTAATTGAAAAAGATTTTGAGTTCTCAATCATCAAACTGTTGCAATCAAAAGTATTTATTATATGTGTAAATAGATCTCCTGATGGTAACTTTAACACTTTTATTGATAACTTGATAATTTTACTGGAGAAACTGTTCAATTATGGTATTTCTGTTACCCTATGTGGTGACCTTAACGTATATTTTCTCCAACAACAATGTGGGAAAGTTACACAAATCATATCAGTCCTAGATTCATTACAGTGTAATCTTTTGGGGGTCGACTCATCATTCTATAAAAATACTTGGTTTACAATAACAAGCCACGAGAATCATTGCTCACAAAGGCTACAGATCTCCCTGCAGACCAATATTTTAAGACATGCTTATCCTTCCTATTCCGTGTATATATTTTTTTAACTGTTATGCTTGTAAAGAATAGCTTAAAAAATTTTACTATGAATTAATGTTGTAAATAGTCATTAAACAATATTTCAAAGAGATATTCATCACAATTTTGTATGCGCGAAAGTTGCTAAAATGGGGCTCAAAGAAATGGGAAAGAAATGGGAAAAAAATCTTAAAAATCTGAATGATATTAATTTGTTTAAATCTAAGTTGAAAAAACCATTACTGACTAAAATGTACCATTCAGTTGATGAATACCTTGATGATGCATTTTAGCTCTAACCTGTAAAAATCGAAGTCTGAGGTTAATGATTGGCCAAAGACATGGATGCACAGACTAAATGATTTGTACCATTGATTGGACTGTGTAAGGAGTATGATGAAAAGAGTGCATAAAAGCTGTTGAATACAGCTTGGATAAGTTGAAAGATCTTGGTGGCCTCCCGGTACTATCATCAATCGCTTCACGTTCCCTAAAACTGTTGTAAATGATGTCAATTCTAATGCCAACACAACTCAAATGCCCTCTGAAAGCGTTAAAAAAGTGGTTAGTCGTTCCTCAAACAGGACGGTGGCTCACCCACAAACATGACTAGGTAGCTCTCTAAGTATCTACTACCACAATGTGCAATCTTTGAGAAATAAATTGCATGATCTAGAAATACTAATTACTAAAAAATATGCTCAAATTAATGTTTTATGTATTACTGAACACTGGCTAAATGTTAATGAAGTCGACTTTGTCCGCATTCCTGGTTTTTCGGTTGGCAGCATTTCTTGCAGGAAAATTTACAAAAATGGTGGAACATGTATTTTTGTAAAAAGTGGTATTGAACACAAGCCTATCTTTTTAAAAAGTGTCTCTAGCATTGATAAACACATTGAATTCTCAATTGTAAATATTACTCCTTTCAATACCATCATTGTTTGTGTGTATAGATCACCTGTTGGTGACATAAACATTTTCTTAAAATCACTTACAGAGTTATTGGATAAATTGTTGAAAAATTGTAGTGCAAACTTCATTTTATCTGGTGACTTTAATATTGACTTCTCTAAGGATGACTGTGATATCGTCACGAAACTTGTTAATTTTATGAACTGTTTTAACCTTCATATGTGTATCAAAACCCCAATTAGAATCGCAAGATATAAACAATCCACCCTGGACCAAGTCATGACTGATATCCCTGAAAATAATATTAAAATTGACATGCTTGAACCTGGTTTCTCCGACCACAAAGCTATTTTACTGGAAGTAAACTGTGATACAAAGCTTCTTGAAAATCCCAGTGTATGGTCTTACTAACGTTGCTACCATGATAACCTCATTCATCTATTTGGGCTTGCACTGCAAAATGAAAAATGAAGTGAAGTATTCGAGGCAAACTCCTTTGATGCTAAAATGGTTGCTTTCCTATCCAGATTTCAGTTCATATTTGACACATCTTTTCAATCTAAAAAGTGTAGGGTTTGCATCTCTGACACAAGACTAAAGAGTTGGATAACACCTGACATTGTCCACTTGAGCAAAGTAAAACGAGAGCTATACAATAAATATAAGCAGTGCTGCAGTGATCAAAACAAGACTGTTTACAAACATTTTGCCAAGCAATACAAGAAAATAATCCATCGTGCAAAATCTTCTTACAACGATAAATGGATAGAAAATTCAGGAAATGCTTCAAAGGCGGCCTGGTCAATTATTAAAAAGGAGAGCAATAACAATCCTGCCTCTTTACCAGAAGCTTTAAGTGTTATACAATCTGGCACATTAGTGACAAACCCATTAACTGTAGCTAATGTTTTTAATGATTACTTTATTGAAGCTCCAGAGAAAATACTCAAGGTATTCAGCAACACTCATTCTACCAAAGATCCTCAATACAAGTTAGCTATTTAAGCTTAATTTAAAGAGTGCACCTTTTATTTACCCTGCCATCCCAAGGGAAATTATAAAAATCGGCCTCTCCTCCAAAACAAAATGTCATCAGGCTTTGATGGCATTCCAGATAAGATTATTAAATACTCCATTCCTTTCATTGTCAACCCACTTACCTATCTGTGTAATTTATCAATATCAGAAGGTACCTTCCCTCAGCAATTAAAAATTTGCAAAGTCTAACCTCTCTTCAAAAAAGGAGATAAAAAGGATTGTAATAACTATAGGCCTATAAGCTTACTTTCAGGTTTTTCCAAGATAATTGAAAAGGTCATGTACAATCGCCTTGTAGATTTCTTAAATAAAAACAATAGTTTATCCAATTACCAATTTGGCTTCCGGCACAATAAATCAACAGCCGATGCTTTTTTTGAATTTGTTAATGAGGCAACTAATGCTCTCGACAAAAATAATCTTGCAGTGGGGTTGTATATCGATCTCAAAAAAGCTTTTGATACTGTTAGCCATGATGTAATGTTACGGTGCCTTTCAAATTATGGTATTACTGAAGTAGCTTATTCTTGGTTAAAATCTTATCTGACAAACAGGTACCAATTTGTCCAAATATCTTACCTGGATTCAGATACAAAATATATAAATAATTTCTCTTCAACCATGAAAAAAGTTAAATTTGGAGTACCCCAAGGCTCAATATTAGGGCCACTATTTTTCATATTATACATAAATGACCTTCCTGCATACTTACAGGAAGTAAAAACCATTTTATTTGCTGATGATACAAGTATATTGGTGCAAGCCCCTAACTCACAAGAACTACAAGAAAAGATAAACTTCACAGTTCAACGTATACAGCTACGGCTGAGAAGTAGTATGCTAGCTCTCAACCTGAAAAAAACTGTCTGTGTGAAGTTCAACTGTAAATAGTCACCAAAAATTGAACTATTCAACACTGAAATCTCTTATGTAAATAACACTTCCTTCCTTGGAATTACTTTAGAAAAATCCTTGAAGTGGTGTACACATATCGAAACCTTAACCACCAAATTGTCACGTACTATTTATAAACTGCGTCATTTACATTCAAGTGTTTCTTTGAGTGTTTTAAAACATGTGTACTATGCTAACTTTCAATCCTTAATTTCCTACGGTATTATTTTCTGGGGTGACAGTTGCAATAGCACTGAGATATTTATTCTACAAAAGAAAGCCTTGAGAATCATGCTAAATTTACAATATAAAGAATCTTGTCGACCTTACTTTGAAACACATAAAATATTGACTGTAACATTCCTCTACATTCTGAATTTAATGGTATTCATAAAAAATCGTGTAAATTTTCTCCCAAAAAATGCCGACTACCATTCGCATATGACAAGAACAAAAGACTACCTGCATGTTCTTCCTAGAAGGACAAAAAGGAGTAGTGAAGGTCCTCTCCATAAGGGAACAAAACTTTATAACCTTCTACCACAACAATTAAGAAATTCATCATCAATTGTACTCTTAAAAGTGAATCTCAAAAGATACCTAATTAAAAATCCCTTGTATAGTGTTGATGAATATATGAACTATTGTAAAGAAAACATTTGTAAACGTATTCTATGAGCAGTGCTTGTACTTAAAATTTTATGCTGTGACAAATGTGACTTTCAAAATGTATACTTTTTTATGTGAATGTTACCTGATATATCATCCCATGTTATTCATCAGTGTATTGTATTATGAAGCCTATACCAATTAATAATCTGTATTGGTTCTCTTGGCTAATAAAACCATTATTATTATTATTATTACAATGACAGAGACTCATTTCTCAAATTTGATCAGGCATACAGAAACAGAAAGACATATTTCTGCCAGGAAAACTATTTATTCACAAGTTTAATTTTGGGAAACAAAATTATGAGACATCAATCTCCAGTTTTTCACAAGAATGTGGGCTCGTCGCATGGGTAGTTTCATTCCAAGCAGGTATGTTTTCAGACTTTCTGCCAGCCAAGAGGTGCAACAGATGCGGATTCATAGACTCCAAAGCCAAAGGTTGGACTCCAGTGAGGAGCCATCATCAACTTCAGCCTAATGAAAACAAAAGAGCAAAACATACCATGTATTTCTCTGGATGTCATCACCAAGACAATTTGCTTCTTAGAAGCTTCCAATTTGTGATGTGTTCTCATATTCTTTAACTGAGATCTACAACCTCAATTTTTCTTGCAGAGAATACTTTTCATGCCACCAAATGAAGCACCATTGGCTATTGGTCAAGAGTTCAGTGTAATAAATAGATATTCTTCAATTAAACATGCTGAAAATTAATCATCATTCCAATTCATTGTTAATGTGAAAAACTGCTAAACAAATTGTTCGGAATTAAGATTTTTCAACAAAATTTCAAGTTTGCCATTTAGTATATGAACTCAGTTACCACAATCTCTGAATGAAATTTTTGTCTAAAATCACTGCTGCCGAGTGAGAATTTTTATTATTAACTGTTATTTCACTAAGATAAAAACTTTGAAGTTTTCAAAACACATACTTTTGGAAGCGCCCACATTTGGTAACTAACATCGGTACCTTTCTCAAAGGAAACAATGAGACTACCTTGAGTCATTCAGGTGGCTTGCTAAGGTCACTCCATGTACAATGATGACAAGGTGTTTGAGTGAACAGATCGTGAAATTCACATCATTCCTATTCTACAGTCAGGTTTTCCTTTCACACGGTCACCTGCAATATTCAGCTTCAAGTGTCAAACACAATCTCATGCAGATTTATGATTGAGTACAATAATTTCACCCAACTTTGAACCAAAGTCCAAGCAATTTGTTGCTCACTAAGTATTTAGTGGTCCACCATACTTTAAAAGCTTATTACTTTTAAGAGCTGGAATGTAACCAAAATAGAGAAAAAACTATAACATAAATAACCAAAGTCTTACATTATCCCTGAAATAAAGTCAGTAACCACCAATTGCGTGCACAGCAATAAATTCGGTAATTATGAAGAGATCCTATGTAAATTCTCATGGCTGTTGTATGTATACAGTTGATCAAGGTTTTACAAAGAGGTTCATATCCTGAAGGTGATACATTGGGAAATGCAAATAGTGAGAGCATTTCCAGCAAATACCTCCTTGATCTGATGAGTATTAAATGTGAACCTAAGTAAGTTCATAAATTAAAATTACACATACTACATACATAATTCCAATTTTTACCTAAACAAGGATTTTTCTGGATGAACACAAAAAGAAGCCTTAGAAAGGTAATTAGTATTCAACTAACGATCAAACTGAACTAATTACCAGCCAGAATTCATATTCCAGAAAACAACATCCCATCCCACTAGTCATGACTCTCAAGTATTGTATAAGTGATAAATTTCTAGTGAAAGATGTTCATTGGCATTCTGATGATGATCTCAATGTCTGGAACAATGTGAAATAAAAACTTGAATTTGCTGTTTGGTGGCTCATTAATATAAAGAAGACTACAACATAAGCAGCATTACCCAACTCATTGCTCCAAAAGCCTGTCGGGGTCCCCGCCTGGGCTTCCGATTGGCCTCCGAAGAGCCTCATACATGTCTTCCTCCTCTCCATGAACTTGCTCAGGAGGATGTGGCTGTGCCTCCTGTGCCTGCGGTGCATCAGCAGCCCTGGCTGAATCACCTCCTTCACCTGGGGTATGCGGCGGCATTGGCTGATGGATTGCTTGATGCTCGGCAAGTTCCTGACGCAAGTTGTGCACGTTCCTTCGATGCCGCAGCCTCCTTGCTGCAGAGCGTTCATTAATAAGGCGAGGCAATGAAGGATTTACCGCAGGTCTCACTTCTGATGTTGACCTCGCACGACGGGCAGCAGCTCTTGTCACAGGGGCTCTTGAAGCCGAGTTTGATCTCAGTTTTGAGTGTCTTGTATTCATTTTCTGAAGGTCAAAGTATGAGTGAACACATGTATCCAAAGATAATAAAGTACAAGCAGATTATAACAAAACTAAATTTTAGGGTGGTCAGCATTTTGTGCACTATCGTGCATCATTGATACCAGGAATGAAGGTAATAGGGAGGGGAAGTGCTTCAGATTCATCTCTAAAATATTTTTCTAGTGTGGCAACTACCTTTGCTGAATTGCTTACATTACTGGACCTTGCTGAGCATCAAATTGCAGAATGCCTCAAACGTGACAACTAGCTCAAGGTATACGTGGAGTTCACTATTGTTCTTCACAACGTGATTAATATGTATGTAAAGAGTACTGCAGAGGTAAGTACGAAGCACCGAAAGTGTGAGGAACATTCACGCATAAAATTTTGGCAGACACTCGGCACATTCTAAAAAACTGACAAGCCCCTTCTGAAGCATGTTTCTGTTTATGAGCTGATTTGAAATACTTCACGATTCCATTACACCACAAACCAATAAAAGATTGACAGAAAATGAGTATTAAGAAAAGACTGGACACTTTCGCTTTCAAAGCATTATTTTGTATGCAAAGAGGGGACAATACTTGCACCCAATAATACAAATCGCTGAATACAAAATGTTTTCATTGAGCGCAGAAACGCATGTTTATATAATACAAAAAAAATAGTAAATAGACAAAATTTCAAAATCAGTCAAGAGAGACTCTTAATTGCACTGTGCAAAGGAATGGAGAAAATATGAAAAGAAGACCAATTTTTTTCTATTCAGCGAACAACTCAAATTTTACACATCATGCCAGTTTTCAGGCAAGCCGTCGTCTTCTATAAATAGGTTGTCAAATGAAACCTATGCTAACTAATATGGGTAACTACAAAAATACAGTCATCAACATTTCATAAAATCGATTTACCCTTGCTAGGTTATTTTAATTGTTATAATGTACTAAAAAGTTGTTGCCACTGAATTTATTTATTATTGTTCTCTACTTCTACGCCATAGTTTATTGTTTGTAATACTCTCATGATTCTCTATTGTTGCACCTTCTTTAGCTGTTAATTGCTATTGTAATATAAATTTGTTTGTTATTTTTTATCAAGGAACAGTTTTATTGTTTATATGCGTTTTATCACGTTACTGTTAGCATTTTATGTAAGTAAACTCTTTGTCAAAGCTTAACCTGGTGTACCTAAGTAAATAATTAACATTAATAAAAGATAAACATGACAAATAATCGACAACGCGACGTATTTAGATCTGTCACTTACTCACTCACATTGACTGTTTGCTAATGATTAGGAATTCAAAACGAAAACCTCGAAAATATTAAAAAATCAACATAGAAGTAAACACAAAAGGCCTTTGTGTTGAATTATACTATCAATGATGAGGATATATTATCATCATTCGGTAACCGATACATCTTTCAATGACTCTAAAAATTCATTTACGAAGTCAAAACCGAAGTCAATCGGTGTATTTCTACTATTTATTATAGCTGTGTCTTTTTCCAGGCTACTAAACAGAAAAACAAAATGGACGGCGACCGTAATTACTACCAACTGAAGTCAGTTTGGATAGAAACGACGATATTAAAATCATTCTGATATTGCTCGATAAATGAATATGTGGTATTCTCAGGCCAAAACCACCACATCACCATTAATGACTCCCATGTTCTCATAAAGGAGCAGGTTGAATAGTTTCACCAACTTTTAGCAGGTTCTACCATAACCCACGCCTTCGCGGATCCAGCTAAGGAATCATGAACATTGAGCAAGATATGAACTCCGTATAGGTACTGGTAATGCCAAGTTTACGATTGGCGTCAAACTCGAGTTGAGTATGTGGGCTCTTATGGACGAGTTTATTCAGTGAAACCGTTCACCGCAACTTCAACCGTAATTCTAAGTTAAGCGAAGCTGAATTTCGACGTTACGGTTGACGTTTGCACGCGACGTAAACCATGCACATAACAATCGGATTTCTGAACATTAGAGTATATAGTTGAAACTTACATTTTCAAGACATTATTATTACACATGAGCACGACGGCTCAGCAAGACTACTATTACTTTTACTGGCTATATTACTACTATTACTTTTACTGGTTGCAACTTTATTTACTCTCGAATACAGTCCCTTGAAGAATATTTAACCTGGACATTAATTTAACTATCATAAAAATCATTATAATTAGGTACCTATTAATTGTAGATGGCGAGGGTGTTTGGTGAATTGCCAAGGAAAAGGAATCACCATCCACAACATCAAACGAACGGCAGATAAATTGGTTAAGACCAAGAGGTTTTAATATATTCGTCATTAAAACGTTAACTTAATGAGAGATGAATTTCTAACATAAAATTAATTCCGGACAAGTGCTGAGATTAACAGCTATTTTGTTGTAAGGAAAACGACACGGCATAAGATATTTCTTATTTTAGTAACATACTTCATTTTTTAGACAACTTTATTCTAAAATTTATATTGACCATTAGTACCTTCTTACCTATGTAATACAACAATTAAATACTTATTTTGGATTAGTGCTAGTAAGGGTCTACTAACTTCTCTTTTTATCCAATTAGTTCGTACAAGGCACTCGCCGCAGTCACCTAAAACATCAAGGAAAATACAGTTGAAATCACCCGAAAATGGCATGAAATTGTTAAGCATATGTTAAGTATTGTCCAAACGGAGATGCATTGCATATGACCAAGTACCTTTATCACGCTAGAATTTCCACTCAAATTATAACTGGTTATTAATCAATTCTCAACAACAAAATATCCAACGTTAGGTAAGTTGGTTATTTTGTTTACAGGTATCTATATAAAATATGTTTTATTTATTCCTACCACAATTCTTTTGAAACAAGCCGCAGTCCGTTCATACTTATAAGAAAATGGCAACAAGCACTCAGCATCTAGGCTACTTATTTATATATGTGGCTCAATTCAACTGATTAAAACGACAGAGTTCCTCTTTTTTCTTATTATAATATGCAGTATTTCCTATGGACACTATTCAAATGAGTTTTAAATTATGCTCCCTCAATAATGAAATATTATAAAGAGAGGAAAACACATACCTTCACTTTCTGGAACGCACCGATCTTGTAGATAGGGAACCTAACGGTAATGTCTTGTGCTAACTTCAAGTTGTATTGTAACGTAGCTATGAGAATAATGTCATTAAGTTTTTGTTTTCTCAGAAGGTGTCGCTGAAAAGCATTACACCTTTACTTCCATTTAAATTTCATTAGAAATGAATGAATATGATTATCAAAACAAACTCCCTTGCCCAAATTTTTACCCAGGAAACATTGACATAAATAGTTTTCAATACACATATGAAATTGTTAAATACCTTCCATGTTTCCTTTGTGTTTTTTTCGGATAATTGATCTCCCGCCAACTTGGTGTTTAGGCGGGAGAAATTGATCTACCGCCGACTCAATGTTTTGGCGGGAGAAGTTGATAGTTGCATTCCATTCCTTTTCTCACATCCCATTGGTAAATCCGGATCACTTGATGCTGAAATTTGAAAATTCACTCCTTCCCAGTCTATCTCACGGAGAGGGATGTCCTAACCCAAGCCAACCGTTTGCTCAAGGTGATAAAGCTAGCAAGTGACAAGCAAATGGAGCTAAAATGCACTGCTTGATATAGTCTACCTAAAATAAGAGGCATGAGGTACTGTGGGAAATAAACCCTTCAGCTCTTCCAGTTCTGACGTCTGTGGTGTCTATGGAGATGCTATCAGAATATTAACATACATTAGGTGTGTCTTATATTTTCACAACATTGCATTGGCAGAAAAGTTGCACCCGGACAAAACAAGCATTCAGGTCATTCTCCTAAATAGATAGTTATTGAGGCCACAGATGATGCCTTGGAATACTTTGCTCAGTGGATGGCCAGGAAATTGAAAGGTAATCATCCTCATCTTGCCATAACTATGCCTTGCCCTCCTGGATATCACACCTTACATATGGTGGTTTGGGATACCTCGCGGCAGATTATAAGGAGCAAATCCTTCGTTGGAAAATAATTTCCAGGAATCAGCAGGTTCCTTCCTTCCCATAAAAAGAAAGAGTGTAAAGTCTTACAAGAAAAATAGTGCATAAACTGGGTGAAGGGTAGTTGAATGAGAAGATTGTCAAAATTGTTGTAATACGTTGGGTTGGAATTATTCTTAAGTACCTGAAGATCACGAGACTTCTGGGGCAGGAAAATACAAAAAAAAATTAAACGGCGAGGTGAGACCACCTTGTAGTTTCTATTACCTTGAGCATCCATAAGCCCCATGTTGTCATTGAGCATCAGTGTTTCAATTTATGAAATTCTCCTTCCTGATAACAAATTACCTTCCGTTTAAATTGCTTTTGGTGCTCTATAAGTTTATTTTCACATTGTATACGTGTGCTCTTGTTTAAAAAGTCTCTTTCCCTCGATGGTATTTTAGACAGAGAAAAAATTACCAGGGCGCCACTGATACAGACACATCAGTAGCTGAAAATAGAGGGTGTCAATACTATGTCTATTTTACCTAGTATCAACAAAGACTATACATATGGATTACGTGCATGGATCAGAAAATAAAATATTGCAGAATGCAACATAAATGGATTCCAAGCCGCAGATACACGCAAATCACGAAGAAAATAATATAAAAGCTATACATAGAGCTACACAACAGACAAGCTACAAAATGAAATCATATGCCGTAATTCCAGGAAATGCAAGCAACGAGTATTCTAACGTCTTTTGGCCAGACCCTAACCGCCCATTTTTAAAGAAGACACAATGAAAATAACGGAAAGTTTGAAATACGCCGGAGGTAGCTGATGATTGGCCTATTTGAATGACATCAGTTCATTGTTGCGATGACGTGCCATCTCCCTATGAGAGAGAATACATCCTATATTGCCTTCTACGAAAATAAGTAGATACAAACGCAAAATAAATGGATGATTTAAACGACTTTGACCATGAAGCTTATGGTTCCGACGTCGACACAATCAGCCCTCCACACAGTGAAGATGAAGGGTACGGACAAAGCCTAGATGAAGACGATTTTGACTCTTCTGACGGCGGGCAGGAGGAAGATGAGTGCAGCGATAATAGAAGTCCTCAATTTAATGACGGTGAGTAGAAATTTACGCCGAACCATATTCAACAGCTGGTGGGTCTAAATGAGTTTTATCGAGCATCGTAATGGTATGAAATTTGCAAACTGAGTTCTCAAATCCATGAACGACGGTATCAGTATCTTGAGGCCTGGTAACACCATGCATTAACCCGTAAAAGTTAATGTCTAACTTTAAGAAAGCGTGAATGAACACGAACATGCACAGTTTAGCCACCCAACTTGAAAAATAGAACCTGCTCTAATTTGGTTCATGCATTCGTACATGTACCGTTCCGGTTCACAAAAATCATTCACGCAAGCAGACATACATGAACCTTGTTATCACAAGTTAGTTGGTTACACGATGCAATTTCTTGTTTATACACGCGTTCATACATTTAGAAATTCACTCGTACGTGTTAATTTATCGTGAAGCAGACCTTTATATGTGTTGGCGAAAGGTACCAAGAATCATATACTACGCTTGCCAACCGAGCTTCGATCGCTTTGAAGTCCGAGCGATCTGAAAAGAGAGAAACTGAGTTGACTCAGCGTGTTGTGTTCACCAACGTGGATTTAGCATATCAATCTTCACCAATCAATTCTGCCGCCCATCAGTTTGCCTCCCTCGCATGTGTTTACATTTCGCAGTAGATTTCTTAATCAAGTGTAGTTAATCTGGTTTCTGAATACGGAATCAGTGACCATAGCACACGTGTTTTATCATCATATAACCAGACACTGTAAATGGAAAATTAAATGAACTCATCTACTAGTAAAACGAAGGCAAAGGGAACATCGGCAGAGATCTGCCATTGTAAAGGAAGGTCCTCGATCAGTTTTTATATTAATACCTATATTGAAGATTCGTCATGCGTTCTTCGCCGTAGCGTAGAATGCTAACGCAGGGTGGACATTGGTGGGATGTTACCTATAGTTGCTAGCCATTAAAAAAAAGGTATTGTATTAATAGACTTTGAATGTTTAATTGCACCTTTGGATATGTTTGCCTCACTTTAAGAGCAAAAATTCAATCCATTGACGACTCCGCATGAAAAACGTATGTTCACGCATGCACCTAGATGAGAAAACTGCGAATGATACATGTGACACATCTAATTTATTTGCAAAATAATTTTCTATCTGTCTTTAGTGATATTGATGTAAGCATACTTTTCATGAGTGATACGTACTTTTCTGATGATAGCATCTCTCTGTCTAAGAAATTTACGAGAAATCTATTGATATCTCACAGGGATGTGGTCCTGATAACATTTTCCCCTTGACGATTAAGAATTGCATGTATCGTTAGTGTATCCACTCTCTATATTATTTAATAAGTCTTTTCAATGTGAAATATTCCCAGAGGTAATAAAAACAACGATGACAGTTACTGTTTTTAGAAGCGGTCAAGAAGTAGGTAATGTAAAGAACAACCGTCCTGTAGTAACTCAGCTTTGTTTTGCCAAAATATTTAACTTAAGCCATGGCTAATTTAGAGCCTACTTTAGGATATGTAATTGATCCTTATCAACACGATTTTTGATGAAGTAAACCATGTCACTAAATTTTAAATCTTAATGCAGAAAATTCCTTCTCTATATGAAAGAAGCAAGCAAGCTTACGTAATTTAATTTGACTTAAGTAAAGCTTTTTAAGATCTTCGGCTATTTTGGACCGAATTAGAAGCTTTGGGTATCTTTAACACATTCTTATAATGGATAAACAGTTTCTTTTCAAATCGTAGGTAGTAGGTTATGTTTAAATACAATAAATCCGTTGAGTCTAGAACTTCTTCCTGCGTCGATTGGGGCTCTCATTCAGGGCTTCGGGTCAATGCTTTAATTAATGCTTAGCCTTACAGCCACCCAATTGCGTACTACATGTTGATGACCTCAAAATATATGCTAAAATCGATTTAATTGAAGACTTATCTCTTACAAAAGATTTTCTACACTTTGATGTCATGGAGTGAAGATAAGCCCATGGCCTTAAATATAAAGAAATTTTCATGCGTGTCCTTTAACAGAAAAACAAATCAATTGATTTCTCATATTGCATGAATAAACAGAAATTTTCTAAAGTCACTTTAATGATTTGGGGGTCACTTTTGACCCAGAATTAAAGTTTACATGTCGCTGCTTGATAACATAGTCAAAGACATTAAAAGACTTAAGATTTGATCGTGGCCTTAATAATAACAACTGTCGAAGGCTATTGCACGTATTAATAATGAAAAACACTTTGTTACGTCCACAAAATTCACAGAGCTTCTATTTTATTACCGGTTTCGGCTATTACACCATTTTCAAATACATGCACGTATTTGAAATTCAAATACGTTTACGTGCTATTGCACGTATCTCTTTGCGCGATCTGGTCTCTTTCATAAAATGTAAACATGAACACTATCGAGAGAGTGATACTAAGTTTGCCGATTTAAAAAAAATACGAATTTAGTATCCATAGTCATGATTCTCGAAGTATTATTTTGGCACTGGATATAGAGCCGCTTCAAGCTCGTAAAAAGAATGCCGGTATCCTTCAACGGCAAAAGCTCGTCACGGCATCCATTGATGCACCGGAATTATTGGGGGCAATAAACTCAGAGTTCCCGTAAGTATTGAAAGAACAGAGAGATGGCACTTTTCCAGAGGGTTTTCATTGAAAGTACGACGCGTTTCAACCGTCAGGTCATATAATGAGGATTTTTGGTTCCGGAGCTGCGTTTATACAAAACGTACCTATGGGTGGCGGGTGGAAGGGGAAGGTTAGGAAGGGTATGCATTTTAATGCAGGAAATCTACTTTCAAAGAATTTAACTTATCGGAATAGATACGTAGATGATATTATTTGCTGCTGGTCGGGAAGCGATCTACAATTGAAATTTTTTTTAAACCTTTAAATAATCAACACCCAAAGATCAATTTTAAGTTGGAGAAAGACGAAAGTGTACTTTGAACTGGACTGGACTGCTGAATTTTTTAGACTCATTGGTAATCACGAGCTCGGAGTGTACCGGAATTTCATTTTGAACAACGAAATCAAATAGAATGAAACCATCCATGGAGTTCAGTAACAGATACCTGAAATAGTCTTTCTGCAGTGGATAGCTACGATTACTTGCAGAACCATGAGCATTCCCGCTCATCCCCACGGGTCCCATCCTCGCAACACTTGGCCATACCCGTGGGACCCAAAATATAACCTGGTCATGCCAACCAGAGCGAAAATGTGCAACGACGCTGTTTCCCCTTCGCTGAGTAGGTAGTAGGAGTAGCAGTAGAATTTTTACACAGTAATTTACACTAAATCTTGCAAATGAGAGGCAGTTAAAATTTTTTGGGGTGCTGCCACAAATAGTCCATCAACAAGTGACTTTATGGGGCCTAACTTACGTTTTAGGGAAGTGATCAGGTTTTTATTAAGTCCTCGTGTATTATGCCAGGACCTGATTACGTGGAATTGATAATAAAACGTAAGGTAGTTCAGCTTAATATTTTTCTCCAGAGGTCCTCACATCGAAACACAATTTGAGTCATTGAATTGTAACGGATTGACCGTTCAATCATTCAACTTCGCGGAGAAAACTTACGGCAAGTGGATTGTTGGAACTAGGAAGATAGCATCCATTCAAGGGAGGGGGTTACACAAGACAAGCAAAAAAGGCGTAATTCCCCAACGGAAATGTTCCAGATACGTACCTTTGGCATCGAATGGGCTGTTTTTGGTTATGTTTGATGCGTTAGACCTTGTGCGTTAACAGAATGAAACATTTGGCAAACTTCACTAGTGGATTAATTGTTAAATTAATCAGATTTACAATAAAAATGAATTAAAATTCTTGAATTTCAAAGGGTGCTATTATGCATGCAATCCCGTAACACAGGTATATAAATTAAATTTCCACGTTATTACCATAACCGCAACAAATATTAATTTTTTTTAAATACATCCATCGTTTCATTCATTACATTTTTATGGAGCTCAAAGAGTGCGTTTAATATAAATTAGCAATATAACTATTGGTTTTCTTCCCACAGAGCTTCAGGATATTAAGGAGAAGCGGAAAAATGGCATCCCAGAAGCCGACGAGGATGAGGGTGGTAACCCGAAATGAAATACTTAGCAGTACTCCACTGGTACTCAATTGTCTTGAGAATTTTTCGCAAATAAGTTATTCAAAATAAATAAATGTAAATAACATATGTAAAAGTACTTTGTACATCTAATAATTTATTTTTTAATTAATGCAGTCATTTGTAAAAATCATCCACAAATTTATAGTAAACGAAATGTGTTGTGCAATTACTGTGTTCATTTTTCCCTTATTCTAACCTACTGATAACGTATTTTACTGTCATAGTTTAATTTGATTCCTCATCATCGGCAGAACATGTCCACAGATTTTTCTAATTCGGGCAGAACATAAGTATTGTGTTTAGCGCTACTTATAATTTACACAAGAATCTTCCGTTTTTTCTCAACTAACATAATGCAAAATTAATCCTAATATTATCTTTCACGAAAATTAAATTTGTTTAATTTTTACAGGAAGAACTATAGCACATACCTCAAGCGTTTCTCATACATGTTTCCAAAACGTGACTACCAGATTCCAAGCTAAGCTGATGGAACTGTTGCTTTTTGTCAAGAATGTTCTTATGGTGCGGAGATTCCCAAATTTGACTCTAATATTGATGACATATTTATAACTACATCAACTTCTAGATGTGAGATATTTAACTTCTCTCTATTTCTCAACCCATTTGTATCAGCAATACCACTGTATCAACTGTTGATAATATTACTTCCAGCATCATATATTTTGCTTCAATGGTGGCGGAAACCTATTTAGCCCAGGTTTTCATATTTCGAATATTCCAGGAAATTGCACATTCAGTGGTAACGAGCGCTGAATTGAAAAGCTCTTTATGAATTCCATAATTACCATCAATGAAAACTGGTTACCTACCTACACATCAGCTTCTTCTCTAAATGAAAAGTTGGACGGGTACCACAGACTTGCGTGCCAGGCAACATACGCCATAACCCATCAGAAGGTGGCGCACAGAAGGGCAATCGCACTCATCACAATAGGGAGGAACTTCCTTAGTAGAAATGAGGTACGAGTGGGTCAGGATGCAGTGCCTAATTCTCAGCCGCGTCATTATGACTTCCTCTCTGCGGCCGTTCCTGATTTACGAGGGACACGATAATGCGATCAGTTTTATTCGACGCCATTAATTATAAAGAATAATTATCCACTCATAATTCAAATGCTTCAAAACTACTCTTGTTCTTCTTCTTCGTAGGATACGGGAGATTCGGTGTGTTCCGCGAAGGATTGGGCTTATTTTGAGGATATATCAAACTTTTAATTTCCCTCGATACCAATTTTTCCAGGTACTCACGGAAATGATACATTTATTCCTTTATTCTGGGGGAAAGAATGATCTCGTGAAAATCCCGCTCGATAGGATACACAGTATGTGATTCGGATAGGTATTGAATGGCAACTACGTGAATACCAACAGATCACAAAGAATTTTGATGCATCAATAGTAATATCAAGGGCCATCATAGGGGCTAGCAGCTTTGCCATGGAAATGCTACACGAAGCCCGTCTAGCTTTAAAAATTCTATAATGTGACGTGAAAACACTACATGCACAAGCAGACTCCTATTTTATCCGTCAAAGAAGACCGGGGCGGAGTCGAAACGGTGAGACATGTGTTCTTAAAATTTTCTCTAACACTCAAATACAGCGCTTTCAGCCTCCAGTCGGGTGCTAAACATCATAAGAATTTCGGTCATTGGGATCACCCAGGGTGCATGATTCGAGAAACTGAAGTCGCACGCCTTAGAGAAGGCGATTCCGCAAGTGTAAATTAACCCTCTTAAATAAACACTTGTCGGCTTGATGGCAATTATCCATGCGTTAAAAATTTGTAAAAAAAACTTGGTCTAAAAATTATCAAGACCTGTGTGACGCTTCACAGACAAAGTACAGTCACTTATTGTTAGTTCACAACATAACTGGCCTACGGTACGATAACGGTGGCTTACAGGCGGCCGCATATGACCGGCACCGGACTGATACGAAAGGTTTCTGAAGCCAGTCTTAGCCCTGCATTATGAATCGCCGTCAATGGCTTATAATATAAGCCGCGATTGGAAGATTAAACTACGCATCCAGAGTTCATTTTCGTCCGAACGAATGCACGTTAGAGTAAAATAACATCGTTATTTATCCACACCCCATGAGGAATGACTTTTGAGGAGCATTGCACGAAGCAGGAGACTCGTTCTCAGTCACGCATCTACATCTACATAATACCCCGCAAGCCACCTAAAGCAAGCACGGGGTGTTAGGACACCAGCCGTTCTGACATAAAAAGGAAGTGGTTCAAGGAAATTAGGACTAGCATTTAAGTCCTTTAAGTTTCGGGGGAAAAACGAATTCCCATATCATATACTCCCATTCCCACGCATGCGGGTCCTAAGTTATTTGCACCAAGAATTATATTCGCCTTAAAAAATATTGGAATGAACCGGGATCCCGACTGAGCCAAATAGTTTTTCATGGCGAATTTCAACCTTGGATTTTCAAAAATGTTATCTTGTAAGTCAAAATTTTAAAGATAAGATAACTAATATAACTTTTCTTTAAAATGTCGATAGATATTTCTCCCGTCAATCGCGTCTATTGCTCAAGGTGAATCGTAGGAACTAGACCGAAAAAGTGTAGGGGAGCGGTCTGAGCAAAATGAATGGTCCACATAACCGCCGGACCAGCCTCCAAAGTGTGTGACAATTATGTCTTCCATGGGCATTGGCAAACGGTTTACCCTCAAACACGCAGGTGACCGTTGTAACTGTAATCATGATACCCTAGCTGAAACAGCACTTTTTCCCCAGGATACTTCTACCCAGAAGCTGCATTGGACTAAGCTTTGTGTGGACAGGAGGGTTTGGGGGGAGGGAGTCGCGCCGTCGTAGGGCGGGCTCTAGTCACCAGTGACATAAGTATTCAGTGACTCGTCCCACTGTCATGATGTTAAGAAATGATTTTTAACTTAAAGTAGATGAAGTTATTACATAACAAAGCTATACAATAGTTTAGAATATTTTTTTTCATTTCTCAGAGGCTTTGGGGGGATCTATCCCTCTTATCCCCCCAATAGTTATGCCACTGCTTCTACCTAACCTTTTTGATGCCTCTGGTGACAAGCAAGGATGTTGCGGGAGTATTTTCCATTCCTCCACCTTCAGAGGAATAATGCTTTTTATTTGGTGCAGAGGAGATTTGACAATGAAGGGGCGATTGTATTTGTAGATACAACTAACATTTTCTACCATACTTATTGTAAAAAAAAACACTTCAAGGTTGCATCCCTATCCGTAACAGGTTTGTTATGGGGTACACCTCCCCACCCTTTTAGTCTCCTCTTAAAGCAAATAGGGATGCTGAGTTAATGATCTCCACCTCCAACACCCATAAGCAATATGTCGTCTAAGGAGAGCAACAGATTTGAACAGTGCAATGGTGTTTGCAGATACAATTGCCATTATCTGCTTTACTTATAGCACTGAACACTTCAAGGTTGCCATCGTGGCCTTAACAGATTTGTTTTGGAGTGAACCTCCCCACCCTTTTAGTCGCCTCTTACGACAAGCAGGGATGCTGCGGGAGTATTCTCCACCCCCCTCCTCGCAGGGGCAACATTCGTCCTTCATCTATGCCTCAAATATAAGACAATGAAAATGGAACAACTGGTTTGAATGCTATTTACATATACGTTTAAAATATTTCTCTTTGATTGTTGTCCAAAATGAACTTACAGAGTTTTAACTTGCCAGTACATTTTTGCTCATAAATATTTCATTAAAAAATAAATTCCCTGAGCTGCTCCACAGATTTTGAAATTTAACCAACACACAATGGAATCCATTTCATCTACACTAAATGCTAAGAAGTCTGAGATAATGGATCATTAACTATTGCTTGAGAGCTGTAAATATTTTCAAATCCAAATTAAGTTTATGGACCACAATTTGTTTTCGTTTCTCCAGTTGACCTGAAAATAATTAACTTTTTATTCAAAGATTGGAGAATTGTTTAACAAACCAGTTTTAACACCTGATAAGTCACTCATTTGAAAAAGGTATTTTCTTTCAATTTCAGTTTGCCATTCAATCTTACTACATACCTCTTCATGTCAAATTACAGACATCGAGTAGGCTGCAAGAACGAAGACCATGTAGCCTATGGATATTGAAAAAATTCAGATCTTGTGCAACACCTCTTCCCCAGAGTGGGACACTTAATTTTAATTGACACAATACATGTTCAAGCCAAAGAAGGATTTCAACAAAACATGAGTGATCAGGCATCCTCTGTACCCCAAATATGTACTGTATCCACTAATCCATTGTACATGAAGGATTGGAGAAAATTCTACACGTCATCTATTTCCAGAACACAGAGAAACATCTCAAATTTGAAGTACATTATCCCCTAATCATGAAGACAGGTTCAAATTGAATTTATAACTCCTGCGATGAGCTGTAAAATGCTGTCACAAATTTCATGTCCTAACACTGCCCATAAAAGATTTATACCCATGCTGGAAAAGAAATAGAATTTCTATTACCGCAGAAAAGTCTGGAATTTTGCTAAAGCACATTAATAATTTTTAGAAACTGACAGCTGAATTCCTGAAATTTTACTGCCTGCCATATAACCTGCTTGACACCTCAAAATTGTACTGTCTTTCAAGTACACAATTCCAATCAAATATTATATGGGTCAACTGACAAAAATATTAAAAATTTTACAAAAGGTTATCATTTGCGAAATGATTACATTAAGACTGACGGAAGACCTGGGAAAAGTATATTTTTACCTGGAAAAAAGAAAAATTTCAATACTAAGTCTGGAATGCTGCAGTCACCCTAAAACTGAAATAGCTCATCAGTGAAATCCCTAATATAGGAGCATATATTGTTGCCATAGTAGCCCGATGAGTGTAATTTATTGCCCAATAAGAGTGAAATATAATGGGCACATGTATCAATGATGTAAGAGTTACACAGATAGTAGAAACAAAATGTCAAAATCTAAACAATATTCACTCAAAGTGGATCACTCAAAAAATCCTGAAATTGGACACAAACATACAGGTGTACATTCTTCTTGCATTATGAAATTTATCCTTATCAACAACAGGAAATGTAAAATATTCTTAACACAATGTTTCATCAGATCAATTTAAGACACGAGTCATCTTTAAGAACTGTGAAGGGAAAGTATAGGGGTGAGAAAATAAAAGCCATTTCTAACAAAACCAACACACAAGACTAAGTTCCTATTATTAGATGACATCGCTGAATTTGATGGATGGTTTTCACTTTTAAAGACCTCAAATTCAAATCCAATGAACTTCTCTTTCTTTATCCCATTTTTAACAACAAAAATTTATAACACTCAACATCAGAATAGCGAAATTTAAATCACTATTGACTAGCAATCCTCTTTTCAACACAAAATCTGCACTAATACCTTAAAGTCAAAATAAATGAAATCTTCAGTACAACCACAATTAACAAACTTATTTTAGCTGCTTTTTATTAATTTTTGATATACACTCTGACTTAATAGTCACATTTAGTAATTGGAAAATTAAAAATAAAACAACAGACTTATAATACAACAGAAAAAATAAAGCTGAGAATCTTGGTTCAGTGTATTCTTTTACACCACCTCCAAAACACGAAGTCCATTCAACTTCACTAGCACACGATGGCACAGCATATATATCACTGATACTTTTCAGTCTCAGAATTTACAACTTGTCTCCTTCATTCCATTAATACTGCTACATGAATGACAAGATTGCCTCTGTCTGCAAATATGACTACTGACTCAAGTGCCATATTTATTGATCAAAAATAAAATATAAAATTTAATAGGCTCATAATGAAAAATACAAATTGTAAAAACTGAGAATTTTGGTTCAGTGCATTGCTTTGCACCATTTCCAGAAGATGTAACATGTCCACACAACTTCACATGCGCAGATGAAAATCTAAAACATCGTACATCACTGATTATTATCAGTCCCAAATTTTCAATATTTCCTTCTTCATGCCATAGATATGGTGACATTAATGCCCAGATTTCCATTATCTGCAAACAATTTGGCCATACTAGTATCAAATACAAGACAATCAGAGTTGAGAATGGCAGACGATACTCCTTCATGAATAGATCTGGGTGTTGCCTCCCATGTTAAACGCCTCTTGTGCCCATTCAGCTCCAGCCTACCAGCAGACAAAGTAGCAGGAATATATTGTACAGCAAACAATGTCACCGGAAAAATTGAAAAAAATAATATGTATATCAAAGTTATACAGCCATTACTCATTTAGCATTACATATGTGCTTCAGTGAGTTAAAAATTAAAAACCATTTTAACATGGGTTAAAAGGTTTACATAGTTAGGAGTAAATAGGAAAATGCAAAATAACTCTTGTACTTCACAGATAAAAGACTACAGAATGTATTTGAGAAGAATCTTTTTAACATTCAAAGAGATTCAAATATTTAGTTCTTTTCTAATTATTTCTCCTCTCTAGGTGAATTACAATGTATAGAGGGGGAAGTTGAACGAGATATGTTGGATGCTCAAGTAAAATTAGAAAAAAATGAGCATAAATTATATCTGTAATATTTAAGAAGCAATAATGTAGATTTCAGAAGCACAAAAAGGAAGAAAAACTAAATTTACTGGGTTGATGGGGAAGGTGGGGAATATGAACTAGAAAGGGTTGATGAGGAAATAACAGTAACAAATAGGAAAGCACCATCAGAAATAAAACAAATCAAGACAAAATGACCGGAAAATCAATTAAGAAGTGATTTAATAATAAACAAGAAAATAAAATCAATCTACGACATGACTGTTAACGCATACAGCAACTGTACTCAAAATAGCACATAAAGATATGATTACTCCAAAAGAGATCTCAATCGAAATAGCTAGAAATACAAGATTGCTCAAGGAAAGTTATTAAAGTGACCCTCGTTAATACGAACAACCTTATTACAAAGTTCTCATTATTAAGAAGCAAATCGTAGTTCCCGATGAAAAGGCTAATCTAATCTATAATAAAAGAAACTTTATTAGGAATTTTCAAACCTCAGTCCCAGTCCCGGCGATTATAAAAGAACTTTATTGTGAAGTTCCACAGGTAAAAATTGGAATTTAGGAGGGTATACACAACACAACATCATAATCATCGCACTACCTTTCAGTCATTCAACTGAAACAAAGCACATCTTCTTTCAGAGATCTACAGGGCTATTCTGTAAAAGATAGTGACTGCGCTATCATGATGAAGATGCTATTTGGGCGAATAGTGGCCCCCAAAAGGAATTTGGGGTCGCTTCATATCATCGAAAATAAAGCCAGCATTCAGCTGGAGTAATTCCAATTGCGACCCCCTACCAGGCCATTTTTACACACAGATTGTCGCACTCAATGGTTCGATGGAGAAAAATTACCAGTCCGTTACTATGGCTACACATCGTGCATAAATTCACTTATGAGAATATTGCTCTGCCTGGAAAGGCTTGAATTCCTTTGAAGTCAGAGAAGAATATTTGATTAGATTTTTTCGAGCAACAAAGGTGATAGGGAGATACTTGTGCCAACAATTAGAACTGGATATTTAAACTTTTCTCAGGTTTCTGAGTGGATAAGAAATTCGAAGAGGGCCAACGTTTTGAGTTATTATGACTCGTCACCCATTCTCAAGGCTACTGAATGAATGTTTGAAGTGATTGTTGAAGCTCAGCATCAGGAGGATTGAGATTGGTCGAGTCCCGATTGTTGTCATGGAGGACCTTGGACCAGCGTAGACTTAGCTCTGGCAATCATAATTCATTTTAGAGTTCGATTCCAACAGCTGCTGATCGAATATCTAGTATCTCTGTTGACATCGAACTTCGGCACTCTTCGAATATCTTACCCATGCAGAAACACTCGAAGGATCATTACTCCTGGAGTACGTATTTCACGCTTTTCGATTTTTAAGCGACGATATATATTTTTTGCGATTTAATGAAATGCCTTGAATGAAAAGCGAAAATTTTCAAGCGCGCGAAAATGCGACAGGTAAGTATGAATGCCAGGAAAATTCCGTGTGACGTCATTCTGGTTCCCGCTGCCGCAAATGAGGTGACCTTGGGGCGAGGCTCTGAGCACTGATACGACGCAGGATGCTAGCAGGTAGCAGAGTACCATGCTAGCTGGTAGCGCTTGGCTTAAATAAGGATTGTTAATACCTTATCAAATGAAGAAAACTTTCCGACCTTAACCAGTTTTAATAGGTGATTATTAAGACATGTTTCCCTGAGCTCTGTGCCTCATGCATGCATTGGTAACCTCAGACGATGTAAAACTCCTATCTACTCATATAGAAACTAGTTCCCTGTGACGTAACATGGAGTGGCATCGTATGGGCACCAATCTGGCCTTTTTCAAATGAGGATAAAATTGACCGTTGCCATTCGTCTCAACCGGTATTTCTAAAACAAAATAATTTATACATTATGAATACACTAATGGTGGGTAACGAATCGCAATCAATGCCTTTCGTTTTCTTTGATGAAGGAAACTACCCTTTTGAAACCAATCGATAAATTTGCAATAATTAACAGATATGTATGACCCTTTATTGCCAGCATTAAACAATTAATTTAACTTTGACGCAGTGTTTTAATATGCCCTTCACCGCCAGGTTATGGGTACCCTCTTTTGCAAATCCCCAATCTTCAAAATGTACCAGCTATTCATAGAAATTATACATCCAACCCTACCGAATTCCTAACTTTTATATGAATCAATGTCGTCAATAAAGTATATAAAGCTATTGCTGTGAATGTAAAATGATTTGAAATACAGTAGAACCTCGGATATACGACGACCTCATTTATACACAGATTTTGCGTGGGCCAGTCAAAAACCCCATAGGGCCCTATGCATTTCCAACCTCCCTTATGAAACTTTTCATTTGTACAATGAACTCCGTTATGAACCGTTTTTTTCTAGTCCCTTTAGAAGCAATTCCACACTTATGCGACTTTCCTAGTGAATTAATTAATCTTCGTAGCGACAGACATGGCATCCAAGAAGCCTACTTCCGCAACTCTGTTTTATGTAACGACGTGCTGGTTGCCTTGATGGTAGCTTTGTCCCAAAAGATGTAATCGGTGGTTGGTAGGCGCGATGGCGATAAATTGTTGCAGTTGTCAATCGGGTAACTTATGTTTGGCGCGACTGCTTGGTGCGGGAATTTTTTTCCCTCATTTTTTTGCGCTGCGAGGATATCGAGTTTATCCATGAGGATAAGTTTCAGCCTTATTTCTTCCAGCTGTTTCCTAATTTTATTTCAGAAATAATTCGTGGCACAACTGCTTGGTGCGGGATTTTTCCCCCATTTTTTTGCGCGGCAAAGTTATCGATTTTCGCCAGAATGATAAGTTTCGATAGAATGATAAGTTTCCAACATATTTTTCCCGCTATTTCCTAATTTAATGTCAGAAATACATCGTGTTTGGTCTCATTCTTTTTTAAATTACGTGCTCGTTACTAATATTTCAATCCAATCCACGTATAATCCTAATTGTCAAAAGTAATTGTTAGACACCTTTTGGGCTAATAGATGACTCATGCAGCGGTTGAAACTGGAAACTTCGAAGCAAGTAGGCGGAAAAAGGTTAATGGGCGAGAAAGGGGGAGGGGAGAAGGGTTTCTATCTTTCTCGCGTAACATGATATCTTATTTCGAACGATTTATGGTCTTCGTAACATGAACCCCGTGCAAGCCATGATCTTGGGTGTCAGAGGCTGGCTGGGTGGTCAAAGATAGTGGGGAAACTGTAGAGGGGTGGTCTGAGGACTAATGAGGATAGCGTAATTGGGAAATGTGATACGTAGCTATTATCCCAAGCCACTGAGCTTCTTTCTATGGTAATTCAATATCTTGGGGAAGATTGGAACTATGTGCCGGTCTTTATTAGACATAAGTGACACATTTTAAATACAGTAGATTCCCTTTAATGGGTCCACCGGTTACACGGGGCAGCCGCTTAATTGGGGCAGATATTGGAGAACAGAACCCAATAGAAGAATATCCCAGAGTATTCTCCGCTTAATTGGGACAGCATGCCGCTTTATTGGGCCATGAGTCAGCTCTATACTTGCGACGAAATTAAATTTTTTTTGTTTTTAAAATACTATTTTTTATATATTTTCCTCCTTTGATTTACTCTTATTTTTCACAAATGTTCCTATTCTTGCCGTATTTTGAAAGCTCTTGTTGTTACATTATCCGCAAGAGGACAGGACTTTCCTTTAATAGGACTAAGTAAAACACATTCATTCGGCGTCGCCCGGGGCTGTGAAAAATATTTTTTTTAATATTGCTATAATTCTTCAAAATAATAATAAATTAACTAAACTCGCTGATTTATTAATGAAATTAATAGTTTAATAAACTTATGTTGCATTATAAACATTCTTTAGTCTTCTTTCCATCATTTCAACGTTTGTTTATGCCCGTATACAGGATAGTTCGCCTAATCGGGGCAGCCGCTTAATTGGGGCAAAGTGCACAAGTACCAACATGTCCCAATTAACCGGAATCTACTGTACTTCCTTTAATTTTTTTCAAACGATGGCTGCGGGAAAATTATTACATTGAAACCATCTTCAAACAAATCTTTAAATGATCCTTCAGTTCGTCCGAAGCAGACTAAACAAGAGCAGAATGCTCCCAGTGCGACATCAGACAGAAGCATCAGACGGCCTCGTCCCACCTGACTATCACTGAGCCAGAACTCTGACAGTGAGATCGCTCTGCGGGATAAGCCATTTTTGTGTCGACTGCGGCTGCTTCGATTCTAAGAGCGCTTTTAAGTCATAGAAACTAATAAAATGGCACCGGGGGTTAAGAGGAAGTTACTCTCCCTGAAGAAAAAAGTAGAGATTATAAAATTTTGTGAAAAAAATGCCCACAGAAAGAAAACAGAAATCGCAAAGGAACTATCCCTGCCGGAGTCAACTTTAAAGACTGTGTTGAGGAACAAAGATAGCATATTACATGCTGAGGAGTGCTGCGGGAACGAATCTGCAAAAAGGTCTCGCATACAAAATAGTAAATACTGCGAAATGGAAGATATCGTCATTTCCTGGTTTAAACAAGCAAGGGCAGAAAATATTCCGGTGGATGGAGTTTCCCTAAAAGAAAAGGCATGGGTGTGTGCAACACCTCTCGGCTTGGAAGATTTTATGGCATCAAATGGATGGATTGAGAAGATGAAGAAAAGTCATGGCTTGGTTTGCAGGTAAGTTAGTGGCATGTTTGCAACAAATCCTTTTTTTCTATCACTCATGTTTGTCTAAATGTTCAAGCAGGTCCGGAACTAGGGTGGGACAGGGGGGGGAACGTGCTGAGGACAGCAGATTTCAAGGGGCAGCAAAATTGTAGCATATTCTAAAAAGTTATTCAATACTTCTAATTAAATTATTCAAAAATAATTAACATGCATAAATTATTGAACAATAATATGAATAATAGTTCTCAATAGCAAACATAATGTGTGTAATTTCAACAATTACATCTAAAAAAAAGTAGCTTACAGGATGTGTTATAATTTAGTGGTGGGGGAGAGAGGGAGCAAGGGGGGATCCGGGGAGGAGGGGCGACTAACTGATCTTTGTCCCCCCTGACAAAACTCCTAGTTCCAGCCCTGTATATAAGCCACATTGAAGTGAAGTAATAGTAACAAATACTTTCTTGCATTTCCCCAGGTACATCAATGGTGAAAGTGGATCTGTTTCTAGTGATGTTGTGGAAGACTGGAAATCTAACTTAAAGTCAATAATAGAAGAATATGAACCAAAGGATATTTTTAATGCCGACGAGACAGGGTTATTCTTTAATTTACTGCCAAATAAAACTTTGTCAATGAAAGGAGAGCCATGCCATGGGGGCAAACATAGTAAGCAGCGGCTTAGAGTTTTGCTGTGTGTGAACTGCAGTGGCACAGAAAAAGTACAACCTTTTGTCGTGGGTAAGGCAGCAAAGCCACGATGTTTCAAGAACGTCAAATATTTCCCTTGTAAATATAAAAGCAATAGAAAGACATGGATGACAACAGATCTATTCACACAGTTCTTACATGAAATGGATGCAAGAATGGGTTGTCTAAATAGAAAAATTCTACTGGTAGTGGACCAGCGCCCTGCTCACCCACCTGAATTTTTTTTTAAGAAATATTAGATTGCTTTTCTTGCCAGCCAATTGCACAAGTGAGCTTCAGCCGCTTGACTTGGGAATTATAAGAAGCTTCAAGGCTCACTACAAAAGAATGCTTGTTATAAAAGCATTGGTGAGCATCGAAAGAAAAAAAGATTATAAATGTAATGTACTGGATGCATTGCATTTCAATGCTGCTTCATGGAGCAGTGTTGGGTAAGACACTATCGTCAATTGTTTTAGGAATGCTGGTTTCTGTGAAAAAAAAGATGATCAAGTTACAGCAGAATTTGAGAATGAAGATTTTTGTGAATGGAACTTACTACCAGAAGCTGAAGGAATTCAATTCAGTGAATTTGTGAGTGTAGATGATTCGATTATTACGACTGAAATAAGAGATATAGAAGACATCATCGCCGACCACGAGCACACAAAAGATGATGCTATTGGGGAAGATGACTCTGATGAAGATCAACATGCTAGTCCAACCTTTCCTGAGGCCGTTGAGGCCCTGAACAATTTGCGAAAATATTTAATCACAATTGAAATGAGTGATGTAATAATGAACAATTTTATTCAAATGGAAAATCATGTCGTGAAATCTCGAGTAGCCTCAGCAAAACAGACTGTAATAACAATTTTTTTTTAATTTAGGATTTAACACACCTTTGTGTATCTGTAGTTGACATTATAGTACATAAAATAATTTTTTGTACAAGAAGATGGGGTGGTGTATTTTTGTTCCATGCAGGGTTCCCTATTATGCGTGTCCAGATTTTTATGGTCACAAAAAGAATGAGAGCCTTGTGGAAATGTGTTGAAAACTGCCCTCCTATTCAGGTTCCAATTTATTTAATTGTTTTTAAAAGAATCCCAAGAATCATTAGATTAGTATGTCATCATTGAAATTTGATAAATGTGGATAAGAAGGGGTTTTGAGTTCCCATTTTTCGAAACCAAAGTTGTGAAATTTCCTCACTTATGAAACTTTTTTCAGTTGTTCGATGAGATTTTCATAAGTGAGGTTCTACTGTATATATAGAAATGAAAAAAAAAGTTAAGCAATGTTCTACACGTCAGGGATTCGATCTCACAATCACCACATCTCAGTGGCACATTTACTCCACTGGTCACCACACAGCAACTGCTGCCAGAGGAGGTTTTATAATGCGTATCACACAAACCAACAGTGAACACCGGGGCAAGTACACAGTAAAAGCACGCAAAATTATCATTAAATACGACATAAATCGAAACAGAGTGATCACTTTGCAAGTAAAATCTCCCTCTTGAGTGCCAATATCTTCACCCGCAAACATAATATTTTTGGTAAGTAACCAAGGAAAACAAAACCAGAACAGGAAACTAAAATTTCTCGAGAAGCAGAAGAGGCACCACAAACTATGTCCTAAAACTTTTGAAAGTGACTGCACCTTTGGACTTAGAAGGGCTAACTCAAAATTTTGGTACTTCAAAATAGCCTTCACTTTTCAAGGCACAATGAATAATAGAAATTTGACTACATTTAGCCTCATAACATGTTAAATTAACTTCAGTAGGAGTACCATGCCAAGATCATGACTAATAATTTGACTTGCAGATGTATCCTTCAAGGGGGAGATGGAAATAACCACATGCTGATCAAACATTAACTGTGGATGGAACCAGAACAAAACTTATCTTTTGGGATGGTCGGATCGGATACCTTGGATCCAAATATCTGCAAATATCCCTTCATCAGATAATTCGGATCCAAATTTGCTGAATACATCAAATCATCATCATCATCATCATCATTGGTCAACAATCCTAGGATTGGTTTGACGCAGCTCTCCACTCTATTCTCCTTTCAGCTAATCTTTTCACACCTACGTATTCCTTCTCCTTCACATCTCTCTTCACTTGTTCCATATATTTTGTTCGAGGTCTTCCTTTTCCATTCTTACCTTCCACTTGTCCTTCGACGATTGTCTTCATCAGGCCATCATGTCTCAGGATGTGGCCTATAAGGTTGTTCCGTCTTCTTATTAAGGTTTTCATGAGGCTTCTCTTCTCTCCTACTCTTCTTAGGACTTCTTTGTTACTAATTCTGTCGATCCATTTCATTTTCATCATTCTTCTGTAGCACCACATTTCGAAGGCCTCAATCCTTGCTTTCTCCGCTGCGGTCATTGTCCATGCCTCACTTCCGTATAGGAGCATACTCCAGATGTAGGATCTTATAAATTGTTTCTTTACTTCCATACTTAAGTTTCCTGCTGTAAGCAGGTCTCTCTTTTGGTGGAATGCTCTCTTCGCCTGGGCTATTCTGCTGATAATTTCTTTCTTACTTCTCCCGTCACTAGTTATCTTGCTTCCCAAATAACAGAATTTATCCACCTCTATCAGTTTTTGCTTCCCTATTTTAATGTTAGTCTTGACTTCTTCTCTTCTGCTGCATACTAAGATCTTGGTTTTCTTTGTGCTTATTTTCAGTTGATATCTACCCATTACCCTACCCATATTAACTAGAATATTTTTCAAATCCGTCTCTGTTTCTGCTATAACGGCTATGTCATCGGCAAATCTTAGCATGCTAATTTTTTCTCCATGAATATTCACTCCCAATGCATTTTCTTTGATTTCATTAATGGCTTTCTCAATGTAAACGTTGAAAATTACGGGTGACAATGTACAGCCTTGTCGCACTCCTTTCCTAATTCTTGCTTCTTCACAGCTGGGCCCTGATTTTATCACCGCTACTTGGTTTTTGTATAAACTGTGGATGATTCTTCTGTCTTTATAAAGAACCCCGATTTCCTTTAGGATTCCGAGCATTGTGCTCCAATCCACGTTGTCGAATGGTTTCTCTAAGTCCACAAACGCAATGAACGTTGGCTTGTTCTTTTCCATTCTCTTCTCTATGAGCAGTCTTAGGGCCAATATTGCTTCCTTTGTGCCTTTGTTTTTTCTGAATCCAAATTGGTCCTCATCCAAGTACTCTTCTGCTTTTCGATCTATTCTTCTATAGATGATCCTTGTCAGTATCTTCGACGCATGTGTAGTCAGGCTAATGGTCCTAAAATCTTCGCAGTTCTCCGCTCTTTTCTTCTTAGGGATAGGGATTATAATGTTCCTCTCAAAGTCCTCTGGTATCTCACCTGTCGAATACATTTCACTAATGATTTTGTATAGCTGGTTCAACGTCTTCTCTCCTGAATATTTAATTGGTTCTGCAGGAATGTCATCAATGCCAGACGCTTTATTTATCCTGACGTCTCTCACAGCCGCATCAAATTCCGATCTTAAAATTGGGGCTCCCATGTCATCGGCATCCACTTCCCTCTCGTTTTCGATAGCATTCCTTCTGAGGCTGCTTCCATTGTACAAATCTTCCAGATATTCCTTCCATCTCTTCCCTTTTTCTTCGTTTTCAATCAGTAGTTCTCCGTTTTTGTCCCTAAGGGTATTACATCTTACGCCCCTTTCCTTAAAGTGGTTCCTCACTATCCTATAGGCGGCCTCTACTTTTCCGTGCTTAAGATTGTTTTGCACGTCTTCACAAATACTTTTCATCCACATTTCTCTAGCCTTCCGCGCTTTACGACATATTTCATTCCTTATTCTCTTGTAACGATTCTGTCCTTCCTCTGTTTTGGCAGCCTTGTATTTTCTTCTTTCTTCAATGAGATCTAATACTTTCTGCGTGATCCATGGTTTTTTCATAACGACTCTTCTTTTACCAAGAACTTCCCCAGCTGCTGCCTGCAGCCCACTTCTAATGGTTTTCCAGCTCTCTTCCATTGGTTTGTTGGTCGTATCCTCTCCTATTTTATTTTCTACAGCCTCTTTAAAAGCCAGTTGATGCTGAACCTCCCTCAATTTTTCAACCTGCCATATGTTTTTCACGGCTTTCTTCAACTTTTTAAATTTAAGGTGGCATTTCATCATAACTAAATTATGGTCACTATCGACATCTGCCCCTGGATAACTTTTGCAGTCCTTCACCTGGTTCCTGAATCTTTGTTTCACTAGAATGTAGTCGATTTGGAATCTTCTAAGGTCTCCTGGCATCTTCCACGTGTATCTTCTTCGCAGGGGATTTTTGAATAAAGTGTTGGTAACCACTAGTCTGTGCTCCGTGCAGAATTCAAGTAGCCTTTCTCCTCATTCATTTCGGTCACCTAAAATAATAAGATTTTCTTCCCCTCTTACCTGCTTGATAACTTCCGCTATATCTTGGTAGACATCTTCTACATCTTCATCTTCATAATCTGACGTAGGCATGTAAACCTGTATCACTACAGTAGCTACGGGTTTAGTATCTATTTTCACCATTACTATCCTTTCATTAAACTGCAGGTAGCTTTTAACACGCATCCCGGCGCTCTTTCTAAGCATTATGCCCACTCCAGCATTACCATTTAGCGATCCTGTGTGTATCATTCTGTAGCTTCCACTCCATAAGTCTCCTTCCTGGGGCCATTTCATTTCGCTGATGCCGAATACATCGAGGTTCATTCTTCGCATCTCCACCTTCAAGTTCTCCAGCTTACCGCAGGTGCGAAGTGATCTGACGTTCCATGTTCCTATCCGTAACATTCTATCACCTTTGACCGATGTACCCTCTCGAGTAGTCCCCGCCCGGAGATCCGAATGGGGGACTAGTTTACCTCCGGAATATTTTACCCGAGAGAATTCCATCATGTCATTATATAAATTGAGTGGAGTAGCTGCGACTCCTCAGGATGATAATGTGGTGGTTTCCCCTTGCCTTCCACATCGCAGTGCTACAGCCATTAAAGTAAATGTTACCACGCCCGTAGTGGAATGTGCGTCGCTGTACCGACCAGTATGGCCTCCACCTTCGCACATGTGAGGAAGAGCTGCTACCCTCTCCCCGGGTGTTGAGAGGCATAATTGTTGGCGGCCCCCAATCGCCAAGTCACGGTATCTTCACAGGTTTTGGTATCATTTAAATAGTCTACCTTACCCAAGGGTAGCCCAATACCCCCTCAGATCACCGCCGCTTTTTGTCCACGACTGCTTATTCGACAAGAGAACTCGCTTATCTCGCAGCTAACCTCTATATCTAAAGGTCGACCCACCATCCGCAACCCGGTGGACGCACTCGGTGGCTTTAAGCTCAGCCGCGAGATACATCAAATGTGGATTCGAAATTTTAAATAAATGTTTCAGTGAATGCAGTATCCCATCTGATCCTCTCTTCACATGCACCGTCACACTTTGACGCTAGCCCTACTTATGAGCCATTTTGTTTCAGGTTTCCGAAACGGGTTGTGTAACAGAATTTCAGCCATGGAAAATTTTAAGGAAAAATACTACAGGCACATAGTGTGACTCTTCCCAGGAGATTGAACAATTATCGGGGGAACCTCAGAATCATAGGATAATAACCACATCAAAAATAACTACATCACCAATTTCAGAAAACCACCCTCGGCCCTCCATCAGCCCTCTGACATTTTTTTGTTTCCAAGATCACACACACCATAAATCATTGTCTTCAGAGGAAAATATCAAGTTACATGAGAACAATAGAAGCATATTTCATCCATACCCCATCTAACCAACTGACCTTTTTCGGCCTACCTGCTTCAGTTCTCTGTTTCTGGAGGACAAATGCTAAGAGAGAGACTTTCTGGGCCCGAAGATGTCTTGATAGCTTTGGCCATTGGATGACATACACGAGATTTAAAAAAGAATGAGACCAAATGCGACACATTTCTGGCATATTTAGGTTTTTTCATTTCAAATTGATTGCCACTAAGTTTTCTAGTTACAACTGCCCTATACTAACATTCAACTTTGTCGAAACAGCACAATTTTCAAAGAAACAAGCACATCATTAGCACCCTCAATCAAGTGGGGACGGACTGGAAACGCCAACTGCATAAATCACGTAGCTCGCCCGGCTTCGCTTTGAAGGCAACGACGTCACAAAATAGCATGATCTGACATGCTCGTCCTTGACTCCCTCATTCATAGTCTAGCAGCTTGAAAGATGGAGGGATCACGCTCCTTCCCCTCCACCTCTCCTTTACGCACCTCTCCTACCCACTCCTTCCTCTCGAGATCGCTGAGCGGTCGTCTTGTTCTGTTCCCGCACCTCGTAGCATTTGAAGTCAATGTTGTTATAAACATTGTCAATTATGTCGCTGATTGCGCCGTTGCAATTTAATTTAATGATATATTGATAAAAATGTATTTCGTTGAGTGGAAACATTATTATTGAGACAAGGGGAGCTCAACATATACTGTGGCATGAAACTATCGCGAGGAAGAGCAAATACACCTCACCAGTACTGAAGCATTTGTAGGTGAAACACAAGTCAGCATGTGATGAGAAAGTGACAAAATTTAGAGGAAAATTTGTGCAAAGTAGAACTTGTTTAGTGAGTTTCTGAAGGGACCACAAAAAATGAACCTGTTATCCAGGAAAACGTGCTAACCAGGCAAGTAGATAATAGCAATCGGGGTGATTGCACCCATTGCACCCTGTGGAAAAGTCGTCATTATTACAATTACTTTCGGAAGTTCTCGCAGTATCACCTTCCTGAACCCTTTTCACATTGAATATCAAGAAAATGAGCATTGCAAATTGCAAAAACAGTACCATATGAATGAAAATCACATTGTTTCATAGATTTCCCTGAGATGATTACATAAAAACGGAGTCATTCTCCCATGATTTGTCATGTATATGTTTTAAAAGGATAACTCTGACCATATCATTTAGTTGTTTTAAATAATCATAAAAATTGGCAATTCTTTATTTACCATAAATCACGGCAACTGCCTTAACCTTAGTTCTTGGAATGAAACCATATCAATGGTTATATCGATTGGTATGCTGATATTGATATGACGATTAATAACGCACTTAAAGATAATTACAAGCACATTTTCATATTTTACAGTTTCAATTCACTTTAAAAAATTCTCATTCTCAAAAAAAGTCTTATTTCTACTTATTGTGCCAATGATCAAGTATTTTTGCGTTAAGCTTTGCATGGTGGTCAAAAGCATTGTCTGCTCCCTCAACACTTGTCAAGTAATGATGCACGTACCCCTTGCATTGAGAAATGCATTTGGATGCTTCACAGTCGTAGAATGAGAGATGTGGGATGAAAAAAGAGAAGGTCAATGACTGATAATAACAAAATAACTTATAATTTCAAAGGTTTAAACATCTTGCGGGCCTCTTCATGGCAAGTAATGGAGCATACTACCCAGGAAAGTGCCACTATTTAACCCGGCAACGCCCGACGTCACCTACAGGTGACACACTTTTGTGAACACATAAAATGCAACAATGTAATCTTAGGGGCACGGTATGTTTTCGTTACATTTCTTTGAGCCTTTCTGCACCCCATATTGGATTATCATATTGTTTCGGCGACAGAGGAGTCTTCAGTACACCTTTGAATAGAAGACAGTGAGGTTGTGTGTGGATTTTTGTGACAAGACCTACTGTTATGGCCTGTAAACTTCAGAAGAGGTACGTAAATGATATTATCATTTTAGTTTTGATGACTAAGTATATGTAAGTTCTTACATAAAATAAAATGCATTGAAAAATTTCATTCCTATAGCAAATGAGGTACTTCGAATTTTTGATGTCACCTACAGGTGACGTTGGGAAGTGAAGCATCTTGATAGGCTGCATTTATGGGAAAGGCTTCATGGAACGTTTCAAACTCTCCATTTCACTCATATTGAACTTCTTAAATATTTAAGCGGATTTATTCCCTGCTAATAGTTTAAAAAAAACTTTTTACTGTTTCTCTGAGCTTGATGGAAAATTTTCATGTCAACAATTTTAAGTGGAACTATGTATTTACACGGAATTATCTTATTATTTCTGTGCTTACTGTTGTGTTTAGTTTATTCTAAAATTCTGGGTAAAATATATGGACGTTCATTGTATTTTCATAATTTAATATTATGAATTTTTATTTTATAACTATGCATATGGTGTTAATTAAAAATATTTTAATCAAATTTTTATTTGCATTGATAATATTTCATGTTGCTCTTTTAGCTCACAACTGCACGAAATTTTAGAATATTACAGTTTGATCACCACAGTGATAATTTGGATCACGCTGATATTATTTTAGTTCCTGAGGAAGATGGAGATGTTACGGAGGAAGAGTGTGGTGATGAAACCGTGGCAGATATGAATAATTTGCCACCAAGGATACTTCGCTCACAAGTGGAAATAAGCACTCACTCGTATACTTCTGTGAATGATGTAAGATAACATTTATCTAGGGACTCTTCTGAAAAACATCGGTACTTCTAAAGCAAATTTTTATGAATGAATAATTCAACTTACATAGTTCAATAAGTATCACTAATACAGGATTCGGGAGAAGCTTCAATTGAAAGTCTACCATCCGATGTCGGTGGAACAACAGTGGAGCGAAAGCCACCAAAGAAAAAAGTAAAGGCGCACGAGTACAGAGAAATTGGACTAGCGTAGTGTGACGGTCACGCCCGTCACGGTCTTGTTCCGGGGGTTGGGCGGCGGCCGCCCTGGGCTCGCGTAATCTTCCAAAGCTAGGTCTTTCTCCTTTCTTTTCCCCTTCCCCACCACCCTTAGCGTTCCAGCCCCCAGGCATGCGTGTGTGTGTGAATGGGTATTCTGGTGATCTTGGGTCGAATGACCAAGTGGTTATATAATGATGTAACGGCCACTTGACCCGGCCGAGTTGTTTTATATAAGTCTTTTTGTGCAATGTCATGTGACCCTCTCCACCCCGCAAGTGGTGAATATAAGGCAGGTGGAAGGGAGTGATAGGGGGTCTTCCTTCTTTGGAGCCGCGTTAGCTGGTTGTGAGGTACTACGGAGTCCGGGGATTGATTTGGTGAAAGTTGTCTGATAAGTTGTCAGTTACTTTACGAAAAGTGTTCAGCAATTTGTCTTACGAGTGAGACTTGGACAACCATCGCTGAGCATCGCTGGGAAAGCTGGGCCAGGCAAAGGGCATATTGAGGTGCAAATTGGAGAACGCCGTGCTAACCGGAGTGCAAGGACTGCCTAGTCGAGGCGGGACTTGCCATCTGTCGAAATTTCGCTCCGCGGGCGTGAATGCCACAGCATCCTTCGCGAGCAGGAGGAACGACGGAGACGGAGGCATCCAGCGTTAAAGCACCAATCCTGCCCAACTTAAGCCTGCAGAAGAGGAGCGAGAAGTTACGAGCGACGAGGCAGTGGGTGTGTATCGGCCACACAAACTTGTGTCGCCCTACCATATAAAACCCCCCCCCAGAAAACGCCGTATAATCGCCCTCCAAGTATCCCCAGTGATTACTTCCCACTGTATAACTGGACAATTAGACAACTTCCCTTTTCTCACCACAATCGCTAAGTAATTCAAAGGACTCCATCGCCTTCAGCAATTCATAATCAATTCAGTGCTCTAATGAACTGTAGTTGACTCATATCTGCCTAATATTCACTTACGCTAGAAGGGTAATTGATCCACGATTATTGTAAATTCATTGTTAAATCATTGTGTGTTGCTAAAATTTAATTCATTTATGTTTCACGTACATCATCCATAATATTGATCACCCATCACATCCCTCACTAGGATTATTCTTGTATTTTTTGTGTCAAGGGTTATTTTTGTTGGTAATTGTAAATTTAACCAGTGCAATATATATATAAGTGAAATTGAACCTAACTCGAGTACGTGTGGTTATTTGGGGCGTCAGCTGGGGAGCTGGGGCTGCGTTGTTCCTGATTACCTCACCCTTGAATCGTTCCTAACCCACTTCCCGATCTCAAATCCCTCGATAAATGAGAAAACGACCTACCAAAAAGGAGGAATTCTTCGGGGTTTGTCAATATAGGGGCGGGTTGTAGGTCGCCGTGGGGACGAAACGTCCCACCCTGTTGCCGAGGACCCTCCACAAGTGTTGTCGGTTTCCCCGCCTTCGCCGCGGCCACCACAGAAAGCGGCGAGGTGGAATGGACCGTCACAGTAGAGAAAACTTTGTCCCAAGTGGTAGAGGAGATTCAGAGCAGCAGGTGAATGAAGTTAACAAATTTGATATGTCTCCAGTTCAGTGCTTTGAATCCATGTACGGTGACGAAATCATTTCATATATTGTTAAAATGTCTAACTTTTACGTCTTGCAAAGGAACCATACTTTAAATTTGACGTCAGAGGAATTAGAAGTATACATTGCTCTCTTACTACTAACAGGCTAGCTAACACCGAAGTACATTCGAATGCTTTGGGAAACAAAGTCTGACACCCACAATAATCTTATTGCGAATTGTACTCGGCGTGACAGGTTTTTTGAACTCCAGAAGTATTTACATCTTTGTGATAATATTAACCTGCCAATAGGAGATAAATTTGGAAAAGTGCGTGAATATTTTAGATTTTTGAACAAAAATTTCATAGAAAACTTTCAAATATGTAGCATCCTCACATATTTAAATAGACGAAACCATGGTGCCTTATTACGGACGGCATAGCACTAAACAGCACATGCATGGAAAACCATTGCGGTTTGGCTACAAGTTGTAGTCTTGTGCAACGCGATTGGGGTATTTAGTTTCCTTTGACCCCTATTAAGGAGCAAAAGCTGCGCAGCATCCTCTGCAACCGGAATTTGGGTTGAGCGGTGCTGTAGTTTTGGAAATGCAGAGTAGATTACCTTCAGATTTCGGACCAACAATTTGTACTTTGATAATTTTTTTTCTAGCTTTCCTCTAATATCCAGGCTAACAGAGCTCAACACAGGTGGAACTGGCACTATTAGGGAGAATAGGCTAGATAAATTCCCTCTAGAACCATCTCCTTTGCTAAAGAAAAAAAGAGAGGCTCGCTTTCACTGAAAGTCACGTGTGATCTTTCTGTCGTAAAGTGGCATGACAATAGCATTGTTACTATTGCATCCAACTGCCATAGCGCAAGTCCAGTGAGTGCAGCGGACAAAATTGACGTTGTTCAAGGAAAAAGATGTTGAATTCAAGTATCCTGCACATATGCGGTTAGAAAATACAATAAAAATATGGGGGGAGTGTTAAGATTGGATGAAAACCTACCCTCCTTGAGAGTCAGCCACAGAGAAAAAAAGTGGTATTTTCCCCTGTTTGCCTTTGGGCTAGATGCGGCCTACCATGCTTGGAGAGCGGCCTACTAAAATGCTTGGAGAGTGTTCAAAGAACACACAACTGAAGAATTTTCATATAGTGACTTCAGAAGAAGTATTGTGCAGGTACATTGTGGACTATACGGAAAACCACCTTCGCAAAGTACAGCGCGAGGAACCGTGGCCGCAAGAATTCCCCTTGAAGTTCGGCTTGGTGATGATACAGATGAACATGTCAAACAGCATTGTTCTCAACGTCGTTGTGCTAAATGTTACCAGACGACAAGGATTATGTGCAAAAACTGTAAAGTTGGCCTTCATATTCAATGCTGGTATGATTTCCATGGGAGAAATTAAATTCAGGGAAAAATCACTTTTCTGGTTTTTAGGTTCAAAAGTGCCTTTTGTTATTTTTTATCCACGCATTTCATGTGTGTTGCACAGAATACATTTTAAAAATTATGTAACTTTCATGATTTCTTGTTCTAAAAATGTGTGTAAATAAAATTAATATAAATCTTGAAAATCCTCTCTTATATTTTATTCATTCAAAATTAGAAGGCTATTGCCCAACGTCACCTGAGGGTGACACCCCTCCTGTTCTAAAACCAATACAACAAATACTTAAAAAACAACTTTAACCACCTAATGGAGATGATTTTAGCTCACAATGATCAAATTAACATTAATGTACTAAAAATTCTGAGCTTGGGAACTGACGGGTAAAACATGCTAACCAAATACAGTGCAACCTCGATATAACGACACCCCACGGTGCACTAATAAACACTCGCTATAGCGAATTGTCGCTTTACCGGAGGTGTAGCAAATAATAGCCAATATACCCGTTGCAAACAGATATACAGGAACAGGAATGGTGCGGCGACAGATAAACATCTATCCGATAAACGTAAGCATAAATCCAGACAAAAGGTGATGTTTTTTTTGCATCACTAAATTTCCTTACTCAAACAACGACTAACTATTCAAACAATTTATAAGCGCCGCACTGAATAAAAATCATGGAAAGCATTATTTCGTCAATCATTATGCCAATGCACAACCGACGAAGCCATTTTTCTACGCACTTAATTAGTTCATTTACGTGATCATTCTATTATTTTGGTATTTTCCACTGAAAATTCAAAAATTAACTGATAAAACAGTATCGCGGTTATTTAATGCCTCAAATGTTTCCATTGGTGTATGTTTATTGTTTCTGTACGTTAAGCGGCAGTGAAGTGAAATAACGCATTACATTTGTTTCTACAGGCAAAAACGGTGGAAGGTTGTATAACGCTGCCGCCTTGGAAGACTTTTTTCTATCAGATAATGTAATATCTTCATCATCTACGGTAAAACGTTTGCTAAGCTTGAAAAATGATGTGATTAAAATTGCCGTTGTTGAAAAAGTTTCTTTTTCAGTGTTACGCTCGCGACGTATTTTAAATAACACACCGAGTTTACCACGGCACTGCAAACGAGAGTTAGTTGTTCTGTGAGTTCTTCCAGCGGCCACCAGAGGATGCTCGGCTACCCACGTGACAAAAGAGAGCGCCAGTACGACTCCGACCACTGACGTGAATAGTTCACCCTTGTAAATCCACAACGGAGAATAAATACGTCCATCCGGACAATTCACGCTGAGTATCATTGCTTCGTACATCCTACATCATCGCTAAGGCGCACTACCTACCTTTAGAGGCATCATTGCAAGAAATACCTCATACTGCAAGGGTTTTATCGGGGAGTTGTATGTAAAAAAGTTCTGTTTCGTCTATGTTATATGACGCGGGGAATACTTCTAAAGATACTTATGATCGGAGTCCTTTCTTCCACGACTTCGGGTTTACACCGCAGGCATCACCAGCAATTATGAGGGGAGATAACGCTTTGGTGCTTCGCATTAGTATAATCAACCTTCCGCACTCTTAAAATTCTCGATTCGTAATCTATCCCTGAAATAATCCGCTTTAGGCTTGGGCGTAGCCTCTTTCTCAGAAGTTCCCGCAGATTTGAATGGGCAAAACCACCCGAACAAAGCTCCTTATAACTCTTCATCGTCTGCATTCCTTGGGCACTTTTTTTTTTTTAATTTTGCAGGGCGAAAAGGAAGATCAATTAATTTCGACACTCTCATATTACTCCTTTATTTTTATTTTCTCGCTTAGACGTGTTTGGTGTTTTTTTGGCCATGGTGAATGCCTGCCATCAAATGCTTTCTATTCACACAACTCACGGGCGTGCGGGTATGCTGCCGACTGCTTTCTGCCGCCTGAGGAACAAAAGAAGATTAAGCATTCGCGAATGCTAATGCCACAATATTTTCACCAAAATTAACTACTTATTTATCAAACGACAGTTTACCACATAAATTTGAGACTGAGCACTCCATTAACTTCATTTCTAACAGATCGCTAGCAATTACAGAGGTTAAGGAGTCTTGATGAAAGTCTTTCGGCGGTGAAACCCTCGCTATGGCGAGAGCCAACACCAAAAGGGTCTCGTAAAAACGAATATTTTAACACTCTTCTTATATGGTCAATTGAAGGTGCATCGGCTATCTCTCGTTACAGCGGGAGTGTTGCTATAGCCCGTACTCGCTTTAAAGAGGTTCCACTACACCAAATACGTGCGTGTAAGAGGCGCACCTTCTTTTCCAAATGCCGAAAATGAGGGTGCGCCTCTTACACAAACTTCTTATCTTCCCCCCTCCCCTTCACCGGTCGCAAGACTAAGGGGAACTGAGCGGCCTTGGTTTTCAGCGTGAGTCAGTCATCTGAAGCCCTAGGTGAAAAACAAGTGGCAGGCAGGGGAGTTTTTCCCTTGGTGATGTATTTTTATAATGCTCCTTTTTGCTTTTCTTGTAAGCATCGGGCTATCACGTCGGTACCCCAGAGGTGAATATGGAAAAGATCGTGCAGGGTTTTTCACTCCGGAGCGCGTGCTAAATTTACTGCCACGAGTGGGCATCCCGCAGCATTAATATTGCAAATTGTAATCGCATATCAAACGTAGAGAAACGCGTAGTTTTGAAGGACATACCTGGTTCATAGTCATCATCTGTCTTGCCGAGTAATTTCCATTATGCTGAGGAGCTGATTTTTCAAAAATCATCTTCAGAAGCTAATATGAGGATTATTGCAACTGAAAATTATACTGGTGTTAAAACCTGCGGTTTAAAAAATTCAAACGAGTGTGTTCATCGTTGGACTAAAAGATGGATAGAAGAAATCGGAAATGCTTATAAGTGAAGAGCGCTGAAGGAGAGGTAGAGGGGAAGGAGCGTCCTCCGTCTTTCATGAAACGAGGCTAGGGGCGAAGGAGAAAGGGAAAAACACGTCCGAACTTGCATGTGGCGTCATTGCCTTCAAAGCGAAGGGGCGAAGGCGCAGCAATGTGATATACCCAGTTTGCGCTGCCTGAAGTTTGCAGTCCGTCTCGTCTTGTTTGAATGCGCTTATGCTACACTTGTTTCTTCCGATATTGTGATGTTTGGACTATTTTGAATATTAGTAGCCTTGTTTTAACTATAAATCTTTGTGTCAATCAATTAGAGCTTAAAAAACGCTGTCAGATATACGTTGCATTAGGTCTCATTCTTTTTAGAACCTCGTGCGTGTCATACAATTGCTGAAAGATATCGAGATATCTTCGAGCTCAGTAGGTGACTCACCTAGCATTTGGCCTCCAGAAACTAGGAGAATTGAACCTGGTTGACCGGAAAAGGTCAATTGTTGGGATGGGGTAGGGATGAAACATGTTTCCATTGTTCCCCTGTAACTTGATATTTTCCTGTGGGGTCTCGGAAAGGAAAAAAAATGGCAGAGGCATTGGCTGATGGAGGGCCGAGTGTGGTTCCGTTTAATCTACGAGGTGGTTATTATCCTAAGATTCTGAAATTGCCCCGATTTTTGTCCAATCTCTTGGGAAGGTTCATGCTATGTGCCTGTCGTGTTTTGCCTTAAAATTTTCCAAGGCTGGGGAGGGGGGGGGGGTTTAGGTGCAATTCTATTGCAATACTCCTGCGAGAGCTTTTAAACAAAATTGTTCGTGAGTAGGACATGCATCGCAGAGCAACGGCGTATGCGAAGAGAGGATCGGAACTCTTTCTACTCCCTCTTATGCCACTATTACCGCCGCAGTTATAAAAATTTCACCTTTCAATTAGTATTGAAAGATGAAATTACGATAACTGTCAAAATTCCAGGCATACGTCTGCAACACTACGCGATAGGATAAAAAAAATGCCGCAAAATGTTTTTTCTTTATAGCTTCGATGCTCAAAATAGGGGTGCGCCTCTAACACGTGTGTGCCCCTTACACACGCTTTTACGGTAGTTTCATCTGTATTTTGTTAGGATGGTATCCGGACAAGAGAAATTGCTGTATTAAGGAGGAAAACTTGCTGAAGAGGAATCTACTAACCAAGTTCCATTGTATTGTCAAATAATTGGAAATCTTACAAAAATGATTTTTAATCAGTTTAAAATCAAATTAGCATTCCTTTGATCATATGTAACCAGAAGAAACATGAATAATTACTTTGCTTTATAGCAGGCAATTAAAAATGCATTTGGATCCAAAAATGTCAGAAGATCCAACATGGAAATCAAGTATCCGATCTGGATCTGAAAAAATCCTGGATCCGTCCATCCCTACTTCTCTTAATAAACCTCATAAAATAAAAGGATCGGTTCCTTTTCTACAATAATGTAGCCACAACTGTCACCTTAGGTAACTTAGAGCAACATGTTGCAACAGAGAGTGAATACCATTGTAACCCAACCAGATGAAAGGTCAAACTGTCACAATTATTGCATGTGGTTGCTGTTGGTGCCCGTATATACAGAAACAAGGTGTTGAATATCTGTTTCATGGTAATCCAACTTTATTTCATACCAGCACATTATGCTGATCCCTATTTTGAAGCAATGTGCATTTGTACCACAGTATGTATTCTGTTATCTCTCACTGAAAAGGAATTTTGGAGTTCGAAAGCTTAATCATGGGAAGAGGCAACAATCAGAATCAACAAAGGTAAATTCCCCTCTGACATTATGCAATCTCTCATAGCCCTTAAAGTCCATTATAAAGGCACTTACAAGATGATTTTGGTGCAGTAGCAATTGGAGAATGACCCAATTAAAATATGCCCAAACTAAGGATGAGTCGGTTCTTAAATTTTTTCGGTTCTCGGTACCGGTCCAGTTCTCCCCCATTGGTTCTTGGTTCTTAATACTCGGTTCCAAGGATGAACTCTTATTATCTGAATTATTGGAAAATTTAAATGAACAACCGCAAGAAGTGAATGAGATTAATTTCACTAAATATGTAAATTAGCAAGAAAGCTGTATAAAAAAAACTTAAGGTCGTCTCCATAATTTTATTTGCCAAGCAAAAAAGTTTAAATAACAAGTTAAAGAATGCATGATCGACCAATATGTTACATTACATCAGGCAGCCACTGGTTCTTTCTCCAAGTTTTGATTCAACATTCAACATTTTTACCCCATCTGGGTCTAATCTATTCTTTTTTGGCAGAAATATTGCCGCGAACAGACGTTCACTGAAAACAGTAGTGGTCGATGTTGATTTTGAAGGGCCGAGCAGAATATGCTTGGAGCACAATATACATACTGCCTACCATCAGGATCAATAGGGGAAACTCCCTCATCCTCAGACGACATCATCCGTTAATTTCTTGTAACTTGTGAGTCAGTTCTCAATATATTCTGTATTCTACGACGTAGCTTAAATTGTTACTGGAATTGACAAGTTATTCACATGCTTCACTGTCACATTTCTTATAACCTCAACAATAAACTGCTCAACACGCTGGTACTGCAATACCGTGGATAAACTGAGCGGTCGTGTGTTAATGCAAAATTGCAATGCAGTGTTACATTCTGCAGGATAAGATGCAGGGGAGAACAGATGTGCCTGGATATGAGGTAGATGATTTTAACTTCTTTTCCACTCTGTGGAGTCATGCATGGGCTGAATGAGATTGCAAACTGTCTGCCACAATTAAGCAGAATATTATGATCACTTTCACTTCCCTACAATCATATCATTGACACCAAAATAATACATAATACACTATGCCCTCTGTGAAGAGAGAACTTTTAGGTCAATATATTGTAACGGTACGGATCGTAGTCGGCCCGACGCGTAAATTAATATAATCGCGGCTGGTTTACGTCTGCGCGCACACTCGCATTTTGGCATCGGGGAGTGAAAAGCGGCACAAAATATCTGAGTGGAGTGTTAATTTTATGTTTAAATGTATAATATTTGTGTTACAAAAGTGAAATGCAGTGAAAAAGTGTTAAGTTGGATTTCCGGGAGAGGCGACGTTGTGGTTCTCTCCCGGAAAGCATTCGAAAACCCGCCTCTAAATTGTGTGAAAGAGGGCGTTAGTGGGTGAATCGGAGGTGTTCATGGGTAGAAGAGAAGTGATAAAAGGCGAAGACGCGAGGTCTAGCTCTCTCTCTCTCTCATATGGGCTGGCACTTATCAAGTTGAATTGTGACTGCAGTGACAAGCAGTGGCAGCCCAACTTCAGCAGGTGGACGTAGTTTCATGCACATGGACGACTGGCGAGGGGTGGCTTGGACATCAAGGAAGGACGTAAGCTTGGAATTTCCCAACACCGTAAAATTCCTTTGCAATCCAGATTGTTCCCCTCCAAAAGTCCCTAGTGAACTCTCCATTTAAGGCCCTAGTGAATGCGCTGTTGACCTTCGCTCTGTAAATGACGGGCGAACGACTGGTCTTTCGTCACGGCCCTGCAAGATTTGGGTGCTCGCATAGAGAAGATAGAGCAATAATTGTGCATCTTTGGTAGTTACTTGGCGTATCATTGAGCCCTGATTTGAGACGGGTGGCCATTTGAACTAACTTATTTTTGATTTCATAATTGCCATGAAACGCAACTCTTGTGAGTTTCACTCAACACCATCACATTTGTTCATTGATCCATCCGAATTAGTGAATTTGTCATTGGAAAAGATAATTGTCTTTATGTAATAATTATTTGTGAAGTGCTATTGGTATTTTGAAGGAGAAGACGTGTGGTTAAATTTCATGTCGGAGGTGACGCCGTTGAATTATTGACGAAGAGTTGTCATTTGTGATTGGGGTAATATTTTTTTCTCATGTGTAAAATTTTGGATCGATGCCACTTAGTTCATTAAAATCAGTTGTAAAAAGGATTTTATGGAATTTGCTATTATTTGCCATTGCCACAAGTGCCTTCAGTCCATTTGTGAGTGAGTGTGCGCGTGGGCGCGTTCGAGTGGGGGACCTGATTTGGGGCCCTGAAAAGGTAAGCCAAAGTAGGGGCATTATTGTATTTTGGGGAATTTATGATCACATGTCCGGTGGAGATCGAACGGGAGTCGATCGGGCGGCTCTCACGGTTTGAACCATTACAATATGTATACACAATTAATTTGTATGGCACATGGCTAGTCATCTACACATTGTAAATCTGAGAGTTCAGAAACAACTACTAAAGACTTACCGATAAGCAAAACTCTCTGCCTGTTTTCTTGAGCCTATTAGCTGCACAATAGCAAAAAATTGCTGGAAACCTTCTATTTTTTCCTGTTTCTCCAAAACTAGCATAAAGTGGTTATTAAAACATGACTGCATCATTACCCAGTCCACAGCCCCAGGGAGGTTAATATCTGTGGCCAGGAATACAATATCCTCACCTGTAAAGTAAATATTACATGCTAATTTTAAAGTAGTCAATCAACTATTACAATGTACTATGTATACAAAAGCCATTTAAGAAATCAACCTCATATTAGGATTTACCCCGGGTGTAACTGGGTCAAAAAGTATTCTTCAAATCACAATGGGAGGACTTCACTCAAAAAGATCATAAAAATTGATATTAACTATCACTAATTTCTGTTTATGGTGACTAAAAAATTAGCCGAGCTAGACATCACTTTCCAATTTTCATTTTAAGAGAATGCCACAGAGAGGTTGAAAGACATGGAAGAACATTTTTCACAATTACCAAGAACATCGTGCAACTACGTACTAGTACTAGTGAGGATGATACCTTATCTATCAAGGTAAAAAAACATTAATGATAGTCATTCACTTACAATCACCAATCCAATGGCATCACCTATTATACCATTACTAGAATAAAATATTTAAGTCAGTTAAAAGCTTAGAATGCTGTGAGTGTTGCAACTATTTGTAACAAAGCACACGCTTCGAGAGAATACTGCCTCTGTAACAATTACTTTGGTAATAATAAATGCTATTAATCACATTTTCACCTGATTACTTTATAAGGAGGCCATAAATATACTTATTTTAGATCAGTTTATATAAAAAAGTTGTTTATTTTTTTGAGGGAAAATTAATGCATCATGAGTTCACAATGAATAGAAAAAATGTAATACTACGACTTGGGTACATACTTCTTTTGGTAGATCAATTAAAGCAAAATACAACCATTACATAGTGTGTATCATTCCCAAGAGATGGCATTACCATCAGGGGAAGCTCAGGGACATAGGATAGCGACAGAATCGCACATTCCCCAAAATTAGATATCTCCCACCTATCAGCCACCGCTCTCATTCTTTTCTCCTCTCCGGGACCACACAATATTCTCCGAACACCCCAGATCATAGCTCCCACAAGGTTCATGTTACAGAGACCACAAATGATTAGCTTCAAAGGAAAATACCAAGTTACACCAGAAAAATCAAAACATGTTTCACCCCTGCCCCTTTCACCCCTGCCAACTGACCGTCTCCTCCCCAACCGCCACAATGCTCCCATTTCTGGAGGCCAACTGCTACATGAGTCTCCTATTAGGCCCAAAAGTATTTAACAATGGCTTTTAACAATTGAAACTGTGCCTTTATTGGATGTAAATACTAGTAATGTGCATGAGATTAAAAAAGAACTAAGACCTTAACTCGAGAAAGGTTCCCTGCAAGGAATCCAGGACTGCACATGAAAATGAGTGTTATAAATTAACAAAAATCTAACACGGAATTTTTCATGTAGCACGAGGGGTCCTAGAGAAATAGCTTCACCTTTATTGATGTTTTAAAATAAGCTTGAAATACGAGCAATAGTTTCAAGAAACTCAATCCCCCAACTTTAAGGGCTACAAAAGCATGAAGAGCTAGGCAAAACAGAGTGGCATGATACCTTTCTCAGAGGTCTACAACCTTTCCTGTTTTCCTGTTATTTCTGCCCATCCTATTACATTGGAGAAGGCACCATTTCTGCATCTATCCACATTAATAACCACTACCACTCCACCAGGTCCCCCCCATTCATTAAGCCTTACCCCCAACACAATAGCTTACACAACATAACTTTTGACCAATACCTTACTCTTTCCTTCATAGAAATACTCCCCAAAAATGCCACCAGCATTGAGGTGAGAACTAGGGAATTGACCCATATCTTGTTGCGACAAGCCTTCAAACCAGGCTAAATACAATGCACTTGCTGTGATCACCAATCCTCTCTTCTGCTCCCTCCCTCTTTTCTCCTCCCTCCCCCCCAAATCCAGGAGCTAGGCAAATAACAAATAATTTATTTTTCAGTGGATAGTTGTCGCAGCCTAAAGCCACAGAGCAAACAGAAAGCATTATCATGTGCATAGAAGAATATACTGAGGGCAAAAACGACACACATACGCATACAAGTCACGTGCAACAAAATCACTTACCCTGAAGAGTGGTGATTGATTTGTGGGACATTAAGAGGTGGGGCATCACTTGCTCAAGTGACCCCTCCCATTTACACAATGCGCCAGGGCAGGGACAGAGATATGGCCTGAACTCACATACTTCTTCGTGTTCTATTTTTTCCGTATGTAGTAAGGAAAGTTTGCAGCCAGAACTGGCAAATTTGCAAGGGAACATGACTGTACTCGCCACTTTCTCCATAGCAAGGTTTCTGATATTGCCTGAAAAATAAAAAGTTAAAATATTATATCCATTAAAATTATGAGACAAGGAAAAACACTCTAGAAAATTACTACCGCTTACATCAAAAATAGGATGTTTTGGTACCATTTGAAAAACAAATTGTTCCATTAAATTGTTGACTAGAATTTCTTAAAATGATGATTCATTTTTCCAGGGATCTGAGAGCAGTTGCCGAGTTGCAAATAGCAGTTGCCAAAGAAAATAATAATCCATGGAAGTAAAACTTCCTGTTTTTCACAAGTGCCTAATCGCAGAAACAGCTGTACCCTACAATACTGGGTTCAAAATAGGCAGTTATATTATCCAGTATTGTCAGCTGCAGCTGCTTCTGCCATTAGGCCCTCGTGCAAACCAGGAAGTTTTATTTCCAAGGATTATTATTTTCTTTGGCAACCAATATTTATGCTTTCAAATCCCAGAAAAAAAATGAATCACAAATTTACGAAATGCTAGTTTCTACAACTGAGCTAAAAATTTTCCACCGCGACACAGCAGGCTCAAGTAACTCCTGCAAACCACATTAAAGCCACACCAGTACTGACAGAATGATTTGCATGGAAAACAAACTTGATCAAACTGAACCAGACAACTTTAAAGCCTTTCATTGTCGGCATTGCAATGGTTCAATAGTCTAACAATGAAAATATATACAGGGAAATTAGCAGAAAAAAAATTTCAGTGGGCAAAAAAATTAACACTGGCTCAAGGGAGAGGCATTATAATTATATTTGGAAAATAAAGATCATTAAGGACACTACCAGTGCATAGTCCATAAAAATTAATGAAAGCTGGGGATTGCTTCCCCATGTTCTTTACCTCAGAAGGCTTGATTTTATGATACAAGCAGGCATGGATGTAGATTTTTGATGCCCTTGGATGGACGGCAACCCTCATTACACATATTAACATATTTTTTACACAATTTACTTCACTGACATTTCATTGCCCCACCAGGGGCAAATAACACAAGAAATTGCTACTCAAATTTGACCTATTTTCTATTAGCTAGAGCACTGAAATTTTCAGGATAGCTCACAACTGGACGGCGATGCAATGTTCTTGCACTTTTAGCATTGTCCGAACAGTATCTCGAGCATTATTCAGAAATTAAAATTAAAATAAAACATGCACCATTGCACTGCAATGCTTGTCCTACTCATGAACCATTTTGTTTAAAAGCTCTTGAAGGGGTTATGCAACAGAATTTTAGCCACAGAAAGTTTTACAGCAAAATACTACAGGCACATAGTGTGACTCTTTCAAAGAGATTGAACAACCATCAGGAGAATCTCAATGCCCTTGGATAACAACCACATCAAAAATGACTGTCGCAAATTAAAAAAAACACCCTCGGCTCTCCATCACCCCGAAGGAAAATATCAAGTTGCACGAGAACAACGGAAGCGTGTTTAATCCCTACCCCATCTCAACCACGGATCATTTCATCTTGTTTGCTTCGATTATCTGTTTCTGTAGAACAAATGCCGGGTGAGTGACTTAATGGACCTGAAGATGTCTCGATAGTTTTCAGCGATTGGATGAGTTATAGCAAGACTATACCAATACTCAACATTGTTCAAACAGTACAATTTTCGAAGAAACAGGCATGGCATCAGTACCATCAAACAAGAAGATGCGGAACTTGAAATGCCAACTGTATACATTACATAGGTCACCTGGCTTCGCCTCGAAGGCAATGAGGTCACAAAATAGCAAGACCTGACATGTTTGTCATTGATTCCCTCATTCATAGCCTCAATGATTAAAAGACGGGGGGAGCACGCTCCTTTCCCTACACCTATCCTTTGTGTGTTTCTGCTGCCCAACCCTTCCTCTTGCTGAGCAGTCGTCTCGTTATGTTCCCATAACTCATCACACATGACACAAATGCTGTTCTAAATGTTGTTAATTGTGTTTAGGATTGCGCAATTGAAATTTAATTTCATGACATACAGATAAAAATATCTTTCATTACGTAGAAACATTTTTATTGATATAAAAAGAGCCATTTGCAGGTGGAACGCAAGTCAGTATGCGATGAGAAAGTGATGAAATTCGGGGGAAACTTATGTGAGGAACATTAAAATTCAGTCAATGGTTTATCCACGGATTTTTATTTTAGGCACGGACATAGAAGAGTCTTGATGTGCTTGTTTGGATGGCAACACTTCTTATGCTTATTTTTTTCCCCTGATTTACTCCCTCTTCGTTGTTTCTCTTGCTTGTTTTTCTCGCTATGTAATTTGTTTATCCTTCCAGGCAAAATCTTGCTGCAATTTCAACCACTTCCTCATTTGCTAGAGTGCTGGATTTTAAGTATACTGGGACTAGCCATGGTGATAACTCTTACAGGAGTCACCTGCAATGTTTTAGCACAAGAGTGCTGGAATTTTCAGGATAGCTCAGAACCTGATTACAATGCAAGATGGCAGTCCAGTACTGAAGCAACAAAGGTCTCCTGATTTGAAGAAAATAAAGAGGAAAAATAACCAAACAAACTGAAAGATTCCTCTTCAAGGCGACATTTTATGTGAGAAGCAGAGATCTTCAAATATGTACTTAAAACTCAAACAATGTTTGAAAGGATATAGATTTATGATACCAACTGAAGAGAGAAGGCTAAACCTTGAAGAGGATATGTTAAAATCACCATCAAAGAGAGGATGAAGCATAAGTGAGGAAGAGCGGACATCATGGATCAAACAGGATGACTCAGTGAGGATAAATAGGAAAGAGATGTAGAAGAGCATGCATAGAAAATTAAAGGCAGCACTATGGTTTATTACAGGAATCTAAAAAAGGAAATAGTAGATGATGAATACCAGAGATTATCTCAGGGAGCAGTTGCCGCTAAAATACTGCATTTTGAATGACAGATTCAAAGCAAATATAATTCCACCCAAAATTATCATATAATGCCAATAGGAAACTATGGAAAAGAAATGGCAGCTAAGCAAACCAAGAAAACTAAGATAAAAGAAGAAATTATTTAAAAATCAAAACTATGTGAGGAGAAAATGGGAGTGGGAAAGTTTTGAAGCTGGTTGAAATAAGCCCAGAAAAGCCCAGATTCACTGACAGAAAGAGACAGGGGCAAAACAGAAATTCAACATGGCGGCATACTGTCTGTAAACTGAATGCAAGTACACATTGTAAAAATGCACAGGAAATGGCACTTTATAGATTATTTTAACTTTCCCTTATTTAAAAATATGCTTGCCCTTAATATTCATCCTTTCTATCAAGGTCACTTGTAGAAATTGAATACCATAGGATTGACCTCCTTAACACTAGAGAAAAGAACCTAACTGCCAAAACGAACTGTTCACTGAAATGAGCCTGTTCGAAAATGGACAGTTCTCTGTAAATCCCTGTTCACTGATCATGTCTGCACTGCACACATGCGGCATATTTGCTCCAAGAGGTATGCTCACCAAGAAGTATTCTGAACTGCAGATTACTCCAGCAAGTGTATTGTGGTCAAAACAGATGGAAGTTACAATGCAGACCATCCAAGGCCACCGAAGTGCGTCATAGACGACCGAGCCCCAACCCTTCTACCATTCCCCTCCGTCCACGAAAATGAAAAGTTTCACTGCTGAACGATTCAAATGCCCAGATATTTTGAATAGGTGTTCCTTTTTCTGTAGCTGTTTTGTTTCCCAAGTGTGTTCATTTCTCAGAGGGAATTCATTCCTCGGAGGCTGGGTTAACTGGGTTAATCTATATTTTATCCCTGCATCGCTTCTCAAGAGGTCTCAACTGATGATTATGGGAAACACAAATTTGGCTCCAAATTTCCTCAAATTACTTGTTTGTAGTGTAATTAGACATCAAAGGGGAAGGAATTCGTACTATTCCGGAGAAAGTACGAGGAGGCATTTACCTATCCATCATTTTCGAAGAAATGAAAAAATATCTTGTTTAATGAGTATACTGAGGAGATGGTGAGAGAAGCATGGGATGAGTTGGAAGCTGGAGTAAAAGTGGGAGGAATGATGTTAAAAATTAAAGAGGTTTGCAGATGAAGTGGTGTTGATTAGCCAGTCAGCGAGGGGATTGCAGGCTCTAGTGGATGCATTAAGAGGATCATTGTGAGGAGTATAGGATGAGGATTAATCACAAGAAGACCAAGGTCAAGGGGTTTTGTAAAGTATCGTGAGCGAGGGTGAGACTCAAGATAAAGGTAGGAGGGGAAAAACTTGAGCAGGTTTTGAGGAACTTTCCACTATTTCTTGGTGAGAATTTAATGTAAACCAACACTTAAATTTAAAAATTTATAGGTACAGTAACAAGAATTGTCTTCAAGAGTGATTTAAGACAAATTCAGGATATTGAAAGCAATAACAATGTGCTTTCAAAGAATGAATGCAAACAAGGGTGGCTAACTCATTGCATCCTGAAATGGATTAGGCTATAATTTGAACCCCATGGTTGACAGCCACTCAAGTGTATTTTAGGCCAAAACTATGCTTTAGTGCCGCAACTTCAATGAAAATGAGACCAGACAAAATGCTTTAAAAATGTTGCATAAAAAGGCATTAGTTCAAAATTTACAATTGTGGAATGAATGTTCATGTATAGGATTTTGAGCACTTGTTCATGAGAGATATCAACTCAAATAATTTTCTTGACAATGATGCTAAAATGATTGGTCAGAACTATCATTGATAGTGATGAGAAAACTTGGAAGAAGATACTTCTTAAAATGACAAAAAACCTATTTTTAAACGCTTTTGATCCTCCATAAATTCACTGACACTCATCCTCCACTCACATACTTAAAGAAAATCTGAAGCAGACAATGAGACAACTAATTAAAACCCCATTTGCATTAGTCAATGACTTCTACGAGCTCACTACCCATTATCTACAGTTTTGCATCTCATTCAAGGGTATATACATTCACTTGCATAAGATTAAGTGAATGAAGGTACAGCTGTAAGAAAATGCTGACGTACCATTTAATACTGGCATAAAAACACACCTGAAAGCACTTTTGGTGGTTGCTTGATAAGAATATGTGTTAAACGGACAAATGCAATCAATGCATACCTCATAATAATTCCATTTTCCTGGCCTACGATTGTGATTTACGGCTCCTCAGTTTCTCAGACATTTATTACCTTATGATAACAGGGCATTAAAACATAAGATTAACAAGGACAACAACAAATTTCAAGACTCCTAAACCACTACAACCTTACTTTAATTGCCTTACTTCTCCTTAATTTTCCTCAGCGTTACTCTTTCCCTAAGAACTTTGCAACACACTCTGGGCACATCAAGAAGTTTCCAGGAGTGTATTAATCAAACTAAACCAATGAATGACCAATTATTACACTAAATTATTGCTACACATCTAGCCAGACAGACAGCTTTTAACCTCACACTGACATGACAATCAAATGGTGCAGAGACAAAATCTTCTTGCTTTTCACATTGGTTCTCAAGCACCAAAGAATGAAAATAAGACACAAAAGAGCCAATCATGAAATGAGCTTCTAGACACCGAAGCAGCTTACTACTAGGCAAATTACTGTTACATTAAACAGCACGGTCTTGATTCAGGACATACAACACTTACACTAAAAAGAGAAATAGCAAATGCATAAATATAAAAAATGATTGTTTTTCGAGTAAAAAAAATATAAAAAATATTTTTTTAAATATATAAAAAAATAAATATTGTACAAAAAATATTACATATGTGTATGGAAAATTGATCAAAGTAATGTCACAGATTTTAATATGATGAAGTTTCAATTGGAGAAGAAACAAAACGAGTCATTAAATGCTATCATATTATTATGGCATTTTTCCCCAAGGCTTTCACCCTGTCATTGCTGAATCCTGGCAAAAACAGAACCACATCCACTATCAGAGGCATTCTGCTGCACAGCCCTCCAAAGACATCATCAAATAAAATCTTTGTAAAGAAACATCAACCATAAAAAGTAAAGGTTAGATAAAAATTAGAGATGGGTCGAATAGCAGATTTCTCGAACTCGAATATTGAATTCGAATATTAAATCATTGCTCAAATATTCGAATACCTCGAATACTAAACAATGAATGCTGGAATGTTTGACTCAGTTGCCTATGCAGCAGGCAACACAAGATTTTGGGGAGTAATTTTGATTTCCTTTAAAGGATTCGAACAGGAATTTAGCTGATTAATGGAATATTTTAATTTTATGGAAACAATTGGGCATATAATTAACTGAACTAACATCGCTTTACCCCCACTCCGGCTGCCAAGTGCTAGTGGTCAATCTGAGGCGTTTTGCAAAATACACACGCTTCTCCACCGGATTTTCTTCAATTATTTTCAGTCCATCTTTGGAAGTTTTCAGGAGATAAGAAGATGGATTCGAATTGCTATCAGGGAGAAACCAAATATCCTGAGAAAATATCCCTTCGTCTGGGACTGTAACAATAAAGATTTATAGCACCACTCATAAATTGTAACTTGATATGTTTTCGGAAAAAAATACTGCATCAACTTCCAAGAAGCTCTGCTGCTCATATCGAGTCTCGCCAGAATGCCAAGTCTCCATCCAACTTTGACATTTATTTCCTCGCGTAAAATGCTTAAATAAAGTCAGAAATTCGTCGCGTTTGGTCTTGTTCTTTTTTAAATTACGTGCAGATTACTAATATTTCAATCCAACAAAGGTGTAATATCAATTGCCAAAAGTCAGTGTTAGACACCTTTTGGGCTAATAGGTGATTCATGCAGCAGTTGACCTCCAGAAACTGGAAACTTAGAAGCAGGTAGGCTGAAAAAGGTCAGAGGATGAGAAAAGGGGGGGGGTGCGAAACACATTTCTTTTGTTCTCATGTAACTTGATGTTTTTTTCGAAGCTAAGGTCTTCGTAATATAATCCCTGCGCGAGCTGGGACCTTTTTTTTATTTCGGAGAAGAGGAAAGCCTCAGAGAGGGGGCTAGTGCTGAATGGAGGGGGATAGCAGGTCTTGGGAAATGCGCTAATGTAACTATCCCACGTTACTCATGCAGCAGTTGACCTCCAAAAATGGGGATCTTCGAAACAGGTAGGCAGAAAAAGGTCAGTGGGTTAGAAAAGAGGGGCGTGAGACACGTCTTTATTGTTCTCGTGTAACTTGATATTTTTTTTGAAGCTAAGGTCTTCGTAATACGATCCCTGCGTGAGCGAGGAACTTTTGTTTGATTTCGGAGAAGAGGAAAGCGTCAGTGGGTGAGGCGAGTGCTGAATGGAGGGGGATAGCAGATCGTGGGAAACGCGCCAATGCTACTATCCCATGGCACTGAGTTTCTCCCTATGGTAGTTTATCTCCTGGAAAAGATTCCAACTAAGTGCCTGTTCATATTATTATAAATGACACACGGTAAACACTTCGTCTCATTTATACGAAACCTGCGCGAGCTGTGGCCTTTTGTTTGATTTCGAAGGGGAGGAAAGGGTCGGAGGTGGGGCCGAGGGCTGATGGATGGAGGGGGAAGCGGATTTTGGGAATTGTGCTACGTAGTTACTATCCCACGGCACTGAGGTTTTCCTGGTGGGGGAAACCAGGGATTTTCGGATTTATTCACCCGGATCAATTTAGGTTCCCCACGTCGAACTCTTTTCACCACTCTAACCCGCGAATTTGATCTAGTTCGTCAACTTGCCTAAAATGGTGCTGCATGCACTAAAAGACTAGAGTTCTCAACATTTTTCCGAGTCAACTACCAAAGACATGCATGCGACAGTGTACGACGCGAAATTCTAAGTATTCGATGTATTCGAGGCGGTACTTTTCGCATAACTATTCGAGACCTTGAATATCGAATACTTTCTAGTATTCGAGGTATTCGAGTATTTGCGGATACTATTCGCACATCTCTAATAAAAATCGAGAAAATAGTAAGTATTGAAGCAACATACATATGAACACAGGAGATAACAAAGGAGATGATGGTGGGAAAGTGATAAATATTATTACCAATAAGAAATTAGGGAGAAGAGAAAGGTCAAGTGCATGAACAGCTAGAAAGAATAATTATGGGATCCTGTGATAGAAAAATCTCAGGTTATCATTTGAATAGTAGCAATCATCAGCTGCAGCATTAATACTTCTGTGGCATTTCCCTCACTCTTGTGCAATACTTGAACCCTTGGGTCCCCAGAATCAGCAGGTTACCTCTACCAGTAGAATCAAATTTGTGGAGTGGGGAATGCATCTTGTGCTCCAAAATGTATTATCCTTACCCTTAAGGCACATTATATGATACTGTTCCTTGTAACGTCTGACTACAAACTCTTTTTGTTAATGTGTTTGATGCATAGGTGGGGTTACATTTTAAGACATGCAACTTGTGTATGCTGTGTTGCCAAGGTATTGTTTGGATTCGAAAAGGGGAAAAAGTTGAAAAGAGGTGGACGGCATGATCCTTTTCGAAAATAATTCCATTGTGCAAACTGAAAGAAATTTCATTGTAAGATGGTTACCTGTGTGTAATGTGGGTAATCTGTGTGTTCCGATTATTCGTGCCGTCTCTCCCTATCACTAGCCCGGATAATCAGGAGTGTAATGTATATTATTGAATCAGATGGTTCCTGTGCATGATATGGGAGGAAAGCTATACGATTTCTGGAAAATACAAGTTACTATGGTTACACTAAAGAAGAGGACTAGGGACAAAGTGCCTAAAGTTCTATCAATTTGATCAAGCACACAGCAGAGACTGCTCGCATTATTAATCAGTAACTTAAATTGAGAGCAATTTCATTTTACAAAGAGACCATTCAACCAGGATGTTACAATGTAGATACAAAACATGGAAGAAATGAAAATGGAAAACAGCTCAAAGATTTTAGCTTTTTCATGTGAGATAAGTGTCTGATGGAATGAAGAAGTCGGAAAAGATGGCAAATGTGCTCAGGAAAATAGTTGTACATTGGAGAAATGAACAACTTATTTATTTGTATACAGCTCGCTCACAATTGTACACGCAAGGCGGTGAACAGTAAATTACAGTAGACAATAATGGCCAGGAGAATAAAATAAGGGTGTCCATTGTCTCCACGTTGATGCATAAAGGTCATTCTATACAGATAAATTTAAATAATATCCTAAAAACTGCTACGTAACATAATACAGTGCAACCTCAATAAATGGAGAACCTAGGGAGCTCAAATAAACTCTAGCTATAGCAAATTGTCACTTCACTGGAGGTAGAGTAAATAATAGCCAATAATCCCATTGTCAACACTTAGAACAGGATTGATGCGGCGACGGAGACATTCTATCCAATAAACTTATGCATAAATCCAGACAAAAGGCGATACTTTTTTGCATCACTAAATTTCCTTACCTTTATAACAAACTATCCATTCAATTTATAAGTGCCGTACTGAATAAACATCACGCAAAGCATTGCTTTGTCAATCATTATCCCAATGCACAACTGACGAAGCCACTTTTTAATTACTTCGTGCATTTATGTGATCATTTTATTATTTTGGTATTTTCGGCCAGAAATTCTTACACTAAGGTGGTTTCCTATTATTTTTTTACTGCCTAAATTGAAAGATTATTACTCCTGGAGTACGTATTTCACGCTTTTAGATTTTTAAATGAGGGTATCTATTTTGTGCGATTAAATGAGAAAGGAAAATTTTCAAGCGTGCGAAAACGCGACGGCTAAGTATGAATGCTGGGTAAACCCCGTGTGACATCGTTCTGGTTCCCCCCGCCGCAAGTGAGGTGACCTTGGGGCGAGGCTCTGAGCGCTGATACGACGCAGGATGCTAGCAGGTAGCACAGTACCCTGCTAGCTGGTAGCGCTTGGCTTAAATATGGATTATTAATACCTTTTCAAACGAAGGAAACTTTCCGACCTTAGGCAGTTTTAATAGGTGATTATTAAGACATGTTTCCCTGAGCTCTGTGCCTCATGCATGCATTGGTAATCACAGACGATTTAAAAACTCCTATCTACTCATATAGAAACTATGTCCCTGTGACGTCACCTGGAGTGGCATCGCATGGGCGCCAATCTGGCCTTTTTCAAATGAGATTAAAATTGACCATTCCCATTCGTCTAAACTGGTATTTCTAAAACCAAATAATTTGTATATCTATTATGAATACACTAATGGTGGATAACAAATCGCAATCAATGCCTTTCTTTTTCTTTGATGAAGGAAACTACCCTATTACTGAGAAAACTGTATCGTGGTTATTTAATGCTTCAAATGCTTCCATTGGTGTATGCTTATTGTTCCTGTACCTTTCACAGAAGTTATGCTAAATATATAGCATTTGTTTTTGCAGACAAATACAAAGGTGGTAGAACAAAGCTGCCTCGGAAGACTTTTTCAATCATCCAATGTAATAGCTGCATTATACATGCTGTAACTGGTATACAGCATGGCATGCTGTTTTTCTTAAGTTACCAGGGTAGATATCAGAAGGTGAGGCCAATAGATTACCAAATAGATATATTTCAGTATGATACCTTTATAGTCTTATAAAAAATGAAAAACATATGATTACTATGGATTTGATCCCTCCCAGGTCTACACAGCAATTACCGTGCACAGTGCAGACTTACTCGGATACGGTGTCACATACAGTAGAAGCCCGGTTTTACGAGTGCTCATAATCCCTTGGAAATTACTTGCAAAACCGAGCTCTCGTCATATCCAAAGGAGTAGAATAAACCCACCCAAGTCTCATAATCATTTGTATTTACAGGTTTTCTTTTGTTTCCGTGGTATTTAACGAAGTTAAACTGGTAGAGAGTCATTATTAGGCACAATATATTTGAGTATCAACTTATTTAAAGAAGGAAACAGGGGATTTTCAATTTTATAAAATAATTCCTCCAGTTTCGGTGATTTTATTCCCATTCTTGTATTTTTTGACCGCCGAAGAAAGCTGTAAAAACAGCATAATTAGTTGGAATCAATATGTTTGGTATGCAGTGGAAGATTTTGGATAATTTTGCGAATACATCATGGCGACAATATCACTTTTGTCGAGTTTTCCAATGTTTAACCAGTACATCAGTCAGCTGAGAAAATTGGCCAAAAGACTCACTGAAATACGGCATGATTCGGTGGTTGAAGATATTTCTCACCATGGCATTTCTCCCCATTGGAAATGTAGTCAGCTTTCTTCTTTGACATCACACCATTTATGGCCAGTCCTGCAGACCTTTGTTGACAAACCCACTTGAATAGTGCAGATTCCATTTGAGGAAGTTCCCCTTGCCACAAATATTTTTGGCTGCTCGGTGTTCCTAGTTCGTTCACTACTGCATGAATTGTATCTTTCTTCAATATTATGAACTAAATAAATGACGAGATACCAAACTGCCTCCGGATATCAGTCTTTAAAGTCCAGCTACTTTCGGACTCGTCTATAATTTTAATGTCCAAATATTTACGTTTCCCGGATATGATGCACTCGCACAAACCACCTAACACTACGACGCTCCTGAGACTGAGTACACTCCACCCCTCCATGCGAGTAAACTCCACCCCTTACGCATATCCCAACTCTCCATCGCCATGTGATTGGGCGCATCCAGTTGACGGGATGGTAGACGTTTTTCAATCGCTCTCTTCTGCCAATGCTGAGGCTCTGCCTTGGATTGTGCTCAAAGGATCGGGTGCATTGAGTTCACCCCTCTATACAGTCTGGCTGCAGAGAGTAGTTCGGGGTAGGGTGTAAGGTAGCCAGGTAAGAAAGGGGAACACCCACGTTACACATAAACAAAATGCTTCTGAGAAGAAATGAGCCGGAGGGGACGACGACCTAGAGGGACCCAAAGAAAAAACCCCTTGTTTGGGGGATTCGAAAAAAGGGCTTGTTTTGATGTTACAGGTTTGTTTCTTAGCTCCACATGTATGCACAACGTTGAATGACTAGGCGGGGGTGTGAGATGCATTTTGGGGGCAGTGGTTGGCTGCAAACCGTGCTGGCGCAGGGTTCTCCGCCCCTCCTTTTGGCTATCATCGCACCACTATCTGTGGCTCGGACAACTCTCACCGGCCAGACTGTAGTCTAAGGGTTTTGTAGATAGTAATTGCGATCAAATAAATATTTTACTTACTGTACAAAATCTTCAGTTCCTCCAAAAAAAATAACCCTGGGCTGTTTACATACCTACGATAAAAGCACCGAAAGGGAACGGATTAGCGAAGAAGCATATGCTGCGTCTTAAAATTAGGAGCGGAATATTTTTTTGACATAGCAATCTATATATAGGAGCCTGTGATCTTTGCCAAGAGATTCAAAGGATCTGGTGTTGGAAATAGCATATTTTAATTGTGCTCGCATAGTACATAACCCTTGAGGGTAACCTGCATCTAAGTTAAGCCATTCATTCAAACAAATTTAAGGCATTGCACAGAAGTGCATCACAGTTCTACTGATATGATGAGAAACGTTGAATTGTACTGAATTTTGGAGATTATGAAGAAGAGATAATGAAGATTCACTATGATTGGTCGCTAAGAAGAGGATTTCTGCTATCAGCAGAGTAATTCTGCTTTTACAAATTTTTTACAATTGATTACTTGACGGTGCTGAGTCCTCGCTCGCTAACCTACGGTTGATTGTTACTTTACTATCTTGGTAATAATTGTGGTTTTCCTACATGGCAATAGCTGACGATGTCTTGATCAAACTACATTCCTATGCATGAATGAAACATTGAAATATACATGACCGCATAGCAACAGCTACAGGTAACTTTGCTCTAGCATTCCAGAAGTCGAAAGTCAATGTAAGGGCTCCGATCTAACTATGGCAATGCGCTCACAACTTCCTTACCAGACACGGCAAAAGATAGAGGGGGTTCCACTACAAAGTAAGTTTCCACGCTAAAGATGAAGCCTATTGTAATATTATAGAGACAAAGCCAGCCAAATAAGATGGGGCGAACTAACTCCCTCTCCCACTGTCATCTTTCTCCCATTCCCCTCCCATTGATAGCTGCCCATAACAAATGAAGAACATAAAATGGGAGTGCGCGGAGCATACTCAAGGCCGTAAATCACAAAAATGCTTGGACATAACTGGCTTTAGGTGTAGTAGATCTGACACACACATTGTACTTTTTAGTTTAATAAATCGCCCTCGAGAAATATCTGTTGTAAAACCAAGCGTACACAGTGGAAGGAACTTTTTGACCTTGCTAAATCCCATTTATTTTACATGTAAAACATAGGCCATTTGGCAGTACAGTATCACTCGCAAAAATGTGATTCTCGTAAAATGCCATACTTGCAAAACTGGGCTTTCACTGTATTAGCAAGAGGTCAGCAACGAGTCCAAATATGAATCTAAAGAGGGGAAAATCCTAACTATGGAGCCCAAACGAAAACACTCCGACGGCCCAACGTCTGCAGGGGCGTGAATCACCTTGGTTAATTTCATCCGTTAATCTTAATTTCCATGGGACATTTACTCCTGGAATTTGACTCCAGGTTCGAACCACTGAATTCGTAATGCTACCGTGGAAAACACCCAGCTTTAACAGTACATTTCCCTTTAATGATGTTGTAATAAAAATATTGTGGGAGGTGAGAATTTTGCTCAAATTTCCCTTCTACCGCACCATAGAAAATACCGAAACTCCATTTCCAAACTTCAGCGAAAGTGACGCCGCTTTATTCGTAACAATACTTCTGAATCCGACTGAACATGGCCTCTATGTAAGTCAAAAAGTGTTTATGGGAATTTTACTCCCTTATTTCATATACTGAAGGGATAATGCTAGTTAGCAGAAAGTCTTTATGTGCAATTCAATTATCTTTCCTTCATTTACAGCGTGGTTTGAAGGTAAGTGGCAGGGTAGTGCTCCTAGGTTGATGACTGTCCCCCATTGCTTACAACCAGATACAAGTGAGAGAGAATAAAAACGTAAGCATTGCTGGTGCTGCTGCTGACTTGGGCACCACCAGTGATTATTTTCACACACACATCCGCATTGCTGGTAGAGGTAGCCAGGTTGACTTGGGTCTTCATATAAGAAAGGTTGTATCCCAAAATAAGAAATCTTCTTCAGCACTGGCAAAGCCATTATGCCTGTAAAAGTGTGCTTTTGTAACTGATTGCCAGTACCAGCACCCAACTTGCCGAATTACTTGCCAGCTGCACTTTTTCGTGGCAGTCATCATGTCAAACCTTCCATTTGATTTCATTGCATTCAGCACATGCCCTTCTGAATATATTTTCCAAAGCTAGCCATTAGCTCAGAATGTATAATTCCAACAAGTTATCAAGCAAGCTAAATTGCACGACCTTTCCACCAAATACCAACCTTTTATTTTATGAGGGGTTTAACCTCTACACCTCAGTACCAACCAACCCATTGGCTCCAGACATCTTCTGCGATGAAAGAGTAGATGACTTCATCAGGCCTTTGTACGTCTCATTATTATTACCTACTTTCATTGAATAATTGCTGCATTAATTTCATTTGGTAAAGTGCACTTCGCACACAAAATCATAGCCAACCTATAACTCCCTCAGTCTCTTTTCTTGGCACCTTCAAAGAATCCATACAACAACCTTACTTTTACAAATACCAGCATGATTTGATGATTCTGATTTGAACTTCATTTGTGTTGAACACATATTTAGAACATTAAGTATTTCCTACTAGGCTGGTAGTAAAAGGCAACTGTGCTTGCAATTATACTAGCCCAAATCCTTCAACCTCTAAATTAATGAAAAGTAAGAGCTAAGAGATGGAACAATCAACTTCCAGGACTTGCATCCATGTGTGGTCCATGCATCTGATGTGTGAGTGAACAGAAAAGCTTAGATTAGAGCTCTACTGGACGGTAGAATTTTACAACATGTATATGCTCATCTAGATGGCTGAGGATGGAAATAGACAATTGTATTTTACGGTATGGATGTGCAGAAAGATAGGAGAAGGCAATACGATGGAAGGGGAAAGAAATAAGGAAGTGGTCAACATTTTTGTTGAGGAGAGAAAGTTGCTGGATGAGGTAAGTCAATGGACTGAAAACATAAACTAAATATTTTTTATGCTGAAAAAGTGACTGGGCCAAGATACTTTTCCAGTCCCAGACTGAAGTAATCACTCAGTAGAATCACTCCACCAAAAATGATGTCCAATATAAACTCAGCACAAAGCAATAGTCAATGCAACCACCTGACGTAATTAAGCACATTAAATAAGAAATTATGAAAATTAATGGCCATTTGCTGTTTCTAAGATTTGGAAACAATGCATCTGGTGACTCATAGAGAATATCATTGGAAATGATTCTCTATAAGAGCCCATACTGTCAGCTACATGTGGGATGCTCTATACACTAATAACACACCTTCAATCTACATGACCTCCATGCACATCCTGTGATATAGCAACCCCCGATGCATGTCTGCATACATACTGAACTCCCTGACAACAAACTTGCCATTTTCCCGGTCCTATACAATTCGTTACATTAAGGTTTGACTGTGTCAGCCTGTGTTATATTTTAGGAAAATCAGTAATCATCAGCCTATGAAAAATCACACATTAACAAATAAAAGCTTCGATCAGATAAATTACTATAGATATCAATTCAAAGAATTACAGGAGTAGCATAAAATATACCACTGTATTGAAAAAATAAAAAATAATTGGACATGGTTGCGTTTCTCACTAGGAATTCCTTAGAAGGATTTGAATCTTCAGCAAGTCAGATGATTGCAGGGCCGGCCTTAGGGCGGGGCAACCGCCCCGGGCAAAAAAAAATTAAAATATACGATAGTTTTGAAAATGCAATTTCAACTATTACTGTATTGTTAAGTCCATGCTAGACAAAAAATAATATTATGAAAAAGGAATAATAATGCAGTAATTTTTATTGTGCAATGTTTTTATGTGAACGACGGCGTAATTACGAAGTCTGAATTTGGGAGGGGAACACATACTTAGCCAGAGAGTGGTAGGGATTCAAAATGCTCGAGTTTGTAGATGGGGTATAGAGTTTAATATTTTGAGTGAAGGGCCCCGCACTGAAGGTTCGCCCCTAGCCCCGCACCTGCTAGGGCTGGCCCTGGATGATTGTGTTTATATCACTGAACCTGTCACTTGTTAAACAGTGCTTTTCTTAAAACATATTCTTAGGATTTTCCAAATGAGTTTATTATTACCAAAAAAATTTACCCGGTTACTAGCTAGGTACATCATTAAAAATGAGAATGAAGATGGCCAAAGTGATAAAGCCAGGAAATAAAACCATGAGTTCAGCAACAGAGTGGCAAATACCCAAAAGGAAATACTATATGGTAGGTTGAAACATGACGACGACTAAAAATACTGCATGGAGAAATAAAGAAATATTATGGAATTTCAATGGCAGAAAGTTCATTGAGGAGTATGGTGAAGACTCTCTCAGGGATATGGAGGCAATAAGAGAGTAGTAATGAGAGGAGACTGTAAATAACTGAAGCTAGACAAACATCGATTCATGCTGGCATATAATGCTGGCGGAGTTCCAGAAACAGAGCACAAACTCTTGGAATTCTTTGGACACTTCAGAAACATTATTCTTCATGGAAGGATGAAAACAAAGAAAATTGCCCATGGTGCAGAACAATTTAGCCACAAAAATATACCCAATACAATAGAGGTCTACTCTAAAGGCCAGGTTACACGTTACATTAATGCATACGAGCTAATGTCTCAATAATTGTATGTGAGAATGAATGCCATAATGCACCATGTAACCACCCTACTTGTAAAAATGCATATACAGAAAATAGAACCTATTCCAATTTGGTTTACACATTTGCACATGTTCCGTTACATTCCACCTTAATCATTCATGAAATCAGACTTTAACTCATACGCATTGATGTTTTGTGTAATCAGGCCTTAAGGCATACATAATTATATCTCTGACTGAAGTTCACCCCGACACACCATCCATAAGATGCAAAAATCAATACTTATCAAAGACCAATGCCATTTGAGGAGAATGTCAACTTGCAACCACTTTGAAAATAAAAATTGTACAAAAAACCATCACTAATAGGAAATTAATAATGAAAAATTGTCAGTCATAGAGGTTGACTGAGAAGGAGACTTCAAAATTTCCAAATTATACTTCTGTATAGCACATGAAAATGGTTTCTGCAGACATGCTTTAAAATAGTAAAATAAATCACAAAATCAAGGAAGGAAAGAAGTCAAATCCATGAATTCATGATGAAGTTCACCCTGCAGGATGCTCAACTCTATTCTTACCAACAATATCAATCTTTAGTTGTAACCGTCACATGTTCTAAAAGCTACATAAACTCAAATAAAAAATGATCACAAGAAAAAATTATACTAAATACTAAACATGGTCTGAAACGTTAGTAGAAAACAGCAAAACTCACCAAGAGGTCCTCGGCAGGTTGGGCAACAAGAGAGCATAGGCCGGCAACTCTGACATACCAGATGCCCACTGTGACACTGTAGTATTGGAGGCAAGACATATTCAAAGCACACAGGACACTCAAACAGACTGGCAAGATCCGCAGACGAAGTGGAAGCTGATGCGGGATTAGAGTTTGAGGACGCCACAGACCCACCATGGTTTCCTCGCCTTTTACATGACACATGGGGCAGCTGCATCTGCGCGTTCATCGCTGTAATTCGAGAAAATTAACAGATCAAAACACAGCTACCGTTTTCCAACAACCCTAATTCTCCTATAGCTGATATACAATGATGAAACCATATCAGACAGCAGGGCTATTTTTAAACATGCAATTAATCCTAAATCCCCCTAACGTCGTAAGTAATCTTTAAGATTTTACGAATTCATAGCCAGCCAACTACAAGCAAAACCTAATAATACAGTGAAATACGCTTAATTCAGCAGGAAATTCTAAAATACAGCAGTAAAAAAATATAACACTTAACATTGATTCATAAAATAGCACTAAACTATAAAGTACAGAAAATTCGGGGGGAAATTGATTTAACGTTAACTACATGGTGTACTGGCTGGGTCTAACAGTTTCTGTAAAAACTAATTCTTTTCTTGAAGAGATGACGATTAAATTTCTAGCCTATGGATTGAGGATTAAATATACGTAACCTTCAGCAGGAAAGAGTAAATGCAATCTAAATAAGGGAAGCAAACAAAATATTGTTCTAGACATCTGCACTGAGGTGAAAGTTTCTGTCAACTGAATGACTAACGCGATGTAACAATGAAAAATTGTTCTTATCATTACTCAACTGATCGAGGTGTTTCATCAACAATGCAACTAAGCAAATTTAAATCATCAGCGTGAGGAGAGCCATGTCAAGTTTTAGTGAAAAATCGTACCATTGCCAAACATTTATCGCTACACCGTAAAATGAGCTGAAATCCTACCGGAAAATTGTGACGCCAATGTTTCAAACTGTCGCCATTAAATGCAGAATTTATATCCATCATGATATTTCACGCTCAAGGAGGTAGTCGATGATAAATAGGCTTCATTATTCAACTTCCCTGGAAACAACACAACAAATGAATGTAGGCCCCTTAATTGGTAAATCACACATTGATGCTGTTGACAGAAGGTATTATCTCTTGGCAATTGAAATAAATATATTCCATGAATCGACAACAAAGGCCTCATTACAAATAATGAAATTTAATTACATGAAAAATCCATCCACACGTCTTATGCAAAGCAGGAGTCTGCTCATAGTTAGAAATCACTTACAACGGGAATTGTCAATCACGACTGAGCTCTAACGACTAAGACACTAACTCTTTATTCATCTAGAATTTATAAGATGTATCAACAACTTCGCAGCAATATGAGAGACATGCATTCATTAAATTCACTGTCTCAAGCCAATTCGTGTAAGGTTTCAAGATAATTTTCCGCAATGTTTTGAGGACGAGAAAATTTATATAAAAACCAACTCATTAAATTTCACGCGTAGTATATACATCGTAAGAATCGGATTATTCCGAACTCATGACTTCCGTAGAGTTCACCGTAACATGTAAACAACGAGATAATATCGGGTGAGGCAGGTGTACACCGATTGTATGGCCGACAAGTAAACACAACCAATTACACACTAATGTGGAAATTTTCGAATTATTATGGCATCATTTATAGTGACTGGTGGTGAATGATTCTGATACTAAACATAAATACACAGCACGTGAATCATTTTGCGATTTCAATACCCAATTTGAATAATTCAATTATTCCGCTCTTTCTCCCAACAATTAATCATTGATATACCATGTAAACCATTTGTGATAACATCGAACAATATAGACATTCGTGCAATTGACTACTACTAGCAATTAATAAACACACAAGAAATGTTTTCAAAGCCCTTCCAAAATAAGCATTGACCTACGTTTCATCCTAAGTCTCAGCGATGCACGTGTAGCTGGTCTATTTGTATACGGTGACCACCTAGCTGGTCTATTCGTATATCGTGACCACTTACGATCCATATGCTATTGACCCCAATCTTTGGTCAAAGTCTTTAAGTAAAAGTATCTCTGTACTTGTGGTCAACCAATCAACTATCAGTAATATAGCTGGTTTAATGCCTAATATCGACACTTAAGCAGAAACTACACCAAGTCCTATATAACTGTAGGTTTTATTGTTTAAGATGAATTTATGAACTTGTAACACAGTTTCTGATAAGCAAAGAACGGGTTGTCACTACCACAAAAAAACAACACATGTAACTTAAGCACTTTTACATTCCAAATCAGGTAAAATAAATGCGTAGTCTTCAAAATACTCAGCAATAGTAGATCACGAAGGCATTATAGTAGTGTCGAAGCTACTCTAAGATCACTATTTTATAAAACACACAGTGACATGGTCAATTTTGTATATTATTATTCGTCCCTACCCTTCAAAGCTTTAGTGACTTGGTCCGCTCTGAGCTTAGTGCCAGACGCTCATTTAGGTGGCGCCAGCGGCGCCAGCTTCCACCGAACAATCATATGCTGACTAAGCGGTAATCGCTTTTGCTTACTAGCGTGGCAGCGGTACATTTAAAAAGAGGATAAATAAATGCATTCCCTAGAGGAGTTTCGTAAGTGAAACATGAGTTTTTACTCTAATTTTTCAGTTTAGATACAGAATTCGTACTAATTCATTTCATATTAATGTCTAATATTATCAAAATGATGATGGAAGAAATCAGATTTCTTTACAACATTAAGTGTGTTATATCTCTAATGTTTTTTATTTTCATTATCAGCAATGTACAATGAGCAAAAAAAGTATCCCGAAAAATTTGTGCTGCCAATATCACTCTCCTTTCACTTGGGCTACAACCTTGTCGCGGTGGAAAGGCTTGTGTACTTTTATGACCAGTGGCGGCTTGCCCATAAGGACTCTCGGACGCCGCCCCTCCCAAATATTTGAAAAAGTAAAAAAAAAAAAATATCCATTAATTTATAATTATACATCTAATTAATCAGAGTGTTTTTTCAGTCGCATACATCGAAAGTGTAGGTAAAACACGAAAAGAAATAGCGCGAGAAGTTCGTATCTGTAGCCATGGGGCGCTGGCCAGAACGTCCCAATCCATCCCCATGCAGTTATATGGAGAGTGGTAGTTGTGGGGGCCGCTGGTGCTATGACGCGTCTAATGTTGTGCCTTATGGAAGTCTTGGGACGTCATCCGAGAATGCACAGAGCGACGTGTGAGTTGACATCGCTGCGCAGGCCGACGGGCGTATAATCTGGCGTCTACTTGGTGCTGCCACAGAAAAGGGACGTACGGAATCAATATGGTCACTGTACTGGGTGTAGTTATACGATTTTAATTTTTAATTACTGGTAGGTATTGCTACAGAAAATAAATTATCCCATTATGCTTGCGTTTTTTGGTGTTTGAATTCCGGAACACATAAAATCCAACCAGTTATTGGCCATATTGACGTAGGAAAACTATTCTCGAGTGTTTGCCACAGTTCTGTTATGATTACGAATTTCAAGAACATTGGGGAAACTAATATTATAATATTTAGGCCTTAACAATGTATTCATATCTTCCCGATGATTAGAAATGCAGTACCTATTTTTCAGATAAATTTATCAAAAGACCTGCAGTATTGGGAAAAATCATTTAACATTCCCCACTGATTTATAATTTAAGAAATAGGTGCGTGCGTTGTAGGGTGAGGGATTAAACATGATTTAACCCGTAAAACGTGACTTTAAATAGAGTCATTCAATGAATGTCAAGAAATTCCGCGTACAATGCACCTTTTGTGTGTAGGTTCATCAATTTTCTAGCCGTCCTTGTTCTATTAGTTCATGTTCACCTAATTCCTCAGCGGCAGAGCTGTAGCTTTCTGACGGAAAATGTCCACTTGGGTCTGATTTAAGTGGCTTCTAAGAGTTCATATCAGTGCGGAGATCCTTACAGCTCCTATCTGTGGTTCAGAGTCGTCTTCTTTTTCGATCTAGAATTTATATTCTTATATATTATGGCAATGATTTCGAAGACATGGTTATTCCAAGTGCGACCCGTTGGCGTTTCGTGTGTTTACCACATATGAATCTTAGACTCAAGGAGATGGTCCGTGACGTCTTCTGTTTGCTTGAATGCCTTTGCTGACCTTAAATTCGTCCCTCAGCTGAATCAGCATTAGTGAACCACGACTTCTATCTCCCTTGAGTCTCCCTTATAGTAACAGCAAGACTCTCGGAAAGAACAGAGTGAAATGAGTTCAGACATCATTTAAGAGGAGTTAACTGTGCGTAATTGCCAATTAAGAAGTTTCTTAGTGCTGTGTGTACATTCAAGAAGACTATTTTGAATTAATCAACAGTGCTCGTTTTTGTTTTAGGGAAATATAGGGAAAAATTGTCCCCAATTCTGTGTCCAGGTACCTTGTTCTTTTTGGTCGTATTTTTCTTCGGCCCATTTTGTGTCGTCCCTTGTTTATTAAGTCCCTTGTTCATTTATAGACTAGTGCCCTTGCCATGTGTTCAATCGGAAAGAAGTTGTTGTCCGGCACTGATTTCAACGAACGTGTAATTGATCACTTTGCTGGACAAAAGGAAAGAAGGATGGACTTCCGCAATATAACTTAAGGCATGTGAGTATTTCAGATTTTGTTAAAAATGTGTGAGAAATGTTTAATTATTGATTTTAAATCATACTGTATTCAAGAAGCAACGCGAACACCACAATCAAAGTTTACATCTGCAATAGCAAAGTGCGCGCATTCTAGTAGTGTTTGTTGCCTAGTGGAAGTCAGTGACACTCCCCTCCCTCCTCAGGTGTTACAAGTGTCATTGCCACCTAAATCATTGCAAATGTTGTATAGATTTGACAAATAACGCATTATGATTGCAAAACGAATAACATAAGTGTATTGCTGGCATATCCGCACGAAGAATGTAGGCGCTAAAACCTAAAGTTACATATTTTCATTTGTATTTGCAAAATATCGCAGCAAATATATTTTTATTCTTCAAGATCATTGATCAGTGTAATCGAGAGTCCGGACTAATCTGATCCGTATGACCGAGTCTACTGCATTTAGTATTTATTAATCAAGCTTTATTAGGAAAACTAGGTATTTTTGTCGAAAAAACGGAACATACGGCATCACAAAATTATATTCCTAGATTGACGTAAAAACTTAATAAAATACACGAAATATTAAAAAATTATGACCCCCCCGGTGGAGTGCACCCCCCCCCAGCATTTGACTCACGAGCCGCCACTGCTTATGACCCCTAGAGCTGTGCTGGCCAGATTAATTCTAAATTACTGTATGGAGAAATAGGGCCACCCATGCCAGATAGGTTGAAGGGTAGGAGCCAGACGAAAGGTAGTCGCCGCGATGGTGTCACATAAAAACACTGTGGGAATGGAAGTGGGAAACCCTATCAACTATCTTTTCCCTGAAAATGTGGATTACAACCAAATGAGCCTCAGAAACTCATTGAATGGTACCCATCCGCAAAGGGCAGGTGTGTAATGGCAGCCAGGTCGTCAAAGTCCTCCAGGTTGTCAACATGCGAAATCCTTGCAAAGGCTTATCATCATCATCTCTCAAGTAAAAATGTTTCCCTTGAAACAGAACTGATTCTGGGCTGAAACTCCACTGAATGGGGGGAAACTGCCTTGAAACAACCTTGTTACTGCACTTCACTGCCTTGGCCTCAACAAGAAAAAGGTCACTCAACTGAAACTCTGATGCTATTCTCCCTTGCGAGTCCATTGCTTTTGAACTGATTCTCCCTTGCTGCATGAGTGCTCCACTGACACCCCACACAGCACACGGACACCTTTCGGACATCCGGTGATTGTCCGCCAAGTGGCCTATGGACATCCTACGGACAGCCGAATTCATACAAAATGATGTCCGCTGCAAGTCCGCATGTCAGTAAAAAAGGTGGCCTATGGACGACCTGAAATTGTCCGCTCTGGACACCTTCAGGACACGTTTAGGTTAGGATTGCATTTTGTTCGATACTAATAAATAATAGGTCCAGACAAGAATTTAAATAAATAAGGCATCAATTTCATGCACAATATTTATTTGGCTTCTTAAAACAGTACAATGCCAGAAACTACATACGATTTATTTAACTTTCTTCTTCCCCTGTAACCTCTCCTTGGCGTGCCTTAGCCAGCTTTGGATGGCAACCTCCACATCCTTTTCAGGGGCTGTCTTGCTCTCCTGCACTGCTCCTGTAATAATGAAGTATATAAACATTTCATTGTAGCAAGAAATTGTATCTTGTACGTAACAAGCAGATTACATAAGACAGGACGCTACAGTCTTATTAGTCACATGTTTAACATTCTTAAGGTTTCAAAATTAGGAAACCTGTCCATTACAGGCTGAATACATTTTACAAACTTTTCTTTGACTTTTTCTTGTTCTTAAATAAGAAAAGAATTTGAGTAAAATTATTAATGTGTTAGTAATGTATATATTATGATTAAGAACATTTTTCATAGAACAATTGTTGAACTAGATTTTAATCCCAAATATGAGAAGACTGTTGCCTGTTAGACCCTGGTGCACCATCTAGAAAAAAATTCTTTGATCCATCCTTGCCAGACAGCTTAGTAGAGGTCTCGAAAAAGATATTGGAAAAAGCATTCAAATGGAGGATAATATTTCTGAACAATTGGTCTCCCCTTGAAGATTATGACTACACTAGAGTGAATTGTGGAGGTGAAGAAAAGTGTTACATAAGCTGGAGCTAAGGAAGACTAATGCAGAAGAGCTGAATATGATATAGGAGTAAAGGAAACTAGAAAATTTAAAGGAGGAAGTTTAAGTGAACTAGATCTCTTGGGATTAGTGTGAAAACAGCCACACTGATTTGGCACACAAACCACTTAGCTGCATTGGCCGAGATGCAACTTAAAAAAATAGAAACTTTGAAAAACTAGCAAAAACTTGCTGTAGTTAAGGCCATTCCATGATTTAGATCTCCGAATTCTTCCAATCTTAATAATTAAAATAGATCTTCTAATGTAGTCTGGTATCAAGGCAAAAGTGACAACCTAGCTCACTGGCAATATTCACATTTCGACAGAGACATAACAGGGGAATAGCAGCTAAGGCCTGCTGTGAGCTACTGAAATTTCTATAGCTCCTACAAAAACACCTACTTCAAAACATCTTAGTTAGCTAGAGCTACTAGAAAATAGTAGCTTCTGTAGTACTGTGCAACTACCATCCCTGTTGAATAAGTTATCCCATTCTTAAGTTCTACAGGTGCTATACATCGAACTTTTAAAGAGCATGAGATCCTTTTCAACCACGTTTTTGGTAATTATACCTCCCATATGCAGAACAAAAATTGTTTTCAAATGTTTGAATTACTTGGTAGTGGAATCTGCATCTGAAAATAATACATAACAATACTATTTTCTCTACCTTTAGCATGGAAGGGTGAACCTTGTATTACAAGATGTTTAATAATTATTTAAATTTACTTTATATGAGCTCCCTTTAGAGGAGCAACTTGTCAAAAAAGTATCCAGACCAAAATTATTCCTCCTTGCTCAAACCTATATAATAATCAAACGAATACTTACACCTCTCTCACATGCCTCGCTTTAGCATGTTCCAGCCAACTCTTCACTGTAACTTCCACACTAGAATTGGTGGCTGTATCGTCCTGGTTAAATGCAACATCTGTAAAGAATGAAGACAAATAAGTATACAGACAATTATAAGAAGAGAGACATACAAACTTATAAATAGAGATAGGAAATAAATAAAAATACAGATGAACTATTTTTATTCAACTCCACTACATGAAAGCTATAGTCAGTAAATGCCTCCAGGTAAATATATCAGGTTCACGATACTCTACACCAAAATGTGTACCGATGGCTGTACGAAAAGATGCACAAGTTCTATTTTCTGGGTATAAGATTTCATGCAGCAGTTTGAGCAAATAAATGAACCATGAAACATAGCCTTAAGGTTTGTTTACACAATATATCACTTACAATTAGACCTTGTTTAGATTCATCCCGAGTTTCTTACAGTCGTCCTATAGTTTCCACTAAATTAAATGCATGGATGACTAATAGCACAGTTACTTAGTTTGTAGTTAAATTAGTTTATATTTTATTAGGTTAGCAAAGTTTGGCAGAAAAAATATAATAAACGCTATAAAAGTTACGTCGGCATTGTAATTTTTCAATCCCTAAGCCTTATCTTTACTGACATAATAGATCATTTATTTATTTAGGACCTAAAATTTTTAATTATTAACCTAGTTCCATCAAACAGATAAAGAGTATAAAAACTTTTTGTAAAAAGGCTAAACATTGGTGGTTATCCTATCATAACATTATTGTTCTTTTTCGATGCGTGCGTAACTATACATATCGAAAGAAATCACACGGTGTAGTCCGATTTCAAAGAATTAATAATTTACGTGAAACCTATTAATCATACATGCGTGTTGCAAAATCCCCCGGTTACACGTAAGTACAATTCCTAGTTATATTTATTGCCAAGAACCCTACTTGATTTGATTTAGGAACGGAACCAAACGGACCGTTGGGACTTCCAACAAATTCAGCCGTAACCTACGCTATCAAAACAACAGGTTCTATTTTATGCGCTAGCACTTACATTATTTCCTATACGTTCTCGCGTACAGAGACTATAGTACAAGAACTTCCACTTTAAATTATATCATGTAAACAAGGAACAAAAGCGAAAATTTCACCATGAACAACGGAAAAAGACGCTACCTTTAGTTGCCAAGTAACGGTTTTACCAAGACGGTAATGTTGTTCCAAGCAGAGCCATATTTTTCCTCGAGATGTTACAGGCTGAGTTATAAGAAATATAAGGAGCATGCGGAAACACTATACTGCCGCCAGTGAACGCCAAGAAAAAATTATTTAGAAGTCACATCAAACTTACTTGCAGCAGCATCTTTGTAACCGCCAAACCACCATGCTGTCTCCGGTGTTCCGTTCCGGTTCCTCTGTTGGAAAGGAGGAACGGAGGAATGTGGAGAACCATGGTAGAACACCTGAATCGCGGAGTAGCGGTAGATTCAAAATTCGTTCGCCACCAAAAAAACTAGAATTTCGATATAAAGTAAAGGTACGGCAGTACTTACCTTCTATCTTCTACTACTTCTTCTACTTGCCTATCCTTAAATTGGACAATTACAATTTCTAATCTGGGAATGAGGCCATCGATGCCGTGATAATTTTAGGAGAATTCTTACCATTAAAATTAAAATGAATTTAAAGCGTTATGTTTCATTAAAATACTTTCCAATCAATCGCCTCTGAGATTTTTTAATCCCTAGAGAGTAAATATTAATTAATCAATAAGTTGAAAGAGTTCATTTAACCTGTAGGAATGGAATGTCCCCGAGACGCGAACGTCCGCAGGACATTGGTACATAATATAAAATTTCAGTAAAAATCGATAAATTCCATTATTCCTGTTGTTAATTTTTGTAAAAGTTGCTAAATTTGTTTAAATTTAAGTAATTTTTATAATCATGAAAAGTACGGGTTTATTGTTCATCCAACGCTTCTCAACCGTACAACATGCGGAAATTTTTAATTTTTTGAAAGTTTCTAAAATTGTTGCTAAATTTATTTAAACTTTAAAAATTGTTATAAATAATGTAGAGAGTCATAAGTTCGTTCAATTGTTGTTGTTTAACCCGTGAGGCATGTAGAAATTTTTAACGCTCGTAAATGTTACTTAAATTGTTGCTAACTTTGTTTAAACTTGATTAATTGTTATAAACAATATAAAACTTAAAAATAGCGTACATTTGTTGTTCTTAAACTATAGAAGCGGTAAAAATGTCAATTTTTTTTTCGTTAAATAGTTTATAATTTCCTCCGAGTCCACACTCCAACAAGAGGATTACATTTGGTTACCTAAAATAATCCTCAAAATATCTCTTCCTCCACGAAAAATTTCCTCTTCCTCGATCGGGAGGAAGTATTCTGGCTTCAGAAACGAGAGAGAGTTTTTTTTCTTTCTCCCTTCTCCTATACTCCCTACTCGGAGGAGGATCACGAGACTTTCTCTCGGAGTTCCTCCTTGAGGAGGTGAGTGTTTTAAGAGGAAACCAAAACTCCCAAACCCTGCGTAATGGGACACTAGCTGGACGTCCGCTGGACATCCGAGATAGGACAGTGTGCGGACGGATGGCCAGGACAGCCAGCGGATGTCCTATGGCTGTCCTGAAAATCCGCGGACACTGAGAGGACGCGACGGACGCGCAGCGGACGTCCTCTGGCAACGATGTGCTGTGTGGGACTGGACTGGACAGTTGGCTCAGGCCAGGCCGAATTTATGACACCACTGCGTCTCTCTTGCCGCATGTCTTTACTGCCTTGCCACAGAGCTGCGGCAGCTTTGGGTATCCCCTCTCCCTCATGGATTTGAACTGCTTCTCCCTTGCTGCACATGAGCTCTACTGGCACTGAGCTGGACAGTAGGCTCAAAGGCCAGGTCAACTTAATAACTCCACTGAATCTCTCTTGCCGAATGTCTTAACTGCCCTGCCACAGAGCTGCAGCAGCATTTGGGTATCCCCTCTCCCTCATGAATTTGAACTGCTTCTCCCTTGCTGCGCGTGTGCTACCCATCGTAAGATTTGCCAACATACGGAACTCTTCTACCGGACATATACGCGACCGCTGTTTCCAGCGGCAATGTATTTTTTTAATTTAGCTTTTGGCAACACGTATACCTTTTCCCGCGCGTCAAGCTGTCGGTTGCCGTTATTTCTCTCGAGTTGCTAGGAGCAAGGTGAGCGTGGGTTTTAGTATGAAAAGATTGATGGCATGAATATTTTCCTGGTACTTCGACGTTTGTTAACGGCAAGAATTAATCGAAATTAAGGTGAAGGGGAGAACGAGGTCGGTGGTGGTGACTGCAGTCATATTTAGAGGTAAGCGTTTTAACTTCTCTGATGGCATGTTTATTCCTTCCATGTTTAGCCATGAGAACGTTGACATTGAATTCGTGTTTTAATCCAGGCACGTTTAAGGATTTCAAGCTCCTTTTTCGGGGGTCATGCAGCCGAATTCTTCTTTCAACGCGTTGGCGACTGCCGTCCACTTTTCCTGCCTCATGGATACCCCGAGGAGGATAATACACCGACCGGTCATCAATGCCGCGGATGCCCCGCCGTCCGTTAGTCATCCTGCGGAGGACCAGACTCAGTGAGCTCGAGCGGGCTTTGGAAGAAATAAGGAATGCGGGTATGTTTCGCTATAGTGCAATGTATATTTACTGCTTATACTTATTTGTTACTGCTGAATGCTTTGGAATCTTACGTGGTTTTCGTTTGGAGTTCACACATAGCCTAAGTAACGAGTCATCGCTTCGTTTTTCATTTAACTATGATGCAAAGCGCATGCTTCCTCAGTGATAATTTAAGTTTTGCTTTCTATAATTTGAATGGTTCACATTAATGCACCATATAACTAATAAGCCAAGTAAAGGAGAGTTTTTCATGTGCAATTTTGCTAATTTGATTTTGAGTTAAGTCGTTTGTGACTCTCATCAGTCATGTTTCCTCTCTTTTTCAGGAGCATCTAACTTCCATGACTTCTTTCATTTGGAATATTTTTGTATGTGCTTTTAACAGTTATTAATTTATTGATGTATTTTCATGTTCTAATAAATTGTGTCTTGAAAAATGTTGTGGTCATTGCAGTTATAATAACTATTGTTGATCGCAATCACCTATCCACCCTTTATCTCTTATCATGCATGCAAAATTGTGGGAGAAATCTGTTGTGTGATCATCCACTGTTGGCTGAGTTGCGCAAGTTGTTAATTGGCTGTGTTTCATATGATTTGACAAGGGAATTTTAATGGATTGGGTCGGGGAAATGTATTCAGCCAAACAAGGGAGTTTCAGCCTGGCATACAAGGGAGTTTCAGCCTAGCTATCCAATGGAGTTTCAGTCTAGCTGGCCAAGGGAGTGTCAGTCTAGCTGGTAGCCAAGGGAGTTTCAGTCAAACTAGTGGCCAAGGGAGTTTCAGTGTAGCTAGCCAAGGGAGTTTCAGTTTAGTCAGCCAAGGGAGTTTCATTGGAGTAGCTGGAGTTCTTAATTGCACCGCTACTGCACTGCCATCCCTCTCCCAAACTCCACTGGTTTGTTTCAATTTCAATGCAGTTTCAGCATAGAAGCAAGGCAGTGAGTTTCAAGGTAGTTTCAGCTCAGTTTCAGTCAAGTTGCAAGGGAGAAATTTTTACTTGAGCTGCAGCAGCAATGAAAAAAGAAGAAAAGAAGACCAAGAAGATGGCAGCAATAAACATGGGGATGTAGAATGTAAGGACAACGATGAGGGCAGGGAAACTAGAAAATATCCTAAGGGAGATGAAGAAAGGGATGATAGATGTATTAGGATTATGCAAAATGAGATGGAAGGATGGGGGAACTATTGGAGTGATGATAATAGTACATATGTAAAGTGGTGAGGAGGAAATTCAGCGAGGGGTAGCTATAGCATTAAACGAGAAGATGGGTAAGTGTGTGGTAGGTTTAGACCAGGTATGCAATAGGATTCTGGCAGTAGAAATTGAGGTGCGACCCATCAACCTTATGGTGGTTCAAGTTTACATGCCCACTAGTAATCATAGGGAGGAAGAAGTAGATGCATGAGGTGTATGAACAGCTTGAGGAAATTATTAAAGAAACTCCGGATAAGAAAAATATAGTAGTGATGGATGAGTGGAATGCTTGAATGAACAGGAAGGGAAGAAGGGACTCAAAATAGGATATTTTGGACTAGGAGCGTAAAATGACAGGGGAGAGAAAGCAGCAGAATTTTGCAGGAGAAACAAGTTATTCATCACAAACACATGGTTCAATCATCATAAAAGGTGAGGGTACACTTGGAAAAGTCGAAGTGATAAGGGGAGATATCTATGATAGACTACATCATGGTAGGACAGAGGTTTAGGAATGGTGTGAAAAACTCACACAGCTTCCCTGTGGCGGATGCTGATTCAGACCACAACCTAGTACATACTCATGAAATGTAACATAAGATTCAAAAGACTTATGTAAGTTAGGAAGGCAAGGAAATGGAATGTATAGAAGCTCTGAAAGCGGGTATGAGGAGAGAATATCAGGAACTAGAGGGAAATAGTACCTGGTAGATTGAAAATACTCAGACTGTAGAGGAAGGGTGGGACCAGAGCCGGCCTTGGGGCTGGGCGACCGGGGCGACTGCCCCGGGCTCCGCAGTTTGGGGGGCCCGGGGCAGGAAGGGTTCGTGAACAAAAATTAAAATATACGATAGTTTGAAAACGCAATTTCAACTATTACTGTATTGTTAAGTCCGTGCTAGACAAAAACTAATATTATGAAAAAGGAATAATAATGCAGTAATTTAAAGTAAAAAGCGCGCTTTTTACTTTAAATTGTTTATTTTAATTGTTTATTGTTAATTTATGTTTATTTTATGTTATAATTTTATGAATAAATATAATTATAAATTTTATTTGTAGTATACTATTTTGAACTCAACTGCGTGATGGTATCATAACGGTGTAATTACGAAGTCTGAATTTGGGAGGGGAACACATACTTAGCCAGAGAATGGTAGGGATTCAAAATGCTCGAGTTTGTAGATGGGGTATAGAGTTTAATATTTTAAGTGAAGGGCCCCGCACTGAAGGTTCGCCCCCAGCCCTGCACCTGCTAGCGCCGTCCCTGGGTGGGACAATATTAAAACGGAAATAGTCAAAATTTCAACGGAAATAGTCAACGCAAGATTCAAAAGACATGAAAGTTAGGAAGGGGAGGAAATGGAATGTAGAAGCGCTGAGGGGACTATGAGGAGAGAATATCAGGAACTATGGACAATGGTATCAGGGATATTGGAAGTACACCGACTGTAGAGAAAGGGTGGGATAAAATGAAAACGGGAATAGTCAGAGTGGCAGAGAAGTCAATTGGCTACGTTGAAAGCAGAAGGATAAAGAAGCCGTGGAATACGGAGGCAATAGTAAAAGAAATAGAGGAGAGAAGGAAGCGGAAGACCGTGGACACAGAGCAGGGCAAAAAATTTATAGAGAACTGAATGATTACTCATGGCATGCAACTCAGAGGGCAATGGAGACTTGGTGGAAAAGACAGGGTGAGGAAATGGGAAATTTTCAAAAGGAAGGAGAGGCAGGCACGTTGTTCGCCAAAGTTAAGTTGCTATGAGGTGGCAAAAGAGGTCAAGCCATGTTTAACATTAAGGCAAAAGATTGAAGGATGATAACCAAGTGAGAAGAGGCACAGAGTAGATGGAAGGAATACGTGGAGGATCTGTATGACAGAAGGAACAGGCCGGAGAGATGGACTTGTGAGGAGGAAAGGGTAGTGGAGGAGGATTATCTTTGGCCGGAGATTTTAGATGCAGAAATCGAGAGTGCCCTTCGTAATAAGAAGGCTGGGCAAGGAGTGGGTGTGGACAATATCCTATCTGAGCTTCTGAAAAATCTAGGGAGGGATAGTAAGAAAAGGTTTTTCAAGCTGGTACGTAGGATCTATGAGGAGGGATGTTGGCCAGAGAATTTCGTGAAGACGGTTCTGATTCCGCTACCTACCGAAAAAGAAGAAAGTTGTGGAATGCAGAGCTTATAGGACTATTAGCCTAATATCGAACATGGCGAAAGTGGTACTTGGTACTGAGGATATTAAACAGATATGTATTCCTACTTTGGACCCATGATGGGCACAATACTCTTAATTCCTTCATCACTGCCATTAACTCTTCTTTCTCAGCCTCCTTTTACACCTTCCTTGACATAAACATACTTTTAGATAACAATAAATTCAACACTTCTATCCACAAAAAAGCCTACGCTACGCTGAGTATGGTATAACCTTTACAGTTACAGTCGCGATGTTCATCTGTTGCTGGTAATCAAAGTGTGACTTGTCATTTCTATGTGGTGTTATTTTTCTGTGTGGCTGTGTTCATTGATTTATTGTGTTGATTGAGTTATTGTGGTTTTTGATCTGGAGTATCTAAAGTGTGGATTGTCGTTGTATTTCCAGAGTGGTTGCAGTAGTGTTGTGCATTTTGTTTCATGAGTGTTGGAATGATTTAGCTATGTCAGTTAGGCATTGTGTTAGTGTTTTGATTTTAAGGTTTTGGTGTATGTACATGTTGCGGACGAACCAGGGGGCGCCCGTGATTGTCCATAGTGTCTTGTTGTGTATTATGATGAGTCTGTAAGTGTGTGTTAGCTATGGATTCCCAGGCTGGTAACCATATGTGAGGAGTGGCCGGATCGTGGCTGTGTGGAGTATCTTTTTAATGTGTAGTCCTGGGTGAGGACTTTGGAGGAGAGGGAAAATGGATACAGATGCACTTTCTTTTGTTGTCGCTCCAGGTAAGCTTCTCGTCCAAGGTGATGCCCAGGAACTTGGCTGTTTTGCTGCGTGGTATTCGATAATTGCTGTAATGTAAGCCCACCAGTCACGAGCACTATATATCCATTTCAGGAGCTGTCATCCGCCAAACACCAAAAACTCTATTCCCCACTCCATCTTCGTTCGCGCTCGACACATTTGCAGTAATTCACCCTCCCTATACCAAGCCAAACAACACCTTAACCAAGCCCTCGTTCAGTGAGGCTATCCGGAGCACCAAAACATATCAATCCAGCCGACTGAACCTCACCGCCACTTTCTTTCCTGGTACCCAAAAAATGAAAAAATATCCTGAGAGACCTCTACCTTATCATTAGCACAAACAGTCTCCTCTCTTCCTGTCCTCCCATCGCATTAAGAAATGCACCCAACTTGGGCAATATATTCTGACCCACCTGCTCCACAGTGGGCTGAAATCAAAAAAAGCTGGCCGATAATCATATCTTCCATATTTTTATAAGTAACTTGGTGAAATCTTTCCAACTATTTTTATTTGGCCTATATGAAACGACTCTAATGACATTTTGCCAAATATTTACCCGGGGAGTTTTTTTCTACAAATATGCGGAGACTGAAAAAATCCAAAAATCGACTTTTCGGCCCGCTTGTACCTTCAGCATAATTATTCGAGATCTCGAATATCGAATACTTTCTAGTATTCGAGTATTCGCGGATACTATTCGCACATCTCTAAAAAAAAAGTATATAGGGCATACATGGATATAATGTACTTACGAGTACCGACATGGGTTTGGACTAGTTGTTCTCTTGCCCCAGCATCCGCTTCCCCTTCTTTGTTTGTTTTCTGATACGGTCCATCTATTTCTGGAATCGTAATTGCATCTACAAAATTAGTGGAAGAAAAACAAAAGTAAAATTTATCCAGCCCAAACGGTCCAAATTCCTTTTGATCTATAATTCTTCCAGGACATCCATCTTCCTTCCCTTCTTGACTTGGCATAAAATGTCTAGTATGAAGTCACTGCGGTGTCCTTCTTCCCACTGGTGCTTCGCAAAGTGGGATATTTGTATATTCCCCTTGTGAAAACACCTTTTGTGCTCCTCTGTTCTTTTCAGGAGCACCCATCTGCCCAACATACACTGCATCATAATCATTTCTAGTTAGTTTTCATGAAAAGGAAGACAGTATTTGTAACTAACCCAAGAGCGTATAAATAAAAACAAATGATTAATAAACTATAAAAAATAAAATGATGGACAGCACTGGAAACATTTTAAAAGATATAGATATGTAGTATTGAGACGGGCATACACATTTTTGACAAAAAACTAAGTCTGATCATAATTTTTGGGATTGAACATAAAATATGAATAAATTTAAAAAAAAAAGTAAAAAAAAAACAAATTCAAGAAATAATAAAGTAGTCAGGATTTGGGGAGTCTGGGACAAGGTCAAATTAAGCGTTCCCTTTCACTCCCAGTGAATTCCAGACACGTGCCGAGCCCATAGCTTCTCCCACTCGAGTTGGATATGTTCCCATTGGCAGTTACCAAGGTCTAAACACGTGCGGTTGCAACGTGAATCGTATTTCCCCGTCTCGGCATCGGAAATAACCGAAATTACACCTCTAACTTCTTTGTTATTGAACATTTTTGAAAATAAATGCTCTTAAGTGAAAGAGCAAGTAATTATCAGTAAAAAATATCTCTAACACTTTTTCGATACAAGTCATAGTTATGAAGATAAATAGTATCTTGTCTTATAAAAAATTGTTGATTATTAAAAATCGCAATAACTTTGTTAATATTTATGCTATGATCACCATTCAAATTCCTATCATCATCAAATTTAATATAGAATACTTTAGCATTTCCAAAAATTTGTCACCACAGCGATAAATACTCATTTTCAGAACCCTCCACAAAACTGCACATATTGTCTATGGTATGAGGCAAGGCTATAAGTGAAAGGCGTTCCCAAGCGATCTAAGTGGGATGGGTAGGTTACGCCTAGGAGGCAAGGCTATAAGTGAAAGTCGTTTCCAAGCGATCCAAGTGGGATGGGTAGGTTACGCCTAGATTTGCCCCTTCCACGGTACCTTCTAAGCAGTATATAAGGCCGTGCAGCCACTGAGAAAATCACCAGCGGTCTCAGAACTAGTCTGATTCCATCGGTCCAACTGAATCATCGAGTAGGTCTTCAAGAAGTGAATTCTGTAGGAATTCTTTATGAATTCTGATTGAATTCCGGAAGAATCATCAGAGACCCGGACGCCGAAGGAGTTTGCCGCTTAAGGTAAATATGATCCGTAAAACTGAGTTTTTCGGATTTTTTCCTATTTTTTCTATTGCTTTTGGAACCGAGAAAATACATGAGCATGTTATGCTCAATACCCCCCTTCGACTCCCGGTCAAAAAACAGGATGAAATTTTTTATGTATCCTAGGATACTTAGGGTATGGTAGAAATCCTGGTCCTAGTACTCCCGTTTTCTCCTCTAAAATTCGGGGAGATTAGTAAAGGAACAACCCCGTTTAAAAAAATTTGATAGAGCAAATAGTTTAGATTCGGTGGGCCAATATATGAATGATGGTATTAGGAGAATATAGGTTAGTAGCAGGTATCTTTGTAAGAAAATCTTTAATATCTCCCTTATTTGAACAAATAGGACCATAGTTTAAATTTGAATGTTGATGAGTAAGTGACAACTCATCTTTTGTGTGTAAAAGAAATCACCTCACTCCAAGGGCGTGGCCCCTATACTCTGGAGATAATTCCTGCGATGGTCTATAACTCCCTTATTTGAACAAATAGGACCATAGTTTAAATTTGAATGTTGATGAGTAAGTGACAACTCATCTTTTGTGTGTAAAAGAAATCACCTCACTCCAAGGGCGTGGCCCCTATACTCTGGAGATAATTCCTACGATGGTCTATAACTCCCTTATTTGAACAAATAGGACCATAGTTTAAATTTGAATGTTGATGAGTAAGTGACAACTCATCTTTTGTGTGTAAAAGAAATCACCTCACTCCAAGGGCGTGGCCCCTATACTCTGGAGATAATTCCTACGACCGTCTATAACTCCCTTAATTGAACGAATAGGACCATAGTTTAAATTTGAATGTGGATGAGTAAGTGACAACTCATCTTTTGTGTGTAAAAAAAATCACCTCACTCCAAGGGCGTGGCCCCTATACTCTGGAGATAATTCCTACGACCGTCTATAACTCCCTTATTTGAACAAATAGGACCACAGATTAAATTTAAATGTTGATGAGTAAGTGTCCACTCATCTTTTGTATGTAAAAGAAATCACCTCACTCCAAGGGCGTGGCCCCTATACTCTGGAGATAATTCCTACGACCGTCTATAACTCCCTTATTTGAACAAATAGGACCATAGTTTAAATTTGAATGTTGATGAGTAAGTGTCCACTCATCTTTTGTATGTAAAAGAAATCACCTCACTCCAAGGGCGTGGTCCCTATACTCTGGAGATAATTCCTGCGATGGTCTATAACTCCCTTATTTAGACAAATAGGATCATAGTTTAAATTTGAATGTTGATGAGAAAGTGTCCACTCATCTTTTGTATGCAAAAGAAATCATCTCACTCCAAGGGCGTGGTCCCTATACTCTGGAGATAATTCCTACGACCGTATATAACTCCCTTATTTGAACAAATAAGACCATAGTTTAAATTTGAATGTTGATGAGTAAGTGTCCACTCATCTTTTGTATGCAAAAGAAATCACCTCACTCCAAGGATGTGACCCCTATACTCTGGAGATAATTCCTACGACCGTATATAACTCCCTTATTTGAACAAATAAGACCATAGTTTAAATTTTAATGTTGATGAGTAAGTGTCCACTCATCTTTTGTATGCAAAAGAAATCACCTCACTCCAAGGATGTGACCCCTTTACTCTGGAGATAATTCCTGCGATGGTCTATAACTCCCTTATTTGTGGATTTTTTACCTTATTTGGGGTGAAAGGAAATAGGGAATGACTTCGCAATCCACCTGGGGAGAATTGAGCTAGGTATTTTCCACACTACTGGCGTCATTCAGTAGCAGCTTTGCGCATTCCTTACCTTATTTGGGTGTAAGGAAATGCATAACTTTATCATCTATCCGTGAGGATTGACCTCGGTTTTTTTTCTACTTAGTTGGAATACCTCTGCAGCTGACATCATTCACAGTCTTCTCAACCCACTTGGCAGCCATCCGCTGAAGAGTAGGAGGAGAAGATTTCCTTTTATAAATACCGATCGAAGACGGAAGCATTCATTGCAATCTCGTCATTTGATCCGAGAACTTCCTTTTGGTGACTACTCCTCAAAGACAACGTCATCTTCTCTCAACGAAGACAACATCATCGCCATCTAGATCTTGGTAAGTCTAACTTTTTAGACATTCCAAGTTCCCACCTTAAAATACTACCTTGAGGAAGTAATCACTGCAGAATACAATACCATTTTATTTTTATTGAGATTTTAAGTAGATTGCATTCGTTACGAGGTTAGAATTGAACGTTTTTATAATCCTACATCTGATCCAAGACGAAGAATTAGCTAAACTTTTCTCTATTTTTTCAGATTTCTCACATTAATCATGACATCTATTAGAGACATCATTTTTAACTTTAAAAACAATACATATAGAACTAAAGAAGAACTTGAACAAGCGTTAGCGTGCATTTACAGAAAAGTAGCCCTTGAAAACGAAAGCATTGATGACATGGAAACTTATCATGAAATGAAAGATGCATTAGATAAAGCAAATGGTAGAAAATTTTGTCCTTACTGCGAAATCTTCTATAACATTGATGAGGCTATGCCTCATGAGAATACCAACGCACACCGGATCAAAATTAACGAGCAAATAGGGAGAGGGTTCAATGAAATCGAATCGGCAATTAGATCCAGGCTAAAAACATTTTGGATAACTCCCGAAGGGGATGCTCAGGACGTCGTAACTTTTCTCGGTGAAATAAAAAATCTGTTGATTGAGAAAATTAGAGAGCAAACAAGGACGAACAGGAGTATAAAGTTCAACCTCGTATTGATTTGCAAATTTCAAAAGGGAGAACACGAGGAGCTGAATACCTCGTTTAAGACTAGTAATCAACGAGTCCTACTTGTTGATCAGTTAAATGAGATTATGGACGAGAAATTTTCGAAACTTTTAAAAGAAAAGTCCGAATTTCAAGCTAAAGGGTCAGGATGGACTTTGGCTGAAGTTATAGGTTTAGAGCTTCGTATTAACAAGTACACCCCTCTTCGAGGTTCTACATTCATCGAGTTACCTACAAAAATTAAGCATACGAAATCCGTTATCAATGTCAAAAATGATGATCAATACTGCTTTAAGTATGCTATATGGGCAAAATATGTAGCCAATCATCCCGAACGAGTTTCAAAATACGATTGTGAGGAATTTCGGGAGACCTATACTTGGAACTGTATTGATTACCCAGTAGATCTGAAGGATATCCCTAAATTCGAGCGTGACAATAACATTTCAATTAATGTGTTTGGACTAGATGATAAAAACAATGTGTATCCTATAAAAATTGTAGATTATGAGCTTGAGGATCATCGCGACCTCCTCTACATTACCAACGAAACAACTGCTCACTATTGCTGGATAAAGAATTTTGAAAGACTCGTGCGCTCCCAAATTACTAGACATAAAACTAGAATTTTTATTTGTAAACGGTGTCTAACTTATTACCATGACGTAGAAAAACTCGAATCTCACAAAGACTTATGTAGAGGAACGGGGACACCAAGTAAAATAGTGCTACCAGACGAGGACAATAAATTATTGAAATTTACCAACATTAATCGCACTTTCCGTGTACCTTACGTGATATATGCCGATTTTGAATGTCTACTGAAAAATGTAAACACATGCGAACCGTGTTCTAATACTTCGTTCACTAACATCATACAGAAGCATGAGCCATTCAGCTTTTGTTATATCATGATGACTCCAAACGGATGCGAGGAGCCAGTATTGTATCGAGGGCCTAATGCAGCACGTGTTTTTATTGACAGTATAAAAGATGAAGCCCAGAAGGTTTTCAAGTTGTACAAAAATACTATTCCTATAACACCACTCACAGAGGAAAAAGAGAGCGCTTTCCAAAACGCATCGACGTGCCACATTTGTGGGAATGAGTTGAACGAGGATAGGGTTAGGGATCACGATCACCTGACGGGACAGTATCGAGGTCCAGCTCATTCCTTTTGCAATGTGCAGTATAAGATGCCTCAATTTCTTCCAATTTTTATTCATAACCTGTCCGCGTATGATGGTCATTTCATTGTACGAGAGCTAGACTATGATGAGAGGGAAATATTCATTATTCCAAATTCTGAAGAAAAATATATCACTTTTTCCAAGTCTATAGAGGATAATTTCAAAATTCGTTTTGTCGATACCTTTCGATTTATGCCCGCTTCTCTTGCTTCTCTAGTCTCGAACCTGACTAAATTTAAATATACCACAGAAATTTTTGGTGACAAGACGCGACTAGTTACACGAAAGGGGGTTTATCCCTATGATTACACTGATTCGTTGAATAAGCTCGATGAAACCTTGCTCCCGGACAAGGATAATTTTTACAACAGATTGAACGACGAGCATGTGTCAGACGAAGATTATGGTCACGCTTTGAACGTATGGTCTTCGTTTGGATGTGAGACACTCGGTGATTACAGTGATGTTTATTTGAAAAGTGACGTCACTCTTCTCGCCGATGTTTTTGAGAACTTTCGTGACGTGTGCTACGGAGCCTACAAGTTAGATCCGGCGTGGTATTACACTGCACCAGGTTTAACATTTGATGCAATGCTTAAGTACACTGACATAGAATTAGAGCTTTTGACTGATTACGATATGATACTCATGATCGAAAACGGAATTCGCGGAGGAATTTCACAGTGTTGTAAAAGATACTGTGAATCGAACAATAAGTACATGTCAGGTTATGACCCAGGTAAAGATTCGATATATTTAACCTATCTTGACGCGAATAATCTCTACGGATGGGCACTCTCCAGACCCCTTCCTTACGGTGAATTTCGGTGGTTAAAACAGGAGGAAATTGACGATTTTAGCGTGGAAAATGTTCCCGATGACAGTGAAACTGGATACATTCTCGAAGTTGATCTTGAGTACCCACATTGGCTGCACGATACGCATTCAGATTTCCCTCTTTGCCCGGAAAACAAGACACCACCTAACGGTAAACATGAAAAACTTTTGACCACCCTCGAAAATAAAAGTAAATATGTAATTCATTACATGAACCTGAAACAGGCATTAGAATTAGGCATCATACTCAAAAAAGTGCACAGAGTTATCGAGTTCAAACAGTCTTCGTGGTTAAAGACCTATATTGACCTAAATACAGATCGTCGAAAAGTTGCTAAAAATGAATTTGAGAAGGACTTTTACAAGCTCATGAATAACGCCGTATTTGGCAAGACAATGGAGAATGTAAGGAAACGGATGAATATGCAATTAGTGACAAGCGAAAAAAGACTTCAAAAATTAATCAATAAATCGACATTTTTGGATAGGACAATTTTCAACGAGTCTTTAGTAGCCGTTCACATGCGGAAAGCCACCATCAAAATGGTTAAGCCAATATACATTGGTTTCTGCGTTCTCGATCTCAGTAAAACTCTAATGTACGACTTTCATTACCGCACCATGCTGCCCAAGTACCAAAATAAATTGTCACTCGCCTACACAGACACTGACAGCTTCATGTATGAGATTAGAACGGATGATGTATACAGAGATATGCTAGAATACCTAGATGCATTCGACACCTCGAATTATCCAAAAGAACATCCGTGTTATTCTGAAAAAAACAAGAAGGTCATTGGAAAGTTCAAAGACGAATGCGATGGTCTCATTATGACGGCTTTCGTTGGATTAAGAAGCAAATTGTACTCATTCAAGATGGAATCGGGTAAAGAAAAAAAGAAGGCAAAGGGGATAACGAAATCTGTGAAGGAAAAATGCCTAAAATTTGGTGATTATATTAATTGTTTAAGAGAGAACTCGACGCAATTTCGAAAGATGAACGTAATCCGTAGCAAAATGCACGAGTTATACACTGTTAAAATAAATAAGGTGACACTAAATGCATCCGATGATAAACGATATATTTGCGAGGATGGGATGAATACGCTTGCTTGGGGACATTACAAAATTCCACGGAAACGTACACATGATCAGGCATTTGGTAATGATTGAAATTGATAAAAACTAGTTTCATCGTAATCATAATTCCAGTGTTAATCATGACGTTGGCCTGGAAACATCCTTTCACATGCATCTGCGCGGGTCCGTCAGGTTGTGGAAAAACCATATTTGTCACGCAGTTTTTGGAAAAATTGGATTATATGATAGATAGTCCAATAGAGCAAGTGGTTTGGTGCTGTGCCCCAGGGAGTGAGCCTAACATACGAATACCAGTTGAATTTTACTCTGAAATACCTCCTTTCGAAGAATTTGGTGGTGTTCCTACTTTGTACGTTATAGATGATTTAATGAGTGAGGGAGCCTACAGCAAAGATGTGTGTAGATTATTCACCAGAGGTAGCCATCATTTTAACATTTCGGTGTTTTTGATCACGCAGAATATTTTCTATCAAAGCCAGCAATCGAGAAACATATCATTGAATTCAAAGTATATTGTAGCGTTCAAAAATCCCAGAGATAAGTTACAATTTGGTCATTTAGCTAGGCAGGTCTATCCGGAAAAATCGGGGGAATTGGAGAGGGTATATAAACAGGTTACGCAAGAACCATTCGGTTATTTGGTTCTAGATCTTGGTCAGGATACGGACGAGAGATTCCGCTTTAGAACCAAAATTTTTCCCCAAGACGGGGCCACTGTCATTTACATGCCCCAACGCGATGAAAAGGTTGAAGAACAATAAACACTTGCTCCACGTCCTAAAATCTGCAAAGCCTAAATTACGTACTGCCATATTGAATAGCTCGGACGAGGAGTTGATTAAAACAATTTGCGATTGTTGCCTCAATACTCTAAACGGAAATCATAAGATCGATAGGCGATTGAAACGAAAATTATCCAAGCATCGTAACACACTGAGAAAGTTGGCTGAACGGAGGACGAGTGTAAAAAGAAAACGAGCGCTTCTCGTACAAAAAGGTGGCTTTTTGCCATTACTACTGGGTTCGATTTTAAGCGGTGTGATCGGTAGCCTGCTGGGAAAATGAGTTTGCAGAAAATGCTCGTAGTGAGTCCCGAAGTCTTTGATCGAAGTCATGCAAAGGCTAGGTTGAGTAAATTGGATAAGGAAATGAAACTTGTGTTAGCGAGTAAAGGGCTCAAGGATATTGACAAGTGGCATTTGTATAAAAGAATACTCGATAAATATCTCGACTCAGTGTCAGACTTTAAATCTCCCGTACACGTTCCGATAGTGAAACACTCACCACCAACACGGCTATATGAGGGTAGCGATGCAATGAGAAGGCGGTTAGACGAAATTAGGAGGACAAATTCAGAGTTGGATTCGACATGGGCACGAATAAAGGAACAAATCGAAAGCGATTCTCCACCGAGAAAAATGAAGCGGATAATAGCAACTCCAAGAGAGCCAAGCACACCTCCAAGGGAGCAAAGAACATCTCCAAAGGAGCGATGGACATCTCCGAGACCAATTCCAAGGCGAAGCAAGCGAAAAAGGGTACCAAAAATGTTCGGGGCAGAGTGGGACACGACGTAATAGCTAGCGTGTACAACAATCCCGCACATCCTGCTGGTTTTTCCACAGATAAAAAATTAAATAAAGCGACTGGAATCCCTATAAAAACAATTCGCGAGTGGTTGGAATCTCAAGAAGCGTACACGCGTCACAAGCCGGTGAGAAAAAAGTTTGTTAGAAACCGTTACGAAGTAAACTATATAGATGAGTGTTGGCAATGTGATTTAAATGATTTGAGAAGTTTGAAAAAATACAACAACGGGTTCTGTTACATTTTAACCGTAATAGACATATTTTCCCGTTATGCGTGGGCTAGTCCTCTCAAGTCAAAAAGACCAGAGGAAATTATAGAAGCATTTAAGGTCATATTTCGCGAGCGCAAACCATTGAAAATTCAGAGCGATAAGGGAGGGGAATTTGTTAATAGCAAGTTTAAAAGTTTTCTCTCGAATCAAGGTGTAAAGTTTTACACTACAAATAATCCTGAAATTAAAGCTAGCCTCGTGGAACGCTTTAATCGAACTCTCAAGACAAAAATGTATAAATATTTTACAAAATACGCAACTTACAAATATATCGATGTGCTTCCAAAACTCATCAGTTCTTATAACCATAGTACGCATTCTAGCATTAGGATCGCTCCCTCTCAAGTGAATGCTAAAAATGCATTTATCATTGCTAGTCGGAGAAAAAGCTTAAAGAAGACGGATGCAAAATTTAATAAAGGTGATTATGTGAGGATTAGTAAAGAGAGGATTCCATTCACCAAAGGATACACACCAAATTATACCAAGGAAATATTTCAAGTTACAAACATTGATCGAATGAAACTAATACCAACCTATAAATTGAATGATTTGAACGGGGAGGATATAAAGGGTAGTTTCTATGCGGAAGAATTAGTCAAAGTTAACGTGTCTCCTGACACGGAGTACAGGATCGAGAAAATATTGAGACGTCGGGGGAGTGGTCCTAATTTGGAGTATTTTATCAAGTGGGACGGATACCCACCGTCTTTTAACTCGTGGATTTCAGCTTCTTCCGTGCGTAAAATATGAACGAATTTTATCTTACACTACCCAGCGATAGCTCGAGGGATTTTTTCCCAAGAAATACAATCGCTCATTATCGTACAAAGTTGAGTCATCGCATCGATTTAGAAAATAACGAGTGGTATGTCGGTCTAGCTGAGATTTCGATTCCTTCTATTGAGGTAAAAAAAGTTTCCGAAGACACACCAGCTGTTATCGAAAACTTTACTCCAGCGCCTCACGTAGCAGACGAATTGCCTCCTAAGGATAATAGGACCCGGACTGAAGAGGGATTAGTTCGAGGGGATAAAGAAGTTATAAACGTGAAACTTTTAGATGATTCATACTTTACAATTCCCATTGGTACTTATGACAGTATTGCGGTGGCATTTGCAAAACCATATATTACCTCCAGTACACAAAAACAAACGTACATTTCAAATGAAGTAATGCGTTATATTGATAAACTGAGTGTAAGGATTAACCAGGTTGGAGTTGATGAACGCATATTACCACGGTCTGCGCAAATTTTTGCGAGCGGAGTAAAATACTCGTTGTCTCCGGGAACGTATGATTCGTTTGCTAACTTATTCAATAGAACTTTGTCAGGCTTTAGTGGAAAAGGCAAGGAAAAGATAAAAAATGACCTATCATTATTATCGGCTGTTCTTATTAGATTATCATTTAAAGATTCAACGTTGACAGATGATGAGTTAGCTGAAATCATCGATGATGCCAGGGTAGAGATTAACACTAAAGAAGACAAAGGAAAAAGAGGAAAAAGAAGCATTGCAACCTCCTCAAAAAATGTTTACGTTTACACAGATATAATAAAACCGCAGTTGGTGGGTGACACTTTGAGTCGATGCATCCGCATCATAAATGTCAAAATTGGTGAATATCAAACTTTCAATCCGATTTATTACTACCCCGTCGAGAAAAACAATATCGAGAGTGTTGAAATTCTTTTTGCAGATAAACTCGGTGAAGCAATTTCTTTTCATAGTGGGGAGCAAAGCTCGATAGTTGTGCTACACTTTATAAAAAAGAGTTGATTCACGTTAGTACATCATTTTACGACGAGATGGCGCCGGTGATGGATCGATATTATAGTTATTATTCAAAACAGGTGGGAGGAGAGATTGGATCCTTGTATAGAGCTTCTTATAGGGTGCAAAAGGGACGAGGTATCGGGAGTTTCCTCGCGGGATTGTGGCGATTTGCAAAACCTTTGCTATTTAGCGGGCTTAAGACTGTTGGTAAGGAGGCCGCGAGCGCTGGGGCAGCAGCTCTTGGAGACCTTGGAACAAAACCGGTTAAGGAGATACTGCGCAGTAGAATAAACGAGGCAGGTCAGAACTTGAAACGCAAGGCCGAGGAAAAGATAAAAGGCATGTCTGGGGGTGGGTTGAGGATCGCGAAACGTCCAAGGTTAAATAAAATAAAACATAGCTGCGTAAGAAAAAAGCGACAGTCGATGAGAAGTCGAAGAGGAAAGAAGGTTGTTGGAGGAGATATTTTTTCGCAATAATGGCAGAGCATATGCTGACTTCGTTGGATTTATTTCAGCCCAATCCGCCGGTGCAAACTAACATCTTGGCAAAAAGACTCGTGTCCTACAAACCCATATCTTCGCTAGATAATCGATCGGTTATAGAATTCCTGATCAAAGACTCTGGGGATGCGTATAAGGATTTGAATAGTATATATCTTAGACTTAAAGTGAAACTTTGCAAAAAAGACGGGACTGATTACAATGAATCCGCTACCAATCAACCGGGAGTAGTGAACAATATTCTGCACTCTCTGTTCGAGCAGTGTAACGTTTATTTCAATGGGACGTTGGTCACACCATCAGAGGATAATTACCATTACAGAAGCTACCTGGAAAATGTGTTAAATTATGGAACAGATGCGAGCAAAACACATTTACGAAATGTGGGGTGGGAGTTGGACACGGGAGACGATATTAACTTGACAGATACTTCAAATTCTGGTTATACAAGGCGTAAGGGTTGGTTTAAGAACAGTGCAGAGGTTGAGTTGTATGGTAAACTGCACGTAGATGTTTTTAATCAGATACAATTAATGATGGATCGAGTAGACATCGGTATAAGACTATTGCTCTCTAATCATGCTTTCCATCTTATGGGAGGGAATGATGATGGACTATTGAAAATTTTAGACGCAACTTTATACGTTCAACATTTCGATATTAACCCATCCATTTTAGTTGCACATAATAAAATCCTGGAAAACAACAATGCCAAATATCACTACAAGCGTACCGAGTTGAAAACCTTTACTGTTCCTTCTGGTGGACGAACTTTAAGCCTTGACAATGCGATCGTGGGTCGAATACCTAATGTAATTATTTTTACAATGGTGGATAATGAAGCATATGCGGGAAGTTTGAATAAGAATCCATTTGCTCTCTCTCACTATTCGCTCGAGAATTTTTCACTCTTTGTGAACGGTGTGCAAATTCCGTCCGAGGGATTACAATGCAATTTTTCAAGTAAAAAGTATTGGGCGCGAGCGTATGACACAATATTCTCAGGAAGTGGGATAAAGCATTACAATCGGGGTAATCAAATCACTTACGATATGTTTGGACACGGTTATTTTATGCTAGTCTTCGATCTAACACCCGATGATTCGGGTAATGAGGACTATATAAGTTTAGGAGATAGAGGTGTGGTGAGAATAGAGGCGAGATTTGAAAACGAATTATCGAGAACGGTTACGTGTTTACTTTTCTCAGAGTATGATGCAACAGTGGAAATTGATAAAAACAGAAACATTATCACAAACTTTTAGTCATGGATGGAATTCAAATTAACAGGTTACTGAGACCACTCAATATATTTCGCGGAGTTTACGCATCTGATAGGTTACCAAAATCACCACGAAATGGAGTTTACATAATAAATTTAGATCCATCTAAATTACCGGGTTCACACTGGGTTGCAGTCTATTTACATAATAATTATGCAGAGTATTTTGATTCCTACGGCTTACCTCCTTTTGTTTCAAATATAAGTAATTTTTTAAAGTCATTCTCAGTCACTCGCAATCACGTTCAAATTCAAAGCTTTCGTTCGGATATTTGCGGTGAATACTGCTGCCTCTATACCGCTAGTAAATCATTAGGTCAAACACTACACAAATTCCTCGCACACTTTCATCACACCATCCCTCATCTCAACGACTGTCGAGCCCTGAAGCTGTTTCATCAGACCTTCAAGCGGGTTCGGCGGGCCAAATGTCATCCCAGAGCTCAGCGGTGCTGTTCCCGAATAAATACGATGAGCAGGAAGAGGAGGTGATTATTTGAGAAGAAACAGCCGCAGAATGCAGATCGTGGTATCTGTGACTTATAGCCAAGGCGGGGTGACGGAGCTTGCAGCCGTCGACGTGGATTCAAATCGTTTATTTTGGGGCAGTTTCAAGAAACATGGGAAGCTCATCGCTGGAGGAAAGAAGCTACGTTTCCCAGACCCCTTACAACGAGATGAGACATCCTTCAACGAAGGATTCATTTCACACACCGAACTTTCAACTACCCTGGAAGCTATGACTGAGGGTGCAACCGCTCTCTACGCATTCAGCGAAGCAGAGTGTGAGTTCCTGACCGATTTGACGGGACGCACTTTCATCTCTCTCGAAAAAGAGTTAAACTGTCCCCCTCCCGAAAAATGTTCCTTTCTTGCCTTTTCCTGCCTCAATCCTTGTCACAAATTGCGCAACAGCACTTGCGCATTGAGAGATGCACATTCTCTCGCCCAGTGGTTCCAGTATAACCGTCTCAAAACCGAAGTTGATCCTTGCCCGGATGACTGTTCCCCCACCCCTCCTCCTACATCAACCTCTAAATAAGGACGGTTACGTCACCATACACCAGTCGTCATGCAGTCATCGGTGGATGCAGACCATCAGTCTCCTCCGGTGAAGAGAAAGAAACCTGCTGGAAATTTTATTCCTTCTATTGGACAATCGGACAATTTACTTCTTCAAACTGGGTATTATTTGAACAAAACGAAGACAAAGAGTGTGTGTATTGGTTACGATCCTGGTAGAGACTTTGAATCAGTTGTGCAATTTAATCAAGTTGGAAAAAAAAGTGTAATTGTTTCACAAAGCGAGTGGGCAAACATCTTGAACTGTGAAAAGGATGTGGATTTGTTCTTTTACAAAGGAGAAAAGCATTTTTTAACTTCCTGTTTGGCTTATGCGAATTACTTTGGGAAGACTCATTTGGTTATTAAAAAGACCTTTAATTTAAAGCAAGAAGAGTGGTTTGCATTGGTGAAACTCTTCAAGCTGATTGATTTATTTCTCCAGAGACTTTCAGCTAGTCGTGACAAAGTGAGACATTTTCTCGCCACAAAATTAGCAAAGAATATCACAGATTGTGATTTTGAAAGACTTGAATTAGAGATGGTACTCATAGCGTATGGTTCGGCTGATGAATAGCCTGTGTGAGTGAAAGGCTTTCTAACCTCTGGCGTGAATGAAAGTTCCGTAAGTTAGAGAGTCTTGATGTAAGTTCAACCCCTGGCATTGGGTGTAAAAACCTTGTAAGTTGGACATACATCACGATGGGTGCCATTGTCGAATTTCAAGGATTTACGGGTAGCAATGGACATTTTATTGTCAAAGAATTGGCAATTATCGCTGTCCAGAATAAATGCTGTAATACGTGGTTATTTAAATCACCACAGAGATTGCTCTTTACAAAAGAGTCTTCTTGGCTGAGAAACAACTATCACGGCTTGTGCGAATACTCTGGAGATGTGGATTATTCAGAACTGGAGAGTATACTTCACAATTATACTAAAAATTTTAAATATCTATTCACAAAGGGTGCTCAAAAAGCTGCCTTCTTAACAAGTCTTCTTCCCAAGGGAATTTGTGTGGCTAATCTGGAACTTTATGGGTGTCCTTCATTCACGAAATTGACCACGAATGAGGGTTGTTTAATTGAAATTCATATGGATGGTAATCTACAATGTGCCAGAAAAAATTGTTTTAAGCTAGCTGATTGGTGTATACGAAATAAAATATGTTAGATTTTCTAGTCAAATGTATCATTTTATTGTTTTACATCATCATGTTCACTTTGATCATTTACGATGCTATACAATTGAGACAATATGATTGTATCTGGGGATATTTAATCGAATGTGGTTATTTAAACGAGAGTGCTAGAGAACTGTCTGCGCTCAGACGTGCTGTTCAATTGTTTCAAGAGGATTATAACATAAGTATGAGTGGGGAAATGAACTATGAAACCATGTATATGGTGAACAATGTAACAAACTCATCTGTGTGTGGTTGAAGAAAATAAACTTTTGTTGTTAAAATTTACCCTGGTCTTTCATTTCGAAATAAAAAACACATAGTATAGTATTTAATATATTTATTGTTAATAAATATACATATCAACTTCAATTTTGAGTATAAACTTTATCACTCTCAGACGGGTACCTTTAATGGCGTCTGTGGTACCATAATCCACTTTTGATTTTCTATGGTCTGTATAACAAACAGGTTTTGGTCCGTCAATACAATCACTTTGAGTCCTCGTTCCTCCTCCTTTTGCGTAGACTCGGGGCTGGTAGCACTCGTACACATCCAACCAGATGATTGGGTGCTGCTTGTCCGCGAGGCGTCGCTTTTCCGGATCGGTGATGTCATCCTGGTTCGTTATGTTAAATCTCTCCACTACACCATTCTCATTCTCGAAGCCGGAGAAAGTCACTTTATGTCCGATCACTTCAAATATCTTTCTCTGGTGTCGGAATACGCAGTAGTAAACTTCGTTAAAAAGTACCGAGAGCACAAAATCTGTGCCTCGTTGAGGGATGTACACGATGTAAGTATCCGGATCTGACTGCTTCTCCACCCGGAGATTGGTGTCCTCCAGGGAGGCTTCGGGATCTCTTCGCAGCTCAGCAACAGTTCTGGAGGTCATGTTAACGTTGAATGAGGTAATAATCACTCGGGAGTCATTTATATGCGGGAGTGGGAGGAGTCACGTTGCAACCACACGTGTTAAGACCTTGGTAACTGCTAATGGGAACATATCCAACTCGAGTGGGAGAAGCTATGGGCTCGGCACGTGTCTGGAATTCACTGGGAGTGAAAGGGAACGCTTAATTTGACCTTGTCCCAGACTCCCCAAATCCTGACTACTTAATAATTCATTGGTAAGATATGATGGGATATTTACAAAGAGTATAATGAAAAAGAGGTGAAGGAAATGAAAAAGAAATCTCAACTTAACAAATTGTTCCAAGAACAGCACCAAAGTAAACAAAAACCACAAAAAAAGGAAAGAACAAGAAACAGACACTTCCACACTGGTATAAGGTCACTTCCGAACTGCAGTAGGGTGAAAAAGTAATGGTAGGTGTTCTCGGAGCACCCTCATGGTGACTAGCAGAAAAACAAACTCCCAAAGATATACATACATATATGTCTTCCACCTTAGTGGAAAAGCCCTCTTGACATATATATATGTACCTATATGTCATCCACACTGAAAGTGTTAAGGGTTTGTCAGTTTGTTGCTCTCGCCAACATTACCATACCATGCGGCCGGCTATGCGCTAAAGCGGCCGTGGCTATGGATATGTAATTACATATCCATACCCACGGCCGCTTTTAAACGAGCTGACCTTGAAAAAACCTTGACGTTCATTATTTAGTTAGAATGGAAACTCTGACTGGTAATCACATTAAAATGCTATTGCTCTAAGCCGAACATTAAGAGTCTTCTTTTTTACATTCTAATTAATGGGTAACACACTTTCTCAATGTGTTAATAGCCTGTAAGTTATCTTAAATGTTGTTACAGTTGTATTGGTTTTCAAGTAAATTAACTCAAGTGTTAAATAGGTTTCTTGAACCATCTTATCATTACTCGAATATTTTACGTCATTTAAATTATTAGCCTATCTGTGAATGGTTGTATATCAATTTGTAAAAGTTCAATTGTTGTATTGTTTTTAAATTAAACTTATTTAATAGTTAAGAAAAGGATTTTCACTTCAAAACATGAATCATGGTTGGAACGGTAATCTTTTTGGGAATAGCACAAAGTTTATATTTCAAGGGTACTCTTTATGTGGGAGCACTATGACAGTCTATAGACTAATACCTATAGGTAATACTTTTAATGGTCATTTTATCCCCTTCACATTCCTAATGGAGGTTTGACTCTTAGCTGCATTTGCAATGCTCAGTAAAACTCTGAATATTGATCGCACATAAGCTTGAATATATGGCAAGCTATTCATACCAAGTCACAGATGTGCTTATGCAGCCATTTACTTTTGAACAGGTAGAAGAAGAATCACTAGACCTTCACCATATTGAAAAGTTCCATAATGCAATATGATAAATTATTAATTGAGACAATTGGCGTGGGCGATAACTAATATTGGGTGTGATGCATATAATAAATAATATGAACTGTCTTTATGGGCCCCTTATGGACCAATCATTCTATTATTCTTTTTCTACGTACGAGGGTGTATTGAAAAGTAAGGTCTCCAACAACGCCATTTCCGAATGCCAGTCGACAGGCAAAATTTGACAGCAGCATAGCATTCCATGGTTCCTCCAGTTGGGACACAATAAGAAGTTGCCAAATTGGTAAAAATGAGTGGGTCTGTGATTGCATTTGAAATACTGAAAAGGTATGATAGTGAAAATTATGACGAATTGATAGGAAATATAATGGAGTGTAGCAGCTCATGCCAATGAAGCTATGCCTCCTGAGGCAAAGACATCAACATCCAATTTTAAGAGTGATCACCATGGGAATGAAGTGGATAAAATCTACTAGAGATTTATACGAAAAATAATGGGTCATATCTCCTCTAAAATGGGCCAAAGGAAAGAAACTTCTTAGAATGCATTTGATAGTATGGCATGGACCAGTATGGACAAGTACAGTGGTGGAAAAAATTATCGCAAAGCTCATTGGTGTCTTAAAGCGGCCATTTAAGGAACTGATTGTCTTCCAAAATTTTGCCCTCGTAATGCTCTCATACAAGTGGGAATTTTAAAGGTTATATGCTCCCTGTGCCGGGGAAATAATCATATCTATTGCACTATGACAATGCACAAAAGATCCAGCTACCAATTCTTTCTCATATACTCTGTATGCTTCGCCCACAACGCAGCTAGAATGGAGTTAACTCTTGTTGGGACATCTGTGGACACAGCTGACATATTGGGCATTGAGAGTGCGAGTGTTTGGGACTGTGGTCGCCATATGCATGGTGTGAACTTAAGAAGCATGGCGATGTGCTGGCCAAGATGGTTGGAAGCCAAGGGGTACAAGTGATTTTTTTTCCTAATAGAGTTAGGTGAAGTTAATTGTAATAGGAAATACACAAATATTTGTTGCAAAAGGAAACGAGTGAGTCTCTGTTCTGCGCTGACATTGAGTGGAAAATCAAATGCACTACTAAGTATCTAATTGATCTCGTTTATTTTCTATACCTAATTTCTGTACCTAACTCCATATAGGAAAAAGAAATCACTTGTGCTCCTTGGCTTCCAACCCACTTATATAAATTGCGGTGGAGTTCAAAGGAATTCATAGGCGACAATAGTTACCTATCAATTTTGATTAATTAAATAATAATAACTTTTGCTTGAACTGTTGTTGTCTGCTCTTTTATCTTAAATAATAATAATAATAATAATAATAATATTAATAATGTTTTATTTGTCCAGAGATCTAGTAGTACAAGGGTTACACTGATATAGGACACATCAGGTTAAAGAATATATATTACTCATCACCCTCCCAAATCCCCCACCCCAACAACCCACCTGACAAACTGTCCCCCCTATTCTTTTCCACGAATTATCAATCCCAGCTTGGATCCAAACCTTTTCACCCCACCCGCACATTAATAACCACTATATATATACCTGCCCCCACCATATATTGTATATATTTGAAAATGGTGTAATAGCCAAAACCGGTAATAAAATAGAAACTCTGTGAACTTTGTGGAAGTAACAAAGTGTTTTTCATTATTAATATGGAGCCCTTCCACCACATAAAAGCTTCAAGTTTTGATTTAACTTCTAACATGTGTTTGAAGTAGGGAACTGCACGGTAAATGGCTAATAGCTCCCTATCATATGGGCTATAATTCTTCTCTGCGGCATTGAGTTTTTTAGAGAAGAAAACCAATGGTTTCCAGCCGGCATCAGTTATTTGCAGAAGAACTGCCCCCAGGGTAAAATCCGAGGCGTCGGTAAAAAGGCCAAGGGGGAGGGAGGGAACAGGGTGGGGGAGGAGGGCAAAGTTGGAGAGGGCATCTTTGCACTTTTGGAATGAGAGGCGCAAGTCAGGCATCCATGTAATCTCGTCATTGCCTTGCACTCCACCATGCAATAAATCATTAAGTGGCGCCTGTAATGACACCGCGTTGGGTAGAAAACGTATGTAAAAGTTCACCATACACAAAAATTGGCGTAATTGCTTAATTGTAACAGGCTACGGAAATTCTTGGATGGCATTCACCTTGTCTTTTAATGGCTTTGTGCCGTCAACACTGACACTATAACCTAAAAATGTCACTTGAGATACACCAAAAACACACTTAGAAGGATTAATAACAACACCGTAATCACTAAGCCTAAGGAAAAGTTCGCTTAGGTGGCGCTCGAGCTCATCCCCGTCTGTAGAGGCGATCAAAATATCGTCCAGGTAGGCATAAATGAAATCGAGGCCTCTGAGCACCTCGTCAATGAATCTCTGAAAGGTCTGCACCACATTGCTGAGTCCATATGGCATGAATGGAAATTCAAAAAGTCCAAAAGGTGTGGTAATGGCGGTTTTAGGGATGTCTTCCTGCTTCACAGGAATTTGATTATATGCCCTTACTAAGTCTACTGTGGAAAAAACTTGGGCACCACTCAGGGAAGAGGAAAAGTCCTCTATGTGGGGGACGGGGTAGCAATCCGGTACTGTGCGTGCGTTCAAAGCACGGTAGTCACCGCAGGGGCACCACTTGTAACATTTTTTCGGTACGAGGTGGAGGGCTAACGACCAGCTGCTGTCCGAACGGCGGGTAGTACCCATCCGCACCATTAACTCGAATTCCCTCTTGGCTGCTTCGAGCTTATCCTCCGAGGCCAGGAGTCGAGGTTTACAGGATACAGGTTGGCCGGGGGTGGTGCGTATGAAATGCACTGTGGAGTGCTTTGTCTTCCCGGGGGTTCCTGCCGGGCAAGTCATCTCCGGGAAACGGGACTCACCTACCACCGCTTTTATTTGGTCCCCAGAGTGGACGCCAATGCTACCGGTGGCATGCAGTGAGGTGGTGCCATCGATAAGTTTGGCATTTCTCACATCCACTAAAAGTCCAAAATGTGTTAAAAAGTCTACGCCAATGATTGGCTTCGACACGTCGGCAACCACAAAACGCCAAGTGAAGTCTCGATGATAGGTTGAAATTCAAATTTAGAGTTTCCTAGCCGTAATCGCTAATGATAGAGTCATTCGCGGCGAAAAGTTGGTAATCTGTCCACGTCTGTGGTCCTTTTACGTATGAGCACGGATAAACAGATAGATCCGCTCCAGTGTCCACCAGGAATTGCACCTTAGTGCACACATCGGTCATAAAAAGTGTCGACATGACGAAGCATCAAGAAGCAACAAGAAGCATGTCGGCATGTCATGGCTCACTTCTCTGGGTGCTATCCCTCCTGAGCAATGGAGGGTGGCCTACCGTGGCATACCATAAAACTTTACCTGCTCTCCCTTACAAGGAGTTTTGCTGCCTAAAAAGTTCTCAAACATCAGTTCTTTGAAAAACTTAATTAACTCAGGGTTCTGCAGTATTGTCAGTCACTAGTATTCTGCCAATTAAGGTAGGTTTCCATGGAGTAATAAAGAAGTGATCTTGGAGCATCCCTTTCCTTCCAGCAATGCCTTCTTCAATTCACTACGAGGCTTACTCCCTTTCATTCTATCTAAAAATCCTATTCTTTTCCTTCCCCTCCCTCATTTCCCTAACATTCTACCCTCTAACTCAGTTTCCAACATCCCCTCCCCACTAAGTACCTGCTCCATCTATACCTTCTGTCTCCTCTGTATCATATCTGAGCACTGCCACTCCTCACCCACCATATCCAGCACTTTGTCGTTCCTCTTCCTGTCCGTCCATTTCACCATCTCTTCTCCATACTCACATCTCGAATGCCTCCAATCTTTTCTCATTTTCTTTCCTTAGTGTCAACGTTTCCCCATAGCTGCACTCCAGATTAAACTCTTCACTAACCTTTTCTTTAAACTCTTACATAACAATCCTCTCAGAAGCTCCTTCCTGTTCATGAACGCCTCCTTTGCTAATGCAATTCAATTCCTTATGTCCTTGCTACTGTGTCCGTTTTCCTTTAATGTGCTGCCCAAATAGTTGAACTGCTCTACCTGCTCAAGTTTTTTTTCCACCTACTTATAATTTGAGTCTCACATTCCTCGCTCAAGATGCTTTACAAAACTGCATTACCTTAGTCTTCTTGTGATTAATCCGCATCCCATACTCCTCGCACCACTCATCTAACGCATCTACGAGACCCTGCAATCCCCTCCCCGACTGGCTAATCAGTGCCTGATCATCCGGGAACCTTACCGATTTAAACATCATTCCTCCCACTTTCACTCCAGCTTCCAACTCGTCCCATGCTTCTCTTACCATCACCTCAGCTTATACGTTAAAAAGCAGCAGTGAAAGAGGACAGTATTGCCTCAGACCTCGGCCAATGCTTGATCACCCAGATTCTCCATCCGCTATAATCCAGCAGTAATGAGGTTCCTCTCCACGAGGGACCTCATTATTGCCTCTCCTCCATTCATCATAGTAACTTAACATTGGCATACAACTAGCCTATTTCTCCATTCTTCTGGAACTTTCCCATTACCTCACACTGTCTTTCCCACCAAGTCTCCCTTGCCCTCTTAGTTTCACCTCATAATCGAGTATCTATTTGCCTATACATTCTTTTGCCCAGCTCTGTGTCCACGTTCTTCCACTTCCTTCTCTCCTCCATTTCTTTTACCATTGCCTCCGTAACCTAAGGCTTCTTTATTCTTCTGCTGTCAACATAACCAATTGACTTCTCTGCCACTCTGACTATTCCCGTTTTCATTTTATCCCACCCTTTCTCTACAGTCGGTGTACTTCCAATATCCCTGATACCATTGTCCATAGTTCCTGATATTCTCTCCTCATAGTCCCCTCAGCGCTTCTACATTCCATTTCCTCCCCTTCCTAACTTTCATGTCTTTTGAATCTTGCGTTGCATTTCATGAGCACTAGGTTGTGGTCTGCATCCGCATCCTCTGCAGGAAAGCTCCGCGAGTTTTTCACACTATTCCTAAACCTCTGTCTTACCATAATGTAGTCTATCTGATATCTCCCCACATCCTCTGGACTTTTCCATGTGTACCTTTGCCCTTAATGATGATTGAACTAGTTTTTGATGACTAATTAGTTTCTCCTGAAAAATTCTGCTGCTATTGTTCCGCATTCCTAGTCCTAAATCTCCAATTTTCTCTCCATCCCTACCTTTCCTGATGGCAGCATTCCAGTCCCACATCATAGATAGATTATCACAATAGATTTTTCTAACCTGGGGTTTCCATAATTATTTCCTCAAGCTGTTCATACGCCTCATCTACTTCTTTATCCCTATGATTGCTAGAGGGCATGTAAACTTAAACAACCATAAGGTTGGTGGGTGGCGCATCAATTTCTAGCACCAGAATCCTATTGTTTGCCTGGTCTATGCCAACCACACCCTTAACCATCTTCCCATTTAATACTAAACCTACCCCTCGCTGGCTTTCCTCCCCACCGCTATATATAACCCTATAACCATCACTTCAATAGTCCCCCCCATCCTTCCACCTCACCTCACATAATCCTAAGAAATCTATCCTCCCTTCATCCATTTCCCTTTTGATATTTTCTAACTTCCCCACCATCCTCAGTGTCCTCACATTCCACGTCCCTACATTTATAGCCGACTTCTTCTTCTCCATCTTTTTGGTCTTCTTTCTTCATTGCTACTGCTGCTGCTGATGATAAGCCTCTGCGAGGATTTCTCATTTTGACGACCCTGAGAACCTTGCCGACCTCGCTGCCGTGACCGACTCTGGCCCTTTGCAGATGGGTCCCAGTCAATGAGATTCCGAGGCTCATTTGGTTGTTTACAGCGAATAGATAGTTCGTAGGGTTTCCCACTTCCATTCCAACAGTGTTTTTTTACGTGACACCATCACGTGGACTACCTTTCATCTGGCTCCAACCTTTCGACCTATCTGGCATGGTACGACTTCCATCATAGTGCTGCCTCCAGGGGTTCTCCAATGACTGGAATTGGTGATGCCTCTTGTTCCACTCCAGTGGAACCACCCCAAGACCTCTCTTATGGAACATGTGAGATGCGGGGCCCAGGTCAGGGAATGGGCCAACACCCAGGAAGACAATCAGAGGGCAATGTGAGGGTTTCCTCTAGAGTAAAGAAAGTGCCAGGTTACTTGGAGGATTATGCCTTGTGATGTGCCGAGTGACTGACAATGGTTAAGTGTGACATTAGTGACTCCTGTAAAAGGGGAAGGAATGGAGTAAATGCTTTGAGATAATAATTTTGATAATTTGTGAATGAATTGACTTGATATTTTTTTATAATTAGTGTGCCAGTATTACTAAAAGGGGGAGGAGTTGTTATGTATGTGCGCTTAGTGTTTATTGATGTTCATTTGTTAATATATGAATACCAGCCTGTCCAGCAGGAGTAAGTAGGCGCAGTGGGTAACGAACTTCCGGGCTCGCGGGAAGCAGCCCTGGCTTAAGTGTACTACTGTGTGAAGTTGGAAATAAATCCTGTGCCATCTGATGAATTAAGTATCATTCAACCCGCAGATGTAACATGGGAATACCTAATTAAGAATTAATCATACCAGTGCAGCTCAAAGGGTCAGAGGAACGTGCAAGCCTTTCCACAGCGTCAAGGTTACAACCCAAGGGAAAGGACTGTATGCATTGTAAAAAATTAAAATTAACCATGACTAGAAAAAAATGCGGTTTAAGTTGCAGAAAGAGTCCTGAAAAGATATTTGCATGTGAAATTGGGTGGAGCTGACACGGTCAAAATGATAGAATAAACATTTTATAATGAATAAAATCTAGGGCAATCAGCTATGGTCAGAAAAAGAAAAGTTTGGTTCTTTCCATCCACAATGATAACTTACTTAACGTCACTTATTGATACCATTTCAGTACCGAACATGCTTCCAGCTATTTAATTTCAAGCATGGAACACATTGTCACAGATCTGAAAAGGTTGGATAACAAATTTTGATAGGAATCACGAATCAAGTTACGAAAATAGAGCAAGACATACTTATTTCCTAAGGGACGAATGGCCATTCTCACTTACCCATTAATCCCCAGTGTTTGGAATACACAACATTATGGAATCTTAATTCTTAGATATACCCTTTACTTCTGGAAGATTTTTTCACCGTTTTACTGACATTTTGAAATGTTTTTAGTTCTAATTATGTTATTTTTGCCAAAATTTTCGTTAAAATTAATGTTATTTTTTAAACTAGTAATTTGCCTTTTTCAAAGCATTGATGTGCTACATATTGTAAATGATGTTTCACGAAGATTTCTAGAGGAATAGGTATTACTGCAGGTAATTTTTTCTCTTAACTCTAAGCTTCGTTTTTCATCATGTTCATTTCTGTCTTGATCTTTCATCATTACTGGTATAAAGCTGGTCGTTATAAATAATGTTGCATTCACGCAACGATGGGAATTCTCTTATCAACCATGGGGCTTTTCTCTCAGCATAAAGCAGCTTGTCAAAATGTTTTTTATAAATGGACAACATAGTATTCTGGTGACAGTTTAATTGCATTTATGGTATACACAGTTTGTGAGTAAACAAAGCAATGGGTGAATGGCATTCGGAATTCCATACGGTCATCTGTACGAATTTTAGATTCAACACTTAGTTACTTAACACATTCAACCCAAGTATTTTTTATTTTATTTTTTAAAAAGACGGATGGTTTTTTTGCAAAATTTATTCTATATTTTGCTAATATTTAATGGAGTATTATTGAATTTTCCCATTCCATATTAAAAACCTGTTAATTAATTAGGACACGCATTCGCGTCGTCCGGTTTTATGGCTAGGTACGGAGATTATGCAATCCCACATTAATTCCTAAAGAATTGATGATTCTAGCTTTTTAATAATGTACAATCGTAAATCCGAGTCTTTTTCTTGGATTTTGGTAATTGTAATTTTTCACGTTTTCTAGTAAGTTTGCACTAAAATATTTAATTCTGTTGTTCTGTTTTTATGAATCTATTTCACATGTTTAGTGAAAAGACTATGATTCTCAATATCAGTATTGTTTACCCTCACAATCTACTTCATGTGATGAGGTATATACGAATGAGTTTACTGTGAAAATGTTTTGTTCCACCAGCGATGTTCCACACTTTTACAGCGGTGGATGGGAGTGGAGATCATAAGATGCACTAATGACCATTCTTTCATTTTCGGATGAATTGAACTGTTTCTTATAAATGCGAGATTAAAAGTACAAACATTCACAAGTGCTCCATCTGGGTGGCGAAAGCTTTCTTGAAATGTCCCTAAATGCTGAAGTGTGACAACACTGTTAAGTGATGTCACACTGCAAGAGCAACAAGAGCACAAGAGCAACTTGAGGCAGTGGTCCGAAAAGGCGTGACCCACGCAATAAATGCCCTTGGGTCCCCTTTCCTATGCCGGCCGCATAGAGGAGGAGACCCTTACCCTCTCCGATTTTCCCCAGTGGGTTGGTCACAGTAAGTGCCTTGTAATTAAGAATCACAGAGTGAAACAGCCTTGTCTTAGAATACTTTTAAGAAGACACTTAGAGGTCTTCAATTTTAGCGTACCGTACAATGACTGGCCGTATGTCAGGTAAAAAGAAATTTCGACCAATCAAAAATCCTTACTGAGTGCAGGGAGACTTATTTCTTCCACCTTTCAATTCCACTCAGAGAAAAAATATCAGAATAGGGTAGTTCCCTTTATCAAAGAAAACAAAAGGCATTGATTGCGATTCGTTACCCACCGTTGGTGTATTCATAATATACAAATTATTTGGTTTTATAATTCCCAGATTAGACAAATGGCAATGGTCAATTTTAACTGCATTTGAAAAAGTCCAGATTGGTGTCCATGCAATGCCACTCCACGTGACGCCACAGGGACCTAGTTTCTATACGAGTAGATACGAGTTTTACATCGTCTGAGATTACCAATGCATGCATGAGGCACAGACTTCAGGGAAACTTCTCTTAATAATCACCTATTAAAACTGCCTAAAGTCAGAAATTTTCATTCGTTTGATATGGTATAATTAATCCTTATTTAAGACAAGCGTTGCCTGCTAGCAGGGTACTCTGCTACCTACTAGCAGCCAGCATCACAGCAGTGCACAATATCCTTGCCACAAGGTCACCTCACAAGGTGGAAGCGGGAACCAGAATGACGTCACATGGGGTTTTCCCAGTGTAGTAACTTTGCGGCACAATAAAACAAGTACAAACGGGACAGAAACGTTTATTGATGGCTAGGTGCGTACACGGCCTTAACGGATTTAAAAACACTTTCCGGCACAGTCCCGTTTCCGTCCATCTTCACCATGTGCCCGACTCTCTCCCGCCGGGTACCCCCATCCCCTCAAGGTCGCCGATCCCCCGGTTCGATATAATCGATATTGGTGGATCATGGCGGGCCTTCAAAATACATAGTTCCCTCACATCACTCCTCCCCAACACACACAAAAAAAAAAACTTTTTTTTTTCCGGGTTTGGCTGGTCATCCTCCCTTGAAGTCCATGGGATCAAATGTCTCCAAAGTAGCCCATGGGTCCTATTAGTGACATGAGAGAGCAGAATGGAGAACCCATAAGTACACATTTTTTTTCCACAAATAATAAAAAAACTGCTTAATAGTCCAATATGTCACTGAAATAGTAGGATTAAAAATGTCAGCATAGATTAAAAGGACAGAAAGGAAAAAAACAAATGAAAGGGGAAAGAAAGGTGAGAACTGGCAGGAGACAGGAGGGGAAGAATAGGAGGAAGCACATTTCACTTTTCTTTTTTTTTTTCCTCTGGAGCACTATTGAACTTCACAAATTCAGTCGCTCCAGTGGCTTTCGTTGTCTCCCACTCCTCCTGTACCCCAGGGTTGGCTGCTGGGCTTGCAATAGGGAAGTCTCATCTGCCCGGTTCGGTTGTTCGTCTGGTAGTGCTCCTGACCTGCTCAAATTTGGAGTGGGTGTGGTATCTGGTTCAGGACAGGGGGTTGGGCACCAAAAGGGCACGGGGTCCTTCACTGCTGGTGAAGGACCTTGTGCGGTGTGGTTTGTTTTCTTTTGCCCTGTGCACTTCCTCATCTGGTCAACATGCACAGTCCTTTCCCCACTGGGGAGTTGGGCCCGGTATGTAGAAGCACTCAAGCACCCTATTATTCGACCTTTCACGTAGCGTATTGGACCAGGTTTTGGATTTTGTATCCACACTTCTTCAAACATAGAATATTGCGGGATGCATGGCATTTCCCTTGATGTGGGACGTCCAACTTTTGACACAGTTGGTGGGTTTCCCTCAAATTTGGGGTTCAACATGGACAAAAACGACCTTGGGTGATGCTTGAGTACCAGGGAGGCTGGTGTAAACCCGGAAACAGAATTTGGGGTATTTCGATAAGTGCCTATGAAGCTCAGAAGCATACCCTCTATATCAGTCTGTGTTAAGGCTTGCGGGACAGTGGAAATATGGCTCATTAGGGTCTCTACTACTTGTTTCCCCAAACTTTCCTTCAGTGTTCGCACACTACGTTCTGCCAGCCCATTCGAGGCAGGGTGGTACGGGGGGGGGGCTTTTGGTTACCTTTATGCCATTTTTTCCACAGAATTCTAGGAATTCCCTTGACTGGAAAGGGGGACCATTATCGGTAACTATCTCTTGGGGAATACCAAACACTGCCATGAACCCTCTTAATTTCAATATGGTATTCTGGGCATTCGTGCGACTCATAACCCAAGTTTCAATCCATCGGGAAAAGCTGTCGACTAGAACTAAAATTTCATGCCCTTGAAAGTGACAAAAATCCAAATGGATGCGTTCCCAAGGGGAGTTTGTCTTTGGCCACGACACTAAATATTTCCCTTTGGAGATATTTGCCTGCGTTGCTTGACAAGTCTCACAATTTGTTGCTATCTCCTCGACATCCTTGTCAATGCCTGGCCACCATACTTGTGACCTTGCCTGTAGTTTCATCCTAGCAATCCCAATGTGCTGATCATGGAGTAGCCTGAGGACTTGCCCTCTCAATGCTAATGGAATTACCACTCTGTTCCCCCAACACACGCATCCCTCTGTAATACTCAGTTCTGAACGTCGCACAAAATATGGCCTTAGACTATCTTCACATTGCTGTGGCCACCCTGAGTGAGTAAACCTCATCACTTTTTGCAATACTGCATCCTGTTGGGAAGATTCTTGAATGCCTAGACAGCTCAAGGGTGATTCGATCTGGAATACGCATTCGATATCTCCTGTGGTCTCCGTAGGGAGGGGTAATCTAGATAACATATCTGCATTACTGACAGTCTTCCTATACAGGACATCGTAGTGATAGGCAGCAAGAATGATGGCCCATCTTTGCAGCCTTGAGGCCGCCAAAGTTGGGATCCCAACCTTTGGTCCCAGAATTCTTTTTAGAACCTGTGCGTCTGTTATTATTGAAAATTTTTGCCCATACAAATATTTATGGAATTTTCGGACCCCGAACACAATGGCAAGTGCTTCCCTCTCGACTTGGGCATAGTTTCTTTCTGCCTGGCTTAAGGTGGCAGAGGCACACATAATTGGTCTCTCTGACCCGTTTATCTCATGGCATAACACTGCGCCCACCCCATAGGGTGAGGCATCCGTAACCAGAATTAGGGGAACATCTGACTGGTAATGGGTGAGGATGTTATTCTGCCCAAACAACTCCTTGCTTTTACAGAAGGCTGCTTCTTCAAGAGCCGTCCAAGTAAATGGAACCCCCTTTTCGGTCAACCGGTGTAAAGGCCTCAAAACGGTGGATGCCATGGGGATAAATTTCCCATAGAAGTTAAACATCCCCAAGTATGATTTGAGCTGGTGAACATTTTCAGGGGTAGGACAACTCATTATTGCCTTCAGCTTCCCCTCTGTTGGCCTGATACCCGACGCATCAATAGTGTGCCCCAGGTAGTCTATACTGGACTTGAAAAAGTTACATTTCTCTCCATTTACCCGGATCCCGTACTTAGACAGGCGAGACAACACTGCCTCAGTCTTATCATAACAGTCCTGCCAATTTTTCCCTGCTATCACCACATCATCGATATAGCACTGTACCCCTTCCAGGCCCTGTAACACTGAGTCCATGACTGACTGGAATATGCCTGGAGCACTTGAAACCCCATATGGTAATCTATGAACCCTATACCCAGCATTCATACTTAGCCGTCGTGTTTTCACGTGCTTGAAATTTTTCACTTTTCATTTAATCACGAAAAATAGATATCGTCATTTAAAAATCTAAAAGAATGGAATGCCTACTCCTGGAGTAATAATCTTTCGATTTAGGCAATAAAAATAATAGGAAATACATAACCCTATTCAATTAGGATGCAATTGTATCAGGAGTGGAGATAAGATGAGATATTTAGGGTGACACTGTTATCTAAAGTTTTGAAGAAATAAATTTTATCAAAGTACCTTTTTCCCACAATTTCAACATTTACAAGTTCTTCTACGGAGGGCCCGAATTACAAAAATGTTTCGTATACTTCCGACTACTCAGGCATCTTCTTATAAGGGCCATTGATAGATGGGTCAACGATGCCCGTAGTGAGTATTTTCCTGCTGACGGCTAAGGAGAAATTGGAGGATCAAGAGATGGCTTCGAGCAATGAAACAAACCGAAAAGGCAAAAATAGGTACATATAGCATTGCAAGCTGTGGGATACCAGGACACGTCGACCATTCTTCAAAACTAGGCACGTTAAAAATAAAAATTAATTTTCACCCCAAAAATTAAGTTTAATCAGGTATGAATTCTGTAGTGCATAGAGCATTGCACAATATTTAAAAAAATAATCTTTTGAACATAGTTCTGAATTATATATCCAATGCTTATCATGAAATTGGTTACATTATAACATCATTATCTTAACACTGACATGTGTACAAAATGTGTGCAAATGTGGTAAAATATTATGCATGAAAAATACACCAAAAATATTAATTTTCATAAATTATTACACATCATAACATAAAAAAACAACCACAAGAACAATTATCAGTATTTATGGTACAAACAAAAAAATGGTTCAAAACATAGAGCAGGTTGATTTCCTGGATATTTTTGCACAAACCTCCGTGAATGTTGACCACCTTATGACCTCAGGAGGTTAACAAGTTAACAAAATTGATACTATGCGTACGACGCACCTCACTTGGTCACCCTTTGGTTGGAGGCATTAGTTTCCCTGGCACATCAAATCATAGCTTTATGACCTTTGACTCCCATTATGACCTCCAAAGGTCTAAAAATCAACAATCTGATAAATGAACTGCAAAACTGACTTGAGCACCCTTTAAAACCTATGGTTCGACACGTTGGCTGATTAGATGGCCCAGCCTTTACCTCTATGACCTTTGACCTCAGTATTAGCCTTGGAGGTAAAATAGTGGATAAGACAAGTATTTAGACAATACCAATGACTTGGGCACCCTTTAAAATCCATGGATCATCACCTTTGTTGGTATCCTATTCTTTTTGCCTCCCTTATGACCTTGACTGTGACCTTACTGAGTCAACAGTTGAATTTTCATGAATAAAAGTGTTATTTTCGGTTTCCTTGTGTCCGAAAACAAAAGAATTGACATCTTGGTCAATGAAATTCAGACTTTTCTTATATCTTGAATTTTTTAACATAGAAACCTCATAAGGCTGATTCAAAATTTTGGTTTGGGCCCACATTGTAAGGTCATAAGGTCAAAATTGTGAAATTTTGCTTACACTCAACAAAACTTAGGACCTCTCCTCATATATATGCTAACTTTCAAGAATATTGCTCGAGGGGAAGTCACTAGAATTAGAGGTCAAAAATGACACACGACCATTGGGACAGTCTGTATATTACAGCGGCGTCTATTTTTTCTGCATCACTCAACTTCAGGTTAAAGTGAAGCTCAAATCCTCAGTTGCATAGAGAAGGGAATCTTGGATTCCGAAACCGATACGCTTCTCCCATCCAGGTGGCATTTTCATCGCTCGACTTTGAGCAATTTTCCCAGAGTATACCCCACGGAGTAAGTGTTGTGTGTGTGTGTGTGATTACTCAACGGAAGCAGCCTTAGCGAGGCCTCCCCAAACCCTCGAAAAGGCTTCTTCATAGTTGAACAAGTGATTGTGAAGGGCTTTCGGTTGAGAGGCTGGGGTTGGTCACTGCTGAGAATCGTCCCGTTCCAGCATACCAACACAGTGTTTTGTTTGTAACTGTGACAAGGTCCCCTTGTTATGGCCATTGGAGTTGTTTCCTTCCCTAGTTAGTATTTATAAAGTTTTCAATCCAAAGAAACTGCTTCTGGAGGTGATGCTGCCTCTTTTTGGGTGGCCGAGTGCTTCTCATGACCGGACGTGGGTAACAAATTACCTGGGGACCTGCTCCTTCCGGCATCGAAAGAAAAATCTGTGGATAATTCCAAATTATTGGATATTCTTTCCATTCTGTAGAAACATTAACTCATAGTTTAGCCATCAGTGGGCCACGCTGCCCTGAAGACGGTGTTGGGATTTCCCAATTCTACTCCTTCCATCCCTATCCTATGCCTCGAGGCGTCGTTGGGCTCTCATCGTGGAGGCTAGCTCTTCACTGAAGCCCATGGCATCGTCAGCTACCACGTTGAATGAGGCACTGTTGGTGAAAGGCATACTTACAGCCATACATGGAAAAGGCGTGAGGTTTGGCAACACAGCTCCACAAGCAGGTTCACGATGTTTACTCAACGGAGGTCTGAGAGCCAAGAGTTGAATTTCCAAAGCCCTAGCCCAGGAGTCTTCAACCTTTTTTAATGCAAGGGCCAAAAATCGATGTCACATTGTCTAGAGGGCCAAAATGTCCCACGTAACACTTCCCAGTGTCTGATATATGGGAGGTGGGGGCTGTAGCCCCCATTTGGATATACAATTTGCACAAGATAGAGTGGTAATTTTGTTCGGATGCCCACTAATGCTGTTGGGAGGTTATCCCCTACTCTGCCCCCCCATTGTCCCTATCCTGGATCTGCCACTGACTCTGCCACCACATCAATTGAATGAAAAAATATGTAATTACAAAGTGCAATAATCTTGATTGGTAAAGAGCTCAATCAATCAATGGAATTACAAAAGATATGGTGAGGATAGGTTTATATATCAGTCTCAGTCCTGTCCTCGAGGAGAGAGGACGTCCCTTACCATAGCTCCCTAAGTGGAAGTTGAATTGGTGACCATGGTCAGGGAGGGGAGTAAGGTTACAGTTTTGAAGTGCTCCGAGTGCAAGAAAAAGCTGAGAAATGGCGTGCAATGTGGGAAGTGCTGGAAATGGTTCCATTTTAAGTGCTCCAGATGTGCGATTGAGGACTGCATTAAAGAAAAATGGCAGTGTTTTTGATGTAATTTGGAGTCAGATATGTTGCAACTGAAGGAGAAGGAAAGGATTATTAAGAGTCTGAAGGAGGAGATATCTAGGATCCCAAATGGATGCGCTGAGTGCGGAAAATGAAGTTTTGAGGGTTAAACTTCATCAGAAGGAATGTTGTATTAGTTGCAATTCTAGGAGCATTGGTGTTGAGGTTTCCTCGAATGTGCGCGAGGCAGTGACTTCCGAGCGGAGTCAATGCAGGCAAGCAGTTAGGGCGACACAGAAAGCGGGTGAGGGAGCAGAAACACCTGAAGTTGGGAAGAAGGACGCGAATGGAAGACCTCCGGAAGAAATGGCGGAGGAGGGGAAGGGAGCGCTTGATGGCCCACAGGTGGGTGGAGTCCTTCCTGGAAGTGCAGTAAAGTCGAGTATGAAACAGGGATAAATATCTTTAATAAAAAGTTAGTCTAATCATAATTTTTGTGATAGCACATAAAATATGAATAAATTAAAAAGGAAGGTAAAAAAAAGCTAATTAAAAAAAACATTCCATTTGTAAGACATGATGGGAAATTTACCATAAGAATAATGTAAAAGAGGTGAAGGAAATGAAAAGAAAAATCTCAACCTACCAAATTGTTCCAAAAATAGCACTAATGTAAACAAAAAAACACTAAAAATGAAGGAACAAGTAGAACAAGAAATGGACACTTCCGCAATGGTGTAAGGTCACTCCCGAACTGCGGGAGGGTGAAAAAGTAAAGCTAGGCATGCTCAGAGCACCCCAGTGACCAGTGGAAAAACAAACTCCCGAAGACACATTTATGTCTTCCACCTGACTGGAAAAGCCTTCATGGCATATATATATATGTCATCCGCACTGAAAGTGTAAACACGTTGCGTACGGATGGTGAGAATTCTCGTCATTTTTTTCCCGAACGTTCTGGACGGATGACGAAGATTCTCGTCATTTAGGCGCGTCAACCTAAACAATTTTAAAGCGTACAATTCCATATTCGTTAGTACATTTTCAGTTGTTGTTCGTTATTCATAATGAATTGATGCATCATAGCGTTTGATTGGGTAAAGTTATATTCTAAACATAAGCTTTTTAACCATGTTTAAACCAAAGACATTACCCCCTAATAGGCACATATTTCCAATCTCAACACCCAGAATCGGCGTTCCTAGGAATAAATACCCCGGTAAGCAACGTGTTAACTGCAAGTATTGGAATTCTTTTTTCTTATTCCTTTAATTGCCCCTCATTAGAACAGAATAAATTCCAAAATAGAACACATAACTCTCCCCAGGCATCCTTCAACTCAATCAAATAGTTACAGTTCAACTACTTCAAGGTTACCTTTCATTCAAGAATACAGATAATTTCTTCCACCCCACCTGACTTCACTTCAAAATGTGTTGATGAATACCATTTTTATTCACTTAGATTGCAAAAATTATGTAAAATAAACTTTTCATCGAATCAATTTTGACACCAAATCTTTCATGCCGTAGGTAATCATTTTATTACCTCCATAAGCTATCCTGAAATAATGGGCCTTGATGAGTGGGGGGTTATGGCGTGTTCAAAGTGGGAGGGGGTGGCTGCCCTGGCAGATTTTTGACCCCCAAGGGTTCGTATTATGGGGGACTCACTACTGAGGCATGCTGCGGAGATACCGAGGCTTAAAGGGTATTAGTAGCTTTACACAAAACAAGTTATACAGATGATTTAGGTGACTTTTTCTACCAAAAATGAATCCCTTTTTTCAAAAGTGAGTTTCAATTTTGCTGTTTTCAGGACTTCTTGAAATCCACAAAACGGTATTTTTTGGCAGTTTTCCATAAGATTACTAGAAATTTAAAATAATGAATTAACGGGAAAAATATTCCAAAATGAAGGCATATCATAAAAAATGGACATTGAATGATCTGAGAATGCAATCAAGCAATGCCTGAAAACACTCTCAGTATGTGCTGTATTGCGTACTAAAAAGGGATGAGGCCTGAGTTGTGACACTTAAAATTACAAATGTCTCGTAATCCCAGCAAGGACATCTAATTTGAATGTCTTCGAAATGTCTCGGGTATTAGTGGGCATTTAGTGAAAGCACACAGATAAGTAGATGCTTCAACTCTCACGATGCTTGTACTACTTCATTTCAAATATTCGCGCATGCTAATCATGTTGGTAGGATAATTATTTGGTGGGAAAATACTTTTTTACTGTTTTTGGCACAGTTCGTAATTTAAAATGCGTTTACCTATATCATATTTACATAACAATTAATCATTTTAAAAGGAGGCTGATTTAGTTACAATGTATTTTAAAACAATTTAAAAAAGTATAATTCATAGCTCCTTCAACAGTAGGACATATTTTAAACTTATGTTACAGTCATTTTGAAATAATGAAAAAAGATTTGTAATGTTGAAACAGAGAGAGCTAATATTTTTTCAAAAGTATGTTAAAGTCATTTCAAAATGTTCTCGCAATATATTTTAAAATAATTTTTACATAACATTTTGCTACTTGGGTTTGTATAACAAATTGCCATCATATATAAGAGGCATTAATGGCTTTGATTGTTTCAAATCTAGAGTGAAGCAACTTTATACACAAAATCCCAGGTAGCACAATATAACATTGAGATAAGGTGAAAGGAAGGAATAAGGATCCTTATTCCTTCCTTCGAAGGTGCTTATCCAGTAAGCTTGTTATGGGTTTCTTATGGCCAGGCCGACAAACATCCAGCGTAATGACAAAATGGATGTACTTTCAGTGCTTCCTTGGATGTTGTTTGTATTCCATCGTTTTAGACCATTTATTAACACATTCCGCACTGACAGTTTTTTTGGAGAAAGTGCCCTGTGGTTGACATTTTGGCAAAAATTTGTATTTTTTTATTACCAATTTAACGACGTGATCTTATGAGTTGTGATGCTGGGTACATGTTTTCATTCTTTTTTTCCAAAAGTAACCATTCATTTGTTAAAGACTTGAAATTAAAATTTTCTAAGTACCCCGTCAAACGTGTGATACTTCCCGCAACACACGCATATGTTCCCAATATTTCTTCGCTCATTGTTAATACTGCGAAAACCCGTTCAGACTTAATCATTTTCCGGAAAACTCTGATGAAAAAAGAGATGCAGCTAATATTAATTTTTCATTCGGGAAATGATACATTTAAATACAATTTTAAATGTTTAATTGGACTAAAGTAAATATTACCAATAATTCCTGCAAAAGTGTTGTTCCCTATCATTGAAAATGCAACTGAGCGATATGATATCCTCTGGAAAAGATGGCATACATAGGTTTATGAATAAAAGAGAAAATTTTTATAAACAAATAATTGTTTTATTCAATTGTAATAATTCAAGTCGAGTCGAAGTCGATGAGAGGAATTTTCCAAAATTTTTTGTGAATAAAAATTAACGGTTCAGTAACAGTAAGTTAGGTAAGTGGATTCCCAATTTTTAGTACCATTTGATGGATTTCCTTTCAATGGGAGAGTAAGACAACATGTGATCCCAATGATCGATGCCACAATTGTAATAGGGTAGTTTTCTTAATCAAAGAAAACAAAAGGCATTGATTGCGATTCGTTACCCACCGTTAGTGTATTCATAATATATAAGTTATTTGGTTTTAGAAATACCGGTTAAGACGAATGGCAAGGGTCAATTTTATCCTCATTTGAAAAAGGCCAGATTGGTGCCCATGCGATGCCACTCCACGTAACGTCACAGGGACCTAGGTTCTATACTAGTAGATAGGAGTTTTACATCGTCTGAGGTTACCAATGCATGCATGAGGCACAGAGCTCAGGGAAACATGTCTTAATAATCACCTATTAAAACTGGCTAAGGTCAGAAAGTTTTCCTCGCTTGATGAGGTATTAATAATCCTTATTTAAGGCAAGCGCTACCACCTAGCATGGTACTCTGCTTCCTGCTAGCATCCTGCGTCGTATCAGCGCTCAGAGCCTCACCCCAAGGTCACCTCACTTGCGGCAGTGGGAACCAGAACGACGTCACATGGGAGTTTTCCCGGCATTCATACTTACCCGTCGCGTTTTTGCGTGCTTAAAAATTTTCACTTTTCATTTAATCGCGAAAAATATATATCCTCATTTTAAAATCTAAAAGCGTGAAATACATACTCCAGGAGTAAAAATCTTTCGATTTAGGCAATAAAAAAATAATAGGAAACCACCCTATTGCTGTATTCAACCACCACCTGTGGCTTTCTCGGCATGCACTTTCGTCTTTTCGTGGATTCAATAATTTTTTTGCACTGAATTCAGCACTGATCATCCCTACTTCCATCTTATCCTTCCAACTTAGGATGCAGATTTCATCCTCAGAAAAGGCCTCCACTACCTCACTTTTCTTTAATTCCTGGCTGAGCACCATAAGAGGAATACCTTTCTTGCCTCACCTCAGTGCCCCCATCACTTTAGTTTTCCCATTTGGATGGAATCTAGAACCGGCTACACTGTTATAAAAGTTATCCATATAAAAGGATTGGCCACAGTCAAAATGATTCTCCATCCTTTATTTACCATCTTCTCCAAATGCCCTTTTCCAGACCCTTCTGAGTTGGAAGATAGGTACTTGGTATTCGAGGACTTGAAGCACCAAACCCTTTGATTCCGTCTACATGTACAACTTTATTGCGTACCTGTAGTGCTTTCCCCTCATATATTCACTATATCCCAGCCTAGGTCTCCATGGAACCATAGACTCTTCCAAACACAGGTCACATGAGGGGGTCACTACTTTATCCATTGTTTCCTTGAATGCGTCTATAACAGGGCTAATTTTGAAGAATCAGTCGGTCAGAGGCATGTTAGAGTCAGAGAACTTGGAGAATTTACATGAATTGATCACGAGACTTTTCTCTCCTGAAGCAATGCAAGTCATATATAGGATGAGTTTTTCAATAATCGGAGATACAGCCATTTTGATAATTCTTGTATGAAAAATAAGGCCAAAAAGTGGTGAAATATTTCCACCTAGTAATTTCCTTCAGGATACGCATTGCCCATTATATATCCTCAGGCCGGATCAGTTTCTCTGAGTTCAGTGGCATGAGACTGGGTAAGGGCATTGCTCTCTTAGGCATTTTTTTGTTGTGGAGGATGCCAAATAAAATGCATGTAAGGGTTTCCAATATTATGGAAAAAATCAAGTAATGAGTCACTAATACAAATATTAGTGAACGTAAGGATGGGGAAATCTAGCCATTGTGCATTAAATGTAATTAGTAAAAAATAAATTGCAATGTGGAACCAGGGCTTTACTAAAATTATTGTAAAATTTATGCAAATACGGTTATTATTTCAAGTGTAGCAGCAAACATAGTGATAAAATCAAATTTTAAAATTTACTCGGAAACTTAAAAGTTATGAGAAAGGATGTATTATAAATCGTGAGGATTGCATTACACATACCTGGAGTATGTTCGAAATTAGGCAACCAGCAAAGCAATTTACCATGCTAGCGTTAATTGACACTAAAATTTGTGTTGTACAATGGGAAAATAGGCATTTAACTATCTTATGTATCAAAATGTCATTGGAATAAATAAAAGTGAATTTACAACTAAATTTCGATTATTTGTTTCACACTGCCACTGTTCCCCTATATAGCATATGTATGCACGCATCCGCTAACTTTTTCTATATAATTGGATTTTAAAGTAGTAACTATGCCTCGTGCACTCACCAGTTGCCATGGTGTAATGATTAGCATATTGAGCTGCACATTAGGTCACACGTTCGATTCTCCCAATGTTTTTTTTTCTGCCACAAGGATAAAGTATACTTGTATTATGCTTTGTATCTTCACCAGCCAGTCGCTTGCAGTTGTTAATGTTTTCTATTTATGGGAAAATCTGTTATCAGTTGTTAAGCTCTTATGAAGACTTGCCGAATTTCACCGGTGGGCTTTAAATTCATACCGGGATGAGCAGCATAGCATGTATAGTACGCTGTTCAGCTGCCTTTGGTGCTCCAACAGAATCGACATGTTATCTTACGATATTTGACGGCATTCCTAAACCTATTCTTCCCTAAAATATACCCTTGCCTTATATAAGCGCCTTAGCTTACGATAAGCTGCTTATCAAATTTTTCCATAAGAAAACCATAAGAAATGGATAACTCTCTTACTTTTTACTATCTGGGATTGTATTACTCTGTTGAAGAATATAAACAGGATATGTCCAAATGACTCATTTCCCCCGTGTACAGTGGATACTGCGTATTGTCATTTGAACATATTTTTTTCCATTAGTAAAATATTCTTGTAATACATACATATATGTATCAGAAATTGAACAACAATGCACAATTGAACAACTGATACTATGCACAATTTGGTCTTGGGATAATAAATATTAACATTATTGACAGCTAGCTATCAAACTGATTTGAAAAATCTTATCAATATTGAGAAGGTTATGAATGAAAATCTTGACGGTAGAAAATTATGGAAGCCCAACTTTTCCAGTAACCCAATAGAGTGTATGCCATCCTCTCCATTGGGATACAGGAAAAAAGTTCATGCTGAATTTTAAGGGTAAAGTACTTACATTTGGATACATATGTACATAGATTTGGACATCAGAGTAGTCTTACCTAATTTCCTCTTCCCCACAGAGAATGGAACTGAAAGTTAGTCAAATGCCACAGCCAAAGGATTATGCTAGACTCATTGAAAGCAAGTCAAATTGAACATAGTCAACTTCCAAACAAAACAGCAGGTCAAGCTGGTCAGACGTACTATAAATTCAGCTTCAGTTTCTTCCTCTTACTTCCGCTGTACAATTCTAGGTACTCAAGTACTCCAGTTGCATGATCATCTTGAGGGTAGTGGTAGAGCATACTTCATTGCAGCACCAAATATTGATTACTGAGAAAAAATATCCATGCATTTTTTATTTCATAGACTATAAAGGAACCATTCAAGAGCATAGTTCACTGCCTCTCATTGTAAATAAGGAAAAAGAAAAGTATGAAATCATTGCAACCACAGTAGCCAAATTTTACAGAAAAAGGATGTTGTCAATGACAAAGTCATGTGTAGGCTTGCATGCTCACTAAAAATCTGGATTTGCATTATTGGTTGAACAGGTTGATAAAATGTTTTAATTTGTGGGCATATTTAGGTAAATATTTGGATGAGCATAAGAAAGCTTATCAGGATGTTTATGCCCCATTTCAGTCATGTCTTTTTAGTTTAACCTGTGTTGGGGTGCATTTGGAACCTCTATCCTCCCGACTCCTCGGGGGCCATATAATTAGTTTCACACCTAGAACTGGCCCAGGGTCTCTACGACTTCTTATGAGCCATTTCTTCCTAAAGATTCAAAGTAATTCACTTATATTAAGCCCTTTCGAGACTGTGGAATTCTCGCCTTACCATGACTGATGTACTGAGCCCCAAGAGACTCTTCCGTCCCCTCTGTACGGAGCATTATTCAGGAAATTCGTGAAGAAGGGTCTCGCTGATAATCACACACTCTCAGCACCAACCTTTTTCGACACTTCCCAGTGGGGAGTCCACATTATCATGCACTCCGGGGGTAGTTGGGCTCCTTCCTTTCGGGGTTTATAGCCCTACCAGCGGCATTGGTTCGCAGTCAATCATGCTTTGTTTATATGAATTAGCTACATGGATAATTGTTGCATGAACATAAACTGCAGACTTTGAATTGAATTCCTTGTTTGATTCTGAGAATTGTCAAAATTTGAAGCTCTACCATCAAAATTAATGCATTTAATGCAGCAACAATTTCCTGTTTATACTGAAATTGGGATATAAGATAATATTTATCGTAGGATTTTGTTTAAAAAAATTATAAACGATGCTCAAAAGACAATTCAATTCTTAGCTTATATTTTTTGAGAAAGGAACAAATATTTATTTTGCAAAATGACTGAATAAACAATTGTATGACCACGGCCCATTACCACTAAGAGGGGTAATTTAAGACGAGGGGTCTTCATCTATTCATCTGGGTACCTGCTCCCGGATTTCGAGGGTAAAGCCTAAGCCCGCTGCATTGGGTCCGGAAACAAAGACATCGCACACCTGCGACTGTCATAAAAGGGGGAGAGCTAGGAAATTTAAGTATTTGGCATTCATTCATCTGCATAGGATAATCTCCGACGAAAATTTGCTGGGTCAAGAAACACCCAGACGCATATTTTCGTCTTCAATAGGGAAAAGGTTAAAAACAGGTAATAAATTTCTGAGGATATTCTGAGAAAAATGAAGGCAAACATTTAATGATAATTTTTATTGCACAGTAAATACATCTCAAAGTTCTGCACCGCTTTAGTTAGCACCTTTTTTCCATCATAATAAAAATAACTGGAATTGTTCTTAGAGATTAACAAAATATGTGCCTATACTAAAGATACAGGCATATTTAATTTGCAATTCACTGTAATCATTCACATTTTTATTCTAATTTCAAATTATGATAATAATGATTCGCGAAATGGCTATTATTTATTCAGTAGGATCTTATTGACATTTTAACAATATTTCAAAAAATTGATCCCGCTACTATACAACATTAACACAGGCATACTCTTCATTCATATGTGAATTCGGAGCAGTCTTAATAATTTTTTCTTTCTTCTTTTTTAAGGAAACAACTCTGGAAAAAAAGAGAATCTGTATAAGACAGAAAAGAATAAGAAAAGATAAATACTGAAATGCAAAGTCCTTCATATACCTCCAACCAGTGGCAGATCCAGAATAGGGACAAGGAGGGGGGAGGGGTAAGCTCCCAGCAGTAGCGGGGGTCCGAACAAAATCACCATTCTATCTAGGGTACATTGGATACCCAAGGGGAGTTATACCCTCACCCCATATGTATGGGACCTTATATATTCCCCTCTGGATCTGCCACTGGATAGTAACATACTAAAAGCATGTAAAATAGGCCCTTATTTTAGAGCTAATTTGTATTTCAATTTGTTTAAGTAGGTAAATATATTGGAAAATATTGGAATTGGAAATACTTTTGTACAAAGTGGGAACCTCCAAAAATTTTGATTTCATCAAGTGTGTGTTTCAACCTAATGGGGAGGCTACAGCCCCCTGCCCCCCCCCCCATAGATCTGCCATTGCCTCTGACAGCACCAAGAGAAACCATCAAGTAATCCTATACCCACATAAGACACTGCCTCCAAAAGGCGCCTTAAGGGTGCCTTTCGGGTGCCTTTAGCAGGTGCCACTGCCTTACGTCTTTTTCAAGATGCTTTAAAGGTGCCTTTCAGTTGCCTTAAGCAGGCACATTTGCCTTAAACCTTTTAAAGACGCCTATTACGCACGACGTATACTTTGATTGCATGAATTGCATACCTTACAGGAAAAGGTTGTCGTGGAAACCTTGTTTGGCTGTTAGGGATTAATACTGTAGGAAGACATTTTCATCAGCCGTAGTGTCCTTCAGTGTGTGACCTGCGAGTTTGTCCCGTGTTTTTGGCACTGCTATTCCATATTGTTCGACTACCTTAAAATGGAGTCTCATCGAAAAGTAAGTTTAAGTTGTTTAATTGCACTTATTGGCATTTTGAAATTTGCACAAAATTTGAGAACATAACATCAATGGAATTAGCATCATTGCTTTCCATTTTAAAGTCCTACTTCCTATTAACCTTACGCATAATTTTGCTCAAGGTGAACTAATATTCTATATTTTACAGGTTTTTAAGCACAGCATCATCCACTTTATTGAAGGCAATTCTGTTCAGGCTGTTCCCGCCAAGTGGGTGAGGGGTACCACAAGACTTGAATGAGTGGGAATCATTCCTTAAGAATGAGGATAACCATCCTAATGCGGTCAGTTAATAATTTTACTGGACGACTTATTTTGGCTGGCTAATGCAAAGTTGCAAGTGCTGCCTTTCCTGTACTCTCAGAAATCAGTCCACATAATAGGCGTAGCCTTCTCCATTCTTCCCCTAAACTGACCTTTGCGCATTGCTTTTGCATTCCATCTGTACCAAGAGACAATTCGAGGTAAATGGCCTATGCATGTGGTTCAACATGACTATTTTGCCTATGCATAAGACCTAAGTATGATTTCTGAACTAGAAAACCCTAGTTACCCCCATCTCACAACTAAACTTGTTCCACTATTATAATTTTTATGTTATCAGCTAATTAATCTTTAAATGAGGTGAAATAATGAAAATAGCAATATATGTCTGTTAAAACAGCTGGGAGGAGTTCTAACCAAAATAGAGATTCATTGACATATTTGCATGTTATGTACTCAAATTTTTCCATTCAATATTGGAGGACATCATCAATGAAGGCAGTACTTTAATCAGTCAATCTTTAAACTTTATTAATCCAGAGATCTGAGTCACTATCAACATTACCATGGCTCAATTCCATTCATTTTCAGATTGTTTCAGGCAATTATAATTGCACATTTTAGCCTAACCTAAATTATGTAATGTCCTTAAAAATGCAGAGTATTAAATAAAATGCCAATATGTAATGTTGGATGACCAAGAAAAACTGTTTTCATTTGGTATTTCCCCTATTCCTATTTGGTGGCCCCTGTTCCTATTTATTAATGTAAAATGTTGGAAAGTATTTCCAATGCAGGTGGATTATTTCAGAAGAGTTGGAGGCGATAATTGAAGTGAATTGTGTTGGCCCCTAATGAGGAAGGTGTTCACTGTAAGGCTTTCTGTTAAATTTAACATTCAAGGCAGTGCAAATAAGAAAGGCTTGAAATATAGGTACAGAAACATTTAAGGCCATTTAAGGTAAGTCTTTCTATTTGCTGTTTGGGCTAGTTGTTAAATTTTCATATTTACTATTAAATTTTCATGTTAACCTCTCAATAAACATTCAAAGTTCCTATTAGGAAGTTTCATTTTTTATTCCCTTGGTGCATGCCGCAGATATTGTCAAGATTTTCAAGCTGTAAATGCAATTGGGAAAAGTCTAAGTAATCAATGTCCAAAGAAATCTAATCTTGAATAAATTTAGTATGTTATTTGGATAAAAAATTCTTTCAATTTGCTTATGTCCTTGACTGCATATAGAACCATGTTATAGTTGATATAATGGTGATTGTTTCAGAATTAAGAGGTGATAATGTTTTCAGAATTAAGGAATTAATTACACCATTAATTAAATTTTCAGGCATGTTGTTTTCAGGAACTTAATTTTTGCTTATAGTTTTTTATAGGAAATGGACCCTTGAAAAATTACTCAAACTTAGCAGTTGAAACTACTGTAGCTGATATGTACTGAAAATCAGTTGTGAAACATGATTTCATTGTACAACCTCTGAAGGCATTGTAAAAGTAAGACTTTTACATGTGCCGTTAAGTCACCTTTTTAAAGCACCTTTTTAAGGTGCCTAAAAGGAGCATTTAAGCTAGAAGATCAAGGCACCTTTTATGCACCTTGTGGGTGCCTTGCCTTCAAAAAGGCACCTTAAAGGCTCCTTTTGGAGGCAATGTCGTACGCAGGTAAGGCAGTAATAAAAATGAATGTTAAATGAAGATGATTGTTATAGATAAAATGTAAATGTATCAGACTTAATTTAAAGTTCCACGACTTTAAAATACACTGCACAGTGTTACTTCCCAAAATTCTGATCATAATGAGCACTCTCCATACCCTATAGGATACCACAAAAACCATTTCTGACCAAGAAATCGCAAAATCACATGGTAAAACTTGGCTTCATTCTGTTTGCTCCCTTTGCTGGACACAGAATGGGCATTCAAGAATAAAATTTTATTAGTACTTAAATAATATCTGTCATAATTTAATTTACCAGAAATACTCAAAATTGTATGTTCTATCTAAAGTGGTACCCAAGCATTGGGGCTGAACATGAGTCTTACTGCAGTGAGCTTGCAACTGCAGTTCAGCAATGTAAGGTGCTGTATTTTCCGAAATATAGTATTGTATGATACATGTGTAGCTATATTTTCCGCAATACTTTGTATATATAAATTACTTGAGAATGATCTCTCTTATCAGCACAACAGAATTCGTTTGTTTAAATTATATTGTGAAACCCATTTAAAAGCATGGCTCACATACACCATTCTCCCATTTATTATGATTCATGAATTGAACTTCCCTCACCATATTTCAAAAAGAATGTGCATTTATTGTTTCTATACTAAAACACACTCCCCCTCTTAGACCATGCTGATTTTATTGCATTTTCCCACATTATTCCCACTTACAACCCTTTAAAAATAGAACATTCAATGAGCATGGCATACCATTCACAATCTACATATGTTTATATAATAAGATTTTAGCAGATCAGTGTGTCTGCATTTTGCACATAGTTTGTTCGCTTTTATTTATTAGAATGAACCTCCACAAAGTTGAGCCTGTTACGATAGAGATTATAAAGTACTGATATACACAATCATGGTTTTCATGGAAATTCAAAGGGTTTGCACCACAATTTTCAGTCTCCAACAGTTATGGGATGCAAGAGATAAGTCATCTTGTTAACCGTCTAGAAAAGTTTGCAACCAATGGAATTATAATTTAATACGATTTTTTAATCAACCTGCATATTTGCAGTGCTTCTTCCTTACACGCACATAAGTTGGGGCTGAAAAAGAATTTGTTAGAAAAGGTTTCCAGGATTTTTTGGAAGTGCTACCATAACATAGAGAAGCAAAGATGATAGATGGCAATTTACGGGCCCTGAAATAAGGAAGATAACACGTACGTACGTGACTCTGAATTTCGAAGTGAAACAAAACCAAAGGATTCAGCAGCATCTCAAGATCTCCATTCATCAAGATTTGAAATTGATTATAGATATATAAACTGCTTTGATCATTCAATGGCAGAATATAACTGATAGTATTTAAACAAAGAAGGTTCAACACCATACCAAAGCCTTAATCAACATAACTTCAAAATAATATTTTGAAGCAAAGTAAGCGAGAGGAGGAAATACGTATTCACATAATTTTATACATGGTAAAATTATTTCAATACATATTTTCATCATGTGTGACGTACCAAACCCAGATGCTACCATAGTATTTCTATGAAAACAAATGGAACAACTCCGCACCCACTTTCATGCCAAGGTGGCTCGTGCCAATGCATCCAGTGCCAAGGTGGCTTGCACAAAGATAGCCATGTCAAAATGGGCACGCTAAGATGGCCGTGCCAAGATGTCCCATTCCCAATCAACAAGGCTGTGGTTCATGGCAACCAGAAGATGTGACATGCATAAAATTCCAAATATGCAGCAATGGAAAATGACCCTCTTGACTTGATGGCATAAGTAGGATTCACATAGGTAAACACTAAATTAAGTGTGAGACCCTTGAGGAAAAAGCCAAAGACTTTACTGAGAGGTCGTGTGCCATTGGATTTACTGCATCAAACATGTGACAACATATAAAGTTATAACTCTTTTGTAAGGTGGCAGGGAAGAGTTCTGATTTTCCTGAGAGCCTTCATGTCATCTGCTGTTAATGTTTCCAACAAAGTAAGATGACCGAAGAAAAAAATCATGGGAATGTTATCACACGTCAAGATTTTTTTCCCCCTTCCAGAAAAAAGACTGTCATTGATAAAAACTTTTTTAAAGTATTTAAATGTTTAAAAATCACCTGTCAGACCTCAAGAAATTGCAGAACATATTTTAAAAGCCATAAAACTGACAGAAATCTTTGAATCATTCATAATGCCCACCTTCAGCAAATCCTACTTGAAATACTTTGAGTACTTATTCCCAGACACTTATAATATATTCCCAGACACTTATGCTAAGCAGGTTTTGCTGAGTAACTGATTAATTTGAATGAATAACATCCATTCAATAAAAATTTGTTGTTGTTAAAACAGAAAATAACTCTCTAAAAACTATACTTTACCAATGGTACGACTTACCAGGATAAAAATGAATTCATTAATGCAAAATCAATTAATTATTTTGCTGAATCCTATTCTCCCAGTGAGCAATCAAAGAACTTTTCTTTCTCCGAGTGCTTTTCTGTCCAGTCTATGCATGCAATGAAAGAGAATGAAAAGTGGTCAATTCAATGGCATACTATCAACAAAAAGCAAGGAGAGGTTAGAGGGATTAAAGGGAAACAATTATAAAATATTTGCTAAACCAACAATAAATATTAGTGTCAGTATAGCAAAAAATAAAATTACAAATTATTAATTCAAATTTTCCTAAGCTTTCCAAGATCATAAAGCAGAAACTGATTAAAATAGTTATATTCAAAATCATTTGTGGTCATGTGGCAATACCTGCTCTATTACTGCCAAAATATAATACGCTGTACAAATATAGGTAATTTGCCAACAATGTGATATTGCAATGCGTTGGTTGAATTTCTACGCCACAAAAGTTTGGCAAAAGTTTGTAAATTTCCCAATAGTTGCATAATAAAATCACTAAATTAACTCCAGTGAAAATCAAAAGTTTCATTTCAATCTCTACATGGCATTATGGCTGAGTGCAACTGAGGGGATTTTGAAGAATTGAAAAATAAATACGTAGGTAAAATTCTATGCTTATTACCTGTTCTTGAGCCAAATCCACCTCTCTGACTGGTGAATCACCATCCAAGTCTAAGAGACTTGGATTTGAAAGGGTGCTGTACAATGATGATAGTTTGCTATCATCTTCATTCCATTGTGAACCTTCATCATTTTCATCCATTATAGACAAAAGGTTAGGTTGAGACTGAGCCATTATACGTGCCCTCTGCAATCTGAAAGTAGGATTAAGTATTCTCAAAAATGTCACTGAAAAACAATTCTAACGGCAATCAAAAGGATAGAAAATGACATGTAAAAGGCAACAGGTATGCAGTCCATGTAAGAGGAGCATTATTGAATATTAAACCTTCCTTTACAAAAAAGAAAAGATCATGGTAACAATTCAAACAAAATCATGATCGAATTTGGGAGGAAGGCAAGGCATGTTAAAAAAATCTTCACTTTGGGTGATGATTGTATGCAAATGTAGAGGTGGAAAAACATAATTATATGGTTCATAAATCTGGCTAAAATCAAATTAATCAGGTAATACCCTGAAGAAATATGTAAACAGCTGATAAGAGCAAACTCAGATGAACTGATTTCAAATTGGTTGAACTTGAGTGCAAGTTATATTTTCCGGCTCTCCTTCTCCACTAATACCTTGTGACATGCAAGGTAGTATTTAGGGCCCTGAGATGAAACAATTAACTTCCAAATACTAATTCATGAGATATTACCAATTATTCAAGTTACTTTGTATTACTGAGTCTCAAACCTTCAAATTGTTCACAAATATTATGGACTTTGCCAGCCTCACTTTGATGCCCCTCTATGAAGCCAACACATAACATACTATAAGAAAATTAAGGATAGAGCATTCATAACAGGGATTAAACAAGTTGGATTAAGGATGAAGTGATATGAATACATACACCAAAGATTGCTTGTACCAGCTGTTAATTCCTTAAGGTAGGGCACCTCAGGCATGGTGAGAAACTCGGTACGTGCAACATTTTATATGAAGACACATGCACACATTCAGTTCAATAATTTTGCCCCATGAATTGTATACAAAAAAGCCTAGAGTAGGAGGAAGCTTAGGGCACCACACACACACAGTGTGGACCAAGAATTCATGCTCATGGCTTTAATGTAACAGTTACTAGCACAATTAATGTTAATTATAGAAAATTCTTTAATGGATTAGCGACATTAGATAGAATGGACAGATCTAATAACTGAAATGTTGGTATCTTCCTTTATGGTAAACTCGTTTTACTTTATAAGCACTGCCAGAACCTAATACCTACCATGTAAGGGCACTAAACAGAATTTACAGTGAAACATTAGAGATGGGATGGGATAGGATAGGGAAATCTATATAATGAGGAACATAATAAGAAATAGGTGTGGAAAAGTAAACAGTTTTTGGAAACAAATACCATCTTTCTAGCAATCAGGCTGAGAACTATTCTAGGCCATGCACATATTCCAATGGATATATTTTTTTAAACACATGGTGATAAAATTGATCCCTACATTGATAAATCACTTCTAGCAATGAAATGGAAATTTTATGAAATGGCTTAAGGATCGCACCTCAACTCATCTTCCCTCATCCTCATCTCTTTCAACTCCTCCTGGATCTTCTCCTCAGCCGACGTCCAGCCTCTCCTGTGCATACCCCCCTCAGCGACGCCACCATTTTCCTCTTGCTCCACCTGGGCCAGCAAAAAGTATACATACTTATATTCAACTCACAACTAATTTACCAATACAATTTCAGAAAAAAATAGTTCTGACACAACATTAATATCTAAAAGAATAAGTAAAATATTTAGAATAATCCAACATTTACCAGCTGACTACACAGGTACAATACAGAATGAAATTGGGAAGTCATGGATGAGACTGTAAGAGGAATTTTCAGACAAATAAATACTCATGTTGGATCTCACTCTATTCTTTAATAACATGATTGGGAATTCTGTGGCTCAATATGTATACTTAATTCAATATAGAATTCTCAAAAGCCATCAGTTTGACGCTGAACCTTAAATTCTATCAGCCCTCCCCTTATGAGTAAAATATTCACAATATGTAGCTATGGAAAGTGCCCTTCTTGATTTCCCTCTGGACAATAATGTGGGTAATCTGTTGTAAATTTTATACAATAGATTTACAAACATTGGCTTTTCTCAAGCCAGTCCTTTAAGAAAATTCCAGGCCTTGGAAAATTATGAGTTCATGACATGAAATATTAGTACACAAGCAACATGTAGAATTCAGTGGTGAGATCAATTAAGACAGCATAAGGAACTCCATAAATTTTAAGCAAACAATGACAGCAGCAATAAAGAATTCGCCTTGTTCTTTACTGAAATTTGAACCTGTGATCTATGAAACCAACATTTTTGTGTAGCTGCTCTTTATGATTAGTAAGCATGGGAATGGCAAAGCAATCGATATTTAACATACTAACCTGCCGATTATCAGTCACAATCTCCAAGGGTTTATGGACAACAGGCACAATATTAGAGACATTTTTCACTACAGGGCTCACTGGACGCATCTGACTATGGACATTTTTAACACTGGAACTTAAACTGGATGGTGATTGAGTTTGCACTGATGATGGCGATGATGAGGACGCTGATGAATTGCTGAAAGGTGAAATAAATGTCATCTTCCCACGGGATGCAAGGAATCGCTCCATCAATCCCTTATGGCCAGAGGTGGGTGTGAATCGAGGTTGGGTGGGCGTAAATGGACTGTTACCACTAACACTAAAGCCACTGCTGCCACTTCCCATGCTAAGCCCAGTAATCATCGATACACTGCGACTAAGGGGGAAATTTGGTGTGTTATCTTGGGGTTTTGGAGGTACCACAGGTGGGGTCACTGGAGGCGTTGGCTTATCCTCTTCTATCAGGCTGGGTGACAGATCACCCATTTCAAAGGCTGACACAGACTTGTGAAGCTTCTTATCAAACTTTGCACCCCCACCTCCCATCCTCTCTCCAATCCTGGTGACCTGCATTGAGGCAAGGCAGAGAGATGCAAAAATCAATAGAATAATCAATCACCAACAAGCACTCAGAAAGTTGAAATATAAAAAAAATATGCTTCTGGAACACCATCCCAAGGTACAATGCTCGAGAGATAATTATCCACCAATCCAGTGAGTAATGGGTGGTGGAATCCACGTTGATTTGAAGTGGATTTGTGGTGATTTGTATAAAATGTTTAACAGAATTTCAAATTTGTGGAACTTAACTCTCTGGTGACATTGCGTCATTTATCATCTTGAAACCACGTTAGTTAAATGAAAATGTATCGCACATTCTATTTATATATAATTCATGGAAAGGCAGCCATGAGAGCACACAAAAAATTGTAGACTTGAAAAAATTGTATGAAATCTGTCTATTTCGAGTCTACAAGTGAAAGTAAACTGTTGAAAGTGCGATGTAGACCATGAATATACACAATCCCAAAGAGCAATGGGTGGTGGCATCATCGTGGAATCCACCACAAATCAACGTGGAACCCACATAGAATCCACCTTGATTTCAAGTGCATCCATGGTGATTAGTATAAAATATTTAACGGAATTTCTAATTCATGGAACTTAACTCCCTGGGTACATTGTGTCATTGATCATCCTGAAACCACGCTCGTTATGTGAAAATGCATCGCACATTCTATTTATATTTAATTCATGGAAAGGCAGAATTAGTATTATTTGTAAAATAGAATCAGTGGGTTTTCAAGCATTTGCATAATAGGTAGATTTTATTTTTATATCCACTACACTAGCTCCTGCTGGAACTTTGCTATTAAATTATTCATTCATTTTATAGTTCTATTTTATAAATATTTTAAATTTCCTTCCCCACATCACAAAATATCACCCGCATAGCACAAAATATCTTCTAAATATCTGGAGCACGTCTGCAATGTGTTGGATATTTTAAATATCTACTAGATGTCTAGAATACGTCTTTTCTGTGAAAGTATGATTACTGCTTAGCCTTCTAAATTACTGGAATTTTAGATACTGAAAGTAATTATACAAAAATATTATTTAAATAAATGATACATATTAAAAAAAAACAAAAATCTGAGATAAAAGAGCAGACATCGACAATTTAAGCAAAATTTATTATTATTTAATTAATCAAAATTGATAGGTAACTATGAACTAACTCAGCTTAGTTACAATCAATGAACAAATCCAATTCAGTGGAATAAAAAGTATGTCAAAATTCTAGTCTCTTCTTTTTAATTAATTTTCATGGAATTCTCACGGATGGTCAAGTAGGATCCATACCACATCGTTGGCCAAAAGCCAATTTAAGATATTGTTGTACTGCATGTTGATGCAAAATTCCAGTTGAAGACTGAAAACAATCCTGTGGCATACGAAACAGAAATTGAACTCATCAAACATCAAAACAATAATAGGCAAAAAGAGTTAGGGTACAAGAGGGAAAGGTAAGTTATTCACTCATACATGTAAAATAGGGTACTATCAAACTCTCGTAATATGTATTTGTGCTCCATTTAAATACAACAATTCATATTTATATGCAAAAGCCTATGCAAATAATAATTTGCATTAGCTTTGAAAAAACTGGGAAGAGTGGGCCAATGTTATTGCCCTCCATGCTCAGGCCATTGGTACAGTGGAAAAGGTGCTCTAACTAAACCATCAATTGATGATTTACATTAAATATCCTTGAACTGATGCAGTGAGGCAGCCAACTCACAGTTACTAGGCAATTTGTTTTTACCCTCTCTGATAAGATCCTAAGGCCAGTAATCGCAAGGTTACTAGCACTCATATAAATGAATGCTATACATAAAACCTTCACTGGCGATTATTTGACAGTGAAAATAAAAAAAAACTGATCAACTATTGTCAAATAGACCTTTCTAAATATTCTCTCAATATCTTAAATAAATAAAAATGGCCAAATAAATGCTTTTATACATACTGTAAATTGACCCATTCCACCTCTATGAGCATGCATTTGCAAGCCACTCTGCCAGTAATTAGAGCCTATGTTGTTGAGGAAATGTCAAAGGTAATTTCCTTACTTCCTTAGATACCCAAAAATAATCTAATAATATCATCTTCTTGAAATTTGAAGGGGTCGAAGTTATCCCCATAGCATTTCTTTCCTACTGGAGCATTCACTTTCTTCATGATACATTTCATGAATGATATGTAGTAGGGTGGCACAAAAAAGCTACAAAAAATTTAAAGGCACAATAGGGCAGAAAAGTTGAGATAGGTGAATGCTTTAAAAAAAAGACAAACAACTATGCAAACTGGATAATATCTTCTGATCGCTCAAAATGTATGAATATTTGAAAAATTGCAAATTTCACCCGTTTTTCCATAATCCTACAAGCGGGATTCCCTTGCATTTTTTTGTCACACTATTTCAACAAAAAAGGTACAAACAATACTGTATAATACCAGAAAAAAATAGTTCCTCATTGAAAATAGTACCTTCCCATCATGCAAAGCCACCTAAAATACCAAAAAAATACAATTTTCTTGTATTTTGAAAACATGGATACAGGGGTAACAGAAAACCTGAAAATGATTTTTTGCTTGATGAACACACATCCACATCTCAGTATTCGCAAGCATCATTAAAAAATGTAGTCTTATTCAAACAGGTGCGCAGCCAGGAATTAAGGCAAGGGGGGGGGGGGGTTTAGGCACAATTAGACCTTGGGTGTGTTGTTTGTATACACACCAGGATAATCAGGAGGTGTGGGGCCCTACCCAAGAAAAATTTTAAGATACATTGCTCAAAATGGTGAGTTTTATGGCTTTCTAAGGGATATTTTATTAATCCTTACACTCTTCTATAAATATATTAATCAAATTAAGTAAAATGGATTAAACTTAATAGCTCTGGGGGGGTTTTATCCCAAAACCCCCCCCTCACTGCGCCACTGTATTCAAGTACTGTTAGCCGGGCTAGCCAGAGTAGATATGCTGATCATTGATCCTAACTTGCCAACACAGAGCTTGTGCCACCACATCACATCTACTGTTTTGGATTGTATTGTCCCTTACAGTGCAATACAGATGGTATTAGCCGTTTCAATAGCTTTTGCTGGTGGTTGTCATCCAAGACATTGTAAAATGGATTCTCCAAAGGTAAAGAAAATTACAAGGCAAAATATTGTCCTGCATTTTGCCATCCTAGAGACTTTCCCATGGGAAAATCCTGACCTACATTGACGCGTTGCGATGCTGATTTCAAGATAGCAGTGAGTTAGCAAGGATAATCAGCAATAATAAAGTTTTTTTTCTATAAATTTATTAGCAGCTCAAAAGGTCAAAATCACTTTTGAAAAACATCTACAGACAGAATTGGGTGCAACGAATCATGCGTAAGAAATGTACTGAAAGGGAGCCACAATAGGAATTTCAGCCCAAATAGCATCCTACAACATAATAGCGCAGCTGCAATCTGTTACATAATAGCTCTCAAGGATACATAGGCATTAAACTGAATATGACAGGAATGGATGTAGTAGGTAGTCAAATTTTACCAGAGCCATGACTAGCTAGGACATTTAAAACACAAATTTTATCTCAATAAAATACTGTAAATAAACACAACTATTAAAATATCAAACTCACCCATAATTCATTCCAATAGAGCAATGGCAAAAGATGTTAGAAAGCATTAATTAACATATTTTAAGCAATAGCCAACATTTTTTGCAGTCAATGCTATGTTTCAATGAAAATTTGAAAAGGCTTTCAAAACATTTAACAAACACTTATTGGCAGTACATACTAATTTACAAGATCAATTATTGGCAATAAATATGGAAGTTACCAAACAAAAATCACAAGGTTAAATCGTAAGACATGAAAATCAGCCATTCTTCCCATTTTGGAGTATAGATTTGTGGCATTGCAAAACAAGCACAAAATTAGTACACAAAATGAAAAAGGATCATCAAATATTTACCAAAGTAGTATCACTCAAGACAATTCTGGACCAGTCAAGGTATAGAACACTTAGGTGCAACTCAGTTTTTTGGGGCTTTCTCTCAGAAAAGGTTACGGTAAAATATGCCTCGATGGGAATACAGAAGCAAGAAAACTGCACTAAAACTACCAATTTGAACAAAATAAAATTCCTCGCCACTAGTCAGTGAGTTCCATTTGGCTCAAGACATGAATTCTGCTCATCTAAGCTAATTCCATTTCGGAGAAAAAGTAATGTCGCAGTTATTAGTGGATTTGAGTTTATGGCAAGAAACAGCAACTTAAACCTAAAACCTGGAGTTGGAGACAATTCATTCTTGGACTTCTGCAGCTTTTCACCTTTTAACAAGCACTTATTGGCAGTATACAAGGGAATACACAGGATCAAAACTAGAGGGAGGCAAGCCGAGGTTGTTCATATTGAAACACAGAAAAGGTTATGGAAACCAAAATTTCAAGAATATTATTACAGCACTTCATTAGATTTTAAAATTACTTGTTCGGAAAAAATATTTTTACTTTTATTACATGTTTTATACTAATATCACTTTTCTTGGATTGAAAGAAAATTTGTTGAAAACTTTCATTTTTAACTAAATTTACTTTTGCATCTGGAATGGGAGCAGCAGCCCCCTACTGGGTACGCCCAAGGCAATATATACTAATTTCCAAAAAAATAAAATAATTGCAAACTATATAGTTGTAAGAGATAGGGCTAGGATTTGAAGATTCAATCAAATTAAAAACTGAATCAATGGATTTGGAATTTCATCAAACCAACAGATAAATGATGCGCACATTAATGTACCTATCACTAAAAATGTGTACTTAAAGTTTACACAATATCTCCATAAATCTGAACACAAACTGTTTCATTGAACAATAAATATACACTATCATGAAACATCTTGAGCTTCATTTCCTGCATTTTGTAAACGCCAGTTTATCACCTTAATACAAGTTTTTCAACAAATTGGACCTAAACTTTTTTTTCAGGGTTGCAGAACAGAGGTGCATGGGGGCATTTGTAATAAAGGCACGGCTTGTAAATCACTGGATCAGAAACTGAGCCAACTGGCAGAAGTGGTACTTTTTTCAACCATGAACACACACACAGACGGAACCAAGAAAGCCATTGCATCGCATCCTCACATCATATCATCAAAATGGGAAGACAATGGCTCCAAAGTGAGCTCATCTACTATAGAGCGTTCCACATTTAGTTGACAGTATGGGCTCTTATGGAGAATCGTTTCCCATGTTAATCTCCATAAGGCCGGGAGCGCAGTGTTGTCAATAACAGCACGAAAATTAATGTTGCGCTACACACTGATTAAAAATTGCATTCCTATGTAGGAAGAGATGCTGCATTCATTAGTGCCAACAGTTTTTCGATAAAAATTATAGCAAAAGCTATAAAAAATATTTCCTTAAATTTCCGTCAGAAACGAGAATTTTTTTACTTAATCTTCTTCTCGCAATTGCTGCCTGACCATTGTCTGTATTGAATTGAATCTTCTGCACATAATTTTTCATACTATTTTCTCTTTGACGGTCTTCACCAATTTTACAATGATTGAGTTAAAATGTTGTTATGCCGACGTAACACCCTTTAGGACAAGAAAATTTTGATTTTTGCAAGGTAAAAAGTAGTCGCTTACTAACTTACGTTTCTTACGTCGTAGGTCCCTATATGCTGCATATCAAATGTAAAGAAAATTACAAAGTTATTTTTGGTGAAAAATTCATTAACTTACATCAAATCTGAAGCGAGTTACAAGGTTTTGATCTTGAGAAAAAATATTACGGCGCCGCTGGGCCGGGCTTCTCGCTTTTTCTTGCGCGCAGAGGGAAAATTCTCGGGCGGAAAAGGAGTTTTTTGTCAATGCATACTATGAAATGTATTTATCTATTCGTTTCATATCCTAAACAGAGAATACTCATACGTCGTAACAGCAGTCTTTTTATCTGAATACATTGATACACGAAAGTAAGCAAGCGCTTGGAAGTAAGACGCTTTCGCCTTGGGTGCTTCGGTCCCATCGCGGAAACCAAGAAAGAGAATATCTCATAATCTGTGCGAAACACTACCCCATCCAGTGCACGCCTTTTACAAAAGGGGGCTTGGGTTTTTTCTGAGTTCCTTTCATAGGGTACCATAAAACCTGCACCAGAATCGACCCTAGCCGAAGGGGCCGTTCGAAGAATTTACGTAGGCGTTCAGTTTGCCGTTGCATTTTTTTGGAGTGAACATGTGTTGTGTGGTCTGCTGAATTTGAGAATTGTGAAGTGTGTTTTACACTTATCTCTGCTGTATCACGCCTAATCAATATGTCCGATACAAAGAAGAGGAGAAAAGGTGAGAAGCTCATAAGCCGCGAAAGACAGTTGGTGCTCAAAGTCTTCTCGTACTTCAGGAAATCTCTAAGCATTAGTGAGGCCTGCCGAGAAACTTCAAAGGCTACCGGGTACTCGGAGACTACTGTTTACAGAGTGAAAAAGGAAAGCTCCCGTGGTCAATTGGTAACTCCTTCAAAAACTAAAGAAATTAGACTGCCTCAGAAAAATTCGAGAGCAGTGATTTTCGACGATTTTGTGAGATCGGGAATTACAAGGAAAGTACATGAATCCTTCGTGAAAAATATTCCTCCGACTTTAAAATCCATCTTAAACTCGGTATATATGGATAGTATTCTCCCAGATTACAAAAGGACAACACTATATCGTTTTCTTTTGGTCATAGACTTCGTGTACGAACGCAGGGGGAAAAGAATCATCTTTATCGAAAGGGATGATATTATTCATTCTTGGCACAATTAATTATTTAAGGCATCTAAAAAAATATCGTCGCCAACACAGGACGAGTGTATTCACAGGCGAGAGTTGGATTAATGTTGGACAAATAGTGAACATTAGTTTGCGAGACGAACAATTAGAAAATCCGCGTCAAGCTTTCCTTGCTGGACTAAATACTGGGCTTGGCCCCCACTTCCCGAGGAGGACGATTTGCAATTATACACGCAGGAACGGAAAATGGGTTCATAAAAGGAGCATTGCATGTGTTTCTGTACAAAAAGAACTCAACGGATGAGCATGAAGAAGTGGGTGGCGAGTGTTACGAGAGATGGTTTGAGCACTCACTTCTTGCAAACTTACCCGAAGGATCAATTATAGTGGTAGATAATGCCTCTTATTACTCAAGGAAATTAGAATCCTTGCCTAATACAAGGCGGAGGAAAAAGAACATTAAGGAAATTAGCTTTGAAGATGTCAGCTTGAAAAGAGATCTTTAATTTACAATAAACCAAGTACGGGAAAATTTTGAAAAATTAAAGACTGATGATGTCTTACACAACATCACCTTTCATGTAATACTAGCCAGAGCCAAAACATATTGCATAATATGGGAGGAATAGAAATTTTGTCTCATTCAGGAGTGGTGATAATTTTTATTATCCTTCAATTTATTGTTATTTTTTTATATTACAAATTATTCATTATTCAGCTTGTGAATTGAATAAGTACATATTACATAAAATAACAAAAGACTTTTCCTTCTATATTGCAGCAAAGGTATTGTAATTTACGCTAAAAAATTCCTTAATTTACGCCGTCTTTCGTGCGATCCCTAACTCCTTTTTGAACTAAACCATTTTGGCGCCATATAATGTGTGGTTGCATACGCTGTTAGGATGCCTGCCGGCAGAGCGGAAGCTTGGCAACACTGTTATCCATAAGGCCCGTACTGTCAACTAAATGTGGAACGCTCTATACAATACTTATCTCCAATGGATTAAGATATAGAGTAAGGCTGGCTTACAGAAAAAGTTATCAATAAATTATCCATAGGGAGCACTTACTACGTGATTCCAGCATCCATAAAATCATAGAGGCACTCATAGAAATAATTAGCCAAATCTAGTGAAACTAGCACGATAATTAGCATGGGATTCGGTCAATTTTGAATCAACAGGAAAATTAGAGCAACACTTTAAGAATGTGCAGTGTCAATTTGTTTAAGTAAATCACACAATTTTACCATGTTTTCAGTTCATTGAAATTGTGAATCATGGAAGAACAAATTTTGGATGAAAAATAACAAGGATTCGAACTAAAATGGAGAGGCAAATGCCAGATAAGACACTTGGACCATTCAGAAAGCACTCAACCCAACTTCAATACAGTGAACAGTTTGCAGGCATTTCTTCAGAATAATGAAAAATGGCATCCAGCCCACAGAATTATTTTATAAAAGCCCCAAAGCTGTAAAATTAATTTTTCATGTAGGGCTTGGTTGAAATTTATTGCTAATTCTTTTATAAACCAGAATAGAAGCTGCAATACAAGTGTTATATACAAAGCAGAAGCTAGAGACAAGTACCGATCTGAGAATGAATTAGACTTAAAACAGAGTTCCCTTTTCCCATCCTACAGCATCAAGTAACATGTTCTCTAACATGGCACCAATCGAAAATGAAAACACATAGTCATTGCTGGTAAGACTGAGTCAATGCCATTATTGATCATTAATATTCAGTTTTAATTCTAATTATAAATTAGCCATAATTACATATGGTCATTCCACCTCAATACAACAAATTTATGTCTCTTAGGGTCTCAATTTCTGTATGGGGTCATATCCACTTCAAACTAAATACAGTGGAACTTGGTTAGTACGTTTCTGAAGGGACCACGAAAAATGAACGTACTAACCAGGAAAACGTACTAACGAGGAAAGTAAATAATAGCAGTCGGGGTTATTGCAATCAGTGAAAAAGTCGTCATAATTACAATTACTATCGGTAGTTCTCATAGGATCGCCTTCCTGAACTCTTTTCACATTTAAAATCAAGAAAATGAGCGCTACCATGAAAAATAATACCATGTGAATAAAAATCGCAATTTTTCATGGACATCCCGGAGACGATTTCATGATTACGGCGTCTATCTCCCGTGATTTATCCTATATATATTTACAGAACGAGGACGAATGAAGCTCAGACAAGTCATTTTTCTTTCTCACAGCGTACTCGGAGAATATAACAACAACCCGGAGTAAGTCAACTGGTTTTTTAAACATCATAAAAATTGGGCAAAATTATATTGACTTTCAAATTACGGCAACAGCCGTAGACATTCGCTTCTGGAATGATACCATTTCGATTGTAAAATCGATCGATATATCGACTGATGACACGCAAGATTATTAGATTACGACGTAATTACAAGAAAATTTTATATTAAACAGTTGAAATTTACTTTCAAAATTTGTCTAATGTCGTCTGCTTTCGTTCCGAGATCAATTATTTTTAAGCTAAGCTTCGCGTGGAGATCCTGAGGATCGTCTGCTCCCGCAACAGTAGTCAAGTAAATACGCACGACGTCGAGTTTATGGAACAGTACTGCTTTAGATAATGTGGAAATTGTCTGACTCATTTCTTCATCATGATAACTCGTGCAATAGCAACAATTGCCCACTCACGAACTTTGTGCGCAGCAGTGGGCACTCCCAAGCGCTCCAAAGGCAACAGAAGGTGAGGAGCTCGGGGTGGGGAAAATTGGGGCTTCTTATTGGTTGTAGTTTTTCATAGTCAGACATTCCCGAAAAATGGCCGCATTTTATTTTTCATCACGTCACAAGAATTCAGAAATGCATTTGGATAAATTACGGTAGAAAAAAGAGATGTGGAATGAATGGAAGAATGTTAATGACTAATGATAATGAAATAAATCATGAATTCAGACGTTTGCGACCCTTAAGAAGACACTAGAGAACGAATTGCGGGTTGCGTCACGGCAAGCAATTGAGCGTACTAACCAGGAAAGCGCAATTTTTTCAAACGTACTAACCAAATTCTTTTACCTGTATTTTGTTCGGATGGTACCGGGACCGAGGGAAATCGCCGTACTAAGGAGGAAAACGTACTAAGGAGGAACGTACTAACCAAGTTCCACTGTACTTTAAGACTGTTCTAAGAAAAAAATGTGCATTATATACGCATTTTAATTTTTTAACCAATATGTTACAGTAAAACTTAAAATTTAACCATACTAGCAGATTATCTGATACAAATCTTCCATAATAATAAAAAATAATATAGCCAAAAAACATTGGCAGAGTTGATAGGTTAAAATTGAAATGTAGGTCACCTTACCATCATCTGGAGCAGTTATCACTTCTAAAGACTTATATTATAAGCCTATTGTACATACAGTACAATAGGCTTATAATATATATTCAATGAATAATGTTTTAGATACAGTAGATTTCGGTTAATGGATCCACCGGTTACTTGGGGCAGCCGCTTTATTGGGGCAGATATTGAAGAACAGAACTCAATAGAGGAATATCCCAGAGTTTTCTCCGCTTTATTGGGCCATGAATCGGCGACATTGACTCTATAGTCGCGACAAAATTAAAATTTTTTTGTTTCAGAATACTGTTTTTTTATATTTTCCTCCTTTGATTTAATCTTATTTTTCACAAGTGTTCCTATTCTTGCCCTATTCTTAAAGCTCTTGTTGTAATACTATCCGTAAAAGGATAAGGATTCCATATCCAACCATGAGACCTCATTCAACATAGCGTTGTGTTTAAGAGGAGAGGACTCCTGTAGCTAAGTGTATGAGGGCTATGGATGATAGAATGAGCTCACTATAGTAAGAAAGAAGTGGTGTCACCTACTATGAGGGTAAACGAGCGGGTACGGGCCAATTTCTATGGATTACAGGCTAATGTCGAGCAGAGGAGACTGGTTGAGATGAACAATTTTGCTTTCCAAGAGCTTTTTGCTTGCGATGCCTTGAACAAAATTCAACTGCCTCATCCCCTTATCCTCTTTGCACTGTACAACTGAGCTATCACCATTGGAAGATTATAACGTTTCTTCGTTCCTTTTTCTTTTTCCCATCCCCATCTCAGTAGTTGACACATGTACAGAAGTCATGTTTCTCTTCACTCGTAACTAGTCATTTGTGAACTAACAGTCTAAAACCAGTGACAGTGGTCGCATATTTGGTGGGAAAAATTTCTATACTGGACGAAATTAAAGATTTTCCCCAATCCAGTCATCACCATTTGTCTGAGATAACTAGGTGCCTAATTAGACGATAGCTTGGTTATTGAAGCAACAGGATAAACTTGGAGAAGAATGGAGCCACAATAGAAAGCCTTTCAAAACAAGCACCATCCCTGAAACGCAAAAGTCGAGGCAAGGATCCAGATGTTAAGGAGGCTTTAAATCAATGGTTTTCCATCGTGAGCAAACGAGGGGTTTGTGTCAGCGGTCCAATGTTAAACAAGAAGTCGGAGGAACTAGCTTTCAAACTTGGTCATGACCATTTTAAGGCAGCATATGGTTGGCGGGCTGTCTTGATGGGAGACCAAAAATGAAATAAAATTCAAGAGAAACGGATAAAAAAGTGGTGATGTTGTGAGTGCAGAAGAATTGAAATTGAACTAACTGCCTGGATTACACAAGAATTTTTGTGATGATGACATTTACAACGCCGATGAAACAGAACTGTATTACCAAGCAACACCTAATGGCTCTCTTTGTTACAGTTGTGTAGCACTAACGGGCTCCAAAAAGTGATGGACTGCATCACTATTTTGTATTGTTAAAATTTTTCGAGAACTGATAAAAAGTCCTCTGGTTGTTGGGAAAATTGTAGAGCCTCGACGCTTCAAAAGGTTAAGAATATGCAGTTTACTAGTTGAGTACCATGCCAATAGCAATGCATGTATGACTGTTAGCCTCTTTATGCAAAGGTTGACCAGTTGGGATAACGAATTAGCTCCAAAATCGATAAAGGTCCTTCTTGTATTTTATACTTGTACAGCACATGCTTATTGCTAAAGTGAGTAAAAAAATAATCAGTTGGAATTTCTGCCTCCAAGCACAACATCCTTGGTGCATCCAATGGATAAGGGGATAATTAAAACTTTGAAAACACTTAACCGTGGGAAATTAGTAAAATACATTCTAGAACCTATAGAAGATTTCTGACATCGCCATCCACCGCCAGCGAAATAAGCTCAAAGGTGAACATTTTGGAAGCAATTATGTTTTTGGCTGGATGTTGGAAAGATGTCACATTTCAATCAATTCCAAATTGCTTTTTTCATTGCGGTTTCAAACATTCTTACAAATTTTCCGACATTATAGCAGAATCTGTTAGCGAAATCAACTCCAAACTGTACCAAATAACAAGCCATTAAGAGTTTGAAAATATCTACTGCACTTTGGACCAATGAAAACAGTGAAGTTGATATTGCTGAAACCGTATTATACACTCAACATGGTGAAGCTGAAGGTGAGGATAGTGATGGAGATAAAATCGTAACTGAGCGTAGCCGAGTGACATCTCAGGATGCAAGGAGGTTCATTGAGAGGTTACGACTCTTCCTCATGCAAAAGGCAATGAACGTATCCCAATAAACTTTGCTTGCACTATAAACATTCTTTAGTCTTCTTTCTACCATTTAAACTTTTTTATGACCATATACGAGAGTGCTCGCCTAATTGGGGCAAAGTGCAAACGTCCCGATATGTCCCAATTAACCGGAATATACTGTATTAGGTGTCTTAAAAATGTCTTAATTTCAAAATTAGCCACAAATTGTGGCTCTGCAACAATTTGGGAGTGAAATAGAAGGAACTTACATTTGGAAAAAATGTGAATAAATAAAATGTGCACGTAGACATCAATTTTTTCCCAAAATGGTCTCAAGGTATTTATTTTGAGGTGGTTATACTCCAATATAGTAATTTTCATAAAAATCTGAGACCCTAAGGGACAAACATTTTTAGAATTGAGGTGGAATGACCCATTTGTATTACGCATTGATATTGTTAACTATCAAAAAATATTACAAGGCTTAGTTCATTGAAAACATCAATGAAACATGAAAATTGAAAACATCAATGAAACATGAAAATTGAAAACATCAATGAAATTATTACATCAAACATTGATGAAATAAACATTGCAGGGGGGAAGTGAAGCAACCAGGTAGTATTAACTACGGCCATTTCAAAGGGTACACAGACTAAAGTAAAAAGTAACTTGGTACTGCAGTTCTATTTACTAATTCAGCACAACAGAAAGGCTTATCTAAATTATCCTTGTACTAAAGTTAATGCATTATACTCCAATATTTTATTTTATTTCCTTATCTTCATTATATAAGTAATATTTTATTTCCATTTATATTCTTAACTTAAAAAATCTTAAGGGAATTAGCAGGATGAAAAATAAAACAGAATTTACAAAAAAAATCCACTGCAACATTGGTTTCTATTAATGCATTGCATAATAAAATGTATTACTCTGTCACCAAACTGAATGAATTTACAGGAGCCCATATTTTATTAAAGAGAAGTTAAATTCCCTCTAACCTTTGAGTCAACAGTATCCTCAGACATTGTTTGAATTTTTCCTGCCTCACGCAACTCCTTCTCTCGCTCTGTTGTCTCTTGGATTTCTCGCTGAATGCGACTTGTTGCCAAGCGAAGCTGAACACTTTGAGGCCCCTTCCCCATTGATGTCACTGGAGGAACAGGGCTTCGGGGAGCGACCTGTTTAAAGACACAAAAAAGAAATTCTATGATAGGAATAAACATTTAAGTATTTCACTACATTTTAGAAACAAAATTCAATACATTACGTCTTAATTGTATGCATGAAAACCTCTTTCAGTAAACAGGATAATTCAGCCAAGTTTCTAGGCACGTTAACAGGCTGGCATTTAACCCTTTTGTGCCGGACGTTGGGCGGAACAGACAGGCATTTTCACACATAGAAGACCTGACATCAGGTAAGGCTGTTGCGGATTTTTTCAAATGCAAACAACCAGACATCGGCACTGGCTGACACGAGGGAAGGGAAGTGACCGCTGAGGTAGCAATTGTCGGATGCATTCAGGCCCCACCTGAGACCCAGCTTAGCGAGTCCTTAGGGCCATTCCTCGACAATTAAGCCTGACCCTCCCACTCATTTATGATTATCCTCAACGCAGGAATCAGTTGGGAAGTGGTTTATTGTCAATAGTTTTTTTCAATAACATATTTTGTTGCACACTACAATTTTTTGATACTTTGAAATGAATTCTTCATTTTTTCTGTGCGTAAGCAATTTTAAGCAAAATTTTAGTGTTGAAAATAACAGACTTCCGGACTTATTGCCTTATTACCTTGTATTTACTAATTTTGTTGTTATTAATGCTAGGAAACTCGTTTAAAATCCCACAATGCTTAAAAAATATTGGTAATTCTTTTTGAAGAGTAAATTTTTGAAAATCAAATACAAGGTTTGGTTGAAAAAAAAAACACTGGTAATGCAATAAGTTGACAGTGGATTTGTGCTATAATAGGGTTAGAGGGTGAAGTCCAATGGCTGGGATAAGGGACGGGCAACCCATTGAGCTGGGTCCCAAATCTGAGGGACGAAAATACCAGGGTAACTTCACCCCATAAAAAGCTCCGTACAGAGAGGTTTAAAATATTCTCATGCTACTCGTAGCACGGAAAACGTTTTCCAATTGTATGCACTGGCAGGGAAGGGATAACGAAGGAAATTATATTAGGTATTCTCGGTACAGTTGATAATGTTATGGCATGGCCTTTGGTGACCGAGAGCTAAGGTCATTTGCATCATAGCCAAAGGTAGGGAAGGAAGAATGGAGAGAAAGCCCGCTCAACATTATTCTGCTCTTCGTGAAAAGTGCTCAGAGGACCACAGCACAATGTCACATCCGGCAGACAGAATACTGTACCTGGAGTGTCCTCCACATGACACTCAAGCAGCCATTGGTTAACTTTTGAAAATTTGCCACCACTGCCGAGATTTCAACACCACAACAATCCGATCCCCCTTTCATTATGTCAGCCAGTGCATAACGGAAGAATATATTCAACTGTAATATTAAAGAGGAACATATTTGAACCTTAGACTGGGTTAAGTGGCTGTATCTACATACGCTTCTTTAACCCTTGACAACAAGAACTGGATTTATCCAAAATGAAAAAAAATTGTTTTTTCTGTTTTTATCTGCAAAACTGAATATTTTACTCCATTATTACATACCTCATTTTCAATACATGGTTACAAAATATGATATCATAAAAATTTAAAACCTGGGAATGCTCTTTATACATTCCTAGTTTAAGATTACAGCAATATTCACAAGTAGATAAATGTGAAACTAGAAGTCTATTCTCTAAGAATCAATTCTTGTGGGTGAAAGAAAAGCACTGGCAGGCTATAGTAAAATATTTCATGGCGAACTTTGAAATTTTTCATATACTTTCAATGAATTTGAATGCCCTAGGCATCCACTGCAGTGCATTTTAGTTGTACCTCCCTTGATGCAACTGGAATAAGGATGGCAGGAAAGTGTCAAATTATTCAATGCTGCTAGGAATTAAATTTCTAATTAAGGAACTGTGCTGTTCATTCGTCCAACCACATGCTTCCTTTCTCTAACCACTCTCACACATCCTGCCTTCCTAATCTCAGCATCTAGGGGACGTAAGCTTTCGGGTGGACTCTATATAGGGTAGCATAAGAATAACATCCTTTTCATTAAATATGCACTTATATGCATGATTCAGGGGTGGAATGCTATCTAAATTGAAGTCCTCAGCATAAGAGATTGGTCAAGTACAGAGGAAAAAAAATTAATATGCAACTATGGGAAATATGCAGAGGGGAGTATGTTTTGCACAAGTCTACTATGGAATTCACACAAAGCCTCTACAGGTGAAATGAAGTGGTCCAATAATTTGCGAAATTCTGGAAAAATATCTACAATTGAGATCATTTGTACTATTAAGGATAGAAAGGTTAAAAAGCAAAGGGATGAATAATGCATGGAGAGCGAAGAGAAAGTATTAAAGTTTGGAAGAGATATTGTTTCAACTGATATCACTGTTTGCCACATTCGGGTTGCCAGAAGAAATTGTTTCAGATAATGGTCCTCCATTTGTGTCATCTTCATTCAAAGAGTTTTGTAAAATGAACAATATTCCCCATATCCTCTCTCCACCATACCACCCCGCCACAAATGGGCCGACAGAAAATATGGTTAAGTGTTTCAAAAACAAAATTAAAACATTAATGTCTTCCCACGTGCCATTTCGTTTGGCTCTACCACGTTTTCTTCTAAATTGTAGGATTACACCCCATGTAACAACTGGAGTGCCTCCATGCCAACTCATGTTCGGGCGACTCTTACGGCCTAGACTCGCATGTGTCAAGCTCAGTGTCAGGGATAGAGTCCATTTCCAACAAAGGGCCGAACAGACACAGGGTCACAGAGGGTCAGTTTTGAGGAACTGTACTGTGGGAGACAAAGAGTTGGCTCGAGCCTATACAAGGGGAGGTCAAGACGGGTACTATCACAGCACTGTATGGGTCCCGAAATTATCAAGTGAAAACTAGAGAGGGGCTTATATGGAACCATCATATTGACCAGCTGCAGGAAGTGGCCATCACTGAGAGCAGGAATAGTACCTCTCGTACAGTGAGGGGGGATGAAAACTGTGGTGATGCAATGAAAAATTTATCTTCAAAATATCATCTATATAGCGAAGCCAAAGTAAGGGTTGAAGTGGGTAGGAAGATAGGAAGGATTCTTCAAGGAGACCAAGAAATAAATTTGTGTATGAAGGGCTAAATCTGCTTCCCATGGCGCACCCTTTGATCTGCAGATAATGTTTATCGTTGAAGGAGAAGGCATTTTTAGTGAGGATTAGGCGAGATATTTTCCTTCTCTGGCCTCATGGAGAAGACTCACTGAGTTCTTTCATTTTGGCACTCGATGAATTCTCCGAACTATCCTTTACTTCTCACCACTCCCCCTCCCGAATAACATTTCTCGACGTTACCATTTCCCTAGAAAATAAAAATTTCATCACTTCAGTCCACATTAAACCTACTAACAAACAAAAATACCTTCACTTCAACAGCTGTCACCCCTCACATACTAAACAATCCCTTCCTTACTCTCTCTCAGTAAGAGGCCACAGAATTTGCAATAACCCCGAATCCTTGGACATTTTTCTTAATAATCTTCACCACTCCCTTCTTCGTAGAGGATATCCTGAGAACCTTCTACGTAAGAAAATCCTGCACAATACTAACAAACTCAAAATTCATACTAAGAAACAACCCACATATTTCTCCCTTTCCACCACATACTTCCCCAGCGTGCAGGCTTTGAACAGAATCATCAAAAGCCTTTTTCCGATTCTTTCTAACAATGTCACTACTGGAAAAATCTTCTCTAGCTGTCCATCCTTATCCTTCCGTCAGCTGCCAAATCTGTCTTCCATTCTCAAAACGACTAAACCACTCTCAAGGTTCACTACCCGAACTAGCTCTTTACCTACCCCTTGCCAACGACCCCAGTGCAAAACGTGTGCGATCCTCATTACCCAGTCACTTCCTAACAAATTTCTTACTTTTCCACTTCCTTCCACTCCGTCCCCCACCTGTACAACTAGCAATGTAATTTATATCCTCTTGTGCAATTCCTGCCCCGCCTTCTACATTGGTTTAACCACCACCTCACTCAACCTTCGGATTAACAACCATCGACCGTCTTGTAAACCTACTTCCCAATCTTCTTCATTTCCTGTCCCTACCCACGCCTTTTCCCACAATTTAGAATTTGACGATTGTTTCCACATCGGAATACTTGCCCCCCTCCCACCCTCCACCTCACCGCTAGAATTGAAAACTCTAGAGCAGTCATGCATATGACTACACCAAGCTTTCAACCTACCTGGTCTTAACAGGGCCCACTAATCTTTATAGCCCTCTCCTCTTCCCCATCCCCCATTCCCCACCCTCTCCCTTCCACTTTCTTATCCTAATCTCCTCAGCCTCTGGTCATCTTCTGTCTTCCTCCTCAGTCCCTACTTGTCTCCTTCCAGAGGAAGACATAAACTGGTCGAAATTTTGAAACTTCACGTGTGAGTGTCCTTTTTTTGTGTTTAAGTTTTTTGTGGCCTCTCATGGCATTTATATGTATATAATAATAGGAGATTTTTTGAGATGAGACATAATGAAGATTCGAAACAAAAGAACAAAGGAAGTCACCTCCACCAAGTCCCTGGTATTTATGTGCCAAAGGGCTACATTTGAGGCTGAAAACTGGACTCAGTGGAGGTATGTTGAGCATTAGTTAGTGACAGGGAAAATACAAGAATTATATATAAAACCAGCTGACTATACAAGCTAGTAGTATGCTGTCTAATTGAGAAAGCTCAAAAATGTAAGATTGTATGAACTGTTGGCAGCATTGCCCAATCATCCCACATTTATAACTATGCTGGATTTATTTAAGTATACCGGGACTAGCTGCATTGATAACTTTTACGGAGTCAATCGCAATGCACAATTGTTCGAAAAATCCTCAGAGGAAAAATCATTCGCCTTGACCGGGATTCAAACCCGGATCCCTCGATTTCCGGCCGAGTGCTTTAGCCAGTTAAGCTACCAAGGCATCAATCTCCTCTGTGGATATTTGTGGGCTCTACCGGACAAGTTGGTATGGACTGCTGAGCATATAATGTGACTAGCAGTCCAGGTCATGCGCATGGCGCCACAGCCAGGGAACAAAGCCCGAACTTTGAATACGAAGAGGTGTTTGCTCTAGACTTATTTAATCCTTTCATTGCGTAACATTTTCTCAGAGTTGTTTCACATTGGCGGAGAATTTTTTTTCACTTCATTCACTTTGTTTTTCGAAAATATGTAAACAATTTCAATACAAAAAGATATTTATATTCATTTCACTATTTATTAAACAATTTGTTAATGGCATCACAGTGATGCCATCCGCACCCATGTGAAAAAATGCTCCGGATATTTATGCAACCCGTTACACAAACATTAGGTGGCGACGGGCAACTAATCTTTACGTAGCAACTAAGAAGCTTAAAATAATTTCTGAAATGATGGCGGAATTGAATTATAAAAGAAGATAAATATATTCTCAGTTATCATCCACTTTCCATGCATCAAATTTTGGGAAAATAAAAGTATTCGAAGTTTAATTTTCACATTTATAAATTTTTAAATTTACCAGTAACTTAGATTTGCATGCAAACATATGAAAGTTATTTTATCTTTTTGACATTTTTATTTGCGTTAATACTATAAAAACTAACTAATAATTGAGGAATTCTTTGAAAAAAGGCTTCAAATGCAGCCCTGGAGCTTCTGCGCATCATATATCATCAGAGCCACTTTTTAGTCGTTCTTAGAACGTGAGGAGTATTATTTTTCTGTTTGTCCTTAGAGTTTCAGAGGTGTGTCTTTTTTGAGTAACTCAATAGATATTTCAAGAGATTATTATAATTTTCCATGCGTAAACTCAGCAGTGTTGCCACGGAAGGGAGGGTTATGGGTTACAACCCCCGTTGAGGCACCAAAAACGGGTAAGATGGCCCCCGCACCCTCCGGAAGGGCCCTAAAATATCCGGCAAAAACTCCTCATTTCAAAATCGTGGCTTCGCGACTGTATAAACTGTGTCCACAGAGATGAAATCTATCGATTAATTTTCGCACGACTTTGTTTGCATGTCCCCTGCCTCCAACATCAGGATCCTTCGCCCCTGTGTAAATTATAGCATCTTGCAAGACGCCATTAGGCCCTGAAAGCATACATAATGTTATGCCGTGTTTGTGGCGCCAAAGCAACATGGACACATGAAGCAGAGTTCTTTACCCGGATAGTAAATTTATTTCATTCTTTGAGTGAATAATTTCAAAAGGGGTCAAATTTTATGCAAGGGGTCTCTTGGTATCGGATCATCTACTCCAGGGTCCCTGCCAAAATGCATGCAACGGAAAATTAGTTGAAATCGGTCTCGGGAAAAAGTGGTGTGAAGACAAGAAACATCGAAGATATTTTCTTACATTTTCCAATAATCTGGAATGGATCTTATCTTATCATCATGGCAATAATCTTGTAATACTTAATACAATCATACATTAGGTATACCAGATTAAAAATATCTCCCATTCCCCACGAGTAAGATCACTATGCTCGGTCTTTTATAATTATAATAGCTCTATTTGGTTGAAGTAAAATATGTAAATTGCTACGAAGTTAAAAAATCCTTCGCGGAGAAGACCCAATGCAGTTTTCCATGCATATACTTGAGTAAATTGTGCCAGAGGTAGTTTAAATGCGAGGAGATATTCTAAGCCTAGTTCACCAAAGGCTGATACATAAACGGTCCTTGGGGTTTGAGAATAGGAATACAATTAAAAATAAAGGTTTTTCCCATATTCCACGTAAGTGGCTAAATATATGTAAAATACTGAAATTTCCAACAGAAAAAGGCTATACGGTAATATTATTTTAAAAAATCTCTGTAGGGGAGTGAAAATGCACGCAATCGAAAGATGTCCGAAGTAGAGACTGTACTAATGGCGAGAGTCGAAAAAACTGAGCAGGAAGAGCTCACCTTCTCCACCACATGCACATAAGAGAATACTTTGCATTTGCATGCATTTCTCATAAGAATGGCAAAAACTTGTAGTCTATTCCGCGGTGACATAAAACGACTCTTTTTTTTTGAGCCCCGAAATTTGATCATTTTTTCCCCAAAGATTTCCCCAATTCTAATTTCTCATTCAAAATGAAATAAATATAAAAGTTTTCCTAGAACCTTCAATATTTCCCGTGAATAACGAATTGGTGGACGTAATTATTCGAGCCTAGTAACTTTAACAAACTCAAACGAAATAAATGAGAAAAAATCGAAAAAATCTATTTGTTTTTCCGAAACCAATATAATCAAACCCCTATTGAAAGGATCGTTCAGAAAATGAGTTGCAAATATGTTATGGAAGAATGTTATGAGTTAAAACGGCATTATGTTAATATTAAGTTTAAATAATAATAAAAAGAGAAAAATATTATTCAACTGTCTTTAGCTTGTGTATTTTGACTGTATTTTGAAATACGAAAATATTTTTCGTCGGTGAGATGAAAGGAAGACTATGACTAAATATTGTTAACAAAAATTTTAATACGACTAAAACGGGGATAATAACCTTCAAATCTGGCAACATTTAGTACAAATATTCAGAAGAGTAAAGAAAATATCACATTTTAATTTTTTTGTAATGGCGAAAAATCTTACAAATTAAAAAGTACTCCATAAATGTAAAAAAAATTACAAAAAAAATATAAACTTTTTTTCAAAAACGGAAGGCATATCAAGGTAGCCTAATCCAATGTGCGTGCGGGAAACCATCGTGAGAGTAGAAAGAACAGAGCGGAGGAGCGTAGGGAGCGATTGAAGGACATAGGCCGGCATGGCATCAATGTGATGCCACCCGCCCGTTGGCAGGACCTATGCTGGGCATCAATGCTATGCCATCCGCACTGAAAGGGTTAAGTATACCGGGACTAGCCGTGGTGATAACTTTTACGGAGTCACCCGCAATGCACACTATGCTGGAAGCAATTTTATGAGAACCATCACCCCAAGTGCTTCACTGCATGGTCTAGTACATTACTCCATGCAGTGATGCTCTAGAAATTATCCAATTGACAAAAAATTAAGGCAGGAGTACACAAAAACCATCCAATTCATGACAAAGGAAATATTTCATGAGTTAGATGAACCTACCAAACCAACTAGAAATTACTTCAATGCCTCTTGTTTATATAAATGGAAGGAAATAAAAAGCAATTATTTACCACAGCTCTTGCAAAGGTTCAAGGAGGTTAGGTGGAATAAAAGAATGGGGAGAAATGAGTGAATGCAATGAGGGTAAGGAACAAAGGAAAAATTTGAGCCACTACTTGGCCATGTATGCTATGATTCACAATGAGACAAATATCTCATACATATTGAAAATAACTAAAAAAACAATAAAAATATGTGGTAATGATTCCCTAAATGTATCATTATACAGACCCCTTAGGAAAAAATAATTCTATGAGCAAACTTTGTTGACCTATTTTTTCATTGCTTCAGCTGAAATTCAACTCTCATCATCTTGGATTATGGCTCACCATCACTAGAGGTGCCTTGCTTTGTGTGATATGATGCTTGTTTGTGAAGACACTGAGGTAAAGCAAACTTGTAACTTCCAAACATTCACGAGGTATTACATGGTGCCTTGTATCACCAAATTCTGTGGTATGTAACTTGTACTTGTATATGTACTTGATTCATCTTGTTTTCTTAGGAACACACCAGGGAACACTCACCACACCATAATGTAGTTACATACAGGTTAGAGAAGCCGTAAGTGAGCTAACATGAGTCAGATTAATGGTAAACCTATGTGGAAAACGGTTATTTAAGGGTACTCATATTAGCCTTTTTTTCTAAGGCCACCAGACTTCAGTCATTCATAGAGATTTCTAGCAAGGCAGCATATATAATGATCAACTGCCGCATGGTTGAAAGTATTTACATGCAAAATGGTTTCTAAAAATTAAAATATTTATTTAAATTTTCTGAAGTGTTTTTCATTAGTACGAGTATGATGTGTTGCCAAACCACTAAGCAAATAGCATGCTGCAAAGTATTAAGCATTACGAATACTCTGCAAATAGTATTATGAATACTCAGGATTATGCCAAAGAAAAGAATTAACGTGCTGTAATTTAAGAAGTTAAAAAAACGGGAATATTGTTGCCACTAAAGCTTTAGTACTCTACCTCAGGTCTTGTCACTGGGCTCTGATTCGATGGCTGGATAAGTCCTTTCTCCCTCCTCAGCTCTTCTTCCCTCTCGCGTGCAATTCTAATCTCTCTCTCGATTGGCGTCTCCTTCAAACCCCTGCAAGACAAGAGAAAAAAGTTACACTGAGAACATAATATGATCCAATTTTAGGGGTAATATAATTTAGATTTCAAGGGATAGTTATAAAAAATGACTTATCATGTCATCTAAATTAATTAATCCTTTAAGAATTATTAAAGGCATAACAATTAGGTGAAAATTAGAAACTTAAGCTCACAGAAGTTCCACTTTCTGCCATCCCTTCATTATGCCATTGCTCAAGGCTCAAAAGAGATAAAAGACCTTCCTCATCATCAGCCAAGGATAAGTGGTCAGCCAACTCTCTCATTCCAACTGCACAAACATAAAACAACTATAGATAGCCTAATATGAAACAATCCCAGAGCTTATAGCAATTCATGTGCTTATATCAGTTCCATACTGTTATTTCAGCAAACAGTAACCTTAAAGATACATCAGACACAACTAGGGGCAGATTAAGGTCATCATTTGGGGGGTTCATCATTTTCTGGAGCCTTTGTGGTATGCAATACCTCTCAGCGATAATACATCAGCTTTATAAGCTTTGCTTTTTAAGCTAGTAAAATATAAACTTTCACTGGAGAACCACCTTGAAGATGGCCATCTTTCTGTTTTTTTCCAGAAATTATGGAAATTCCCAAGGCACTATCTGAGCCTAAGGTCAGCTTCCCACTGCCTTAGAGAATGGTATGATTTGAGGATGACAATTTTCACTTTTTGATAATATTAAAAACACCCAAAAAGTGAGATAAAAATGCAATGCATACATAAAAAGGATGATGATTGGCACAACTTCCGATGTCAGTCTTCAAAATCACTGGGATTCAGAACCAAATTCTGCCTCTAATATCTTCTCATCTCAAATTACATGTTTTATACCTTACTTTTTTAGCAAAGGTGGATGGGAGAGATAGTGACTGCTACACCACCTTTCCTTATAGAAATACAATTAAGTACCTCTAGTCCTCGACCGTCAGCCACTAAAATATCTATGAAAAAGTTTTGACTCGACTACATATATAAATATCTTGACCATGCCCCAAAACTGTGTCATGTCCTTCACCCCCTGAGTCACTGTATTCTCGTCACATTTCAAATCTAGCTGTGATTAAAACTCTTTCGTGTTCATTCTTCCCTTTACTACTTCATAGGGCAAAACCAATTCGTCTATACTCTGTTCCTAGCACCACAATATAAAAAGCATTTCATTTCTATTCCATATATCTCCTTCATTTCAAAGCGAAGCATAAATGTAAATTTACCTTTAAATTTGACTTGGACACAAAAATCTGCAAATCAAAAGGAAAATGAAGCATTGAGCACTTGGAACACATATTAGGGGCAATAAATAAACTCACCTGAACGGAGTAGAATTTTGCCGGTTTTCAAGGTTCATGGTATTTTCATCCTTGAATTCATTTTCTCTGAAAAATAAGAGAATCATCAAAATTAAGTGTACTTAATGGATACTTCTGATAACATGGATAAATGATTCAGGCAACTTCAGAAGGAAAAATATTTTTGGAAAAAACTGTGGCTGTTTGTGAAAAACACCAGTTTCAATTATAATGACTAATGTGCTAGTGAATAAAAACTTGGAGAACTCACTTTTACGACTGCCATTTTTATATTTTATAAGGAATTATGGGAAGTGGTAGACCCCCTTTAATCAAGGGATAGTCCCCCAGGCTCAACAACTCAACCCCAAAAACTCCAAAAAGCATATGATTCATACCCCTCCTGAAAGTTGGCACATCTCGAGACCAGTGGCAGCGCGTGTGTATACGCATGTTAGCAAGTGCACACCCAAAGATGAATGAATTTTAAAAGAAAACTATTCCTTTGCAACGAGAAGGATAAAAATCCTGTCTGCACATGCAAGAAACATGAGCCTCCGAACGCTACAGCTATCTCCTTTTCGAATTCACCGCTCTACAAGTGTGCGATCCCGTGGCATCGCGCCAGGAGCATTTTCGGCCTATGCGATCGCTTGAGGGTGCTCTGGCGGGACAAAGTAAGCGGGGGGGTATGTACTGTTCAAATGGGTGATGGGAGCAGACGGAGCAGACTCAAAACCATGCGAGTGCGTACGCGCATATTTTTGGTGAGTGACTCGCAGGTAGTGTAGTGGTGTAGCCGCCACCTACACTACCTGCCCCCAGGATCCTATAGTCCATCTACAGAGTCATCTGTATGGCCGATTTTCTACACTACTTCCTCATAGGGTGTAAGGAAAGGAGAATGAATTTCACCAATTTCACCTACCGTCATTTGTAAAGGTGTGTTTAGAATAATTATTTTCATGCATGCTGATATTATTTCTGTTCATGCAATTTTAAGGGTAGAATATACCAGTGATATGTTTTGCTTGCTATGTATTCTATTATGACGAAATATGATTCTCATGGATTAGTATTAACATAATATAATTAAATCATCCTATATCTGCTGTAATGCACACCCTAGATAAATTACCACCAGCCGCCACTGCTCGAGACTAATATCTATGGCGAGACTATTTTTGCTTTTAATTTACTATTAGAAATTTTTACATTGATTTTATTTTTGCAAGCCCCCAAATATAGTTCACAAGAATGGGAATGAAATTTCCCTGAACCAGGATTTGAACTTCGGACCTTTGGCTTTCCTTTTGGGTTCCTTAACACTTTCAGTGCGGGTGTAAATTTGGAGTTCATGTTCAGTGGCGAATTTATTATTTTGCTAATTTAATGCTTATAAGACTGATTACCATACAATTATATCATATCATCATATTTCTGAGAAAAAAGCATTTTTCTTAAAAAAAATTTTCTTAACGTCTTAAGCAGTCATTTGCCATAGCTTATATAATTACTTAGGCAACCCGCGACACAAATAGTTTATTTCATTAGATGTCTTGCTCTACAGTTATTTTTCGCGAAATGTTATCGATTTTGATCAAAAAAAAATATTTGAGAGTAACCAATAAAATGTTTAGGACAACTTTAATTCCAATGGGCTCGACTAAACAATGTTTATGATATGCTTAAAAATGACAATTTCAGATTTAATAACGAACTTATATTAACAGTATTACAATTCGAAAATAAAATACTCACACAATAGGGTAGTTTCCTTCATCAAAGAAAACGAAAGGCATTGATTGCAATTCGTTACCCACCATTTCTGTATTCATAATACACAAATTATTTCGTTTTAGAAATACCGGTTTAGACGAATGGCAATGGTCCATTTATATCCTCATTTGAAAAGGGTCAGATTGGCGCCCATGCGATGCCACTCCACGTGACGTCACAGGGACTTAGTTTCTATAGGAGAAGATAGGAGTTATACATCGTCTGAGGTTACCAATGCATGCACGAGGCGCAGAGCTCAGGGAAACATGTCTTAATAATCACCTATTAAAACTGGCTAAGGTCGGAAAGTTTTCCTCGTTTGATAAGGTATTAATAATCCTTATTTAAGCCAAGCGCTACCAGCCAGCAGGGTACTCGGCTACCCGCTAGCAGCCTGCGTCGTATCAGCGCTAAGCCTCGCCTCAAGGTCACCTCACAGGGCGGCACCGGGGACCAGAAATACGTCGTACGGAGAAATTTCCCGGCATTCATACTTACGCGTCGCGTTTTCGCGCGATTGAAAATTTTTACTTTTCATTTAATCGCGAAAAATAGATACCGTCATTTAAAAATCTAAAAGCGTGAAATACGTACTCCAGGAGTAATAATCTTTTGATTTAGGCAATAAAAAAATTATAGGAAACCACCCCATTAAAATTGAAAAACGGAGTATTTTGGAGCCCATTGAAAATTGCAAAGAAATGTTTCCTTCAAAATTTTAAAGCGTGCGACAAAAAAGTGATGGATCCAAGAACGACTGGTTCTTTAGCGACGCTAGGCGTTCAATTGATGGCGACGGGCCGAAATATGAACCTTATCTACCGGCAACACGGCGGGGGAATCGAAATAACCGTCATAGGCCCCGTGACGGTGTAAGCAGTCATTTTTAAGTTTAATCCATTCAGGCTGGGAGGTGGCATGACTGCTTAAGAAGTCTTCCGCACGGGATGTTTTCATTCCCATAGCAATTAAAGGAACTAGTATAGCGTGGTGGTCCACGCAGCCAGTGGCGCAGCGAGGGGGGGGGGGTTTTGGGGGATAAACCCTCCCCCCCCCAAGCTCTGAGAAATTTTTAAGTTTAATCCATTTTACTTATTTGGATCAGTATTACTTATAGATTAGTGTTAGGATTAATCAAATATCCCTCAGAAAGCCATAAAACTCGCCATTTTGAACCATTATCCTTAAAAATTTTCTGGAGGAAGGCCCCCGCAACTCCTGCTTACCCTGGTGGGTATGCAATACCCCCACACCCGTAAGTAATAGTGCGCTTAAAACCCCCCCCTAACCTTAATTCTTAGCTGCGCCCCTCCACGCAGCGGCCCGGAATTTAAAAGGTACGTGGTTTGATTCCCGATCCAAAGGTATTTTTTCCCATAGCAAATTGCATTTTTAATTTTACCGCGGTTCACGCGACGCAACTCATCCCAACAAAATTTTCAATGTGTCCACAACCCCCTGCTCCTATATTTAGTAAGCCCAATTTATTCCGCTACTGAGGTGATAGGAAGCGAAATTGCATTATTTCGCAAGGTACGAGAATCACCAACCTAAAGTTCTGGTCTTCCTCTGCACTGGTGAAGGGCTTCACAATGACCCTCCGTCGAGGTGGATATTCAATCGCGATTCGCTGACCGCCCGATGCCGAGCTGTGGCCAGAACTCGTCGAGTCCATGGACTGCGTGCGCCGGTGAGCATAGGTGCCATTCTCGTGAGGGCTCTCCAGGGATGGCATGTCAGGGCTCATGGTATCACTGCTGGCAAAAAACAACACACAGTCAACAACACGGCAAAAAACATCAACGACACATCAGCCATGCATGAACGAGTAGAACGGTACCTAGATGGAGATATTCATTTTTATTCGACCATTTAAATTATTTACCTCATATTCCTTTCCTTCACAAGTAATGAAATGGATGGTCCTAATTAAAATAAAAAATCCTCAATGGTCATGCAAATTGCCGCCAGCGCTGCAACCCTAGAGATAAAATTGAAAGCCTAGTCAACTGAACCATCTGCCCTACATTAATATTGCTGCGAGCTAAACTTGTTTTGTTACACGTCTTGCCTCACTACACAGAGAAACAGTTCAAGTTGGGCGCAGTGATAGCAAAATATTTAATACCATGTAGGAAAAATCTGAGAGAAAATCATATCACAGCATATTCGTCCATCCCGTCTTCTTTATAGGCGTCCTACAGTTTCAAGCCTCCGAGCTATCCATGAATGTGTAGCAGATGCTGCTCCAAGCGCAATAAATGGTTATCTTATCAGAGCTACCCTCCAACGAAACACATATATCAACTGCTTTATCTGATGATTCCTGGAAAACGAATATGATTTTCATTAATTAATCAGCCGATAAGTTGTTAGAAAGTTTAGTACGCAAATTCCAGTCGCATTTAGATACGGCTTAACTACACAAAATTTTCGCGAATGATATATATTCTTATTATGCTTCAGAGGAAATACATTTTAAGGAAAATAACTTTTCCAGAAATAAAGATCGGATCTTAAAGGTTCTAAAGCTCTTCAACTTCATTTGCGAGACTCAATGAATAGCCTAAGCACTGGAGGAGAGGCACGTAGTCAGCGGCGCTCGAGGGGATTAAGGTCCTCCCGAATTTTTTCCCTTGAGGCGGCTACCCGCGATACATCTGCTTAGGAGACCACTAGCCTAGGGGCATGTATCCTCTGACACTCCATTTTTAGGTATACCTACGTTTCATAATTTATGCCGATAACTAACGATGAATAAAACGTCCAGCAATATGCAAACGAAATGTATAGGTGACTTAAAGAAATTTATGATTTTCCGATGCATGCGAATTGACAACAAAATATCAGTATAATAGGCGACCCGCATGCTACTCAAGCACCTCCTCCTAATCCCCCCACCCCGCCCCCGAATCAAAATTCTGGCTATGTACCTGCTCGAGGGGGTACGGCTGTTCGGCTCAGGAAATCCTGAACCGGTCCATGGTTCTTAAAAAAACAGTAGGCGACTTCGGTGAATCGGTTCATTGGACCGAACCAGTTTCTAACCCTGAATCGTTTTTTTCTACGGAGGCGGTTTTTTTTCTACTGAGCCGGTAGAAAACTGAATCTCTTCTTTGCTGAGGTTGTCTTCGGTAATGTCCTTTGCATAATTCCATTTGAGAGAGAAAATTCCCGGCAGGCGATACTCATAAAATAATTTGCGATGGGTTATCCGGAGGGTAAGGCCCGTGATCGCATCATCGCTTTTTTCCCAGAAATTTCACAGTGTAGGGGGAAATGACTGACCCTCTTCAAGCTTGGTGGCCAAGGTGCATTTCGTTCCTTGTCCACAGAGAGCGGTGGCTGGGTTTGAGGAAGGAATTCAGGGGAGATTTTTCGAGAAACGTTCGCAGAGGTGGCTGTTACCTTATTATAGCTTACTAGTATTAAACGCGGGAATTGCAAATTACTGGCGATTCAGATATGAAAGTTTCGAAAGATGTTACAAATGTGATGCTCAGAAATTTTTTGGTAAAAAATCAGATCGTCGGTTCGAACATGTCTACCGGTTTTTATCCTCAAGGTGTACCGGCCGGCTGTTAGTATTAATGTCTTATGTCTTTGTACTTCCTGTGCAGTAGTTGTTGCACCGTCAATTCCTCGCGGAGATGCGTTGCGAAATACTCTGTAGCCGGCACTTCCTCCGCAGAAAGCATTTTTGTGCGCCTGGCTGGGTTACACATGTCAGATTACAATTGAAACCCATTTTGTTGTAACCATTAGAAAAGTATAATTAAATACTTGGAATAATGTCCTCGCGATCGCGGCTACGTGGGATGTGTGACTGCTATGCTTCGTCTTTCACAGAGAAAAAAGGCGGGAAGAGCAAAGGCCGAGGGCTAATTCTTATATTCCGTGACTTACGGTGGCGCCGAGCATTCCGTAGTTGGCGAACTCTTTCGCTGCGATTATATTTAAAGAATTATCGAAAGTAAGCGATTATTTTTCAAAATATTTTCATCGCAAGTTCAGATCTTTTTTATTGGACAGTGCCATTCTTCTTAGCAAGCCTTCGGGGTAAGCAACCTCCACCCTTCCTCTTATTACCAGCAATTTACCATACTTAATGATGAAAGTGCATTTCCGATTAAGACTAGGATGAGGGCTACATGTACATACCTAGTGTAGAATCACCCAATGCCACACACCCTAGTAGTGGCTTGCGCAGTACCTCGTTCATGTTAAGCCACGGACACAAAAATCTTATCACCCAGGATCTGAACATTTTTAAGTTCCGAAATGGCAATACCGCGGAACCACGTCTCCGTCTCGGAGAACAATATACCGTTTGCGTTGGGAGGGCGGGCCTTTTTCGCGCGGTCGAAATGGTGAACGCTGCTCATCGAGGAAGGCAAATTTGATCATCAACGTGATATTTATGATGGAGAGCGCAAGAGTATCTGCCTACGAGCGAGTGCGAATTCATCAAGGAGTTATATAATGAAGTAGGTATTCTGTAGCCGCTCATTTCCTCCGCGGAGGGCATTTATGTGCGCATGGATGGGTATAACATCTCAGAATACCACATAATTATTCATTAGCAATTGCGATCCCCTAATCAAGGACTTATTATAAGCCCGTACATGCGTGTCAAAGGTTGCGCCGATAATTTGCAACTTTCGAAGTAGAACTCTGAACTTTCTCTTAGGAAACTCTTTCTTAATATGAGTTAATATTAACTTGTCGGGACTTGAATAGTGTAAATTTTCAAAAATGAATGATAAATGTATAAATTAAATTTAAATAATTAAAAAAAGTTGAAGTTATTCTATCAAGAAAAATATACTTCTTAAAGAATCTTTAGAGAGTATCTAAAAGTTGATCCATACTCCATTGTATTGCAGTCTGTTTTCATGGGTCCTAAAATTCTGGAGCATAATAATAGAGAAATATGTTTCCATTCCACCTTAATGGCGTTCCAAAGCTGTTCTTGATTTTTTGGTCGAGGCTCCCTTTCCTCCGGATTCTTTACCATCGTGTTAAGTATCTCTTACCTGTGCCAATTGAGAAATTAATTGATGAGATAGGTTATAGATTGAAACTGATTTTGATTTGAGATATGATGAATCATTGTCATCAATTGGGATTTTCTGTCCTTGCTTGGGGGGTCGCTATTCCTAAAATTTTCATGAAAAATCGAGAGAGGATCTGTGTAACTCCCGTGGAGCTCACCAATCTAGAGGATCCCTCCTCAATTCTCGTTATACTTCATGTTCCAAGGATTGAAAAGCATAATGCAGTTAAAATATTGTTGACATTGATTGGTTACCTTAGCACTTAAGACATCGCTGTAAACAGTTATTGATTCTTAATATTGTGACATTGGACAAGGCTTTCTCCACCCGCTACCATTGGGGCAGTTTCTTTATCTCTCGTTAATTTGGATTACTAGCTAAATTATGCACGCCCAATAACACAATAACGACTGAGATCAGCAATCCATCAGGGAGTGCTAAGGGCACGAGCATGCTACCATGCAAATAAAACTACTAAATATAGTAATAGAAAATGTACATTCGATTCTTGTAATTGCCATTTTTTTCCTCTCCGCCTCAAAAAAAATTGCATATCACGGTATGCTTTGTACCTTCACAAGGAAATCGCTTGAAGTTGTCAACATTTTTTCAATGCACAGGAAAGTCTGTTTAGCTAATCTAAAGGCTTTCAATTCATGACGGGAGCTGTGTAAGATACGTAGTAAGCTGTTTTGCCGCCTTTAGCGCTCATGCAGCATAATAAGCATGCTTGAAAGATGATATTTGATGGCATTCCTTACCTAATATTCCCTAAAATCTTATCCTCGTCTTACGTATGTACCTCACCTTAGGGTAAACTGTTCATCCGTCCAAGAAACCCATTAGAAACGGACAAGTCTCTTCCTTAGTGCTAGCTGGGTAGGATCGCTTAAATACATATTTTTAAGCAATTGGAAATCGAGGGAGTGAGCGCAGAGATTCAACTTAGGACCGGAACTAGGAGTTTGGTCAGGGGGAGCAAAGATCAATTTGTCCTCACCCCCCTTTCCTACCCCCCACCAAAATATAAGACATCTGTAAGCTATTTTTTGAGATGCGGTAGTTGAAATTACACACCATATGTTTGCTATTAACAAGGTTTACTAATATTATGGTTTAATGATTTATAAATTAATAATTATTGTGATATTATCTCTTGAAAAATTATATAACTTTTTAAAATAAACCTTTAAAATTTTGCCTGAAACTGCCTCACGGGGCAACCGTCACCGCCCTACTTCTAGTCCTAATTAATTTATAAAGATGATCATTTACCTTTCAATCTTCAGTTAACTAAAATGATCCCATACTTATTTAAGATCTTATATTAGTTAGCTAGTTTTATTAGTTATACTAGTTTCTTAGCACAGAGCCACAAGAAACTGCAAGCTATTTTGTGTTTTCTTTTCGAAGTTGGTTTACTTAGCTGCCTGTTGACGGTAATTAAGATTTTCCATGGCATTAAACCCATTTGGCTAAAAGAGTCTCTAGGTTACTTTGACCAGTTAGAAAAGTTATGGCAGCGACTAATACTAAAGGGGCACTTTCCTTTTTTTATTTCCTACGACAAGGCTCTTTTGCCTCGGCATCATGTTTTGAAAGCACGTTCATCGGACCGCTGCACTGAGACAACGAACATGAGTCGAAAGTATCCAAAGTTCGTGAGTGAGTGAGTAGTTCGTGGAAAATCGATAATTATAATAAGTGGCTGGATAACAGGACATGCATCTGAAATCAATGAGAAGAGCATTGGACTTGACGAGAGAACGAAGAGTGAAAGGATTTGCTCTTTCACCACTTTTACTTTCTCCACACATCCGACCCATTGGTGCACAAAGAATTACGATTTTAAGACCAAAATTTAGCTATTATGCTTCCATTATTCACTACACGGTCAAAGAATTTCAACACCTAACTTTCTAAATTGCTTTCGGTTGGAACTTTCCGTACTGCCGTTAAATTTTCTTTCAATACTGGTTGAATGCATGCATTTAGATAGATTTTTATTAACTATAGATATGGGCAAGCACTTCCCCATGGATTCTAATAGGTCCATCAATAAACTCATTCGAAGATAACGGTGCAGATAAACTAATGCTACCATCAAATGAACAGAAAAAGCTCTAAATTCAGTCCGATAATTTACTTGAAGAACTGGAACGTACTCGATGCTGATAATGGAATTCTCCGGGAAATAGTTACGCTTTTAGCTAGTTTATGGATGATACATGCCACCATGGTATAGAGCGCGCTTCAAATTTTACTTGCAAACTGTCATGCATGTTTTTTACCAAATGAAGAGTTTCTTTCTCCATTTAATACACTATATGAGGCTAACCTTTTCTTGCCTCTGACCATAAATATAGTTTTTAGTTTCTGGTAATTGAAGCAGATTTTATGATACTAAGAAACATAAAATGAACCTCTGACCTCACTATTGTTTAATCATTTAAAAGCAACTTATTTAAGCCTTTATTTATTCCAGCTGATGGTGACTTGCAGTGGGCAGGTCATTTAGAGAAGTTTTATTTTCCGTAAGGACGTAAAAAAGAGAAATAACGCATTAATCGAAACTTTGCTAACTTATAACGTAACTTTCAGTTTTAACATGCATTTTTATGGAAGAGGTATACCTTCACAGTCCTGCTCGCCTTTTCATGACCCCCAATAACCATAGTAAAACTAGGGTTTTCTGTCAGGACATTACGAAATACGCACCGAGTAATTACAAAATAAAATACTTTCATTTAATTTAAGCTTAGTCACTTAAAATTATTCCCTTAAACATAGACTTTACATTGGATTCATTTGGGGAAAACTTTTACGAGCAAAATCGTGAAAAAGTAATGTGTCACGAGGTGAAGACTGGATAAGGAATTTCTCATCTCTAGTTTTCCGAATAATAGCCGGGGAGTGTAGAGTGTAGCTAATTAATATTACTGGATTGGAAAAAAGTGGACCCTTAAACCATCAGTATGGACCGGAAAAACAATGAAATATCATGAAGCTGGGCATAATGATCACGAGTACGAAAAATAAGCAGAAAAATCTGACTGTATCACTCCTGATTCACCAAATTGATTAATATGACGACCTTCAGATGAATCTTTGAGCCCTTACATTACTCGCAAAATAAATTTTAAGGAATGCTAGAACGTAGGTTTCCGCGGCGATGGTTTGATCTCTGCATTTCTTCAGGGTTTTCTTCCTCATCAGCTAGTTTGTGGACAACAGTTTCGCTGGCTATCCTGCCAGCGTCTTCAGGTCGAAGATGTGACACCTTCAGCGTCAATCCCGAACCCTCTGCCCCCAAAGAGCGACACATAACGAAATTAAAGCCGAAAAATTCACAATTTACTCTTCACTGAGCGATGACTGAAACGGAGAAGTATGCGGTACAAAGGAAACGTAAAGTACGATTCGAAGTTCTAAGACCACGCATATGCCATACTTCGGTGTGAGTACTTGGCTTTTTCAAAAGCTGAAAAACCGAAACATTCGTCACTAATTTACTAGTAACTACCGGCACGATGGTTCCAAACTAACTTATATGCAGTAGGATGAATCTCAACCCTTTGTGTGCTAAGACAACGACGGATTTTGGGACGAATATATTATTGATAATCATGAGAGAGGTGTAACTAGGGGATTCCTTCCTTAGAACTTTACTTGTAACAACTACTTTCTATCATTTCTATAAGCACGACACCAGAAAAATTAACCCTTAGGAATACCCAATACTTTCGATCGAGCAACATTGCACTTTTAAAGAATGTTGACAAGGATGATTTTATCAGAGGCAAGATTTCTACCCACCCGGAAAATTGCTTGCTTGCTTGTTCATTTCAAAATTAAAGGTTGAGAAGTAAATCCACTACCACCTGACCTAAACACATCTTAGACATCAAAATAAATTCCAAAACGCGACGCTAGAGCCGCATCAGACTGTTTCACCTTCTCTCGCATTCTACAGGTCAATAGTTAGTCCCAATTAATCAATTTGATGCTTCTCAAGACACAACACTAAAAATATTTACGATATAATTGATACCAAGATTCTTTTAATTTATCACTTCCATCAATTCTATTCCGATGCCAATCATTACCGATAGCGGAAAGGTTCCTCACGAATTTCTCCCCCCTGGTTTTACACCCCCGAACAAAATTCCTGGGTACGCCACTGGTATGTGGTGACCGTGACCCAACGCGAGGGAGAGACAAGTCCGAGAGAGGAAAGAGCACGGTTCCGACGATGAGCCGAAGATGGATATGAAATAAGGTACATGCACCAAATAAGACTCCAAGGTTCCAAATACGACTCTCCCCTCATTTTATTCTCATTCGTTCTTCCTTGTGCGTGGGCATCGTGCGATCGGTTGCTGTTTACACTCTAGAGAAAGATTCCTTCCCTCCCTGAAATGGTTTTCCCGATCGAGGAAATGAAGCAAAACTAGTGATGACGTCACCAACTCATGAAAAAAGGTCGCCACCTTTCGCGATTTCTTGTTTTAAACTTAAGTGAGAATGGCTAAAGTTAACGCATATATCGGTTTTGGATTTAATGGCCACAGTACGCAGCCAAATGGCTGTCTCCAGGGTGTTTCGCGGCCCCAACAACATTCGCGTCTATCGTGTATGAAAGGTGTAATAAAAAAGACTCAAGATTACTTTAACCAACGTTTTTTTTATAATATAAAATTCTAAGGTTTCATTAGCTGCTTTATTCGCAACTACATCAGTGTAAAAACATTATAAAAGCATGAAAAAATTAAGTTGCCAGAAAAAAATAGAGAACCCGATGCTTTTTTGAAAGGGATATTAGAAAAGGTGAGAGGATTAGAGGTGTTCTTTTTTTGTATTTCATCGCAGTTTCAAGGAGCAAATCCACTGAAATTATAATAGAACCATAATACATTATTAAATTTTATAAGATGTGAAATTATCACATTTAATAGAATTCTTTATCATGAAATGGCTATTTTCATTACATTTTATTTAGTTTTAAGAGCCAGAGTATCGTCCAAAATCAATTTCCGGGCATGCAATTTCCTAGAGTTTTCCAGGGGAGGACCCCCGAATTCCCCGGTAAGGGGGGGGCCATCATGATCCGAGGGCCCCGAATCACTCCAGACCGCCCATGGTTTTAATGGGACGATTTTTTGTCTTAAATTATCCTTCCCGTCCATCTACCGAATCCTGCGATCCTATTACTGAACTGCGATTTCGGGGAGAGGGATGGGGAGGGTGGGGGTGGAGTTCGATACTCCTAAGAGTCGTGATTCTAGGGATTACTTCCGATATAAAATGGCTGTGGCAGGAAAATAGCTGCTTGAAGATTTTACCATTGATCTGCTGATTTCGAGTTAAGCAGTAAGAGTCGATTTAGGTGGTAGCTGTTACTATTTTGAGGCAATTGTACAAATCTCCCACAAACAAGAGTGACTAGCTGCATGGTGAGGTATAAACGTTGAACATCACAATCAGTTTGAGATCCTCGTATTTTGAATGCGATGCATCTTTATCGGTACTTCCAAGATAGGTAAATCGAGATGGTCTCTTCCGAAAGAGGTGTTAAAATAAATCTCAATAGTAACGATGAGAGTTACTGGCGATGTAAAATCATTGTCTTGAAATGATATTGAATATGTTTTTTACAGAAAATTCAAACTGTTCTTTCTGTTATCAAATTATTGATATTGTTATTTCTGAAATATTGTGAAATGATAGCCTTTAAAGGTGGAAAATACTCATACCACCATCAGATTCTTTGTTAACCAGCATATCTCTGCAGATAAGAGATAATCCGAGATGAACAAAGCATTCGAAACGGAGGGATACTCGGACAGGGTCAAGTTTCTCGGGAGAGTGAATTAAATATATAATTAAGGCACAATTAAAAGCAACTATCCGTATCCAAGGATGCGTCGAGTAAGGTAAGGACTGTCACCAACCTTGACGCAATCTCTTTGAGGAAGAAGAACAAAAGCAATTCTCTAGAACAACTCCCATGGAGTTAGAAAAGGGCTTTCGTAAGAGCAATAAAAACACTGAAAAGGAATGAGCAATAAGCGGAACATTTCGCGCGTCACTTGATACATATGAAGTGTTGCAAGTGAGCGGACGATTCAGTCACAAGAAACAGTGTGTTTCACTTTTTGTGGCATAGGTGAACCGTGTAAACGGCATTAAGCATTCCTACGCGCACAACCGCGTGGTTTAGAGAAAGCATGCCTTTAATGGTACAAATAAGGAGCAACTACATCACGACATGGGTATTACGAATTAAATACCCAAGGGAGATGTTTCAATAAAAATCTATGGGGGAATTTTTTGATCGGAAAGAAAGCGTGAGAAAAAATAATAGTCCTAATTTACTCCTTAATATAATCCTTAAGTACCTCTGACGACGACTGGAATTTTATCTCCACTTCAAAAGCGGATGACAATTGATAGCGGATAAAAATAGGGCTTGAGAAATAAAAAGATAAATATTAAAACAATAAAATTCCAAAGAACAAGAAAATGGTTCATCCAAAGACTTTCATGCCTTATGTATTTAGGGACTTTGCCATTATTCCAACTATACTATAATTCCATTGTGAAATATAAATGCCGTATAAATACCCTTTGACAAAAATATACTTCACCAGGTAGTCATTAAAACGCTGAGACCTTAAGTTACCACGTTGTTTGAGGAGCCTTTTTTTCAGAGTTAAGGACGAATTACGTGCTCCCTAATCAAAATGAAAAACAAAAAATGCAGGCATAAATAAACTTTGACCCCTACTCATACAACCTCAAACTCTTTGCTAGTTTTCGTGACGTTTACTTTGGATTTCCACCAGTTTAACAAGTTGCATATCATCAACGTTTAAACTGAAGACTCGACCATCGTCCTCCGGGTGAATAAATAATTTTGAGACAGTGAAAGACCGTGGAGATGAAACAATATTCATAAAAATCAAGTTACTCTTGATCGTCAAAAAAGATATTGGGAGTTAGGATTTCTATTATTTTTCATTATCTTTTAAAATCCCGAGAGGATTTCATGAAAATTATTCACCGGGAAAGAATCACATCATATTCTTGTGTTGTTAGCTATAATGAAATTACAAACCTAAAAGAAAGACACGGATTATAGCGAAACGAAACTTATGTCTTACATTTATTCAAAGCAAGAGATAAAGGGAATAAAAATTATAAGATAAAATGAACCTACAGTACAAAAATATCAGCGCTCAAAATTGATAATACCACATTTGGTGATAAGCTCTGAAATCTCCAAAAACAATTCAAAGTAAGAAAAAAATTGAAAGCCAATACTCAATTACTTCCAATCCTACCAATGGTGGCGACGAGCTAAGTGTTATGTCAGTAGGATAGTTGCAAGACCACAAGCAACGGCTCACCTCCTGAGCAGGCTGAGTGCGCATGGGAATGAAGAATTGACTAACACGAAGCCTCCAAGATGTAATGACAAGAAAATGTGCACGGCTATAGTCAACTGAATCTTACAAACACATACATAAAAATAATGATCCCTCTGGAAGGCTAACGCAGTTCCCAGCCACGGCGGCGCAAACAATCGAGTAGGAAACGGCGATATAGCAGGACAAAAATCAAAAGGCATTGTCAAAGTATCTACACTAAAGACATAGTTCCCAGTAAACAACAGATCATATTCATAAGTTATTTTTCAGAAAGATCGTCATGTTCCTCATCCTTTCCTTAGAAAATGACGACATGCAGCGACAGTCACTTTTTTAGTTCAAGAGGGTATGAATGTGAGCGAGTGTATTAGTTGTTCCGTCCTCGATTGCTTCATTCTTTCACGCTTTTGAGTTTATGAAGGTAAGCTTTTTCAGTACTCTAATCTTCATTGCGTGACATGAATAACACTGCCACGGTACTAAGATTGTATGAGGATTATCTTATGAACGCCGCCGGGGAAGATGACGATGATGAGGAAGTCTCTTTCCCAGAAAAAAGAGTTCCTTTAAGCGAGACACTTCCCGCGTAACGAGTCAAGCATGCAGCCCGTCATTAAACCCTTCATTCAATACGCTCAGGATTTCTTCATTGCTAGGGGGAAATTTTACAACGATCAAATATGCATAATTTTATGAATGATAATTACCAGCGTAAAAAAGTAATATTCTTCAGCATCAAGAGATAAAACCATTTTTAACGATCATAATAACTTTGTGAGCTCCAATAAACAATTCGACCTCTTCTAACAGATGATTACAGAAAATAGCGAGAAAAGCTTATCATATGTATGCGAAGTACTTCTTCTTGTAAAGTAATTAAAAACAATTCAATTAAATGTAAGTTTCGGCAGGTTTTCAACCCTACCCTTCCAGTATGGGTATTTCCCCGCATTGAAATTTTCGTCCAAGATTTATGCGGAATAGTAATCACGTTTTTTCGGTGAATGCAACTCTAAGACAAGTTAATGGTATCACCCTCTCGCATTTTGTTGAATCTAGACACTATTTAATAAAAAAATTGTACTTACAGCGGCAAATATGAATGAAGACCACCACGCTATAATTACGTCTCAAAAAAGGGATCTATCTGCCACGAAGTACTCGTGTTTTTTTAACTAAAAGGTTTTTAGATATTTTCAAGCCGCTAGAATGAGTTCAGTTGGTTGACAGAAACGAAACAATGGATTTTAGATCTAATTCTAATGAAGGCGCTTCAACAAAATCTTTTAGACCAATTCACTGAGCAAATTCTAGAAATGAATACGCATTTTCGTGAGTGAGGCTCTGAGAACTCCATTACTTAATTTAAAACACGATTTACGGTGCCATTAAAACGGACATTAGTCCAACTTCCGACATTAAGATATATGAATTCACAAATTCACACCCACATCAGCTCTTTTCCCTCCTTTCAATGATCGGAGAGATACACGATACCCTTAAGAAGTCCTCTGACGCCACACTTTCTAAATTGGGTGAGATCGTTATCAGAAATTGGAGGGACAGCTCCGCGTCAGTCAGTAACGGCTCGATTCTCCACCTAAATCGTTCTCGCCACTACCCACGCTGACACGAAGATGGTGGCGTTTCCCTTAATCGCAGGTGATTAAGTCCAAGGTCAGATCTTCTTCGGCACCCTCCTCAACACAACATGAAGAGGTCATGTCTACACTCGCGCTCGCTCCATCAGCCAGTGGTTCAAATCGACGACGAGGGTCGCTTCGGATATCGAGGGTACAGCTCACTCCGCATTAATCCACAGGCGTGTGGAATTCACGCAAAAAAGGGTAGCTGGGGAAATTCCTTTCCCGGAGAAATTCCTTGTACTGAGTTAATTTTTGTTTGGCCCCACGCTCTTGCAAAGGCTTCGCCAGATTTCGATCAGTGGCCAAGCAATTTACCCACCACGCTGCCATGATCCCCAACATATATTCCGTCGATGTCGGCGACGGATAGAAAAACGAAAATAACGAACAATGCAAGTGCTAATACAATATGCGTTTATATTTTTGCGGACTACGGCTAAAAAACGGAAAGCACATCGCGACCGTTAGCCCAATCCTTATTACCCCACTGATGTTTCAATGCATTCCCTTGATTATACACTTTCCTCTAAATTTGCAAGATACCGCTCATGGATCAAAGTCTACCATTCCCACAGTATTAAAATTTAAAAGCATGAAATTTAACTTTCGACCAATTTCCTCGAATTCTTTAGCTTGGTTATCATTGGTTCATACGCTATTTATTTTGTGATCGATACTATAAATTATCGGAACGTAACAGTTGAAATAAAATGAAAACATGGAAATTTAAAAAAACAGAAACAATTAAAGTTTTAAACTGTATTAAGAATGATTAGTTTTTAATTAAATTCTGTTCACCGCAGTTGTGGTGGGAAGAATGGCTTAATAAGTAGATATTCTTACTTCCGGAAAATACTCCTGCGAATTAATCATTGTTCTCTTCCTCCTCGTATCTCTCATAACCAGTATCGATCCTATGATACAGATATTAGAGATTGCTCGTCATTTTGTGCTGCTTCAACTGCTTTCTCTGAGATCTCCTTATCTCATGAGGTAATAGTCTCTCCTGGAAAAGTTTTTTGAAGTACCACGGGCAGATTAAAGTCGTTGTTTTGAAGAAGGTCGGCTTATTGATACGCCTCTGAATAACTCTCTCACATCAGCGATAAATAGTCTGATGTGTGTAGAGAAGTGGCTTTAAGATATTCATCAATTACTTTTTACATTTTCTATCTTTAATATGAAAATTAAGCTTCTATTTTGAAACAGCTAAACATGTGATACTTAGCATCATATCTGCAAATGGGCAGTACCTCTTGAGATTCATTATATAATACTTTTTATTTATAGATATTTATCATTAACTTTATTACATACATATTTCATTTAGCTGGTAAAATACAATTTTGCTGTTTAAAATTAAATATTCCCGTCATTTCAGTCTTTCCACAAATTACGGATGGGGCCTTAGGGTGCCATTCTGGATGGAATTACACCGTGCTGTTCGCCGATATTTCCTTCCAAAGGATCCTAACTTTGGCTTTTACATGCATGTGATCAGTGTTCACTGCCCTATCCACACTTTAGAGCATAACTTTTAAGTAAGTTGAAAGTTATGTCATCGGCAAGGAGTAGCTTGGTAATTACTGGAATGAAAGCCACATATTTTTTTCGAGAAATGGTGCAAATAAGAAACATACCACAAAAAAATATCTGCACTAAGAAATCAAATTGACGGTATCTTCAGAACGTTTCATGGATTCGTGGCTTTATGGAGTTCTATTTTCTTACGCTAAGGAAAGGTATAATTCGATAGGATAGGAACAAACCCAAAAGTCATTTCTAGCACTCTGGCTGAGAGCGCCTATGAATTGCAATGAAAATAAATTATGAAAATTTCAGGGTTAAAGCGAGATGAGGAATGGCTGTTGGGATACTGAGTGAACGAATCAGCTAGCTACAACAACTTGCTTAAGAGAAGAAGAGCTTGGATTATGAGACGCACGTACTAGTTAGGCATTCGAAAACATTTCTTGCGATGGATTTTTTACGCAGTGTAAACATTGTATTTATTTTGGCTGAGATACGAGATATGAGATTCGATGACATGAATTAAACGATTGACAACTCGATTTTACGCAAACATTTCGATAACACTCGCATATTTTCAAATAGATTCCAATCACAAGTAATACTAATTTGATTAAAATCCGAATATTCAAGCATGATGGAGTGGAATTTTTCATATTGAAATAAATACCTGCAATTTTCCACGATCGTAAAAGCCAATATAAACATATTATTTCCACGACTTCGGTTTCAATGTCACCATATCATCTTCGAGGAATGTAATAATAATCATGGAAAATTGCAGTTTTTTGATAAATTGCAATTTTTTCAATATAGGCAATTCAATAATAATATTTTGAGGCCAGAATTGCGGCTTTCTGATCCCTATCCTAGGAACAAACTTGCAATAATCCCGAAAAATTATATGAAGGATGAAATTGAAAAAAAAAATACTTTAACTCAGGTTCGCAATCAATGTCATTGAATTAATTTTTCATGCATACTGGCCAAGTAAACCTAGCCTGAATGATGTTGAGCACATTTCAAGGAGATTTAGCTTCTGTTATCAAACAGCTACATACGTGACATCTAGCATCATTTCTAAAAACCGACAGAATTCCTTGAGACTGCACCAGAAATGAAACGGCAGATAAGGCTTATTAAGTGCGGTTTTTGAGATAATATTATCAACAATGGAATTTGAGCTCATACTATTCGAATGAATTTTGAACAGATGAGGCGTGCACAACCTGATTTCCCGAACGGACTCAAACATTCCCAAGAAGGAAAAGTGCGAAATGGAATGAAGATGAGAAATGAAAGGTTCATCCCATTTTCAGCACATCCAATTGCTCCACACACCCAACAATAACCACAAGACGTGAACTCTTCAATCACCCAAGAGGCGTACCCCATTTCCCAAACGATCCGCTGTTTGATCTCCAATCGAGTGGAATAGGGAAAATTGGCACGTAAGATGAATAAAGATCTCAAGATGATTCCGCAACTTCTCAATCCTTCACGTATCTTTGTGGCCTCCAAGAACAGCTACCAGAACAATTCCCGATCAACAGTTACGCCCCCTGGGACCGTAAACGGGAAAAGCGGAATTTTCAGACGGGGAGGAGCTCGACACCATCCTTGTACCTTCAGAAGAGAAGAGAAATCCGGAGCCAAGGCCGACCGACACGAAGCTTGGCTAGCAATTCGTTTGGGAAATTAGGAATACCGGACGTACTTTGGCCGTGTCACAATTTAACATGGACGATGTCCCCTAGGGCGTACTCTTTACCGGGCTAAAATGAGGAACAGAGACGTAGAACAGTATTACTGTGAGAAGAAGGCAAAAATAACAATTAAATGAGCAATTTTACAATACTGGTGTCATTGGCTCCGCATTCCGCTAACCTTTCAATATAATGACGCATCTCCTCTTCTTTCAATACTAGACTATTCTAGATGATATACTCTTTTACTCTAGGCTCGAGGGGAAGTTTCTTTTCCTTACGCCACCTCGAGAAGATTGAGAGGAATGGAGGGATTTAAACTCGGGTTGCTCCGATTAATAGCCGAATGCTGGAGAAACGCTCGAGATTTGGAGGCTGCGCGATAGGCTCAGATTGCTTAAACAATTGAGAATAGATATCTTTAGGAGCGACACGGAGAACATAATATTAGATCCCCACTATATTTCCAGGTCCGACAGAATCAATGAATTAAGAGAGATATTTAGCCGAACGGATAGATAAGGGAATTCGTCTTTCCCCGAACCATAAAGGACTTCAATAAATGCTCATCGTAATTTCGCATTTCCTTTTTGTGTGTAAACGGCTGTTGTCATAACACCCCCTGCCAGACGCCTTTTGGGCGGCTTGCGGGGTAGTATGTAGATGTATATGCTCTACCCTCTATGTTCAGACATGGAGCAGATACGGTGTTCAATAAGGAGCTACAGTTTTCCAATCATCAAAAATCGTACCTTTATCATAAAAACCCACACAAAAAATTGGTAATGTAAGGATTAGTAACTGTTGATATTTAGGAAACGTAGGAATAAATTTTTGTAAACTTACAGTGCAACTCAATAAAACCGATGGAGTACTTACAGAACTGCTAAGCAACACAAATCCGGGTATCTCGACTTTTGACACGGGCAATTGGCAATGAACCCGGTGTCCCACGGTTAAATCTTTCATGAATTCATAAAATCCGTTCCTTCCCAAGGCCGTACTTTTTAGTGGGATAAAATTATGAACTGAGATCTAGAACAATATTATTATAAGAGGAAGGCAAAAATAGCAATTAACTAGTCAATTTAATCGCTATTTTACCTTCCTCTTATAATAATAAAAAAGAAAAATTAACGAATTTATGAAATTCATTGTAAATTACGAAAAATTAACCGTGGGAGAAGGGTGTAAGGGATGTTAGGGGTGGAGACTCACTTGCGTCCGTGCTTGTCCTCGGAGCCGTCCTTCTCCTCGGTGCCGCACTCGGACACATTGCCCTCGTCCGTGGTGGGGATGGAGTGCAGCGCTGAGTCGTCGCGGCTCACGCCAAGCCCCTCCACCTCGTCCACATCGTCCGACGCCCGCGTCAAACCCAACGCCTGCCGACACACAACACACACTGCTCAGCAATAATGAAATAAGGCACGGTAGGCAGGAACAGAATTATTTAAACGAAGTTACCTTTTCTTGGGACCGAAAATTTACTGTGAGTTACCAAAATACATAACTGACGAAAAGAATGCATACAGATATTGCAAAAGGGTAAAGATGTGGTTCTTTGCTCATAATGATGTTTCACATTTGCTTAGGTGAATGAGGTATTGTGATGAATGGAATGAGATGCAACGATTGTTTTATGTTAGCTAGTGGTTTCATATTCTATATGTTTATTTATATATATAATATGTTTACATATTACATGTTTCATATGCTAGGGAGCTAATTATTTCTCAATACGAATGATCCAGCATGGTAACATTTTTTGTGTAATATGTACAAAAGCATTCTAACTGAAGAACGAGTCGGTAACCCCAAAGCGGAGTATTAACTACAAAGGGGTACCTATGCTCCTGTAGCCATGTATTTCTTAACATTTATATTTGTGTGGAACAATCAACATTATTATTATTTGGAGGAGGCAACCGACAGCCGGCGTCATTTGCGCCATAAGGGAAGGGTATGGATGGAAGGGTGGAGAGAAACACGGAGTCGGCATTAGCCTGCGGTTAAAGAAAGGCGCCAAGGGGACCACGGCTTAACGTCCCGTACGACGGACGGAGTGTTGCTCTTGAAATGTCCTCCACGCATCATTCAAGCGGGGATCGGGAAGTCTAAGAAAATTCCTAGCCACCTCCGGGATTTGAACCGGAGCCCACGGGGAGGGAAGCCACCACTCAAGCCACCACACCAACCCGATCCCCAAAAATGAAATAAATACGTTCTACCAAGGTGCAGTTATGATAACGCCTTTAAATTTAAAAAAATTAGAATATTTTGAGCTAGGCTCGCACATGAATGTCTTCCACGCGTTAGTTCCAAGAGCAATTATGTGCCTTTTCCCATGATGTTTCACTAGCTTTAAGCGTATACATTGGTCTATTACGAAAAGAGAGTGTTTCCAGGCTTAGTTCAGTGAAATTTTATCACATTAATGAAATAAAAATTACTGGAAATTTCCAATTTACAGTTTAATTTCGCGACCACTTTCAATTAAAATATTTTTAGAATCTAAAGATACTATAACATGCATTGAAACCGATGATGGGATTTAAATATTTATGGAAGATTGTGGAATATGACGTGAAAGCCACGGCACCAACTGTAGACATACATGTGCGTCAGTTACCGTCATATTCCAACCGTTTGCTTTCGGCAGTAATTGTTCAATATGAGATAAATTAAATAAATATATTATTTGGACTATTTTTGGTATCCAAACGTAGGTGATTAACTCCAAGGCGAAGGGGAGGAAGAATATTAAATACAGATTGTAAGATTTCAAAAGTCTTGTCTATATGTTACGTCAGTTACCTTGTTATTGCCCGTATAACAGTGAATACAAATACATTTGTCTGAGCATAAAATAATATTTTATTAGCAATTTCTAAAATAGAAATTTCATGAAAAAGGTAGGTACTAGTAAATGTTGACAAGGGTCTACCATGCAAGCTCTAAATATTTCGATGTGATACACTAGTAAATGAAATAAAAAAATAATGGTAATTTTTCACAAATCGTCAATTCCCGCGACCGGTTGCAATACATTTTTTTACCTTCGGGTTCATCAAAATGTATTGAAAGAGGTTGTGACATTAAACTGTTGGTAGAAAATTGACAATAAAATCTATTTCATTGATATGTTAAAATGACACTATATTAAGATTGAAAACATTCTCTATACAGGATGTCCCATTTATCTTGACCACCCGAAATAACTTTTTGTCCAGATGTAAATTCAAAAATGTGTCAAGCAAATGCCCATTAGCCGTCAGGGGGACATTAAATAGCATGATTGCCTTCCTTGTAGCTTTGTTATGTACCAAGATATGAACAGCGGTATGTCTCTTTTAAATGCTCCAAAGTACCAAGTGTCGTAGAATAAGAAAGCTATTATTTTTTGTGTAGATAATTCATTGCTAATTTTTTTTCCATAGAGCGGCCTTCAATCTTTTCTGAGGTTGCTCACCTGGCGGAGCTGACGCAGCTCCTCCTCCCTCTCCCTCATCTCCCTCAGCTCCATCGCTATCTTCAGCTCGGCGGGCGTCTCCACGCGTGAGCTCCGTATCGCCTCCTCCCCCACAACCACGCCCCCCACCTCCTCCTCCTCCTCCTCCACGCCTTCGTCATCGACCACCGCGGCCCCCTCCGACTGCTTCGCCACGGTCTCCACGATCTTGGGCCCTTGGGCAACGGGGGAGGCTTCCGAGCCGTCCTCGCTGCCCATCGAAGGCCTGAGCCGCGGGGGGCTGCTGGCCCCGGAGGCGACCGCCGCCAGCATCTTCTCTTCCCAATAGTTCTTCGTTTTCTCCTTGTTCTCGATGATGGAGTCGGTGACCACGACGCCGCCTGCAAAAGGAGAAGAAGAAGAAGAAGAATCAGCGGATTGACCGACTTTCTCCGTAAAACCATTTCCATTACGTTATGGACTGCGGTGCCAGGAGCAGCTTATGCGGAAGTGGAACTTCAAGGATGCGCCGACCAAGATCTTTGAAGCCATCGTGAGTCGGGGTTGTGGCGATTCCTAAATGATACACATATCTATTCAATCCGTCTACATTCCGTCAGTTATTATGGAATTCTAGAGCTATAACAGTAATGCGATACATTGATCTCATCGAAACACAACAGGATGTACCTACCGGTATACTTGATTGAGTGTTTTAACATATGAAAATTTTGTAAAGTTTAAAAGAAAATTTATCGAATATGATCAACTCCATACACTTAAGTTGTATATCGTCTCTTACTCAGATGTACTTAGTGCCTGGAGGCTGGCAAGAAGACAGCAGGTACAGTGGTCCACTAAAGTAAATTATGCCTCTGACGAGTTACCACTCGGAGCTAAAGCAAACCGCTTCAATTTCAACTGGCAATCCTTTTGAGAGCAACTGAGGCTTAAGAGGAGCGTGAGACAGCAGCGTTGGGAAGGAAGGGTCGGGAGTAATTCGGGAGTCATAACACAGGGTCCACCCCGTCAAGTGCAAATTATAGGGAAGTGATTCGACTCAAACGAGGGAATTGATCATTTCTGCTACGCACGGACCTCATAAGATGAAAGAACGACCCTCCTCATACCCTTAGGACCGATTCGATTGCTTCGATTCAATGTTAAGAACGTAAAGAGGAAGGTCACCGCCACCCGTGACATTTGCAGTATATGGACTTGATGGATCATTCCGTAATAGAGGTAGAGGCATTGCTTCGGCTACCTCCTGACTTAGTCGCGGAATGAGCCGCCTATTACGCGATTGGAAGTGGGTTAGAGAAATCTCGTGGCTCTAGCATTCAAATGTTGTATATATTAAGTGAAAACCTATTTTCTGTTGTTGCCGTCAAAGAAAAATAAAACATGAAAGAGGGAGGTCGGGGGATATATAAGGATAAGTGGGAGATCGTACTATCGCAGAAACAATCAGCTCCATTGTTTAACTCGAATCACTTTCGTGCAATATCCACTTGACGGAGAGGACCATATACCAAATAATCTCCATTTAATTTCGTTGAAGTGAATTTTTTTAAATGGCGACTGTGATACGGCAGATAATTTTCAAAATAAAAATATTTACGACTTTTACAAATTATATCTCATCTTCCTAATAACTCTGGTGAACATTTAACGTTCAGGCAGGATTTTTTACTCTTAGAGCCATATTTAGAGATAACATGAAATTTCATGTAATATCTTATTCGTCGGCCACTTCATTTATTGTACACAAGTAGAACACCCAACTAAGAGACGACTAGACATTTTTGTCGCAAGACCTGTCAAAAACTAAACCTAAGACTTTTCGACATGGAAAATGAGGAGGAAATAATAAAATAGACTCATCAGTTGAACTCATAATGCAGCATCGATGAGAAATATAGGCAACAAAATAATATGAGATACAAGCACAAAAGGCACGCGAGATAACACCACTATCGGTGAGAGAAGCCTTTCCGATCCCTTATCATGGCAAAAAATTATTTTCCTAAAACTGTGACGTCAGCTTAAATCTCAAGGTAATGAAAGACTCACGTTCGAGCATCGGGCGTAGCGACGCAAAGTCCTACACGATTAAAATTGCAAATGAGCAGTGGAGACGAATCCTCTTCGATTCTTTAATGACACAAATATAGAAGTCTACTACCGTTTCTGAATGACACCCAACGGTGTCAATGACGCAGTTCAACTACGGAGCACCCTTCCAGTGCGGCACGGCGCAAGAGCTTATGACACTGGGCCAACACACGTTCAAACCCGAATGCGAATACCAGCTATCCAATGTCATAAGGGCAGCATTGGCGAAAGATTTAGCCGCCCACCTACGGCATATCGCTTATTGAGGCATTTATTTAAACCTTTTAAACTACTCTTCACTACACTGATTAACACAATCTAGTCCCATAAATGGTGTCGAATTGGTCCGTCAACTTTTCTGCCAAATACGGTTCAGAAGAGGCGTTATAGTTTTTTTGTCACCTGTTAATGTCTCCAGCTGGAGTTCACGGAGTGATATTTTATCACTAGGAAATTACACCATTCGCATTTTCCTTCGTGTGCTTCAGTATGCTCATAAAAAATAATTATTAGTACATCGTATTGCACGTAGAAGATAATCACCTCTTGCTAAACGCAGTATGCTACGTAAATGCACCGTGATTTTAGAAGGATTCTGGGAGGATACCACGAAAAATTAGCAATTTTAAGCAAGTTGCCAAGCTCCACATTGAAAATTCAAATCTTAAGGAAAGGCAGTTCTAAGATAAAAAGCATATCTACCCCAAACAGGAGAGCAGTTGCGAAAAATTAGAATTGTTTGTGATACGAGCGATAACAATGGTACTCCCATAAAGCAATCGCTTACGGCTGAAGGCTCAAGTTATGACGCACGCGTTCTACTGTTCTGACAACTACGAGTGCAGGTGGAACAAACATCACATTGGGAAGATATGGAAGATAAGGCCGCAGGCTGCTCAGACTAGTTCACCATGTTCCCCCGAATCCAAGATTCCTCTTGCACAATGCATCTATTCGTTGATTGAATTGATTTTTTTTCTACGAATAATAATTCATTCAAACTGAACGTAAATTAGAGTGCATGAGATGACACAATTTAAGCAAGGAGATTTTTTTCTCGGTTTCCAAGCGGGTGAATATGTCAACTCGGTTTCCAACGTTTCGCCAGCTCACCAAGCTGCCGATATCAGGGGTGAAGAGTGTTAGACCCACAAGATGCAAGCTACGTGAGCTGCTGAAATGCTGGAGACGGAGCCATTCACCCATTTGAAAGACCGAGATAAATATCTGCACATTATCCACAGCGAAAACATAATTTTTTCGATTAAAGTAAACATTCGGGATTGTTAAAACACATTTAGTAATGGTATACGTATATAACAGTGCGATGGCTTTGCCACTCTCTAGATACGAGAGCCAACATGATATTGATCGTAAATGAAGAGAAAAACTTGGTTATATTCTGCCAATTTATTTTCAGTTTCGACGCAGCAGCGTCATTTTCAGGCACCACTCACGCTCGGCTCGGATCACTAACAATTCTAATTTTTCGGAAGCACCAGAAGATAACGCCACTGCGTCGATACTTGTTGTACCCGAAAATAAATTGGTGGAATATAACAAAGTTATTCTTTTCATTTACGACAAAATGAACTTCCACAAGGTTGATCCTGAGACAACAGAGATAATGATAGGTATATCAATCATATTCTTACTATTCTAGTACGATATAGGTTGCACAAATAAGCAAGGAAAAGGTAATGAAAATACGCAGGTACACCTCGATTCATAGTAGGAGAACTAATGCTATCCACTCGAGATTAAATAAAGTTAAATTCATAACAATAATAGCCAGTGTCCACCTAAGTTCCTCGGGACTAAAGCTGAAGAATTTGTTCCGGCGGTCACACCGCTATATAACGCACAACTAAACTAAAGGGTTAAATGTAGCAGCACGTGATGAAGAGCATTATGTTTTTCCACTTCCAGAACCAAGAATATCAATTTTTTAATGAATCCTGTAAGTAACGCTAAATCTCGAACGGCGAGCTCGTTCCATTAAAACTTTGAGTAACGGATTACAGTATCTAGCACTCGGCGATTATTCTTTATTACATGAGGGAATTACTTTAGTTCCATAAAAATACTGAAATCTTAACCCGCAAGTCACAACACAGGTTCAAATAGCTTTTAAAAAAGTAATTGGTTAGTTAATTAGAAGTGCGGTATATGAAAGTAACTTAGAAATCACACCAGCAACACGATTCACTTGAATTGGTTTTGCTCCTTCCGTTTTTATGAATGACTTTCCTGCGAGGAAGTGAACGTGTTGAATGAAAAATAATCTTGGTCTGAAAAAGCTGAAAAAGGTAGTTCTATTCATAGAAGATGCTTGAAATAACACGAAATATGGGGCTTTATATTCAAATTGAAGCAATAAGTTGACGCCATACGAGGAATACCTCTATTAGACGGCCTCGATGACGGTGGTTGATTGCTTTGCCCACAAACAATGAGTAATACGATTTACGATACCGATGGCAAGCATAGACTCCCAATTTTCAATTAATAAAGCCGACAGTTCTATCAAAACGTTTCGACAAATGGCGAAAATGACGATGCCGGGTAAATGATGACCATAGCAATAGGGCCGTAAACTCTATTCCCCCAAGGTTGTAACAGGCATAATATACATTCGCGTCACCACACATTGTATTTTTTGCTCAACAGGTAAAGGGAACAACGAGAGAATCAATAACAACATGTGACACGGTCCCCGAAACTTTCAGCATCCCAGGGTACATCACACGAATATTACAAAAGAGGATCCTCAAGTCGGCCTCTTAATGTGTTGTCAACCACTACGCATTTAAATGGGTTTACAGAAATCGCCACTCGCGTCGCTGACGGACAAATTGATCCGAGTTTGACGGGGAAATAAGTTATAACTAGGGATGTCAACCGAAATTTACATTCATGATGACGTGATTTATCAAATTCATAACTCTTTCATGCTATTCCTCGCAATTACAATGATTAAAATGAAAAATATAGGAAAAAATTGGATCGCATTGTACTCATCACCGCACCGAGGACATTTTTGAAAGCCGATTAAAAGGCGACTGAAATAGGCCACAGAAATCATCCTTCTATGGGATGGAATAGGGCCTGCTCTATATAGTCTATACATCACCTTAGGTGTTCAGTCATGCTCAAGTTTAGAAAGCTTATAGCATTCACTTCTTTGACGAGCCATTAAAAATATATTCCACTTCGCACATTATTTCATGAAAATAAAACCATGAAGTTAAAAAAATACCACAGTTTCGCATGCGATTTCAAATTATTATAATATAAACCAATGTGGACTGGTTGAATTAGCTAAATTTAGAGAATTTGTGATTGTGATTTAAGGCACCCTGTAGGTGGCTTGTTGGTTATCACGTGATTAGTGCTACATACACGGTCATCTTTGAACCTTTGTGAAAGAGAAAGAACAAAATTACCTGAGTAGAGAAGAAAAAAGGTCATTCTTATTTAGATCGGCGCTCTTACGTAGCAATATCAGTCCTGATTTTATTTGCTATGCGTTATGCCTCTTTATTGCAAATAACAACCTTCTTCTTAGCTAAGGAAGTTATTTTTTTCGGTTCAATACGATAACGTCTTGGCCAAAAAGAATTAGATTTTAGGTGGAATCCGCAGATTAAGACAGATTAAGACGCGACTGTTTGATGATCACTCAATCAGAATATTATTTCAAGCCCCACATCGATTAGCTGAGAGTCGGGGAGATCAAAGAGATGAGATCAAATAACATTTCGAAAAAAAACTATGATTTCTTCAACATCATCCGCTGTTAAGTAATTCTTTTCACAAAGTCACAAGTAAACCACAAAATTTTATTATAGAGCATCTTCGTAAGTTATCACTTGCAAAGGTGATCTCAGCCAAGAGCTAACGTCAATGGAAGCACAAAGACTGAAATTGCGATACGGATCCCCTATCTATGGGCAATAAGTATAAAGAAATGCTGAAACGATTGGCTTCGAAGAAAGCCGATTTTCAATTGCTAACAATTGTCGATGGACGAAAGAAGTGGAAGGTTTTCCGGTGGGTATCTATGGTCTTCGACAGTTGATGGCCGTTATTGGTCCCCTATTTGCGATTGCGGGTGGTTACTATTGACAGTCCATTTGCTACTGAATATTGCCGACCACCGACTGACAAATTAGGACGACCATTGACAGTCAATAAGCAGTTGACACCTGCCATCGAAATAGGAACTTTAAGTCGATTGCTATAACCTATAATACATGATGAACCGAGAGGCACCGAATTTTCGTGAATCGCAATTAAAATTACAGTTTATTTCAGCAATAATACCCATTATGTAATTTAAACACATTAACTTTGTCGACGGATTGTGCATACGAATTCTGTGAGTTATATCACAACCATGTAATCACAAATCCTTCAACTGGACTAATTGTAAGATATTTCGCTATTCACGAAAATTCGGTTCCTCTTATGACTTATGATGATTGTATGACCCAAAAAGTAAATCTATCGAATAAAATCTGAATATTCAGGCGTGATGGAGTGGAATTTTACCATATTGAAATAAATGCTGGCAATTTCCACGATTATAAAATTTATTAAGACCTAAGTTTCAATGTTACTACGTCATCTTCACGGTGCATATGAGATAGTAAGATTGAAACCTAAATCGTAATAAATTTTATAATCGTGGAAAATTGCAAGTATTTATTTAAAAAAACCTACCACGACCAGGACAAAACTACCACGACAACAAAACGACCAAGACGACCACGCCTGGGTATGGGATGAGGGCTCCAAGGAACTCGCTCACCTGAAGCCATGGCTCGCTCCGGGGGCGCGGGTGGGAGCCTCATCGACGTCGAAACACAATAAACGCCGCCAACCAGAAGCCAAAACACCGCGGCGGAGAGAAGGTGTGGCGAGCGGGCGCAGCCGGAGACGACAACGGCCGCCTCTGATGGGCCCAGCGGAAAACGGCAAGTTGATCACTGGCTAAATTTGGGCCGCGCCCGCGGTGGACTCCGCGATGAGTTCTTCCTTCGACTGCGAAGATGGGCCGCTATCGTGCTCCCTCCATATCGCCCGTTATCGCCGGCTCATCGCGAGCTCCCCCACGGCAGCGAAGTGCCGTGCACCTCTTTCGGCGCAAGTGCTTCAATCTTTATCTGGCCATCAAACAAACGAGATACGGCGCCAATTGAATACTATCCGACTGGGACTGTTTTTAGTTCAAGGGGAGCGGACTCCGGAGGAGGGGGGTTCATTAATTTAAGGTCGAAGTGGTGTTTGAGATTGTTTTCCCACGCCACCGGATACAATGGTTGCTGAGGGCACGCACTCCGTCAGCAAACCATGGTGCTAAAAATCAAACCTTTTTCGGTATGAAGCACAAAGATACGGGAAATTAGGGAATGGAGAAAAATGGCCACGTAAAGAAAAGTGGTACTATACCGTATTGTGGCGCCGTTTTGACATAGCATCCTATTAGCTTAATTTTGAATGAATTAATGAAGTAATTCACAAAGAAAAAAACGGTCACCTTGAAGCGGGTGATCGATCGTTACATGGCCGAAAACCGCATCGTCCCATCGCCGAAAAAGTTCGATGCATATAGAATGAAACCGTGTTATCCACAAAATATATTTTACTTTCATATTGCCCTTAATGATAAGGCTTTTTAGATGGATTTCTCTTCGCCCCAAAGATTATGGCAAACTACGTAACCGGAATTCCAGTGCGATACAACAGGATCAGTCCCATACACGGTAACTTGGCGTCATCAGGATGTGATTCAGAAGGCTTTCACGCTGCGTAGCCTAGGCGACGCGTCGTGACGTTCATGGGCATTTCGCAGTATCCCCTTGTCTATCAGCAGACACATGAACACCTGGGACGGATCAAGAAAGAATGTATTTTCACCATGTTAAATAATTCCATACTATCTTAATCCAGGAAAATTCTCCTGCGGGCAGATACGCCAACAACCCCTCGTTTCAACTGACGTCAAGGCTAGCCTTACTTCAACTCGTAAAAACAAAGAGGGATTAATACGTTGTGAAACTGTGAAAAATCGTTTTACTTAACCAGTATTCGGACCCGATCTCCGAATTGCTGGTCAGGTATGTTACCCAACCCTATGGCGGCAATACCCAAATGATCCTAAAAATTATTTGTAAAATCATGGATAATATTGCAACTGGTATCAAATTCAAAATTTTTTTGAAGTGGCCATAACTAATTGTTAGACTATGTTACAGCTCGCAAATTAAAATTACCGAGGCTATTATTTCCCCGAGAGAAATATGACTGTCCCGACAAAGACCCCCAAACCCAGCCAAACGCAATGCAAGAAAATTGTATACCTACCTATCCTCCTTGTACCTCGTAGTCCTCTCTCGTCTGACAGCTACCTTTTCGTGGATAGCGTAGGGAGGAAGGAAATTGAATCCAATTCCGGCTTCACCTTGTATCGAAGAGATACGCTAAGTTTCATTATTCTATAAATAAATTCCCACAGATACTAAGCCAATTACAATAAAGGCTAAACAACATGACATCAACTATATATCATCTCAGGCGTTATGAAAGGAATCAAACAACGAAAAAAAATTCCGAACGCCCAAAGATAATTAGGTATAAATACACCAAAATAAACATGTTGGGCTTCATGAAGATGCCAAATAGAAACAAAATCGGTCAGGGAAATAATCAGCCTGATTTTAAGAGAATTATGGCGCCCACGAACATTTATTTTTCATTTTTAAAGGCGGAACCGATGAAGGTAGAACTATTTTCACTACGGTATGTAGAAAACTGAAATATAATTATTCACAGAGGAATCCGAAATCAAGACTTTGAATGGATGCTGCCAGAACTTGCCTTTCTTTGGAGGACAAAAACGGATTTGAGGACCTACAATTATTGTCAGTAGACTACTATTTATCAATCTTCTGATGTTGAAGACCATTTAAAAACGCTGATACTAAAATGTCTTATGTTATATGCATAGCTACTTACAGATATCGACAGAAAACCGCCAAGGATAAAACTGATTACAAACAGGGAATGATGCCGTAATGAAGGAATGCAAGACTATGGGCAACTGATCTTCATTTCAAACGACCTTCGATCCTCTGAACCGTCTCCCTTACCTTATCACATTTCCCACCTTTCTTAATACTCCCTAGACGCACTTTAGCTTCTTCCCACGACACGTTACTAGCTGTATTAGAACCGCCAGAGAACAACCATCGGAAAGGTAACATTCCTTTTGAAAAATAGCACCACTGTTCTAGACTCTGATGCATTAATAAGAATTAAATTGAAGACGTCTGTATGACACCTTCACCACCTATGAAGAAGCTAAAACAAAGGAAATTCGGCCATTGTACCAAATCCACTGTTTAAGACACACGCCGCCCTTATTACGACTAATATTACGGAGTTATTCTACCATTGATCATTTTAAAAACATCATTTATGATTTGAATTTTTTACATCTATACACACCCATAATACTTTTGCGCACAAGTACAGCCACACAAACAGTGCGCCGAATGAAATATATTGCTGAACTCAGTTGCATAAAATATCATTGTTACCGTCATTTTTCAAGCAATACCAAATATTAAAGTTAGTAGGCTATTAAATATGCAAACACATTTGATAGCACTTAAGCACTGATAATGGTAGATATATTCCCATGCATTCAGGTTTCCAATAATTTAAGGTAATTCATACCAATCGATATTTTAGCATGAATGAAAATCCCAGAACAGGATTCAATTTTTAGCTCCCTTCATTCACATAAAAAAGAAAAAAAACACCAGAAGGATAGTAATCTGAAGACTTAGATGCTCTGAGGAGATGCAGTTTTCGATGAGACGGACCTGAATTCACGCAACAAAGCTTTTTAGATTTCTGAGCTTTAAGGAAGATGATGTAAACTACATGAAGTCGAGATAAAAATTATATGATAAAAATAACATCATTTCCCTAAAATATGATGGAACCGGAATCCAAGGATAGTCTAGTGAAATCATTGATATTATCGTAAATAATTGACAAGGGAATATGCACGCGATATACAATAGCTACACATTCTCCCTATTGAGACTTCCCTGACTGAGGATTTCTGGATCTCACGATCCATTTCATGCAAGATTTCTCCATTACCCGCACAGATCGTAGAGGCATATCAGTTAGCCCCACATTATCTCGGGCGTCATCGACCTTCTGCGATGCCTTGAAACCCGAAACTGCTCACCGCATCGTACTATTTACCAAATGGCGACGCCTAGGAGAAGGGTAATACGAAATAATAATCCGTCTGTAATGAAGCGACATGAGGAGACTCTTGGACAATACTAGTACTTCGCACACTTTCTCTTTCTTTATTTTAAATCGAACAATTCAAAGACATTCGTGAACATTGGCAAATCACACCCACAACAACACAATTATGTAATCTTAACGATCAATCTCAATAAGATTTTTATTTTGCATGATGATATGATAGCACGTCCGTAGTGAATTACAATCCACCACATATATCGCTGCACGCCTGACTCTCTATTTAAATTAATAACATTTAAAGATAAGAAGTAATGCACAAACCCTTCAAAAGATAAGTTAACACATGAGTGGTGATAACTTATCTGTGAATGTTCAACCATGATGCTAGAGACTGAACATGGCAATATGAGACAAAAGGTGGAGCACTTGAAGGCAACACCCATACAAGGAAGGAGAGTACACCCTTCATGGGAGGCTAGATGACACAAACAGCTTATCAGGTTATCTTGAATAAATTCCGATTCGGATAACAACTGGAATTCTCTTTGTCACTCAAGGTTTGATGCACTGCATCATTATCAGCAGACGAATATCTGGTTCGGAATTAAATCTGCATAGTTTTTATAATGTTACTAAAGTTGCGTTGTAAGCGAAATGAGGAAGCAATTCTTAAGGATTTAGATCTGGAGCACGCTTTTCATAGCGGCGAGGCATGGATGATTGGAGTAGCAGAGAATCCAAGAATGGAAGCATTAGAAATGTGGTGCTGCAGAGCAATAATGAAGATAACATGACATGAATATGACATTGATCGCGTTAGCTATGTACATGGAATTCCTGGAAAAAGAAGGAGAATAGAGAAGACTACTAACAAATAAAAAAGATCACTTTAGGAGCCATATCATGAAAAACGACAGTCTAATGAAGGCTATCATCGAAGGACAAGTAGAAGTACAGAAAGGCAGAAGAATACTCGGATGAGGAATATGGAGGAGGTGATTAAAGATGTAAAACAGTAGAATTATGCAAGTCACTCGAATTGTTAAGAGAAGAATAGGGCAGAAAGCTAAGTCAAACGAATCTCAGGATCGAAGACTCTTGATGATGGTGAAGATCAAGAGGAAAAGATTCCATGAAACCCTATTTGATTCTATCGCAACACACACTATGAATGTTTGCTATCTCCTGCTCCGTGTCGATTCAAAAAATGAAACCTAGCATCGCATTTTCAATTGCAGTTAATCGCTTCTTTTGAGTCGTCTTAACAAATGACGCCATGCTACTCTGGAAGTATGGATATCCACAAACGAAGTTTTAAGAAGGATGTAAAACATGCTTCTCGGAAAATGAATGCAGGCAATTGATAAACCGTTTTACATGTGAGCCTCGGACATATCGTTACACAGCATAGCTCTGGATACCCTTAAGGTCGTTCCCTATCGAGTACGCAAAACAAATGAAGCCCTTTAAATTCTCCTGCACTTATTCACACACAAGGTAATTCTTATCACCATCGGTACACCGTGACAACATAATATGTACCAATTAAGGAGGGTTTTTTGATTGGAAAATTGAAAAGCACACGAAATAATCGCATGGCTGCAAAAAAAACTTGATGCGCTTGACAACCCTGCCAAATTAAATGAGTGATGCCACGGAAGAGTCAAGAGTGGAAGCATTCGAAATGTGGCGCTAGCGAAGAATGATGAAGATGAAGTGGATCGACCGTGTAAGTAACGAGGAGGTGCTAAGAAGAGTGGGAGAAAAGAGGAGTCTTCTAAAAACGTTGGGGAGAAGGCGGGACAATTTATTGGGCCACATTATGAGACATCCTTTCCCTCGGGCTACAACCTTGTCGCGGTGGAAAGGCTTGCGCGTTCCTATGACCCTAAGAGCTGCGCTGGCGGGATTAATTCGCAATTATTCCCTGTAGGGCCACCCATGCCAGAGAGGTCGAAGGGTAGGAGCCAGACGAAAGGTAGTCCACGTGATGGTGTCACGTAAAAAACACTGTGGGAATGGAAGTGGAAAACCCTACCAACTATCTCTTCCCTGAAAACATGGAGTTTGATCAAACTAGCCTCGGATGGAATCGCGAGACCCAGCCCTTAAGGGCGGGTGTCGTAGGTGGCAACGAGATCGGCAAGGTCCTCGGGGTCCGAATCATGCGAAATCCTTGCAGACACATATCATCATCATCTTTTTCAGCATCAGCAGTAGCATCCCAGGAGCAGGACAAGAAGACAAAGAGGATGGAGATGAAGGCATCGATGAATATAGGGACATGGAATGTGAGAACTATGATGAGGGCGGGGAAGTTAGAAAATATGAAAAGGGAAATGGATAAAGGGAGGATAGATATCTTAGGATTATGCGAGGTGAGGTGGAGGGATGGCGGGGACTATTGGAGTGATGGGTATAGGGTTATATATAGTGGAGGGGAAGAAAGCCAGCTTTAGTACTAAACGGGAAGATGGGTAAGCGTGTGGTAGGTATAGATCAGGTAAGCGATAGGATTCTGATGGTAGAAATTGAGGCGCGGCCCACCAACCTTGTGGTGGCCCAAGTTTACATGCCCACTAGCAATCATAGGGAAGAAGAAGTAGATGAGGTGTATGAACAGCTCGAGGAAATAATTAGAGACACGCCGGGTAAGAAAAATCTGGTAGTGATGGGGGACTGGAATGCCTCAGTGGGGGAAGGGAGGGATGGGCACGAAATAGGAGATTTTGGTCTAGGAACACGAAACGACAGGGGTGAGAAAGCAGCAGAATTTTGTAGGAGAAACAAATTATTCATCACAAACACGTGGTTCAATCATCATAAAGGGCGAAGGTACACGTGGAAAAGTCCAGGGGATGTGGGGAGATATCAAATAGACTGCATTATGGTAAGACAGAGGTTTAGGAATAGTGTGAAAAACTCGCACAACTTCCCCGCAGCGGATGCGGATTCGGACCACAATCTAGTGCTCATGAAATGCAACGTAAGATTCAAAAGACTTATGAAAGTTAGGAAGGCGAAGAAATGGAACGTAGAAGCCCTGAAGGGGAGTATGAGGAGAGAATATCAGGAACTAGTGGACATTAGTATACGAGAGATTGAAAGTACTAAGACTGTTGAGGAAAGATGGGAAAAAATTAAAACGGGAATAGTCAAAGCGGCGGAGAAGTCAATTGGTTACGTTGACAGTAGAAGGATGAAGAAGCCGTGGGTAACGGAGAACATGATAAGGGAAATGGAGGAGAGGAGGAAGTGGAAGAACGTGGACACAGAACAGGGAAAAAGAATGTACAGGGAACTGAATAATCGATTACGACGTGAAACTAAGAGGGCAAGGGAGGCTTGGTGGAAAGGAAAGTGCGAGGAAATGGAAAAGTTCCAGAAGGATGGAGAAGTAGGCGCGTTGTACGCCAAAGTTAAATCGCTATCGGGCGGCAAAAGAGGACAAGCCATGTCTAAAATTAAGGCTAAAGATGGGAGGATGCTAACCGAGCGAGAAGAGGTACAGAGTAGATGGAAGGAATACGTGGAGGAGCTGTATAACGGAATGAACAGACCAGAGAGATTGACTCTAGAGGAGGAAAGTGCAGTGGAGGAGGATAATATTGGGCCGGAGATATTAGATTCGGAAATAGAGAGAGCATTTCCTAGCCTTCGTGATATGAAGGCTAGGAAAGCAGTAGGCGTGGACAATACCCCGTGTGAGCTTCTGAAGAATCTAGGGAAGGATAGTAAGAAAAGGTTTTTCGAACTAGTGCGCAGGATCTATGAGGAGGGATGTTGGCCGGAAGATTTCGTGAAGACGGTTTTAATTCCGCTTCCGAAAAAGAAGAAAGCTGTGGAATGCGGAGATTATAGAACTATCAGCTTAATATCGCAAGCGGCGAAAGTGGTGCTGAGGATATTGAACAGACGAATGGAGGCGAGGGCAAACGAGTATTTGGGCGAAGATCAATTTGGTTCCAGAAAAGGGAAGTCAACTCGTGATGCAATAGCAATAATGAGGTCCCTCGTCGAGAGGAACCTAGAATATGACCAGGACGTATATGCGTGTTTCGTGGATTTTGAGAAAGCGTTTGATAGGGTGAACTGGGTAAAGTTGATGGATATTCTGAAGAGAATAGGTGTATATTGGAGGGATAGACGACTGATTCGTAATCTTTATATGGCCCAGACGGCGCAAGTGAGGGTAGCGGACGGAGAATCTGGGTGGGCAAGCATTGGCCGAGGTGTGAGGCAAGGCTGTCCTCTATCGCCGCTGCTCTTTAACGTGTACGCTGAGGAGATGGTAAGGGAAGCGTGGGATGAGTTAGAAGCTGGGATAAATGTGGGAGGAATGATGTTCAAATCCTTGAGATTCGCGGATGACCAGGCGTTGATCAGCCAGTCAGCGAGGGGGCTTCAGGCTCTAGTGGATGCGTTATACGAACGTTGCGAGGAGTATGGGATGAGGATTAATCACAAGAAAACTAAGGTTATGCGGTTTTGTAAAGCATCACGAGCGAGGATTGTGAGACTCAAGATAAAGGTGGGTGGGTGAAAAACTTGAGCAGGTTGAGCAATTCAACTATTTAGGCAGTACGTTAGAGGAAAACGGATACAGTAGTAAGGACATAAGGAAGAGAATAGCATTAGCGAAGGAGGCATTCATGAACAGGAAGGAGCTTCTGAGAGGATCGTTGTGTAAGAGTTTAAAGAAAAGGTTAGTGAAGAGTTTGATTTGGAGCGTAGCTCTCTACGGTGCGGAAACGTGGACACTGAGGAAAGAAGACGAGAGAAGATTGGAGGCATTCGAGATGTGGGTATGGAGAAGAATGGAGAGGGTGAAATGGACGGAGAGGAAAAGGAACGACGAAGTGCTGGATATGGTTGGCGAGGAGAGGCAGCTTTTAGATGAGATACGCAGGAGACAGAAGGTTTGGATGGAGTTAGTGCTTAGCGGTGAAGGGATGTTGAAAATGGTGTTGGAGGGTAGAATGTTGGGGAAACGAGGGAGGGGAAGGAAAAGAATAGGATTTTTAGATAGATTGAAAGAGAGTAGGCCTTACAGTGAATTAAAGAAGGCAGTGCTGGAAGGAAAGGGAGGCTCCCAGATCACCTCTTTAGTACTCCATGGAAACCTACCTTAATCGGTAGAATACTATAATAATAATAATAATAATTATGAGACATGATGGCCTGATGAAAATAATCGTAGAAGGGCAGGTGGAGGGGAGGAAGGGCAAGGGACGTCCCCGAATGAGCTAAATAGGACAGGTTATAAAGGATGTAAAAGAGAAGAAATGTGTCGCTGTAAAAAGGCTAGCGGATAGGAGAGAGGAATGGAGAGCTGCGTCAAACCAATCTTAGGATTGTTGACTATTGATGATGATGATGATGATGCCACAGATTTCGATAGAGCTCTAGTTGAGAGTCATCGCCTCTTTTCTGCCTCCGCTTCCCCATCCCCGCAAGCATTAATCCTTCCTCCGACGCACAGTGGTCCCAAATCGAAAAAAAGCTGGCCAAAAGTCATTTTTTCGACTTTTTACGAGGAAGTTTTGAATTATGTATACGGATTCTACAGGATATGGCCTACAATATTTCGTACCTGATAGGTCTGTGTGATTATTATGTTGACCTGTGTAACCCGTCAATCTGTCAATTTTAATACGGTAAGTTTGCATATTTTTTCAGAATATTAGAGTATTTTTTGTTCGTTTCAGAATTTATTATAACAATATTTAATTATTCACAATGTTAGCTATTTTTTGGCCTATTTTTAGTCAAATGTGTCGATATAGTTTTCTGCTCCTCCGTGCTCCTCGAAGATTCCTATGCTGAATCCTTGGGAAGAGTATGTACAACAAGATGGAGAAAAAAATCTTGCCTATACTTGCCTATCCGACATCTAGAGGGTTTTAAGTTGAGCGGTGCACCGCTCCGCTGAGGGCGGCTGGCCGGCGGAAGACCGAGTGCCATTATCGCTCAAATATTCCTGAATCGGTGGTCTAACTTGTATGGTGTGTACTTAGCATAATTATACATCCTGTAAGATTACATACACTAAGTGCTTCACGCCTATCGTATGCACACTTCTCGTTTGTACACTCACCTTCAAATATTCAAGAAACCAATGAGGGCCGGTTCTAATGCTCTTAATGAGAAAAATTATGAGTGATCAAAAGCAACTACTTAAGTCACTATGCGAGAACCTTACAGTAACCACATGATGCTTTTCTCTGCAAAACGTTCCTCATATTTTTATAGAGAAGAGATCCCTTACATGGTGTACAACGTTGTCTGCACGTAAATCCGAAATAAGGTCTTGGCGCTAAGAGAAATAAATGCTCCCTAATGCCAAGAATTGTTTACAGGATCATTTCAATAGCCCATAGACGTACATAGGTTGGAAATCGGAGGGAAAAATTCGTCTAAACCCACCAAGGGTGCGTGCATCTTGCAAGTGCATTTTCTTCTCATATAGTAACGAAATGAGGATGACGGCCTCCCTCGCCAGAACCATTGCATGGATGTGGTGAATATTTCCCACTCAGTTTTATTTAATGACTTTCTTAGTGAACAAGTGCTGTGCTCCGAACTGTGTTAACACGGCTAACTCGAGAAACTTCTCCTGTCCAGATAATTAAAGCACTTGGTTTGCCAATGTTTGCATTCAAATTTCAGGATACGCCGGAAACTTAGAGGCAAGTCTATATAAGCTTGTATATCTTTTATTCAATGTCAACTCATAATTTCCGGTTTATTATTGGTTAAAAATAGACAACTTTTAAAAATCACATTCATAGTTTCAGCCGTAAATACACCTGTTAAATTTGAATTATTGGCCGTAAATTTTTCGTACCTTGCACAATAAAAATACAGAGAGAAAAGAATATTCACAATCAAAGAAGAAGGAATATGTCGTGGAATATTTGAAAACAAGATTTCGACTGAATGAAATCAAGCATGCCAAAAATATTCTGACGCGTTTTATGCGAATAATGTTTTCCCGAAATACCTGAGACAGTGGAATCAAAGCTCGAGGACAGATGAGCATTTCAATGAGACGTTCAAAAGCTGGCTGCAGAAGGAAATGAAATTCGCTCCAGAAGTATATCAATATCTCCCTCTCACATCTAGTGAGTGCAAATTATTACCGTGTTAGCACAGTCGGCGAATATATGCAGTGTGTAAAAATAATCATCCACTAATCTTAATCATCATATTTTTAAAAGTGGAGTTTTAATTCAGGATTTCATTTCAGACAAGATGAAATTACGTGTAAATATAAAATTATAATCAATTAGTAAGAAATATTGGACCCGTTCCCATAATTTTTAAAAATCTACGAACAAATGCTTTATGTGTATGAAATGTAATTATTAATAAGATTTGCAATTTTCACGACAGGTATCGATGAAAGACTTATCCATAGACTTTCAGTGATATTAAAATCTCTATCCTGCGGCTATGAGATAAATAATGAAGCCTTCAGCTAGTATTGCATGAAAATAGCCGAGCTGTACATCGATTATGGTTGGTGTTATATGCTGCTCATGGTACATAAAGTGCTAATACATGGAACAGCAATTTCCAAAGAATCCTTTCTTACAATTGAAGTTTTAACGGAGGAAGCATTGGAGGCCAGGAACATAGACATGAGGAAATTCCGAGAGCAGCGTACAAGAAAATCCTCAAGAATGTTAAATTATGAAGATATCCTTCGAAAACTCCTTTAAATATCTGAATCATACTTTTTAATTACATTAGGAGTTACAAAAAACGAGGTCAGCCTATCATGTGAGGTGAAACCTTGCTAATTTTAAGTGATTCGCAGAGCAACAATGAGTCCGATGGGGTGACATCGGACGACTATTCTTTTAAAACTCTTTTTTGTGATACATGAAAGCGATTTTATTACAATTCGAACATTACTTTATTCAATTTTCTTAATATAAGTAATTTTATTTCATCTAATGTGACTCATCAAATACATGGAAGCCAAAAATGAGTGAGTGAGAGTATTTTTTCCGATTTTGGTATTTCACCGACTATGCTGATGGTCGCGGGTTCGAATCTCACCAATTTCATGACGTAAATTCTATAATGGGTTTTAACAATTTATACATCTTTTGCCTTAAAATTATACTATTTTAAGCTCTCCATGAAACCAAGTTATCGCCAATCGCAGTGACATCTATATCGATATTTTCTAAAAAAAATTTAAATAATAACAGCTCAAAAAATGCTAAAATGAAGAGATATCGTAAAAATAATTTTCAGACGATCAAAACCAGTAACGGATTTCCACTTTTGTTTCCATTTTACGTAAAATTACGACGTTATTAATTTTGGCCAGCTTTTTTCGATTTGGGACCACTGTGCGACGCCATGTTAGTTTCCCCAGGATATCCTGAAGGCATTGTGTACCCCTTCCCACCTCCTACCACCTCCATCCAACGTACCCTCACCCTTTTTCCCCTTACCCTGGTGACTGCGACTTACCTCAAGATCAACACCTATCTGGCCTGCTTATGTCTTTTCCAACCACCACTCCTCAGCTTGCAATAGCTTAAATGGTCAAATTGAGGATTATAGAACAGATAAACGAAATTATCGACGCAAGCGGTCATGGTAATCACCGTGGAATTTTAATATTTGCACTATTACACTATGGGAAATTTCAAAAATTCAAACAACCTAACTATGAGGTAACTTTAAGCCATTAATACTTATTGTTAGACCAATAACACAAATGCTGCAATAGGCCAAATAATAGTGAATACGAGGAAGAAGAAGATTTCTTGGAAGAAAATTCCTTTCTTGGAAAGGAAGAGCGTGCGTATGAAGATCAACGACAAAATAAACAGGGCAATAAACGGGTGGAAACACAAGCTATGGAGCCAGGTATTAAATTTGAAGTAAAGTGCCGGCTCAAGAACGACATCTCGTAGCTAACATCTGCACAGTAGTGTCCCGAGAGTGCCAATAAGCTTTGCAATGGCGCACGTAGAAAAACGAAAGAAGTTGTCAGTAGCGTAGGAGAAATAATTTTATCTCCTCTTTGTGAGGAAATGAAAATTATTTTTGGATCCCCTTTGATCCCTATTAAGAAAAAAATTAAAGACCATTTTTATTCTAATATTATATTCTTTATGCCTCAGTCACTGCCCACAATTCGAAACGTCGCACAACATCGAATCCAGCTTAATAGTCGATTGCAACAGCAGTACACTTCCACGTATGAATCCCGCTTTAATGTGGAGTAAAGCTCAAGAAAGGCTAATGATACCTAGAGGAACTTTTCAACCAGCAATTTCACACATGCGATTACAAATACAACAATATTTTCTCAGCTATACGAAATTCATGTGTCAATTAACTGAGTACACACATCAGATAGAAGCATCACGAATTAGGATGCTTCCCTAAGTTCGACGAACTCAGGACGGCAATCGGTGGCAATGATGTGTCACATCCTTAAAAAAACCGTCCCCACTTCACTACGACCAAGGTAAGCTCTCTACGAGACATAGTAATACTTTCCGACACAAGGCTGCTTCCAGCCCATATCTACGGCTTCTCAACGATACACTTACTCCTCGGTCAATTCCTCCACAAGCGTTGATAACGTAAGCTTTTTGCCTAAGAAACGCCTAGTTTTATTGTATTCTTCACAGAAGTTCCAACTTGACCAGAAAATTTAATAGAATTTTTTTTATTAACTTATGCTCAAAATTATTTATTCTTTCATAAATGGCATTATTTGATGTGAAAAAGAAGAACTACAATACACAAAATGTGGAAAATTCAACGTATTTTCAATGTACACTATTTCCAACCATTGTGAGCCGACTAAGGTGCCATTTCCATTTCAATTCAACGAATGTATGTTGATTTCAGTTAAAGCATTCGTTCGCTAATAACCCAATGAGGAATAATTGCGGTGATATGTCAGCTCCAAGAAATTTATTACTTCAGCCATTTCATTACAGTAGCCAGTATTATTTGACTAATGGAAGCATTTACACTTAAGGCCTGAATATTTTTATGTTTGAAAGTGAGTTCACCATTATGAATCTGAACGACTTTTCTTTAAATTTCCCGAAAGCTGCGTGGTCATCTGTAAGATTTATTTCAAAAGACAGCTGGTGAAAAAAGACGTCTACTCGAAATCCCTTCCACCTCGGCTTTAAGGAACTTCTAGAGTGATTGATTGACCCGAGGAAATATTATAGGCTCAATTATTTACCCAACCGGGTTGAATAAACAGCATTTAAAGCATGTAAATTTGTTCATATAGTAGTGCACACACGAAAGCTCAGCGGTATTCTTAAGCTCGACAAATACTTCCGGCGATGCTCTCGCGGTTAAATACACATTACTTTACCGCGTACTGGAGGGAATGACCGAGGAGGGAATGACCGAGGAGGAAAGCCTGTAAGTTTTGTAGCGTCTATGGCATTATAAAAAAACGATGTTAGCTTTCTATACAGAGATGATCACTTCATTTATGACCATACATCAACGATTACAGCTCAAAAGCATGTATTTTATATTTCGTTCTTAGGCTTTTTTCACTCATAACATTTCATACATAACACTAATATTTCATCCAGAACAAAAAAAGTACCCGTACACAAAGAGGGGTAGGATTTAAAGGGGTCGGCGATTTATTTAAAACGCCACAACACACAGTCACCTCAAATTTACAGCATGAAAAACAGAATATATCATAATGATTGGGTAACATAAACCTTAAACCAAAATAGAAATTAAAATGGGACTGAAAATTGCTTACACATAGAAAATAAACAATATTAGGATAAACTAACAATCCACGCAAATTCTTTAACTTAAAAAATATGTACGGCCTTCCAAAGCGATTAGAAGCAAGAATCAAACAACAATCCTTATAAAAAGGTAAATTAATCCGCAAAAAGTTGTACGCTTATTTTTTTACGAATAAATCGTACCGAACAAAATGGAAAACTGAACGACTGTGGTTGTTTTCCTGGAATGGCTGCACGTGAAATGGAACCTTACACATTTTAAAAGCATCATTTATTTATATTCGTTGGAACAACAAAGAGAAACCAAGTAACCCCGCTTTGAAATAAATCACAATCATGCAACAGAGAAGACATCATCAACAGTAAAGACGGAAAAAGATATCCGCAATGATAATTTGTACGTTAAATGCGTAGTTCTGTGTAATAATCAGGAAGAGAACTGGTTAAACAAAAAACTTCATGTGACTCTTGATAGTGTTCTGGATGAAGTTAAGACTTCCCGCAAATCAATATTAAATCCACACCACATTCTCAATGCTTTGACTCATGCTAAATTAATGACTCCGCATATATTCATTAAAAGTCTTACTTTTGCGGAAAAGGCGAAGTAGGATCATCAATGAATATTTATAAAGAATGAAAAAAACATAAAAATTAAATCTTCCATGAATTTTTGACACAGCATTATTAAGCATTGGTAACGCCCAGCTAATTTTGGCGTAAATAGGATTAACTTATATTTTGAAAAATCGGCCCAAACCAGTTCTGCGACGGAATTTCGAGAGTTCAAATGAATTTTGAGGCTGAGTTAACGGAAATGAACTGTAATAGGTAAGACACGGGGTATATCACAACCTATATAAAAATGAACGAACCAACCACAAAGTATATAAAATGTTATAATAATTTCATTACATGGTAATAATTAATAAAACCACTCACTATTGGATTGAGCAGGTTTTTTGGTGGGTGACGTGTGGAATATATTTATTTCCACTTATACCTAAAATCAATAAAAAGTAAAGCTGTAGGAAATTAGATCATGTTTTAGTAAATATTATGAAGTATGTCTATAATTTTACATCAATAATGAACAAAGACATTGAAATTAGAAAGTCGATTTCAATGAATTCAGAGCGTAGTGCCACAGAATACAGAATGGGATTAATGGAACTTGAAAGAGTAAAATTATCTCATGGAGGTTATTTCGGAAAAACAATGCGACTTAACACTAACTTAAATACGCCCTATGGGCGTTAGATTCGATCAATGATAAAACTGTTTTATTGAGGTTTGTTAGAAATATAGGAAAACCCGATAAAAACGAAACAATGTTAAATAAAAGGGCTATTTTTTTTTAAACTTCCGATTGACTGAAGTGATTGACTGAGAATTATTTCAATGCTAAATGTAATGTACTTTTTTGATTACTTTTAAACATTATCGCCTCGGCGATTGAGGCGATGGTCGTGCCTGTGGTCGAGATTTACCATGCCTTCTTCTTGGAACGGTGCCGCCGATGAGTTTCAATGAATTTTACCGTTGTCCTGAAACTCATTGTCCGTTTGAAAACGCTTCCCATCTCGTCAAACTCTCATTCAAGTGAAAAGATGGACGCCACACGAGTCCAGGTAGAGAATCGCAAGACGGTTGATCGAAAATGTAGCACCGATATTGTTCAGCGAGCAGCTGGGCAACAACAGCGCTGAGAGGACGAGCGTTGTCAAGAACACTTCCATCAGCCGCATGTCTCTCGTTTCGTTTTGAATGGCTCTGCGCAATCGGCGATCTGTTTCATATTGAGCAGCAGTATTTATCGTTGTGCCGGGCTGCGTGAATTCCACAAACAACGCACCTTTTTGAGCCCAAAACACCGTGGCATAGCCTTTCGAATACTGACAGATCGCCTGAATTTTCTTGGTTTGCTTGATGATTTTTGACTCATCCATTGTTGTGATTGTTGCTTTGTTTCAGTCGAACCATATTGTGCCTTCTCGAAAGTCGAATCACTTTCAGTCATCTCTAGCTACAGTTGATTTTAAAATGCATTTCTCTTTTATAGGCTCAACGGTCAAGAAGTGATACCAATGCTGAAGCCATTCGGGGAGTTTTTTTTTTTTTTTGCTGTCGCTCCACATTTCACACTTGGAGGGAGAATAAATTGAGGAAACTGCTGCAAATGAGACTGCTATTCACCTTAAACTGACAACGCGACTATCGCGAACGACTGATCGTGTGGTATGGAGTGCGCGCAGTACCCGTCAATCACATGTACGGCGACTTTTGCAGAGCGATCGGAGGTCGAAAAAAAAACAGCCTTCGTAAATATGAAATTTCCAAACCAGCTTCAGAGCTTTGGTAGATGATTAAATTGATAATTGGTTTCATGGATCACATCACGGCTTAATGGATCATCGCCGCAACAAAGAAAACGAGCAAACATTGTGAAACAGTGAATAGGAATTAACCCGAAACCCACGTATTTTAAGTAGCGCCGTAGAAATTTATATGTTACAATCAACAACAGAACGGAGCAGATAGTGTGTTAGCGTATGTCAGGGAAGGTTTAATTATATCCACGACGATGCAGTGAGAGGATAAATTTGGCAATCTTAAAGACGAAATACAGATATGCAGACAAGGTTTTTTTTCATCACCCGTGAATGCATGAACGGGTGCACTGAGACGATTGAAAGCTTAAAGGGGGAAATCAAGACCATAACAAATTGAGAATTTTCTCTCCAACCAACCGAATTCATTCCACAGATGTGAAAGGGTATTATTGTCCGATAAGTATACCAGTTAATTAAAAACAAGAACTCTCGTACTTCGATCTCACTAAAAAAGTTGATGATGCCATCGCATATTCGCTTCAGTACCAGATTCACGCGCTCTCACGCGAGGCATGGGGATGCTGATAGGAATGCTATCATGGTAAATACACGGGAGTAGCGAGTCACACCAACAGTTTTCCATACCTCCCCTGGAAGGGTTAAGACCTTTTGTGTTTCGCCGCAGATTGACCGAAAGGTATGTAACCGATCATTACTTGGTAGTTCCTTCTTATTCTTCCTAAATATCAATCCGGAACACTATACCAACACAGCAAGTACATGAATCACGCTTTTTTCACTACATTATCCGCTAAACGGTGAAACATTTAGTATCCCATACGAAACTAAATAAATAAAGCTGTATAATCGCTACTCCATTAACAAAGGAGAAGGCATTGTGTCCAGAGTCGGTAAAACGTAAGCCGAACTGTAGCGTAATTAAGGAATGTAAATTTATCACCACCTAAAAAATACAAGGAAATTGAAACGAAGAAGATGGATAGTGAAATTCCCAACCGTACTTCCGAAATTCAAGTATGCAGACCGTAAAGGGGAAGAAAAAAAATAAGAAGGGGTAGAGTATGTAGAGATATTAGGAATTTTAGAGAATACAGAAACCAACTTATGGACACCATCACTAAATCACCCACACAGTCGCATATACAATGCTGTTACTAACTGCTAATAACTAATGCTATTCGTCTTGGAACTAATTACCCGATATCCCAGACTACTACGAACAACAATAGGGTGGTTTCCTATTATTTTTTATTGCCTAAATCGAAAGATTATTAATCCTGGAGTACGTATTTCACGCTTTTAGATTTTAAAATGACGATATCTACTTTTCGCGATTAAATGAAAAGTGAAAATTTTCAAGCGCGCGAAAACGCGACGCGTAAGTAGGAATGATGGGAAAAAGTCCGCGTGACGCATTTCTAGTTCCCCCTCCCGCCTTGTGAGGTGACCTTGATCGAGGCTCTGAGCGCTGATAGGACGCAGGATGCTAGCGGGTAGCTGAGTACCTTGCTGGCTGGTAGCGCTTGGCTTATAAAAGGTTTATTAATACCTTATCAAACGAAGAAAACTTTCCGACTTTAGCCAATTTAATAGGTGATTATTAAGACATGTTTCCCTGAGCTCTGTGCCTCATGCATGCATTGGTAACCTCAGACGATGTATAACTCCTATCCTCTCGTGTAGAAACTAGGTCCCTGTGACGTCAAGTGGAGTGGAATCGCATGGGCGCCAATCTGGCCTTTTTCAAATGAGGATAAAATTTGACCCTTGCCATTCGTCGAAACCGGTATTTCAAAAACCAAATAATTTTTGTATTATAAATACACTAATGGTGGGTAACGAATCGCAATCAATGCCTTTCGTTTTCTTTGATGAAGGAAACTACCCTATTGGTCTACGTCTCATTCGACCAACATATACATCAGTATTCGTAAAAGTCATCCACGAATGCATTTTATGTATCGAGGAGCCGCTTGACCTAAAGAAAACTTCAATTCTACATTCACGCCCTGTTAATTTAGATTCATCCTTTTTTTCCACAATACGCAACCAAAATCAGCAGCGATCTTCACATAAGCCGGCGAATGCTACTAACCTAATCTCAATCACTCATATTCTCGTAATCTGAATAGCTGCCTCAATGTGATATTTCGGTGTTGTCTTTGACTCTAAACCTTATGTATTGCGCAAAATATTTTCACAATACATTGCACAGCGAATGCTAAAACTCAGTGGCGACCAAAGAGCGTTCCACGAAGACTTCTAGACAATGCAGATCCTGAATTCGCAACATTACAAAGCAATACGGCTGGACTAAAGTTCGCCTTCATTTAGCAGACTTATTTCACACATATGTACCTATTCATCATCTTAATCAGCAGTCTTAGGGATGATGCTCCGGATATGGTTTTCGTTTTTGCCTCCGTTTAAAACTTAAATGGTCAAAATTCAAGCTAAAATACCAACGTTTTGACTCTAGATTCGAGAATTAAAATAATGGTAATATTGAGAAGATATATTCAATGCGCCACCAGAAAATCGCCGATGAACAAATCCAAGGGTGAATCCACCGATTGCGAAGTAGCTGTCTCACGAAGTTGCTAACGCGCTGAGCTGATGAATCTCCTGGATTCGTCTCCGCGGTCAAAAAATTCCGGGATGGCAGGCTACGGGGGAAAGGGGGGGAAACACTTAGACCGCAGCCTCGGAACTAAAGGTCAATGAGGCCGGGCCGGACACAGGTAGAGGTCTCCATGCACCACACCGGACGGCGCAGCTTGAAATTCGCACTTTCATGAAACGGGGAGAAAAATAACCCTTGTCCAGTCGGTACACCTGAAATCTCTCTGGCCTGGAAACAGACTCATGCGCTAGGCTGCAAGTTACCCATATACACCAGGAATCGAAACTGGAACTCAAAACATTCTACACCCATACCTTCCCATATGGACACAACATCAACCTGCCAGACCAATTCTTAAACTGAGGAGCCTATGGACTCGCAGGATAAGGATTTATTGATCGCAGTTATCACATGCTTACTCAACGATATCTTCTGGGAGTTACTTCATTTTGCGAAACTTGTGCCCGGGGCCAGATCCGATGAACTGAAAATATCATTCCAATTTTTGGGGAGAATCGGTGGTTTTCAAATACGCTGGATAGGAAATCTAGATTTATGTTCGTATTCCTGGAAGAGTACTTAAGGTGTAGATAGTAAAATGCGTCAACATGATGAAAATGACGCTTGAAGCGTAAATTAATAAAATCAGTTATACAACCATAAAAGCGATGGTTCCACGATGGGAATTCATCATCACGTCAAGGCCATTCATAGGTTATCAAAAGCCATTCCAGAATAGTTCGAATCACCAAATTAGAATTAAAGTAAGGCATTGAAACATTGCAATAAGGATAGAAAGGCTGTGAGCAGGAGCGATGAATATAATCCGAAATGAGTTAAAGTGCATCTACGTCAATCTCCACATAAAAGGACACTGAAATGGCTACTGCCTCAATAATCACAGAAGCACTACGTAGCGTTATGCAAGGCAAGAAATCTGAATAACCCATTCTATAGGGAAAAATACTGACCCATCTTTCCCCCACACCTAGTAACTTATTTGCCGGAGCGACGATTGAAACGTTTAAATTCACTTAGTTTTCGCCAAGACGTTGGCCATCGAGGGCAGGGGGGGGGAGGTGAACCCCTTGCTGGGGCCGGTCATCCAAGAGGCTAGCCTCCCGCCCGGCCGATCGCTAGCCTCCTCCTGCGTCCCCCTTTATATGGAGGGCATGGTATGGCAGGTGGCTCAGCAAGTGTAGCGGCGGCGGCCGGATGTGGGCTCCCGCGGGGCGCTGCTCGCCCACCGCGCGATGCACGCCCACACCTCCGCCGCTGGGACCTTGTTTAGGCCCCGGCTTCGCATGGGCGTCGACGGCCCACCGAGAAGAAAAGCACCTTGAGACGGAAAGATCACTTGTTTTCGTCCAGGGAATGGCGCCTTGCGGAGTGTTGAGGTCGGGTGGAGCGGCGAAAGTGCTCCAAGTGCAAATGTAATCGTAAGAGGAAAGCTTCACCATATATTGAAGAGGTGCACGGAATACGACGACTTCAAATCGATGAATGAATTGATTAAGCCTCCTAAGTGCCACCAAAATTTAGGTGGTACTGGCAAAAAGTGCCTACGTAAATTTAAGAATTTTGTGCCACTTCAAGAAAAAATACAACATGAAGTTACTATTGTAGATATCAATGCAATGTTTTTTACATTGTTAGAAATGAATTATTTGTTGGATATAATATTCTAACACATTACATTAAATTTAAACCCAAATTCATTAACTTATTATGATTTTAAATTCAGTCTACCCTTGAGCCGATATATCTGCCCGTGGCACTAACAGGGTTAAGTAATGACTCAACCTCTAAAGCGTTCAATAGGCGCTCCATGTTTCGTTTTTTTCCAATGGATAATCTGAATACATTGTGGTAACCCCTACAGCAATGCATTGATCATTTTAAATAGTTATGGTGTCACTAGTCCACTGTTTTGTTAAGTTGAAAACCCCATCATACAATTTCATTCCTCAGGTGTGCACATACTCCATGTTAGTGAACTCCGTACTCCAATTTTTTTCTGTAATATGAGGTGGAATATCTTACCAAATTACTACTATACTACCATGATAGATAACTAAGAATCGAATTGTTTAATCATGGAATACAAAAATGATTTTGTCGCGAAGTTAAATATATAATAATGAATGAATTCACATCGTACAGCTAAAAAAATTACGCAAAACATCAGGAGAAAAAAAGGATTTTCTGTTGGCTGAATATTTCACAGAGCTATTTTAATTTTCATTCAAGCAATTTTTTCATCTTTCCATCATATAAAATAAGGATACGATAAAGCAATTGGGTACGGCATTTCTTTGAAATTTGAGCTAAATTATTCAGAAAATAGATTCGATCTATCAAAAATGCTTTATTGAGACCCCTTTCGATCGTAATGATTAAAAATTAATTAAACGTTGAAGAAGGACGAGAGGATTCAAAGCGAATGAAGGCATTGGCGGAATCATTCATCTACCCTTACTTTACCGTCCACTCAATATATCACCAATCGAGGTCCAATCAATCATAATGCGTTAATGGTTAGCAGGGATTTAGATTTGCGACGAGGGGATCTAGGGTGGTTTGCGGGTTGTCTGTAATAGTATTTTGATGTTCATTCGCACGCAAAAGAATATCACAAATTTCATTGAATGAGCCATATATTTTGCTTGCATAGTTAAATTCGTCGTTGGTTATTGGCAGATATTTTTAATCCAACTATATCGAAAAATTAAGTGTCATAGTACCCCTAGGCTCGCGGTCTTTTAAGGAGATGCATCGCGGTTAGTCGCCACAACGGAAAATTTTCGGGGGGGGGGGGGTCGTTGGCTATTGGCAGACATTTTTAATCCAAGTATATCGAAAAAGTATGTGTCATAGTGCCCCCAGGCTCGTGGTCTTAAGGAGATGCATGGCGGGTAGTCGCCGTAACGGAAATATTTCGGGGGGGGGGGGACCCCAAAAGTCCCCAAAGTCCCCATAAAGACCCTATGGCCAAGTGCCTGATGCTATGAGAAATATATTTCGGTGGAGAGGTGATCACCGACATGGAGTCACGTTTAATAGGAGGAAGACGGCAGTACTAGATCGTAGTCCTTTGTCAATGAACTCAATCATTTCAAGAACACTCCACGACAACGGACAGGGAAATTTCGACGAGAGATTTTTTTCCTGGAGTTCATCACATTAGTTATTTAAGAGGACAATCCTTTCAGTGAGAAAAGCGGAAAGGAAACGCAGTGCCATGCCCAGGACATGTGATGTTTTGAAAATCACATTTCACTGGAAGCTGCCTCCTGGTGGAATAAGAGTTTGCCAAATGTATTAGGATAGCGGTATTCGAACTCCCAGATGGCATTCGAATATCCAGGCAGATCCTTGAAACCCCTTGTGGGTCCCCGAGTACCCAGGGAGGTTTCTTAGTACCAGTGGCGTAGTCAGAAATTTCGTTCGGAAAGGGGGGATCTAAAACCAAATTTTTGAAAAACAGGGTACTTAGTAGAGGGATTTAAACTAATTTTTACACTTTTCATAATCGAAAAAACTTCATTTTTCAAAGAGATCTTTTGTAAATTCCTGATTTATCAATATTTTGTCTTCTTTTAAGATGAAGCAAAGCCATTGTGTTTTTATATTTCGAGGAAAGGGTCCAAACACCCAGACCCTCTCCCTCGCTACGCCACTGCTTAGTACCCAAACAGGATCTTGAGTATCCAGGCAGGTTCCCGAGTTCTCGGATAGGAATACGATTACTCAGACGAATGCATTTCTATTCATTTTTATGCTATTCCGACATTAATTCGCAAATTTTCACTTGATATTTTCTTAAAAAATTCACTTAACGCATAGAACTTCGTTGGAATATTTACAACTTATTGGAGCATAGAAATTTATTACAGAGATATTACAATTTCTAGAACCGCGTCTCCTGTGCATTAATGTCATATCTGCCTTCCTTGGAGAGAGTGATGAAAAATTGCAGTGTACTTTGAGGAGAGATACGATGGAGTACTACGGCATAGTTGCGAAACTGTGATACATTTTCGTGAGAGCTCCGAGATAAACTCGGAATCTTCGTGGGGCTAAGACTGCATAGAAAGGTACTCGCCAAGGAATAAAATGCCTTTTTGCAACATATAAATGGAAGGAATTCTTATTTGAAGGAATTCGAGAAAATCTTCCACTTTCCAAAATTCATCATATTCCTGAATATTTAATGAAGTTACTCGATGAGAAAATGAGCCAACAAAAAGCGCGTTAATTCATTCGCGGTAGGCAAAAGACTAGTGATACAAGCGGTCATACTTTCCCGTTCCCGTAACAAGCAGCTCATTGGAACCGACACGGATTACTTGCATGACCTGCATGACTATAAGATAATGCGGCCTCGTAAAAATTCTTTTCATCCATGCCGGCCCATGCTCAAAGTTTTTTCTATTCATCGAGAGCGGCTGGGGTTAAATCTAAATAGGGCACGTAGAGGACATACTAGAACCGTTCTAACACGATCATATTTCGCAAAGGCTTCGTATGCAATTACATAACACTGGTTGCAGCTGTCTAGGCTCAAGGTCGAGCTAGAACACAGTGCACGGAATAGAAGGGCGGAGAATTCGAGGAGAAAGAGATGTTCAAAAGATACCCTCCCCCCTTTCGCTGCGCCCACGAACTACACAAGGAAAAAGATGCATGAGAGGGCACTGCGTAGAGGAGGCCCCAGTCCGTGAATTTCTGTTGCCACTTTGGGCGCATTTCAATGGGTTTTAAAAAATGATGAGGGCAGAGCGATTCATTTATCCTCTGTTTTTAATGCATTATATGCGCACGCGAGGAACAGCACTTATAAATTATGAATTTTATAAGCCATATCATAGTGAATATAAATTTCGGTGTAAATTTAATTCATAAATGCTGAGAATGTATGAATGCGCTTCTTGCTGACTCACTTTCTCGAGAAAAAACTTAATTATTCATGCTATAATGTGATGGATTTTGAAAAGTGGAACATTTTCTCGAATTCCTTCAAATGAGATGATTTATTTCACTTAGTTGTAAAAAAGAGACATTTTTTCCCCTTGACCGTCCTCTCAGCGCTGGTGTTATCCAGTAATTTTCCATTAAGTCCTTGACCCACGAATAATAGTAGTATTAACTTATTTTCCAGTGAAATTGGAATCACTGCGACGCCACCCTGCGATGCGAGTGTTGACTCATACAAACCCATCTTAAGGCGCGGTGATTGAAAACACATCAAATGACCGAATGGACAACCGTCTATTGCAATATATGTGGGCATATTCACGGGGATTGCATAGAGGAGGCCCAATTCCATCCCATAGAAGGCTGATTTCTGTTGCCACTTCGGTCGCATTCTAATCGGTTTTCAAAAATGTCCGTGGCGCTGCAATGAGTGCAATTCGATCCACTTTTCCCAAAATGTTGCATTATAATGTTTGTAATTGCGAGGAATAACATTCAAAAGTTATGAATTTGATAAACAACATCATCATGAATGTAAATTTCGGTTCACACCTCCAATTATACCATATTTTCCCGTGAAACTCGGATCAATTTATTCGTCAGCGACAAGAGAGGTGAATTTGCAAACCCATTTACATGAGCGGTGGGTGACAACACACTTCTCCTCTTTTGCCTCCTCTTTTGCAATATTTGTGGGCATATGATTCGGGGAAGGATAGGCAAGTTTAAAGGATACCCTTCCCTCTGGCACTCCGATCACGAACTACATTTGGAAACAAATGAATCCCGAACCCATTGGTTCAGCTCTCCAACATCTGAATTGTTTCGACACACTGGTTCGACGTGCGGATGTAGGGCCGGGCACGCATCATTTTCCCATCGCCGAGAGTGAAATCGCACGATCTGAAATGAGCTAATCAAGTATCTGACCCTCCTCTCGTCACCAGAGACAACACGCACCACCACAGGCCAGTTCCTTTCCCTGGACCACCTCGCACTTCCGAGGATTTTGCCCGAGGACGTTCGATGGATTCACCACGGTAAATTTTATCCTAAATTCTATATTTTGATGCGTTATCCAACCTTTCATCCTTAATTGAGCTAATTTACTTTCAGAATCGCCCAGGCAATTTAATTTTAATGCAATTACACACTGACACAGTACACTACAAATTGAAAAGGTTTCTCGATGCATTAAAATGAAATGTTGATAAAACATGCTTAGTACATTATCAATTGGCATCTGTTACAATAAAATTCATTTTTGTCATCAAAAAAATGTTATAGCTTTCAACTCATTACCACATAAACTTCCGGATGCATTTTTAACGACAAAAAAACGAAAAACTATGTGACCCCAATGATACCGTAAGCGGAAATGAGGCATATCTATGACTGAACCCTTATTTCCGTGAGGCAGTTGCTATTCCATATCGTAGCCAAGGTATCGTACATACCTATGCTAAAAGGCATTAGAGAGTTGTATTGAGGTTATGAAAGCAAATTGCAAGAGTTGCACTTAAAATTTGCAGAGGTTCAGTTTTCTCTCACACATGCAAGCTTTCCAACGAGAGTCGCTTTCCGTATATTCACACCTTTTATTTACTAACGCCCGTTGTGCCATTCATATAGTATAATTTTGTCCATTAAATTTCTCTTTTGAAATAACTGCATAAGTTACGACTTAAATTATTATTTTCTATAACAGGCTGAGAAGGTACCAAAAGGTAATAAACATTTTCTGCGAGTTAAGCGATGGAAAATACAGAGAAGGACGAGCATAAATGTTCTACCATGAATGAACCTCAGTTGATCAAACTAGTCTAAAGCAAAAAAAGCACCAGGGTAGTAAATTACATGTAGTACTATTGAAGGAAAAGGATTGAGAAGTAGATGTAAAATATGAAGGAATTGCGCGCTGGAAAAGGCAAATGAGAATTGGGCTCTGGAATCTTTCGGATAAACCTGTCATCGAGTAAAAAGAAATTTAATATGCAAGCGACAAGAATACAAATATAATAATTCCGATCTAAGACTTAAAGCAAAGACAAGAAAGCAAGGCAAAGAACGTAAAAACATACCGGAAATTCAATAGGCCTAACGACAAGATAATCTAGAGTTAAAGAGAATGGCGATGATATTGCCAAAAACAAGTACCCCCACATGTATCTCATGTATCTACATAACTGACCAACACGAAAGTCTACTAGTAAATATCTGAAGCACGAAAAATGCGAGGAGGCAGCACCGCAGCGTATTTCAAGGCACGCCTGAAACGATGCTTCGCTGCAGTGCATTCACGCGATCGGGGGGCGAGTGACGATGAGCGGCCGAAAACAGGGGATTCCCTCCATTTCAAAGCACATCCTACGAGCAAAAAATACGAAACATACAGGTTTTTCATAGCGATGCCTCTTTCATTTATACTTTCGTGACAGAAAAGAAGGCGGAATTTCACCAGACAGCTGCTTTAACGGCAAGATGATCTTTGGTTTCGAATAGGCAGCGAAGGAAATTACTCAGGCAAGCATTAGAACTGGTCCAAAGACATCATTAAACTCCTTCATGGGCTTGAGCCCAGCTCTAGCCACATGCTAGTTTAACAGCGAATTTTCCTATCTAATAAGGAGCGTCATTCGGTGCAGTGACGGAGAAAGACGCTCCACTCCCTTCACGTCGCCATCTGCGATACCCGTTACTTCCGTTTCAACTTCAAGAGACAGATGTAAAATAACTCTGGATCAGTCACCGTGAAGCGGGCTTTCGAGAAATGATGAATTAATGGCGCGACTAACCACTCTGGATGCCTCGAGACATCACCCGGAGGACGACATTTCACCCGCCGAACAGAGCGCAGACGAAGAGTGGTCGTTCTGGATGGCCGGTTCGAGGGTCATCTGTGACCAGTTTAGGGCTCGGGAAGCCCCCCGAATGTCGGGCCGGAAGTTGCGAGCCGCCAAGGCCGTGGGGACTTCCTGTAAGGTGGGCCAGGGTGTGCCACTCCGATTCCCATCGCGATATGGGTGCGCAGCCACCAACTGCGGTGATCCCCCCCTACGCATGCTCCAATTCGAGGTCTACGCACAAATCCACACCTCCAGGGGCACAGTGATTGACATTAGTACACATTTATTGACATTAGTACGCTCGGAATAGAAAATATATTGAAATCGCTTAGTCCAAATAAATCACCTGGTCCAGACGAAATCCCTTCTCGCGTATATAAAGAACTAGCCTCAGAACTTGCCCCCTACTTGCAGTTAATATTCAGTAAATCCATCAAGCAACACGAAGTACCTAATGACTGGAAAATCGCTAATGTAACGCCTATATTTAAAAGTGGAGACAAGGAACAGCCATCTCATTACAGGCCGATATCTTTAACGTCCATCTCTTGCAAAGTCCTTGAACACATCGTAGTCAGCTCGGTAATGAAACACCTAGACGCGCAAAACTTATTAATGGGAAATCAACATGGATTCAGGAAAAGCAGATCGTGCGAAACTCAGTTAGCGCTTTTCGCCCACGATATTTTAGTCTCCGGGGAAGACAACATTCCAGTAGACGCGATTTTTCTTGATTTCAAAAAGGCATTTGATAAAGTACCCCACGGATAGTTAATATTAAAACTGAAATCTTATGGTCTAGACGAAGATGTCATTTCCTGGATTAGAGCATTTTTGAGCGACCGCGTCCAAAGAGTAGTATTAGACGGTGCAGTCTCCAATGAGGTTAGAGTGACTTCTGGCGTTCCTCAGGGTAGTGTCATTGGCCCACTCCTATTCCTTCTTTATATAAACGACATTGGCGAAGTAGTGCAGAGTAACTTACGATTATTTGCAGACGACGCTGTAGTTTACAGAGAAATCCGTTCCAGCAAAGATATAGATGAACTAACGAATGACCTTGCTGCTATCCAAGCTTGGTGCGATGCTTGGCAGTTAGAATTAAATTTGGAAAAATGCGTCGTAATGAATTTCTGGAAGAAGAATAACTCCCTACAGCGTAACTATGTCATTCGGGGCGCGCAGTTAAAGGCAGTTGAATCTGTGAAATATCTAGGGGTTAGACTCAATAATGATCTATCGTGGAATAAACATATTCGAGAAATAACCGGTCAAGCTAATCGTAAAATGGGTTTTGATAAAAGAATATTAGGAAAGTGCGACGACAAAGTGAGAGAAATTAGCTACTTTTCCCTCGTTAGACCACATTTGGAATACGCTGCCAGTGTTTGGGACCCTCATGAAAAAGGCTTAATAACAGAGTTAGAACGCGTGCAAAGAAGAGCTGCCAGGTATGTGAAAGGTCGTTACGATAGTCTTGTTAGTGTAACTGACCTCTTACATAAACTCGGATGGGAATCTCTGTCGGACCGTAGATTGAAAAATAGACTAAACCTTTTAGATAAATTCAAGAGCAGTGTCTTTTCTGACGAAGTTAACCATATCTTGCGGACGCCAACGTACTACGGAAGATCAGATCATATAAATAAAATAAGAGAGATAGATTGCAGAACAGACAGATTCCGAATGTCATTTTTTCCACGATCAATAAGAGATTATAACGGCAGCAATAGAACGCGTAAATAGATTGCATGACTTGTAGTGTAGCCTACTAACCTATGTAAAACTTACTGCATGTTTCTGAATTTCTATTCTATATTCTATTTCTAACAGCATATAGTAGTATAGTTTGTTATTATACGGGACGTTTCTTGGACGGTGTGGTGTGCATGTGGGAGTCCAAATGCATGCTGCATGCTGGTGATTGATCACCCCCTGCCAAACACCCTAGAGGTGGCTCGCAGGTAATTTGTAGATGTAGATGTAGATGTGATGCAGGAGCGTAGGGGACGGCAGTCCTAAAGAGGGCAATGCCGAGTTCATGTCACGGAGGCGATCTATCATCATAGATCTATCCACGCGAAAACAGTGATGCACATTTAAACCCATCATTATTTTTCCCGAAGAGAAAAAATAAATCATCGAGTAATAATTTATACATTCAATATATATTTAATTTTAAATTTGTATTTAATTCTTTCCATGTTGCAACTATGCTTGGAACCGGCATTGCGTCAGCCTTTCGGCATTTCAGTAACAATTACTGCAATTTCGATCATCATCAGCATGGAGTAAAATGGTGCATCAGAGAATGCTCGAAATCCAAACAAATTGTCGCAAATTCTATTTTTTTCAATAGCAAACACTTAAAACTCAGGAGAAAAAATATCTTAGGAGCTTAATATTGTCTTTCCTCAAGAAAATTTTACCTTGGCAATAAAGATATCTATTTCACTGCAGCGAAGAGAGACATATTTTTTTACTTGCACCAGCTCACTCCACCCCACCACATTCGCCCTATCCTCAAGAGAGGATCAAGCTTCTGGCATCATATGCTCGTCTTTCGAAATGAGACAGACAGGAAAGTACATGCATAGCCATAACGAGTCATGTCATCAAATAAGTTATTCACACATTCAAAATTTGGATTAGATAGGGGTATGAAAAATATTAACACGAAAAAAACTTGATAAACGGCCTCACGTGGATTTCCATCGCCAACATTAAGTTCGCCATTCGCCATTGGGGAACAATAGCTATTCTGCTTCTTGAGCTATTCGCAGCGAAGCATCGGTGATAAGTACACTGATAAGTACAAGACATCACTCACTCCTGCCGAGCGGGTCACCGCTTCTCTGCTACTTCTCGGCCTCGCGCGTCCGTCTCATGTGGTCCGTAGTCATTATCACCCTAAGTAGCGATTCCATCGATTCTACGCGCCAAGGATCTGAATGCTAAATGAACAAAAACTTTAATGACGTCACGAACTTATGAAAAATGGGCGGCAGCTTTTGCATTTTTTCATTTCAAAGCTATGAAGAAATGGGTGAATCAGGAAGACAGTTTCGTTGTAACTTATCTTTCCCATCCATCTACCTCAATACCATCCATTTATCTCAATCAATTGCAACTTCGGGTCTGCGTGAATGAGCCTTGTGAAATAATTGACACATGGAATTGATATATGTGTAAATGTATGATAGACCTATCCTTCGCTAACAATGACGGATAGTGACGAGCGCTCAGGGTTGAGAAAAGGGAATACTTCTTAACTTACGCAATAGCATGATATTTCAGAAGAATTCAGTTCACACCAGTTGTTTAGAATTAATTTAAGTTACTTATTCCCCAAAACTCGCCTGAATGAGAATAAAATATTGAAATCTCAAAGTTATACGGAAGTGGTATAAATATTTCTACGCTTCAACCATCACAGCCCAGAATTAATGGAAAAATCTACATTAACTAAATTAATTCATCGCCAAAGTTTTATTCCGCAGAGAGGATTGACAAGATAAAATTGCCCCATATTTTCCTTTCAGAAGCTGTGATTTCAGCTGAACTGGTCAGCGGTTTTTTAAGCCAACATGTGAGAAGAAAAAAGATAACTCTCAAAGGTGGAGAGCGTAGTGCTCAATTTTCCGTAACCTTCTCAATTCGCTTCCGCCTATCACTGTAATATAGGATTTGAATGTTACCCAGTGTCAGTGTTCAGCTCATCCGATTTGTGTCTTTCCAGATGAGTGGCGAGCATTGCTTTCCGAGGCCTTCTCTAGTCCAAAGGCTTCCATTCCGTGAAACTACATTCCACTCTATCTTCTCAGCATTAGCCTTGACGAGGGGGGCGTCTTTCTCCAAAATGTCACAAAATGGTGTAATGTAATTAAAGCCTAAAACGTCACCACAGGGTCGAAGGAGGAGGATTCCTTGATCCAAAATTCAAGTTTTTTTGCAAATAGTAGCGTATAATTTCGAAGATATCGGTATGATTTTTGTTTTCCGCGTCCAATACGGTCAGGCTAACGAAGAATTAGGCCTTACAAGAAATTATTCCGCGGACGGGCATGAAAGCAGGCACTAATTGCCCTTAAGTCAGAAGTATTTTGTTACTTGGCCACCGTAAAATGGCAACACTAAAGCGTGTGGTTATCGATCTTCAAAATAAAATAAAAATTATAAAATTAGCAAACAACATTTTCAAGCAATAAAATCATAATTAGCAAAGATATCAAGTGCTAGGAAGTGTTTTATTTTTTAATTACACTTGCAGGCCACCCGGAGTTGCTCGGTAAGGATAATACCCAGAGAAGTGTGGAGCTTGGAACTCATGACAGGACTCCTCTTCCAGCTTGCCAAGAGGTGTGCCTACCGGGCAGGATGCCCAACCGCTAAGGTTGTACGACGTGACGCGACAAACGGCAATCGGAAAATGACGCAAAGGACGCGTTGGATGCAAACGAAAGTAGCACCACGGGGTTCGATAGCATGATGTGTACCTATGTACTAACTTTGGTCGAAATTCGTGCAGCCGTGTAAATACATATACACTACTTCATTCATTCTTACGACGCCATGAGCGCAAGCATTCAAATAAATTCAGAGGTAAGGAAAGAAAGAGATAGGAACATATAAGAGAAAAAGGACGAAGACAACGATGCTGTGGTTGCAACGATGGTGTGGAAAAAGCCAAAAATCAGCGAGTAATATATATATACAAAAAATATCCCAGGTAGGGCACACACTAAAGACACGATAAAGATAAAACACTCACGAAATTATATTTCCGGGGGGCCATATCCACCTTCCTCAGAGTAGGGAGAAGATTGCAGGTAAAAGATGGAAGAGAGGACGGAGGGGGAATAGTGGGGAAGTATGGTCCACGGGGGGGGGGGGGGGGAAGAGTGGGCTGAGGGAATTAAAGGGATTATCTGTTGATATTTAAGCCGGGAGAAAGAAATGCTTTAAAGAGGCATATAAGTTCATTCGATGGAATTGAGTTTAAGTGGGTGGACTGTGGGGGAAGGGAGGCCAAAACTGAAACATTGTAACAATCATTGAATTGACGTTGATGAGTGGCCGTATGTTTTGCCACAGTGAGGGACGCAAAGTGGGAAGAAGTGCATGATGCCCTGTGGTTGTAGATTCTTACGTTAATGGGAGTTGACGATTTACCTATACAAAAGGAGAGACAATGTTTACATTGAATAAGATAAATTACATTCTTGGAAGTACAAGAGGCCGCAGGGGGAGGGTGGTAGACAGGGGACGAGATGACTGTGGATAGAAGGTGGGGTGAAAATTGGGCAGGTCTTACATCTACGACGACCGCCGGGCGAAGGTATTCTATTGGGAGTAGTGGGTGACTTGTGTAAGGGGTTTGTCGAGCGGAATAAATCGTAGTGGTTTGCTAGCTGACTGAAGGTGATAGTGGGGGGTTTGACAAAAATATTGGCTGTAGACTTATTGTTTTTTAAGGTAGGGAAAAGGTTTTTAAGAAAAGCTTGCGGGGATTGTACTCCAGGAAAGTAAATGATGATAGGTCATGTGGTTTGGTTCTATTGCAAGTTGTTGGGGGGCATCTGTGCTTGAGAATGTTTTTATTCACGAGGGACTCTGGGTAGCCTCTCTGGAGGAAGGAACGGTGAAGGCTGTGAAGGACATTGTTCAGGGCATCAGGGTTATCACAAATGCGGTGGCCTCCAATGGAAAGGGAGTAGGGAATGGAGCGTTTAGTGTGAGAAGGATGATAATTGCTAAAGTGAAGGTATTGCTGCTTATTAGTGGGTTTTACATGGACAGAGGTGAGAAATATGTTGTTGACTTGAGAGATATTGACATCAAGGAAGGCAATCTGGGAATTAGAAATGGTTGAGGTGAAAGAATAAGTAACAATAGTATAGTAATATAGTAAGTAGGTATAAATAATAATAAAGTAAGAAAATGGAAACTTACGACGTGTGCGGCTACCAAAAAAAAACACCAAATCGTACTGAACTAGGGAACTTCAATTAGAAAAGGAGGAAACTAGTGAGCTTATATATTCTGCAACGGTTTCATGCTAATAAAGATCTTGATTTTAATATTTTACAATAATTGTAATCAAACCATGCGGCATTGGATAAAAATGGCAGCAGATTCGTTCTCATTAAATGTACAGAAAAAACTGGAACTGGCGGAGATCGGTGTGACTTTACAGAATCCGGCAAGGATAAACAGACTGAATTGTACGTGCACACATTGCACCGATCAAAAAACTTCAATATCAAAACCCAATACATTAGAAATTGAAAATGACCGGTCGATCGTCGAATTCAATTGGGCAGATCAATAGTCTGAATCTCCGAACCAAATGCGCTCTTACAATTCAATATGGTCAACCGGAAAAACTCGTTCGCGCGGCGAGGATTTCTTTCTCCATTAAGAAAACCCGAATCGATTGTGAAAAAATATCAAGTTCCGAACTCTTCCCGAGAGAAAAAAAAGCTTCGTCCTTCCGCCGGGGGTGTCCTTGTTTGGTAACCTCTGGCAGGGCGCATTCCAGCGTGACCTTGGCCAAATGATGTGCAGGAAAGACGCTCCGACACATGTCGTCGCCGACAGAAGGCGGGCGATTACGATATAAATCGATTTCGCACTCTTGCCATTGCGGGGCACGGCAACGTACAGGATTTGCAGCAATAAAAAAGGACGTATCCACGAATATTGCAATAGAGGATTCTCCAGTCGTCCTCCAAACAGTGGGGTAGCCAAGAATTTTGTTCGGGGGGGGGGGGGGGTCCAAAACCAGTGGGGAAAACTTTTGAAAAAACAGGGTACTATTTAGAGGATTTGAAACTAACATTAGCACTTATCATAATCGAAAAAACTTAATTTTTTAAAGAAATATTTTGTTAAGTCATGAATTTTCAATAAGTATTTAGCTATCATATTTTTCGGGGGTCCGGACTCCGCGGACCTCCGCGCTGGCTACGCCACTGCTTACAATGCGCTGTCGACCACCGCACATTTAAATGGATTAACTAAGTATGGGAAGTAGAGTTTCTGTCAAGAAAGGTGACATAAAAACGTTATCAATAAAAGGTATATTGTATATTTTAATTATGTAATTATGCGTTTATGTAAGAAAGTTAGTTATCCTTGTGTACATTTTTGAAATATCACAAGTGAATGCAATCGATTAGATAAAAAAATCACTGAATGCACAGAAATCAATTTACTTTTCATGTACGTTTGCACCAGACCTGTACAAAAAGTGTAAGATGGTAGCCACAAAACTATTGAATAAGGGGTGCCTATATATTCCACAGTTATTCAAGTGTTTTCTAATGTAATATATTTGAATACAAATGGAATAAAGTTATATTATATTATTATATATTTCCTAAAGCGAAGTAATTATGTTTTTATTTTTCGGGGGTCCGGACTCCCCGGACCTCCGCGCTGGCTACGCCACTGCCTACAAATGTGCTGTCGACCACCGCACATTTAAATGGATTCACCCAAGTATGGGTTCCATCGCCTTGCTGATGGGCAAGACCGAATTTCAAGGAGGAATAAGCTGTCATTAGGGCCGCTCACCGAATTTTATATTCATGACGATGTTATCTATCAAACTTTTAACTTTCCCATGCCATTACTAGCAATCATAAATATTATATAGTAAATATATGGATATCATATATGAATCGTTCTCACTTCATCGCCGAGTGGCGTAGATGCTTGCAAATCGATTGGCCGTCGAGTGGCAACAAAAATTCAGGTCAACGGAACGGACTATTGTCGCCTCTCTGCAGAGTCCCCGCGGACGCGTCCCTCCCTTTCCATTGGACTTCTTTCGTGACGCATTTAGGCTGAAAATTTTCCACTATCAAGGGTGTACACAAAGTACAATTAACCAAAATTTCCTTTCGTTCTTCTTTAAAACTTTACATCAGCTTTCTTCAGATTAAAGTGTTATATATAGGATACCAGGTAAATGCTGATTAGAGTACGCTCCAGATAACCTCAAAATTTGATGGCACGACGATTATAACTTTATAATCTGACTTTTCTGTCCCTTCCCTGTTTTATCTATCAGTTCCCGGAAATCTAGGAGGCTTAGCCTGTAGTTAGGTTCTCTAGGGACCGGACCAGCAGAATTTTACATACATTTATTTCCCGAATGGTGAAAAACCAACTCAGGCGTGACTCGCACCCGCGACCCCAGGATTAGCAGAGGACTTAGGAACGTTTTATGGACGCGTTTCAGGCGAAGAGACGCGAAAACGGGATCTTCAGCCAATCAGAGGCATGGAAAGCATCGCGTGAGGTCGCGCGAGACGTGTTGCTCGAAGTTGAAGTCTTCTAAACTTTCGACGCGCGAAACACGTGAAACTCGCCAACATGGCTGCCTGCATGAGTCTTGTCTCTGTTGAAGAATTTATTACATCCGGAATTAGGGAGCAGTATACTTGCGTGTACAATTTTAGAGACAACAGATACCGAAGCAGAAACCTCAAATATAAAGCCTGGAGGGAGTAACTGCTGGTATAGAAGATACGGAGAACTTCTGAGTTCTGACAATTCTCGAAAGTTATGAATGTTGAAGCTTTAGTAGTATCGTATTTATCAGCGAAAGGTGTGTCAGCCAGATGGAACTCTCTGGGTGACAAATATCGCACCCTTTACCCACTGCAAATTGACGTGTGGATGAGAGTAATGGGTTTCCAGAGAAAATGGAAGAATTATACTTACTTGGGTTAGATGATCCACAAAAGATAATTACAACACCGCTACCATGGAAGCATACGCGGTCGTCACGTTTCGTTTTATTATCGTTTCTCTGCAGATGGATCGCGGGAGCCTCCTACGCGTAGGTTCGCCAACGCATAGGTTCGCTTTCATGAGGACACTTTACGCGAAGAATGACGCGTCTAGTCACGCGCGCATTAATGAAAACGTACCTTTACCGTGCCGCCACCAGGGCCAGTAACATCGCGTACAAACAAAAAATTACGCGTCTTCGATAGCGATTGATGCGTCTTCTTATGGGGATATTTTTATCTTTTCAGACTCCAAAGACGAATGGAATCTTCATTCAGTCGGAGCCTTTCGACTCCGTGCGCACTCTCCAACTTGCTCCCGCAGGTTCCAGTTCATCATGGAGGTTCCATCGCAAAATGTAGTCATGAAATTCACAAGAATCATTGAATACAGATTCTTCTAACACCACTTACACGCGATCGAACCCCGTTCAAAAATCGGGGTGATCTTGTTTTCTTCAAAGAAAATAGCATTTAAAAACCCTAAAATGTTTAAAAGTAGGCCACTGTGGACTGTGCAACGCATCCTCGTATTACGACAGCGGCTTGCAGACTCCGGGGGGAGGAGCGATTCAGATCCATGGAAAACTCAACGAAATACTACTGCTACCACAGAAATACGGCGCACATGATGGATTTAAAATTACCTTAGGCGATTTTTTCCCTTTCGGACCGCAAATAAAAGCGAGTTCGTTCGCAAAACTCTCTACTCCTATGCCATCAAGGTACTTTAACGTTCAACTTATTCTAGAAGGTTCCACGCGACTCGGGAGTTTCCATATCAGAACAAAGTTCACGCAATTTCATCGAAAATTCAAACATATAACCAAATTATAAAATAAAATGTTATATTCAAAATTATTGAAAATTCAAATATTTAAACTATTATCCGTCGATGCACGATCAAAATTTCAGAACTTTCTCTGCTGTCAATAACTGGTAATTAATTCTTAAATCCCAATATTTTCACAGGTCCTTACAATGGTACATGACTGCTCATGGAAAAAATGGGCCTGCATATAGGATGAGAAATCCGTATTGACAAAACACTGATATAAATGCGCCATAAAATGAGTCAGTATAAATCCACGAACGTCACAGCCATCGTTTTTCCCATAAAATTGCACTTTTTGCCAAAAAGCATGAAATAATTGTTTGGAGAACAAACCTCACAACGTTGCTTTAGAATATGTGAATGAGTCACATGACCCTGGTGGGTAGGCGTCATTTCAGTACCTACTCATTGATATGGTCTCCTATGTGGTACCCAACTAGAGAGGCACTACTACACATGTTAAAATATCTTTCAAAACATTTCAGGAAGTAGAACTTACGAGGTGAAAACTTACTAAGCTAACAATCAAACTAAAGGACCTTTTATAGTTTTTATCAGGAAATGAAAAACCTAAAGGATTAGTCAATAAAAAGTACGATGGGAGATATGGTAGCGATTGTTCACAGTTATCTAGAATTTACACCGGCCTTGTCAATCATAGCCATTTAGTAATTTAAGAGTAACAGGTGTCGTTTGTTGCTCAGATAAAACGCGTCATTTTTATGTCACGATTACTGAACCGGACTGCAAAACACTGATGGAAACCCAAAGCAGAATAGCAAACCGATGTTTTGCGATTCAAGTTTGCCAATAACACGTACAAATAAAAAATGGAACAATATGCCACAAAACTTGCATATTGTGTCACTGTGAGAAGAATTACAGGTGCCCAGCATTCCGTCAATCATTAGGTTGAAATCCATTCCTTCATACGCTCGAAAAAAAAGGAACGACTGAAATCGTAAAAACGCCACTCAAAGTGTCTGCAAAGAAATTCCTTAAGATTCGTCTTTCTAAAATGAATTTCAACAGCGATTGTTCGCAGCTATCTAGAATTTACACCGCCCTTGTCAATCATAGCCATTTAGTAATTTAAGAGTAACAGAAAAATTACACTCACTTTTAAGCTCCGAGTTGAAATTTAAACTAGTTAATGAAATCCTATGAGTGAAGAAATACCATATTAAAGTAAAATTACTTCGTAAAGTGAAAGCCAGAGGTAGGAGAAGATTTCTTCTTACGAGAAGGACAAAGAAAAAGATAAGAAATTGAAAAAAATAAAGTAAACCATTCATATTAGTGGAGAGTTTTCAACAAATTCAATGCCGAAACTGAGGAAAAAAGTGCGGAGAGAAAAGTGATATGGGTTGCATCATTACCTAGGTACCCAGTAAACCAAGGGGTAGGATGCTCGTGCATAGGTTTTTACCCAGGTATTTACACAGGTTATAGGTGAATGAGCTGAATGAGGATATTATGTTACAATATGAGCAAGATGTAGTATTAATATAGAGGATTATATGAAATTTAAATCAAAAGGCAGACCATATATACTCTGGTTACCGTTCAAACCATAACACCCTGCTCTTCAACATCACTATGAGCGTCCTGCTTGTTCTTTCAATACTGGTCTTCCTCAGAAGAAGCAGAAAAATAAAAGAAGCATTTAATAAATGTCAGGGCACTCATTTTAAAATGATTATTGAATTGAAAGGTAATCAAGGGCGTACCCAGGATCAAAACGGGGGGGGAGGGCAAGCCATGGTATTTCAAGTTGTAGGTAAGATTTTAGCATGGAAAAGGTGAATGAAATCGACATTTAAAGGAAACTGTAAAAGCTCTTTATTAGTTTTTAAAATTATTTGCTTGAAAAAATATTATATACCTTGAAGAAATTTGCGATTTTTGCTTCTGGGGGGGGGGGGGGGCAGCTGCCCCCTAGAAGCAAAAATCTCCCTACGTTGGGAACGCCCATGAAGGTAATTGCACTTTTCAGCAATAATTTAATTCGTAGGATGCGTTCCAGCGCACAGAGGCGTCATCTGGTACGAACCGAAGACGTCTTGCACTAGATGATGACGCTGTAAGCCGAAATTATCAATACTTCAACGCACCAAGTCGGTTGCCCAATATTTCTTTAATACAAGAAGAAGAGTAGGAGAGAAGAGAAGCCTCATGAAAACCTTAATCAGAAGACGGAACAACCTTATAGGCCACATCTTGAGACATGATGGCCTGATGAAGACAATCGTCGAAGGACAAGTGGAAGGCAAGAACGGAAAAGGAAGACCTCGAACAAAATATATGGAACAAGTAAAGAGAGAAGTGAAAGAGAAGAAATACGTAGGTGTGAAAAGATTAGCTGATAGGAGAATTGAGTGGAGAGCTGCGTCAAACCAATCCTACGATTGTTGACCAGCGATGATGACAGTAGATGGGACGCAGCTAAGATTGTTGATATTTCACTTCTCATGTCAGAAAGGAGAACAACTAAGTAATATTCGCCAACATTTATCACACTGGCCGAACCACGTCTCCATTTGACCAAAATTGTCTGCAAGATTCGAAACTCGGATCGATTTCCTAAAGGTAAGTCGCTCTCCCTTCCACGTTTTCAAATGAAATCACTTATTCTTCTGTGGGGATAGAAGCTTTTGACACAGACAATCACCGACCCCGACAAATTTCTGATTTCTCTTATGATTCATTACACCTTAGAAATTGAGTTATGGAATAATAATTAAATATAGAGTGTGGCATAAATGAGTTTCAACCTTATAGTTTCAAGTACTTTCATTGACACTCTTACCACTTTTCTAGAATTCCCATTGCCACTTCCCCAATACATATAAATCAGCTTTCCAGGCACAGGAGGCTTTGGTGACTTAAAATTTTTTTACGATGTCAATCAATGCACAAATGCAACGAATCGGTCAGAATGAACGAATACAAGACGACATCATTTTCTAAGTATACCTACAGATGGCTCTATTTTCGGCCGTACACGGTATATTAACCTTATACAAGTATTCACGTGAGATGACGTACAAATAGATGATGCATGGATAAGAGGAATAAGACCCTGGATTGACAGATGTTCAGTATTAATTTCTTCCCCACAGAGAATGCTTTCGTTACGTTAAATAGGGGATAAATCATCGGTTGCGGCAAATTAAGTTTTCAGGCCCGTGCATTCAGTCTTGGCTCTCGTGTACCGCAAGGAATTCCACGGATTGAGTTGAAGTCGTCTTCGGTGAAGCCTGCCCAATCCCCCACTCGACCTCATTCAGAGGAGGAGCATTTTCCACGGCCGCTATCTGCCCTTGGGCCATTTGATTTTCAGCATTTTCTTCGCCGTTCAATAATCATCACATAAAACGATAGGGGCGTACACAGTTTTCATTCACCTCGAGGCACTCGAAATATTTTCTTAGAGACGGTTTGAAGTTTTTCAAAGTATTCAACAGCATTCCAAGTGCATAGCTGCAAAATTGTGGCCATAAATCACAACAGAACGATATTGGGCATTTGTAAATATGATATGGAAATCCGCAGACCTTCTAAAGAAGCTGCTAAGAATTCCCGTACAATTTCTACCGAAACTGATAAGGAATACCGTTCAGGAATTTTATATATAATTATATTTAGGACTATCTACAAAATTTTCTGGCAGGGTGTATCATGGTCGTTTCCCTGATTAATCAGAATTACAATCCGAATACGGGAGTCTATTACACGGCCGAGTCGGCTAGTCGTGTAGCGAGTAGCATATTTGAGCACTGTAGGTCTTTTTTAGAGTAGAGAGTAGGGCAGAGTGTAGATATATTAGTGGGTTGAAAAATAAAGGGGTAACTTCAAAACTTTTCACAGACAAAAATTCTTCCAGAAATGAGAATAGAGAAGTAGAAAGAAAAATCAGCGTTTCAGGTTCACATTCAGCGTTCACATTTAAGCACGAGAAGCGTCAGTCGAGCAATACGTTCAAAGGCAGTCAAGGCTCAAGTCATTTTGATAGAGAGTCAATAAGACATGCATTTCCATTTATCAGCGGTGTAGAGCCTGTGAATAGTCTATTCGACAAAAGCAAATCAGAATTATTCCCGAATCGAAATAATACTACTTCCGAAGTTTTAATCGTGGCTGTGGTTAATTGCCGTAGTTTAAGAAATAAGATTCCCGAATTCCACCATTTAATTCATAGTACGAATTGTAACGTCATTTTTGGAACAGAAAGTTGGCTAACAGATGATGATTCAGACAATGAGATCTTCCCAAAATCGTTCACTGTTTATCGGAAAGATAGAATTAATCGAGTTGGGGGCGGAGTTTTTATAGCTGTTAAGAATTCAATCGTCAGCCAAGCGATAACCGTAACTGAGACCAGCGTTGAATCTGTGTGGTGTTTAATTAAATGTCCAGAATTCAAAACTATTTTATTATGTTCGTATTACAGACCACCTAACTAAGATATAACGTCAATGTTGGATTTTCAAAATCAAATAAACAGCGTAGCATCCAAGTATCCTGAAAGAAACTTGATTGTGGGTGGAGATTTCAACGTACCTTCTATAGATTGGGAGACTTATAGCTTTATTCCTGGTGGGAGGGATAAAGTGATCTGCGAGGCTTTATTACACACTTTTACATTTAATTCAATGTTTCAAATAGCATCCGCACCAAACAGAGGAGAAAATATTCTTGATTTATTAGCGACAAATATACCACATCAGGTAATAAACGTTGGCACTGTCGAAGGAATAAGTGACCATAGGGTAGTAACAGCAAAGTTTTCTCTAAATACCGCTGTAAACTTTAAAAAAGAGCGTAAAGTTTTCATTTTTAAAAGAGCTGATTTTGATGGGTTTAAGAGTCATCTGAAAAATGCTTTCCCCGAGTTTCAAGAATCAGTATTAAAGTTAAATGTAGAGAATACTTGGAAAGCTTTTCTCTCGCTCGTAACTTCGGGAATAAATAGCTACATCCCTAGTAAAATAGTAAAAGAAGGCAGCGAACCGAGATGGTACGACGCGGAAGTGAGAAAATCATTGAGGCGACAAAGAGCGTGTCATGCTAAAATGAAAAAAGTCAGCACGGATTTATCCGCTAATGAACGCGAGCTAATAATTAAAAAATATAGGATGACTAAAGCCGCCACGAAGGAAGCCTTCAGGAATGCGTTCACGAATTTTAAAAGAAAAACACTAGTAGAGCAGTTACAGGATAACCCAAAAGCGTTTTGGTCATATGTCAGGGAAGTTCAAGGTAAACGATCTACCGTATGTTCGCTGAGAAACGACAATGGAGATGTGTTGACAAGCAGTTACGATAAAGCCAATTTATTAAATTCCTACTTTAAGAGCGTGTTCACGGAGCCTTCCGAAAACTCACCCGAGACCGATGACAATCCCTGTATACATAAGATGCCAGCTATTGACATTAGTACGCTCGGAATAGAAAATGTATTGAAATCGCTTAGTCCAAATAAATCACCCAGACGAAATCCCTTCTCGCGTATATAAAGAACTAGCCTCAGAAATTGCCCGTTACTTGCAGTTAATATTCAGTAAATCCATCAAGCAACACGAAGTACCTAATGACTGGAAAATCGCTAATGTAACGCCAATATTTAAAAGTGGAGACAAGGAACAGCCATCTAATTACAGGCCGATATCTTTAACGTCCATCTCTTGCAAAGTCCTTGAACACATCGTAGTCAGCTCGGTAATGAAACACCTAGACGCGCAAAACTTATTAATGGGAACTCAACATGGATTCAGGAAAAGCAGATCGTGCGAAACTCAGTTAGCGCTTTTCGCCCACGATATTTTAGTCTCCGAGGAAGACAACATTCCAGTAGACGCGATATTTCTTGATTTCAAAAAGGCATTTGATAAAGTACCCCACGGATAGTTAATATTAAAACTGAAATCTTATGGTCTAGACGAAGATGTCATTTCCTGGATTAGAGCATTTTTGAGCGACCGCGTCCAAATAGTAGTATTAGACGGTGCAGTCTCCAATGAGGTTAGAGTCACTTCTGGCGTTCCTCAGGGTAGTGTCATTGGCCCACTCCTATTCCTTCTTTATATAAACGACATTGGGGAAGTAGTGCAGAGTAACTTACGATTATTTGCAGACGACGCTGTAGTTTACAGAGAAATCCGTTCCAGCAAAGATATAGATGAACTAACGAATGACCTTGCTGCTATCCAAGCTTGGTGCGATGCTTGGCAGTTAGAATTAAATTTGGAAAAATGCGTGGTAATGAATTTCTGGAAGAAGAATAACTCCCTACAGCGTAACTATATCATTCGGGGCACCCAGTTAAAGGCAGTTGAATCCGTGAAATATCTAGGGGTTAGACTCAATAATGATCTATCGTGGAATAAACATATTCGAGAAATAACCGGTCAAGCTAATCGTAAAATGGGTTTTGATAAAAGAATATTAGGAAAGTGCGACGACAAAGTGAGAGAAATTAGCTACTTTTCCCTCGTTAGACCACATTTGGAATACGCTGCCAGTGTTTGGGACCCTCATGAAAAAGGCTTAATAACAGAGTTAGAACGCGTGCAAAGAAGAGCTGCCAGGTATGTGAAAGGTCGTTACGATAGTCTTGTTAGTGTAACTGACCTCTTACATAAACTCGGATGGGAATCTCTGTCGGACCGTAGATTGAAAAATAGACTAAACCTTTTAGATAAATTCAAGAGCAGTGTCTTTTCTGACGAAGCTAACCATATCTTGCGGACGCCAACGTACTACGGAAGATCAGATCATATAAATAAAATAAGAGAGATAGATTGTAGAACAGACAGATTCCGAATGTCATTTTTTCCACGATCAATAAGAGATTATAACGGCAGCAATAGAACTCGTAAATAGATTGCATGACTTGTAGTGTAGCCTACTAACCTATGTAAAACTTAATGCATGTTTCTGAAATTCTATTCTATATTCTATTTCTAACAGCATATAGTAGTATAGTTTGTTATTATACGGTACGTTTTTTGGACGGTGTGGTGTGCATGTGGGAGTCCAAATGCATGCTGCATGCTGGTGATTGATCACCGCCTGCCAAACACCCTAGAGGTGGCTCGCAGGGTATTATGTAGATGTAGATGATTTAAGCATCGAAGAAGATTGTCACTCGTTCTTAAGCACCTTAACGGATACTTGCATATAAGAGCCTTTACACTCAACTCAAGTAACTGCCGAAAACAATTTAAAATGCCATGAAAATGTATGTTCCAGAAGGAGAAAGAAACTGACATGAGAAGAAAGAGAGCACGTAGATTTTTTGACAGAGATGATACCATATCAAATTTCTCAAAGTTTTCTCTAAGAGTTTTCTCAAATGGTAGAATAATAATAGTGTAGGGTAAAAAAAACTTTCTGGCTTTTATCCGCATGACTTCATTGCTATCTACCTCGAAAAAAAATGAGTCGGCAGCAAAATTAAGCACTCTAATTAGATTTCAATGATTTTACGGAGTACAAACACATTTTAAAATTCATTTAATAAAAGTACAAGTAAACTAATAATCCAATATTTTAAGTGCGCTCACTAAAGGCACGAGTGAGCGAAAACCCATACACGATGGACTTGCTGAGCGCACCTGCTGTGTACTAAGGTGTGACTGACATTATGGGGCTTCCTTGAATTTTTTCCCGGAACGAAAATTCTAGAACATTGATACCAGCACTGAAGCTGAGAAACTTAAAAAAAAATGTTACCTCGGCATTTAAACAAAATTTAACTGTAATATAAAGTGACTTCACCGGTAAAACAGGTGTCGAGTATCGGGTGAAAGGTGAGTGCACCACTTCGAAACCGCCTCATGTTGTCGGAAACTGGCGTTAGGACAGCTTCGCGGCTGTATCAGATCGTTCACCCGCATCATGTACTGACTCATCGACACTTCCCGCTCAATTAGCTCGAAAACGGCCCAGGCAAACAGGTCCAACGAGGGTGCTTCATGATTTCAAACACAGCATTTAAACGCAACGGAAACCTCATCTGGAGTCCTCGAGTGGAAAAAAATTGACGTCATGCAGCTGCACGGAGTAAATTCTTCATAACTTAAATAGCTTCGACGAAGACTACGGAACTGATCGAGTGGAACAAGAAAAAGAGTAGAGAGGAGTAGTAAGAAAAAAGATTTTAGATGTGCTCAGCTCTTAACTTGGAATATGATCAATTCCTGATGCACTCCAACGAAGTCGTGCCTCTCTCAAAGTAACCGCCGAAATTTGATACTCCTTGGTAAATGCATACGTTGGCGCCATTTTTAACAAAATATTTACAGGGTAATTTTTAAGTCGCCCTATCATTATCGACCACATGCAAGGCTGCCTTCGCTATTTAACGCTTTCTACAACTGCATTTGCACTCCAGGATTCCACTCCTCTCTGCACTGTCATTACGTAAGCCAGTTTTGGTGATTCAACGACGATTATCTTGAGCCAGTTGAATTAACCCTAATTGAGGAGGAATATCGAATTACACTGCCTTCAGCTCAACTCAAAGTTGGCATTTACTGTCGTTGACTAAAAAATAAGACTAACGGTTGAGATGATATCTATAAATGGATTAACGTTAACTTCTGTCTTACTGTGATCGAAATAATTACCTAGATGTATCAAAAAAATAAAATCCGAAAATCCAAGCGCGATGGAGTGGAATCACTCCATATTGACATAAATACTTGCAATTTTCCACGATTGTAAAATTTTTATTCCGACCTAGGTTTCGATGTTGCAACCTTATCTTCAAGGTATAAAATGGTTCGGCACAAAAAGTTTTTATTTTATTATATTAAAAAAGATTACCCTCCCCATCCCATTCGTGTCCTTCCCAAACTCTCAACACCCACCACCTCGCTACCCTTTCCTGACCCCAACTTAGTTTCAATCGCTGCCTCAGTCGCCTTTCTTCCGTTAAATCTACATCCTCAAAGACATTTAAATGGATCACCGGTTACCTGGTTCCACTCCGTTTCACCACGAGGAAACTGTTGAAAGCATAAAAGGCCTCTATTAAAAGGTTTCTCGCACTACCAATCCAATTACACCATGAACCACAAGGTTAAAGAAGATTTCTTTCGAGGACCATACACGATAATACAGATGAAAATTTAACCCTGTAATTGACTTAAAGCTATAACACTGACATTTACCTCAATACATTAGTTTATTTTTTAATTAGTTAACACAAAATTTAACTCGTCATTCAAAGAGCAAACCAAATAACTTCAATCAGAATCAAATCAAATTTCAGGCCAAGGTGGTACAATCCTCGCCTGCGAAAATGAATGTCTCGGGTTCGAGTCCCGTCTGGATAGGTTACTTCTATCCAGGGCATAGATGTTCGAGATCGTGCATTGTTATTATTTGTAGCCCCCCGATATAAAGGCCAAATAGTGCTGTTTTCGGGGTATGAATATAAATTAAAATTAAAAATCATTTCGAAAATAAATAGGAGGCCCCACATTGGGTCTCAAGATGAACGCCTAACTCCGTAAAATTAATTTGAGAAGCACTAAGCGATGCTAAAACGTTTTTGTTTACGGGTGAAAGCTCGTGAACAACATTTATGTTTTCGGGATCATAGCTGCAACTATTCGTCGCAACAGCCCCAATAACAACCATGGGAACATCGGACAAAGGATGTCATTAGTGAACCAGAATCTGAATTCACTCACTTTTAATCTTGGTGTGGTGGCTGGGTCAGAGTTCGACTTCCGAACGATGAGATTGGATTCAATATCCACTCGAGGAAGGCTTTTTTTGCACTACTCCCATAGCATTCTCTTTCGCATGATCCAGCAAGACGCTCCTGATTGCATCCCTTTCACTCAGACACGATTTTTTGCGAGTGGAAAAGTTTTTTTTTTTCAAGACGTCCAGTTTTTTCTCTATTTTTAAGAGTACGATGAATTTCTAATTATATCACGTTCATGTCCTAACCACTAAATTATTTATCCATTCGATTCTTCGCTTGAATTAATTTTTTATCCATCTCAACTTGAAATTGATGTCTCCATATTTTCACAATTCAATTTAAGATTATGAGTTTATTAATCGCAGACCCGCATTAAGATATTCTTGTCGATGCCTAATGCACAAATGAAAAAATCGCATCAAACTATTGCTTATAGTAGCCTATTACAGCAAAGAGGGTTTTTCCGTTTCATAAGAGAACATTACTGTGAAGTTAGACGAAAACTTTGAACGGCGTCATTCGTCATCGAGAAGGTGAGGGGGGGAATTAAAAGTTGCCAGATTTAGCGCATTTTATCTCCATTACGCCAGAATTACAAGCCATTACCAGAATTTTATATATAACCACGAAAACAGTATAAAAAGCATTTATTGTGAGCCTCAAACAACGCGAAATATCGGATTATAGTACACAAAGGATCTAAATAAAGTTAGGTTTTTAAAGCGAGTTCGCGAAAATCTCAGCAACGGTACAAACTACTGGTATGGTATCATTGGATAGAGAAGACTCTTTTTTTAATAATTCGAGAAAGTGATCAAATTAAAAAAAAATAAATATTGATTTCACCGCAGGCAACGTTAAACCAGATTGCAACGAAGATGTTTAAAAAAATTCGGTTCTTGAAAATTAAGTTAGAAAAAATTCAGAAAGATAGAAAAAATTCCAATTCCTGGTTTCATGTTTACTATTTTTATTAGGAACAGAAAAACGAAATTTTCATAACGTTTTGTGAGAGTGAAATGATTAAAAAGCCGAACCCGAAATAATGATAACTAGCTTTAACTGCATGGGCCTTGCGCAGTACTTTCCAATTCTACATCGGCCCATATCGGCAGAAATCCCCTTAAATGCATGCATGGATGGCGATAGTTGGTAGAACTGAACAACAAGAAACATAATTACAGACAGACTAATATTGTATATTCCCAAATGTTTTTGAAGAGCAACCATTAAGATCGGCATCGTGTATACTGTTGAAAGCTGGGTCAGACCATTAAAAAAATTTGCGGGGTATAAAAGATTATTGTATCTGCGGTTATGTATTCCATTAAATGCATGCCTAATATAATGTCCTATTGTACGCCTCCTCTGAGAATTTATAATCGGGATAACAGCAGTCTAACAGCATATCAAGATGACAAATACCTCTTCCTCGACGGATCTTTTTTGTGACACATTACTCGCATAAAACTCATACAAGCATCGTCAAATCTTCCTTGTAAGCGGATTAGGCCTTGTTAAACATTTTACCGTATTTCGAATACTAAAAAATTATTGTTGAGAGATAAGTAAAAGGCAAAATGATCACATTAGAGAAACGGCACTAAAGTCAACTGTATATGCCCTGAAAATAGTTTCACGCGAGTATTCTGTCACCAAAAACAGTCCGCTCGAGCATGAAATAAGCATTCCCTTAAGCATTTATAAACTTAGGTATGTTGGCTTCATGAGAGAGGAAGAACTTAGATAAAATAGATGGCGTTTGCCGCCATTACAGCTCGTGAATGTTTTTAACTGTTTCTGACACTTGATATTTACTCGTGATTCAGTCAATATGGGTCTCGAGAGGACAGTCAGTCACTTGAAAAAAGCCACGCCACGCCCCTTTACACTGCGTCCTTTCACTCCTCCACGCCACTCTCATCTCGCTGGACATCTGGCGCGAGGAGGTGACATGAGGAGGGGGGGGGGGAGAGAGAATGAGGCCTTGCGCGGTCAAATGCAACTGAATTGAGGAGGAAAGGGGATTAGTTGCAGCCCAAAGAGTCGTCTCTTTTCGTTCAGGAGAGGACGATAGTAAGCACCCACACACGAGGCTGGAACGATTAGATTTGGCTAGGTAACTCCCGAACTACATATATAGTCATAATACTAATCTAAAATAATTCGCATCGATATTCCTCATAATTAAATCTGATGTATTACTTATTTACGTGGCTCCAACAGATTTTCATCCGTATATTAGCGACCAACTTAATGGGATACTAGTTACATGCCATGGGCGGAGTTCACAGTTTTATTTTGGGGGCCAGCCACCCTTCCGGGGATTTAGGGGTTCTTTATTACCTGCCAGTGAAACAGGGGGCTCCAGGGGTCGTCCCCTGAAAAGTACGTTTTGATTAGTCATTGATAAATGTTTTAGGGATTACCTACGACTAAAATGTCTTGGCATTTCTACAGGTTTCCTACTTTTTTCAGGCTGATTACCGCTTGAGTTGGGGGGTTCAGGCTCCCCCTGGTCCCTCCCAAAACTCCGTACATGTTACATGCCCCATCGTTTCCAAGTATATTTATTTTTACAGTTGAGGCTTTTTACAGAAGGAAAAAAGGACTTCAGTCATTGGACTTCATATCATTATTTTCACGACGAAAACAGGACATTCCATTCGAATACACTGCTTTACTCTGGAATCCCATGCACCAGGAATTCCTAGACCCGACACTCCGCTAACACGGAGGACGTGATTAGGTGATTTTACCCATAACTCATCCCTTCTTTTTCTAACCACTTACATCTTATTCTCCTCAATAAGCTCACTTTTATGCATGCTGACACATTACCTATTTTATTTATCCAAAATTTTGAAGGCAAACCTTGAGTGGAAATAAAGCAACCAGGAGAAATTACCACATGGCCAAGTTCCCGAAGTTAGAACAGTCATTTCTCCTTCACACATCTCTACATTGTGTCTCATCTATCTTGTGTGCTCTGCATGGCATGTATGGAAGTGGTGTTTAATTTAATTATGAGAATAACCCAGATCGTACTACATCTTCACACTCACCCACCTCATCCTCTTCATTTGAGATGATGCACATCTACCATATCCACTAATTTATGCCGATGTTTTAATACCACAGAGAGCAATTTCGTTTCTTTGATTCCACTGAATAATTACCGATTCCTATTAACATCTAATTTAATTACGCAATACAAAATAATGAATTGAAGGGAACGTTAGGAGTAAGATTATTAAGTTCGTGACTTTAAACGGGAGTCTCCAACAGCAATGATACATTCAATGATCATGGCATAAGACTTGCCTATGGCGTGATTTACTTATCCACTCATATGAAAGCGAAGCATGGAGCACAATTTCTTAATACAAGAAAGAGTTGAATCTGTAAGAGGGACTGGAGTATGCTATAGGTCTAAAGAGCAATAATATTGGGGCCGAGGAGAAATATACCTTGCGGTTCGTATTTCGATATGACCTTGGAGTACCGCTCATTGCCGACGGGCATTGCGGATTGGCGTAACTAGGGCGTGTAGTTATGAACAAAAACTCCGGCAGGGGAACTCAGCCCCATGGTACAAACCGTTTTCTTGGCGATGACACTTCCCATTATCCCATGGCGATATACATCAATCCACGAAAAAAAACCAGATAAGCCGTGCGTTTTCGCCCAAAGAGAGTTAATAAGAGTTATTTTGGTTTTTGTTCTCTTCGGGTTCGGGAGTTAACCACACGGTATTGAAGTGGAAGAGCGAAAAGAATGCGTATCCGAATTACGATAGGCAATTCTTCATCACTTTTCCTTGTTTCTATAGCTATTCGAACAAACTAGATAGTATAATGGTTTATCATTATGATTTACAGCTAAGTCGGATACGTAAAATTACGTATATCAGACCTGACAGTCTGCTCAATATTTTACACCTACATAAGCATTAGACATGAACCGACATATTTTCCCGCGTCCGACAAGATAGTCGCTGCTCAAAATGAAGTATGGATTTCGTTAATGGCAGCAAGTACGAGGCTTCCGCTCAAAGTAAGATGGGACCAGTGAAAAATTGAAGGAACCGTTGATGGAACCAGTGAGAAATGGTTGACAGTTTTTTCATTAATTAGAGCGAAATGGAAGAGATCAGAGCCAACCGAGTATTTTAGTCACAAATGCTATCTTGTCGTTCAAGCTAGATAAGACTTCGGCGAGGTCGAGACAGGACTAGTCTTGACATCCCCGAAAAGTTTCACAGAATTTGAGGCGCCCGAATGATCACATCGCTCATTATAGGGCAGGGGACGACAGTCATCTCCAGTGGCGAGCCGAACCCATTTGGCAACGAGAAAAAAACATGGTTAGAGACACCGAAAATACTGTAGGTACTCAACGAATTGGTGTCAACTCAACGGTGTTAAATGATTAGCAAATAATGGCTTGATCCTTTGTCACATACGCCAAGTAACGCAGCCAGCCATGCGCGACCCGCGACTGGTACGCCCGATAACATGTGCAACCGGTGTGACACACTCTAAGCATTGGCAAACACCCGCCACTATCCCCCAGCAGCCCTAGCTAATTGAGAGCGTGATCGCTAAGAGTGACAACCTGAGCAAACATACCGATGCGATGAATATGGTCGAGGAAATATAATCACTGGATCTAAATCGAATGCCAGAGGGACACTGGGACGATTTTACAGCGTTAGAATCAGACTTCAGTTACAAAGGTCAATTCGGTGGACCCGCTTCATCATGCAAAATCATAAAGAAAAAAATTTAAGTTTCCAATTTTTTTTAACGATTGACTAATTTTGTCTCTCGTAAATTTCGATTCTGTTAATCTCAGCTTCTAGTATTCATTTTCAGTGGCAAGGCGTCGCGTGAGACAGGGAAAAAACTTAAGGTAAAGATGGATATATTTGGGGTGAGGAAGTGAAGGCCGAAGGAAAACGGTTGGGTGTGGGGAACTCCAACGTATTTAGCAGAAGTTTATATTATAATCATGATTTTTAATTTCCCCGGGACAGAATTGAATGATAACGAAATAGAGCCCTTAAATTAGTATTGCAGCATTAAACTAAACAGTTGAATAATAATTCGAGGATTAAACGAATCTTGGATACATTTTAGCATTTTTCACCGAGCGGGTCGCATTTATAAGAAAAACCACACTCCTCATCGACAGTGACACGTACAAAATATGCCGAAAAGGTACAGGGAGCAGAAGAGCTTCCAAGGATATTTTGCACCGCCACGAATTCCCAGACACTGTAATCGCCATCAACGTGCACAAAAGAAAAGCTGCTTGAAGCAGCTCGAATTTACCAAAGGGGTAACATGATGCGAATAACCCAGCGCCTATTCAATCGTAGAACGTCTGCGGACATTCCTAAGTGGTTTTCGGAGGAACTCAGAGGGAGCGGCGGTTATTTCAAGCAGTAAAAGCCTTCGTAATGTTACAAGATTTTATTTGTCACCCTCCGCGACCGGTTTCACAGTCTTGACTTCTTGGAGATGCTAGCAAAACCGGTTGCAGAATTCTTATAAAATAAAGCAAAAAGACAGAACTCGAGAATGTGTATTTTTGCGCTGATACATGAGCATGCACGTATTCGCTGTTTTCAGTAAACAGAATTAGTGATTTTTTTACAACACAGAAAAATGATTTATTTAGTGACTTGGTATCAGGATCTGTATCGCTGAATAGCCGATCTTCCTTTAATTATAATTAGAGATGCGTGAAAATCGCAAATGCGATAAATGCGATATAGATGCGATGCACATGAATAAATGCGACATAGGCGCGATGACTGGAATTTTATGATATTTAAACCGCAAATTTGCCTTTTCGATGGCAAAATTCGTACATTTTGTGCCGAGCGCAGTTTAAATGCTCCGCCGACACTCACCGCTTAAAGCATGTGAGCGACTGGCCAGCTAGTTGGCTGGGACTCTCCGTGGCCGCGAACTACAAGTGGGCGCGGGCAAGCTATACCTCCGCCACTATATGTCTTATTCCTTAATTTATTATTGTTCTACAACATAATTATTTAAAATATTCTGTATTTTGTCATATAACTGTTTCACTACAATTTATCGTCATCTACCTCATTATGAAAATAAAAAATAGTCGCTACAAAATGCTATAAACTATTATTGAAAGAGCGATAAAATAAAAACGAAAGTGCGATTTTCACGTATCTCTAATAATAATACACTTTGCTGTGGCTTACATGTCAAGCGCATCCGGAAGTATCACTTTGGCGAATTCCATTCTTATACAAGATTTGTGCTAAAAATTACTTGGCAACACCGTCAGCAATCCCTTGAAGCTAACATTCCTGTTTGATCTCCAGCTTTCATTTCGGTCTTACCCTAAATTGATTCGTTAGCATTTTGTAGCCATGGAATAGAATTATTTCTAAACCACTCTTCTGCATATCACAATCTACATAGCATACGACTGAAAACGTATTCTCCATCACAAATTATAGCAGTTGGCCCCTTAAAAAATGCTTTTCGTACACACGAGGTATACTTCATATTTAAACTCCAGTCCTACCCTCTACCACATCTTTATTTGAAATACTGCAAAAAATCTTAACAGAAAATGTTTTCCGTGATTTTGCGGTTACCATTCATTTCTGATACCAACACTTGCAATTTTTGCCTACTTTATTCAATAAACAGCGAATATTTCAGGCTTGCAAAAACCATTATAGAATGGCCATTTACCTCAACAAACACTTTCATCGTTTTTTACCGTGTAGTATCTCGTCTGATTCCCTCATGGCTGTGATTTGGATAACAAGAGGTCTTCAATGCTTACCTGAAACAAAGAGAAAAAAAATTATCACCTGGATAATTTATAAAAATTGGGGCGTTAACAAAATAACTCTTTAAATACGAACATTTAGAGTAGTTTTTCTTACCATAGTGAATACGTTTCTTTAAAAAATTGACTAAAGAGTCACAAAGGAAGGTTGCACCCAAATTAACTTTGAAAACAAATAATTTGAAGAGGAACAAATAATTGTATTATATTCCACTGACACACGCCTCATTCGTTCTGCGCTTCATAAGTCTTCGTGATCCAGAGCGATAGGCATCACCAAGTTACCCATTTGCTCCATAGGAAAAATATGAGATAAGGTTTCTGAGAGTTTCTCTCGAATACGTGGGAATGAGGAGGTTTAAAGGGTGGAATCGGGCCCGCATTTCTTTCTCACAAGTTAACTAGTGGAGAAGCTCCGAGACACCGGGAGGAGGAGGGCCTGGACGGCCAGGAGTCAAGGGATTCTTTTACAAACAAGTACTACCCTCATCGTCTACACACATCACAAGTTTGTTTTACTCGAGATGTACTACATATATAACTGTTTCACACAGAATTAGAGGCAATATTCTAATGGAATCCATCGAATGAAAATGCACACGATGGCAAAATTCTCTTCTAATTGGACCATGCAATACAGAATAGCAAGAAAGTTGAAGGCCGTACGGGATGCCATTTGAAATACAGGGACCAAGCAATTTCCTTGTATTTTAAAAATACTTCACATTACCAGTATGAAATTGTCAAGAACAGGGATTTAAGAGCATTATCACCTTGGTGATAGCGCTTATTTACAGCAACTAATAACAATTTGCTGGCAAATGAGATTTGGTGAGAGCGTAATTCCTTGGATACATGTTTTCCCAAGGAAAACTCGCCGTCAGAAAAGAATAAATAGACATATTTAATTTACAATCCACAAATAGATACTGAGATACTCAACTTCTGCTTTCGTCTTATTTCTCCTAATGAATTCCACACATTTACCAATATCCTTCAATGGAAGACGAATACAGCACCTTAACTGCTCTACAAATCTTAATGTGGTCATCCGCATCAGCCCTGAGGATGTCAGAGAAGTCTCCGAACCCGAAAGTATGAAAGCCCGAGAAGAATTCCGCGGGGGCGCCGTATATCATTCAAGCTTAAAACACATTTGGAATAAAATAGCTTTAAAATTCTCGTTTTCACTAGATCATCTAAACTACCACTCATGGAACATAAACCCTACAGATTTATAGCCATCCTTGCCTTCTTACGCGCAGAAAACTTAAACGGAAGCAATATTTCTGAAACGGCCCAGAATTCAAAAGCGTTAAATAGTCTGCGGGTCTAGGGCCCCAAAGACTACCATCGGAAATGCACAAAAGGCATTATTGGATCCAGTTATCACGGTGGTGGCGTGCGGAGGAGGCTCTAAGGAGAAGCACACGGCCTTTGTCTCACCGATGGAATGAGCTTTCGGGGTCGTTCCCACCGATGGGGATAGTTGCGAGGTTTGGGAAGACATTTTGGGCCGGCACATGACGCGGAGAGTGCGGGAATCACGTGACTCCCGTGGGAAGAAAAGACTCGGGAGACTAATGAACTTCCTTTGTATCCGCGACGCCCGCTACAGTTCGCCCCCTGGAGCCGTTAAACTGCCTAGAGGAGAGGCACCTCCTTCCCAGCCACCCACGCAGCCCAATGTGGGGGGGGGGGGGACCGGGGGAGAGGGCAGAGTGAGCGAGGAAAGCTAAGGGAATAGAATATACATTTATCATTCTCTGGGCATAACCCACGGAGCAAAAACATTACAAGAAAGAAGAAGTTGGCCCAGCGAAAAGAGTATATGAAAACGAAATCAAGGATATATCATTTACGATATAAAAATGAAAGAGGATAACAAAGACAGAGGGATTAAATTTTCAAAATATACACAATTTGAGGGCTATGGCTAATTGAGCACTGTAAGTTTAATTCTCCTCTTCATAGAGTAAATTCATATATAATTCATTTTTAAATGCATGGACGGAGCCCTTACGTTGTATGCTTGGGAGGCTGGAGGGGCGTGGAAATCAGGGGGTGAATAAATACGAATGCACAACCACAAATAAATATACATCCCTTATTGAATAACCAAGTCGAACAAGGATAATTGTCATTCGGTTAAAATTTACAATTAAAATAACTTGGTATTTTTACACTAAAGTTGAATACAATCACCGACACGGGTTTAAACCCATAGAGTCATTTGTATTTTCATAATAACTATTACAATACGACAATACCACGTTTAGATATAATAGATGGCGCTAGGTGCGGTGACCGCATTAAATTTTGTGGAAGAAAATAAAGTTACTACCATTATGAATATCGAAAACTTCCACAAAGTTAAGCCTGAGCCAATTACCTATAGTAGGTTAAAGCTTCCGAGGTCAGTGCTAAACGAAAGTACATACATCTACATAATACCCTGCGAGCCACCTCTAGGGTGTTTGGCTGGGGGTGACCAATCACCAACATGCAGCATACATAGAAGCACTACAGCTTCAAATAACATTCATTTGTTTAGCGCTGTTTAAAAGACAAATAAATTAGAATATCTCATACAGTAATAAATATATACAAACATTAATAGTTATTAGGTTAAACTTCCGCGGTCCACATTATATTGTCGGTGTTATTTTGGGTTACCCTTGACAGTAGTAATATCCCCACGTTTCGTCTCTGCGGAAAACGTTTTCAATCAAACAGGTTTGCATTTTTAATTTTATCGTTGGTTGTCAAAAAAAACATCCCTTGCAGTTGGTTGAAGCGCACTCAATCGTGTTTTTACATTCTAATAAAAATGTAAAAATTAACACGATTAAAATAAGCCCTAAGTTTCAATGTATATATAACAAATATCTTTCATCATAAAAACACGAAGGCAAGCTTAAGAATCAAAAGGAATACATTCAATTCACTTTGTAGCTACTTTTTTCAGATCACAGCAAATTGAAGAAGATAATGCAACATATTCTTGCACTTCCTAAAAATTAATCTAATACTACGTATTTCAATCATTACCGACTCGTAAACTCGTAGCAAATATGATCATGAAGCCATTTCGGATAAATTTGACACCTCAATACGCGCACTTTAGACACTTAAGCCTGGGGATCCTCTTGTCTCATGATTAACTGAGAGGGCGGGATTTATATAGCCAAACCCAAAGAGCCGCCGCAGAGAACAAACCAGAACGAACCATTCACCAGAGCATGAAAAAGGTTTACCGTGCATGCGAAGTCCTTGCGAAAGGTTCAACGAGAAAATTCCTAGAGAAATTCTTTCCCTGGCTATTTCAAATGCAAAAGGGAACTAATTCCCACGCTTATGAAAGTATACCATCATTGCACTCCACAATCGTAGGAAAGACTGAGCCACAACCAGCATCTCTTATTGGGGTGAATTCAGTACGCAGGTAAAAGCCGCATAGTCGGAGACGCATCTATACTACAGTACTACTGATAAAAATGTGAGGCCATAGACAGTTTTCCAAACTGTTATCGACAGAATTTTCCGTTTAAATATACTACTGAAACGATTTATGCATGATTATCATAATAAGATTATTGCACATAGCGGTAGTTTTACAGACAAGTATTTCAAAAAAGCCGAAATAAAAAGTCAAACAAATATTCCAACTGCAATCCTACATTGTTTAACAAATAACTTGACCAAGACCCCATCCCATTTAAAGTTCAGAGTAATGCAAAGTAATTGAAATTTTATAAAATTGAAGGTAACTGTCTGGCTTCCCGCCTCGCCACACCAGGCATCGCAATAATTTATATGAGGATATCCATAACTTTCTACTCCTATCTTCTTATGAATATGAAGCATGCATCGAAGACGAGAAAATTCATTCTTGTTTCGCGGTAACATCTTTCAAGATCCGATCCTTATCACCCGATTCCAGTGTGTGTGCGACTCCAACAACAGTTCTAAATTCCTTGTCCTTTTCATCAGGCTTTCGAAGGGGAAAATTTTGCTATTCCAAGAGAAGCTTATCTGTTCCCGTAATGCAATCACTCATGACAGCGAAACCGAACTCAGAACTGAGGGAGTTTTCTCTTGAAGAATCGCTGTTATTTTAAGTAAATTCCATCAAACAGCTTCACCAGAGGAGTTAGCATATTCTTATATATTTTATTTTTACTTTAAGTTTAGCAATACATTTCAATAATTTCAATAAAACAAAAACCGGAAATAAAATATCCTGCTTAAATTTGCAACGTCTTCATTGACCATAAGGTGACCCCATCAAATGCCAGAAATATAGTTTACTTCAAGCAAGTTACGTGGAGGCGAAATCACCCTTGAATACTGCAGAGGGTAGTTACACAGTGATCAGTTAGATAACAAAGTCGATCTCAAGTTTAAATAATTCGCTGCGGCCAAGTCAAAATAAAGCCATGATGAGACAAGTTTGAAACGGGAAAAGAGAGAGGGAGAAGCATGACCACCCAATCTCCATCACAAAGAATCGAAAAGGAAAGCAGTGAACCAATAAAATGGAAACCTTTGGAGAGAACCCTTTTCCATTTTGCTTTATCATCCATTTACAGTTCATAATATGCTTTAGTGCACACTCATCAGAAGCCCATGGCAGTTTTCGTTCGACTGAAAGCCGGAGTTCTAAAGACGGAGGCCAGCACACACCGCGAATGCGGCAGATCTTGAACGGGGACCTTCAAACGTCCGTGCCACCAATAACAATCATCTCCTATTTCCAGTTCCGCGAAGGCACATCTTTTTTACTAAATGCCTGTTCATTGCCCGACTTTCCGCAGCTTTCACGATACGCTTCGCCAAATATTTTAAAGCCTTTGAGTTTCCGCAGCAACTGCTGGAATATACTGAGACGTTACACTTCTGTGAGATAGAGTGACTAAAATATGCATCCTCAAGGTAATTAGCACCACCTTCGTAAAATTTCACTCCAAACAAAGCACGGGATACACGAAACTTGTTTTTTTCTGTTAAAAACATCTTGTTGGTCAGGACTAGAATAAATTGCGCACCGTTCCTAAGCCACATGCATCCTTGTAACGACATTAACGCGCTATATGGATTCAAATAGCAATGAATCGTTTCCTCCCAAATATGTTCACACTCACCTCCATGCACTGCTCGGAAGCACTGGTCAACACTAATACGCCGTCAAATAACAGCGAAAAAAACCAAGCAACGAATCACTGTGCTAGTATTTATGTATTCGTCTGAGGAGGTCATATTGAGAAACGAGGTAAATGCCAGGTCAGTGAATGATATCGAGGATACTCCTGTCTAGTGATATGCAGCCTGTTGCAGCCATTTCTTCATAAATGTATTTTTAATCAACGGATTCAGTTTTTTACCAATATCAAATGTAAAAATAGTTTTTAAAATAACACTAACGAACTGTTTGAAGTAAGCATTCGTAATTAATCTCTCCACCCCATAATTCCTTCACATTTTCAGGAAATTACGTTGCATAATATTAATGATTTAAGCTCCAAAATGCGGACGTTCACACATATAACACAGTATAAAATACTTTTACCATGGCTTACATGTACAGCGTGTTTCAAAGTCATTTTTCAAATGGCTGACGATGGCATAATAATGGCATAATAATGCGTGCAGAGCTCAGCTCAGAACTTAGGTTGCGGAAAATTTCATAGTTCTTACCGCAATTCTTTTTTCCCATCTCATTTTACCTACGTATTATTTATTACTCTTCCCAGTGAAATATTCTCTCCCATTTTTCCTTCTCTAAAAGTTCTTCCAACATTGCTATGCCTCAGAACCAACGTATCCAATTAAAAATTACCTATTCATCACTCTGAACCTAACCAAATCTCCCTCCTTAAAGGCCGTTTTACATGGGGCACGTCTTTGCGAAATCTGACGCATGTACGAAGGCCAAGTCAAAAATTGCGTCGTGTTAAGCGGTGAATGTCTAGAACGCATGCTAGAATGCATGGATGCGAGATGGCAAATTTTCCTCTGCTCTAATTCCGAGCTCTCATTCTCGCAATTTCAAAAACGTTATCAGTTCTAACCTGCGCAATATAGTAATGGCATCTCTGAGTAAAACGCACTTAATAGTAATACAACATAAATTATAGCCAGCAATGGGAAATTTTGGAGGAGTAACAGTCTCTTTTTTCCGCCGGACTTTTCCCAAAACCCCCACCAATGCAGCCTGAGTCGAGGTGGGCGGTGACTAAGCTCTTAGAAAGTGATCAATTCATTTTCCGGGTGCTGTCAAAGTGAGAGCCTTTTTTTGCCGTGTTTTTCGCTCCGTGAGTCACGTCAGATTCCACACCTCGACTGCCCTCACACTTCATGATCGCGCGCTCATAAATCGCCAAATTAGAAACCCTTTCCCCGCTTTCTATCCGCTCCTCTCATACAAGCAGGCACTTCGTGCGAGAGCAATCTGCACTCGCGATGGACACACTCATGAGAGCGCGGGAGGAAGACTTGCGCCATGCATTTATTAGTGCCTCACATAGCTAGAAGAGAATTACATTAGCCCCTTCTTGCTTGTTTCTTACACTCAGAGGAAAACCATATTCTCCTACTTTTCTTCGAGATCGTAGTTGAAAGGTGAGATCTTAAATTTTCGCGGCGCATCAATTACATAAAGGACTCACGGATTTTCCACCGAGCAATTAATTGGCTGCATGTCTCCCGACGTTTCGAAGAACGACTTACTCTCAGGATACCTTCTGACGAGAGAAGATACTTACGAGAGGAGACTCCCTCAGATCCCCTAAGGATGAAAAGCAAGTCGTTCTTCGAAACGCTCGGTGAAATGCAGGCAATTACTCGGAGGAAAACCCTAGAGTCCCTTCTGCAATGGTTGAGATGTTTACGCTGCTCAAATCTCCACATAGCAATTCCTTAGGGATTCCCTCAAGTTCTTAGATACGCAAGTGAACACTACCAAAATCACCTGGAGTCTGTGATGATCACCAGCCACCGAAATAAAACGCGACATATGCTAAGGAGGCTACGGACTCAAAATAGTTTTATGAAAAATCCTTATGATTAGATATGAAAATTTCAAGACGATAACCTTAGTTTTCAGTAAGTATTAATTCACGAAAAAGAATCGACCAGCGGAGCGGGAGTGATGCTCTTTCTTCAGAAGCGAAGCGAGGAAACGCATAGATTCAAGTAGGGGTTTTATGAGATCTAATTTGCTACGAAAGCACAGCAAGAAGCCAAAGCACGAGCAATTGCGACATTAAGTAGAACATTAATTACGTTCAGCCCTTTCCTTCACTTAGAATTAGATTCATATGCCCGAATTGGCAGATAACTGTGGTGCTCTATGCTTGTGCCCGAAGAGAGACTTCAATGCGGAAGGGCTGCATGGGAAGTATTTATGAGTCATGGATTTTAGCATTGCCCAAACTCATAACGCCAAGTGGTAAAGCGAAGGGAAATAAACTTCCGAGCTTTACATATCGTCGCAGTTCGCTAGCAACGTATTATATATTAATTCAATATTTTCCCTTCCGACCTCCAATCCGTTGATTTCCCGGTACGACGACGAATAGGAACGACATTAACTTTAGTCTTCCCACGTCGTCTCAACATACCATTAGCTTTCTTCAACATCTCGACATCTCCCCCGCACTCCGAGGGACTCTCTAATAAATAAAAAGATACCGTTACCTAAGCCCTCGGAAGTTTTCGCGATAACGGCAACGTATTATTAGGCATCTTTTTATATGCCGGGCGTGATATGGGCCGACTTCGCACGGTGAAGGAGCAGGCAGTGGGTGTGGGGATGTGGCAACGGCGTGGAAGCTGGTGCAAGTCGCATACCTTCCGTGAGAGGCAACGGGACTCGTCGGAATGCGTGGGTCCCCCGCGAAGACCATTTGGAGCCTCCACCCGCCGCCAAACACCAACATTCAACGAAGGTGTGCGCAGAGAAGATACTCGTGAACAGGTATTCGAGTATCCAGATGGTGCTCGAACCTTAGATGGATTCTTGAGTAATCCTCTGTAACCACATATGGCGCCGGATCCAGGATTGGGACGAAGGGGCTAGGCGGGAGGCCTTGGGGGTAGCCTCCCACCACAAGTGGGGGTACGAACAAAATCACCATTTTATCTAGAGTGAATTGGATACCCAAGGGGGGGACTATAGCCCCTTTAGTCCCTCTCTGGATCCTCTACGGACCACTTCAGTACTAAAGAATACGCCTAGGTACTTGAGAAAGCAGGCGAATGCACAGAGAAGAAGGCGGAGCTAATTAATCAGGCATCCGTGTCGCGACACGACATATCGTAATTGTGGAGGGAGCCGAGGGGCAATCAAGAATCTTCCTCACTTCGGGAGTTTTGGTTCCTCTTGGTTCTTGACCTAAAATATTACATGGATACTTGAGCACCAGTTATCAGCAATCGAGTACCTCTCTCGACAGCCGAGCGTCATCTAGTTCCTGAATGCCTATGATGTAGTACATTAGAAGCACACTCCCAGCTTCAAACCTCAAGTTGACTTGGTTACGATGGAGTATAGCTCACCACAGGCTAAGCCACATTACGGGTAGGTGTGAGGTTATTATTAAGGGATGAAGCAGTAAATGCCTCTTCTGAAATTCCGGCCAATGCCACAGGCGTGAGAATTCCATGCATTCCGGATGGGGGAAGCTACTTTTCTTTGGCAACCTCACACTCACGCCATGGTCTCTTTAGTCACCAGCAAGAAATATCAATAGTATCAATCAAATAACAGTAATCCAGTAAGCTAAAGGGCAAAAACACTATCACAGGGTATTTAAAAATAAGGAAACACCGAATGCGTCAGGACCTGTTCTTTCCATCGGTATGGAGAGCTTCAGCATGAATACAAAATAAGAATTCAGTTGGAAAGGAAAATATTTTTTTAGGACTCGATAATGCAGTAAAAAAGCTGAAGTCAGGTCGTAATAAAATATTTTCTATTGGGAGTGGCTTATTATTCGTGTGATGTTCTATTTAATACCGTCCGATTTGATAATACTTGCAGGTAAGGCGACGTAGAATGTAGATAGAGTTCACCGGTTTCCATAATCTTTTATATAGTGCCACACACGATAGTCGGGTCAAATGTGACATCATTCCTAAATTATTACGCCGATTTCTTCACTATTTCCACACCCAATTTCATCAATCTCAATTAATCTAGTAAACTGGTCGTTAAAAACTAGCCAATTCGTGCATGAATTATAAAGGATAAGGATACACTTCATGCCATAGTCTTGGAAACATAAACTAGACAAGACAAATATGGGGGCTTCCAGGAAAACTAAGGAAATCGAAAAGATCATTATTTTGGCATATCAACTCAAGAGCCCTCTCTAATCCTTTTTTTTTCCTTGGGTGTTATCAGGAGTTTCCGAATCCTGGGACCTTCTATTAGTAGGTGTTAGAAAGCTACATCCACTCCTAGCCAATCTCTCTTCTTCGTATCGAAGTAATAACGAAAAATACATTATGTGGAAAAACCGAGTCTTTCTTTTTCAATCACAATTGTTGGTAAATTCAACGAAATCATACCCGAGACAACTATATTCATTTGACATGCTGTGCCGGCTATGCTCTGAGTAACAATCCTCGTGCTCAGACGTTATTACGATCATACGGAGTAAAGAAATACAGCAGGTACTGACATTCCGATCTTCACTTACGATTTGTGATATGTAGGTCAATAAGGAGAGAAAATCCTTTCGAGACCACTCTGGTTCTTTTCTCACAGTACTTCCTTACAGTACTTATTGGTGGCGTACCCGTCATTTTCATTAACGCTATTGCGTAAGGAGAGGCCGTTTTATTTCACTATTCCTCGTACGGTTTCGGTCATTAATTATATCCATTTCAATTTTCCATACTATTAACAGAGTTATTCATTATGACTGGAGGCAAGAGTCTTGACTCTTGTTCCTAACTACGAAGAAGGTGCTAAAGACATCGTAAAATTTAGTCGTATGAGAGTTTTTATTGTGTCTTTCATTTAGCATAGACGCAAAATCCATTATGGACTTTTGAACCCTTATAACTCCGCCATCGAATAATAGCTTCTAGCCTTTTTCTCCCCAAGTCAGGAAACAATAAACAGAATATGCCTCAGACCCGTTTGGAGATGAGAAAGTAAACGTCCAGATATGTAGCAGTTTTACGTAAGTACCTAATTCATGGTTGACAGAGCATCGATACTTTTACATACCTACTGTCCTTCAATATTTACGAAGAAAGGCGACTAAAAAATGAAGAAACGATTAACGAGACAACCAAACACACGGCTGCAAAAGTTAACCTTTTTAGCGAATAAATTGAATACCTATTTATTAAAAGTAGGCATTCTCGTTCCACCGCTTCACTGTGGAAGCAGAAAAAACTGAGGTATTTTCCTGTAACTTCAGAAAAATATGAAAACTGGTTATACCAATCGTGGGGGAATGATTGTGAGCTTAAGCATGAAACGAATAATTATCGCACACGTTCATGGCAACATAATTGGTATTTATCAACTCATATTACCACGAGTTCCACGTGCATGTGAAGAAATACAAAAATAATAGCACATTTAATAAGCACAAAGATAAAGGCAAACCCTGAGTAGTAGAATGAACGCGATGTGTCAATATAATGAAATTACAAACATCAACTTTTTTATAAATTAAAACAAAGATAGGCAAAAGCATTTCTCGCGCACCGAATTAATGTCCCATGAGGAGACTAGGAGATTTGCTTAACAGTAAGATAAAAGAAAAATCTCGCAAACCTATTTTACAATACCGAGTCTTCAAAGTTTTAATCTACAATAATGAGTCGTAAAAACACCACACCAGTACAGTCGGAAAGAATTAATGAGGATATAACCATAGAGTACGTATACTACTATATGGTTATATTAGAGTAAGTGATAAAATTCGTTCTATCAACTGCCGCGCTAAAAGGAAATATCAGATGTTTAGTAACTCCCGATAAAATATCGCAGATTATACCTTGTACAACAAAATAACATTTTCAAATTTTATTATGCAAACATAGTTTTGGTAAAATTACATTTGGAAATTTTATCTTTGTTCCCCAAAAAGTTTCCCGTCACGACGCAGTTTGCCCATAACGCGCACATACGTTAACTGCATCCCCCGAGTCCCGCGTTATAACCGGATTTTACTGTATTCCCAAAAATTCTGAAGTCCACACACCGTGAGAACTAATTCACAGAATAGGAAACGTAAAAAAAAAGTCACGCGGAGTGAGAATTGTTTCCTGCCATCGCGATGGAAGTGTTACCACAATAAACTCCATAGATACTGCACACAAAGGAAGGGCTGAGCGAGATAATTGAAGAGGGTGGAATGGTCGTGGCCTTGAGAGGGGTGAGCGACCCGCCGGCGCAGCGACACGCCAGCCCTCCCCTATCCATCCATCCCCCGCCTCATCCATAACACGAAATGAACAAAGGACGAAAAGCCAGCGCCACCGATTCCTATTCTACAATTAGACATCATCGTCATAAGCAAAGAATCGTAAGATTGGTTTGACACAATTCCCCATTTCGCTCTCCAATCTGCTAGCCTTTTCGTTATAACCTTTCCTAAGAAACTCATTCGGGGTCGTTCCTTGCGCTTCTTCCCGTCCACCAGTCCTTCGACGATTGTTTTCATCAGGCCATCATGCCTCACATGATGTGGCCCACTAAGTTGTCCCATCTTCTTCCCTCGGTTTTCAGAAGGGCTGAGGAATAGGAAACGTGGAAATAGCTAAGTAATATGAATGAACAAGTGCTGAAAAAACCAGTGCCACTGATTCCTATTATACAAGTATTCATCATCATAAGTCAGTAATCGTAAGGTAGGTTTGATGCAGCTCTGTAATATGCTCTCCTGTCCCTTGCCTTTCTTCCGTCCACCTGTCCTACGACGAGTGTCTCCATCAGGCCATCATGTCTCGTGAGGTGGCCGAATACGTTGTCCCGTAGTCTCCTTAGGGTTTTAAGGAGACTTCTCTTTCCTCTCACTCTTCTTGGCACTTCCTCATCAATTACTCGGCCGATCGATCTCTATCTTCATCGCTCTTCGGTAGTATCACATTTTGAATGTTTCCCCTCTTGGCTTCCCTGCTACTGTCAACGTCCAAGCCTCGCTCCTTCACAGTTATTACGCAGAGTATTATTATTAATACGATAAAAACACTGGTTGAAGGATAGTAGGTAAGTGCGGATGGAGGAGGCAGAGAACAGAATTTATAGACTGAATAAAAGGGAATATACTTAACCGTGATTTGAAGGAGAAATTTGGAAAGTCAACGTCGGAGGGGAGTAAAGCCGGGGTGACATATTAATTTCTTACGGTAAACTACCTCCACTGGTAGGATACGTTTAATAAAAATAATAATGAAAGATATCCCACCGTGTAACGTTGGTTCCTACGGAAAATTATATGAATTGCATGGCCTCTCCTCTTCCCACTTTTAAAAGCAAATATTTATTTTAAAATACACCTGAATTGTTCTATCAACTTCCGACCGAGCCACAGGCTTTGACCACCCGTCTCTGCTACTTCCTCAAAAACGTAAACATGGCTGGAAGGTAAAAGTTTTCATACCTATTTTACGCTATATCTAGAGCTTCAAGGTGACACAGAGGCACACGACATTGTCCCCGCGGCAGCCGTCTTTGAATAGGACTTACTCATCCACCGCTGCGATAAATGTTGCAATATTCACTGTGTCAAAGTTAGGTGAGAAATTGGTAGTTCACGTTTTACGATAATCGTCGCCATAAGAAGTGCAGTTTCCTTTTGCATCCTTCATATGTACCATCTCAAGTTGAAATATGGCTCTCCTCCAATTTTGAAATCACTCGTTCAATAACGGCTATGATTCAACACTGTACACCATAAACCAGCAGCTCCCTCTATCAAATATTGTGACCAGAACTAAAAATAGGAATTATAGGCAAAATTACTCTCAGAATGGACATTTCTAAAAATTTGCCCTGAATAACATAGAAAACTACTTGCTTCAATTCACTAAGAATATATCGATGCCTCCTTTTGCAAACCAACAAGAAAATCAACTCTCTCCTAACGTCCGTTAAAGTAGGTTATAAGTCAATAAGATAGCTAAAAGGTCACTTTCAAGGAAGAGCAATGATTAGTAGCAACATACAACCACCATGGCAGAAAAACAGGCCACTTGCATATTTATTCTAATAGGAGAAATGTCCACATCAAATTTAAAAAAAAATCATTCGCCGGTTAAATTAAATAACAAAAAATGAGGTCTTATTACCAGCAACCTAACAGTAGCATGTGCAGAATGATGCAATATCATGAGGGCACTGCAAGGGAAAGAAATATTCATCATCACCTCCGACCGGCAAAAGAGAAACATCACGCTTTTGGTGTGGTTTGAGGCTGGCAACCAATGCATTAGGAACAAACGATGGAGTGGCTGGTACGCTAAAAATGCGGGGAAATACTCGAAAAGCACTTCCGCTCAAAGTCCCAAGATTTCAATGGGGAGTTTCAAGACAAAATCAGACGGCGGGAAAAATCATTCGTGTGCACCGGACGCAGGCCGATGTCTGACCAGAAAAAATTAAGACCTTAACATGGATTACATCTCTCTAGCAAAAATAAAATTCTCTCGAAATCGGAAAATCTGTCTCACGGCAAGACAGGAGATAAAACACCGCAATGCCACAAACATACACGTAAATAAGATTAGATAACTTATATATTGCAATGGAACGTATGTAGTCGGTGCATAAATTCTATTTAGAGCTGCAGTGTACCTTCTCTCTTCTAGCAATAATGGAAAAATTCCAGCTAGCTGCCTGGGAAACAGCATATTTTACGTCAGGGTTTTAAAGGCATCTATCATAGTGCTAGAAAACATGTTCCTTTTAAATTTGATTTTCACAGAATACAAACATACCTGTTTTTATTTAGGGGACGTAATATTCATTTTGATTCCATTCCATTCCTCTACTTTTGAACGAAAATAATGATTAAGTCTGGGAGATTGAGACAGTTTCCGAACATAATTAGTGAGGATGTGCACAATATCATATGTAGGCGAATATTTGTGTCTCAGAAACCTCGTATAGTAAGTTTCAAACATTTTAAGAGAATGAATATTTTTTCAGCCATAATACCACTGAATCTGTGAAAAACTATGATTCTTGGTTGAAAATAAAACTGATCACTTTTGAAACCGAACTCGGTGATTTGTACCTCCAAGGGCCTGTTTAGCAAAAGGATATTTTCTTTTACTTTCTGCAAGATTTTTCACTCTTACTCAAAGTTTTCTTGCTCAATTTTCGAATTTCCCGGCATTATTGTCTTCAGAATACCAGTTATTATTTCAAATAATTATCCAGTATAATTCTATTTGTAATCACTTAAGTTGAACTTTGTTGTCCAAATCAGAACGCAAGCGTTGTAATGATGCAATAACTTTAGTTTTGATAAAACCATTCCGTTCATTCACACACCTCGGAACATCCCATTGCTTTTTGGTGTCCATATTGGACACACGATTTTGCCCAAGCCGCTTCATCGACTGGTAAAGAGATCTTTACACTTCATGTGAATAATCTTGCACTTGATAAAATACCCCTTTTTTAAATCAGATAACCATTTTGAGTTTTCCACGAATATCTGGAGCTGACGTCAGGAAGTTTTCTAATCTCGAAACCCATTAATCCCAGCCATAACACACTCCTTCCTCAAAAAAAGAGTAAATTTTACACAAGCTTGCATATTTCACACGCTTAAGTATCAAATCACATCACTTAGTTCCACTTACGACTTAAGTCACACTTTGGGAGCCCCTGAAATAAGAGAGAGACGAAGCTTATCCTCTCCCGATTATTGAGAGGTGCGGCACATATGACGACGCAGAGAAGACAAGGCAAGGCATTAGGCATGCATGAAAGACCATGGGCTACTCATTTACTGAACATCACTGAACAAAGAAAGAAATGAGATTGGGTGAGACGAAGATCAGGCACTTCTGAGAGAGGATCAAGCTCGAACGGACGGAGGGAACAGCCTAGGAATTAGCAGTCGAGTCAATTTTCCCGTCAGCAGAATTTATTTCCAAGTAGCTGTAAAAGGAAATCCTTTTTTCAACCCCAATTCAATTGTCGCAATTACCTTCTCAAGAAACCTCCCCTGCAATGGTCAGAATGGAGAATTTGCCTGCTCTGCACAAGCAAACAAATTATTTAGATTTATGTTTATATCGAAAATGTATGCCTTTATCTAGATTTGATTCATACTAATGTTTAAAAATTCGTTTCTTTCGATTTCGAAAATTTCAAGAAGAGGAAGACTCGCTTCGACTCGAAATTTCCTGACTCGTACTAATGTGTATTAACGACTCAGGCCTGATCAAACAAGTCTTTTCCTCAATTGATGCGAAGTAAACGACAAGCACTTTAATGGAAAAGGAGAAAATATGGTCAATTCTCCACTACTCTTATCACATAAATTGTGTTACGACACTTTTTGCAAAAATTGTTCAAAAATACGGATAACAAATCTCCTCGAGGCACCAACAAATAGAGCTCTATCCTCCCTTTCACCCCCAAGACTCTGCCTTCTCTGATATCAATCGGATATAAAATTCATCTACAATACCCTTAATTCCCCCTCTGACGCTCCTAATACAGTTTCCTTCATCAAAATAAGTTTACCTTCCCACCACACCCGTTTGAACTACCTACTCCACATGCCAATACCCAGGCTATCAATAATTAACCGTTATCTTTCCCACAGTCTTTCCGCCCGAATTCACTCTCTCTTCTGATATTGATCCCTTTTCTTTATCAATTAATAATTTTACAAACACACTCAATTAATGAAAAAAACGAAATAGCGTCCTAAATACTAAGGGTGTGGCCACCGTATCATTTTGCAGTTTCTTTTTTAATTTTATTAGTTTCTTCGTTTCATTTTTATTGTTCTTAGTGGCATTGACATTGCCATTCTTGATCTATGCGTATCATTCACTTAAAAATAAAAGATAAAATACATTAAACAAGAGAGCGAAATTTTTCCGACGACAACTACCTAATTTAAGTGTTTATGACAGATATAATGATAGACGGATGGGAATAATGAACAATCAAGATCCTTGGTGAAATGAAACACTCAAAAGAAAAATATTATAGTGATTAATTGGTAAGATTGGAGAGGAATACGAAGTGGAAACTAGCGGAAACCATTCTTCACGCATTTTCTTTTACACGCAACCATTCCCCGGCAATAATCCAAGAAACACAATATTAAATTCTACAAGCTCATAAGCATTGAGGAAAGTAGAATTCATAAGCAGAAAAATAAATTACCAAACAAATTAGCTTCCAGTGCCACGGATCCGGTGTTCTGAGAGACATCGCAGTTAGTCCGCGGGATTTTGTCACAAATACCCATGAAGATGAGATTTATCAAGCGTATATAGCCGAGTATGTAAGCTGGGTGACACTCGGATTCTTTTCCATAGAGATAAATACATTATTAGGCTAATGACTTCTACCGTGCATAAGCCGATAATGCAAGAGGAGTCATTCCCATCGGATCATACGAGGTAAGTACTGAGGAAACGTGAAATCATGCCCCTTTCCTTTAGCACAATCCACAGTTTTTTCTCGCTAAAACTAATTGCAAGTGGCATTACACAAGCACGAGTAGAAAGGAAAATATTTACCCCCAACAATATTAGTAGAGCGTTATAAGAATGAGCCACACTACGCAGCCAATGTTATATTCAATAAAACAAGTAAAATCAAACATTCGTCATCAGTTGATACATCAGACACAGCCCTCAAGCTATAAGGAAAATGAATATCTGTTTCAGAATTCAAGGTCCCACAACTATTCTATGTCTATTACTTTCTAAAAGCACGCACATTTGATTTGAAAGCGTAGAATCGCATAGCTTTGCGTATAAGTGAACCTTATAATAATCACATTACCCAACACCATAATATGAAGAACACTAAATTCTGATACATTCCATTACTCAACTTACTGTGGTTTAGCCACACCAAACTCTGGCATAATTCTGGTGGCACGCCGAACACCACTGGGCCTATGTCACCCTCAAGCTATCAGTAGTTACCCTTTGAATTACTTATTCATTGGATGACCACATAATCGTCAAAAACCAGTTCAACAACATGGGGAGGGGAAATATTTTTCCAGCTCATAATAACTTAAAAGGCCATCTATTATCACACACTTAAACCTTCACAGACTGCTCAATAAAAACCATTCCAAAAGCTTTATTATTACCATTCATACCGCCTCCAATACAGGCCTACCTGCACACGCATTTAAGAACCAGGCGTATCAGAAGTTCTTTCACTGGTTCCTACAACGATTTAATTGCGCCAGTCATATTTCAACAGACCACATTTAAGATATTATTCATATACGGTTATCTTCCTCTATTTAATTTCGATTATTTCCTCACTTCTTCCTGACTATTCCATTTTGCTTAGTTCATTAAGAGGAAATCCGGATTTCGATGGCTGCACATACTCAAGGTTGCGCTGCACGTGAATGCAACTTTTTTACGCTTTCGAGGCGAAGCAAAAGCGAATATGCATTCGAGTGTGGGGAAGCCGCAGAGAGGACTTGCAAGAGAACCGCATCCAAGAAACGCGATAGGAGGCCGGCATGAACGCCGTGCTTGGGTCGCCTCGATGGATTTGCATTCAGCAGAGAGGTGAGGACTGAAGTTGTGGGCACGACTCCATGAAAATATTTCCCCGCGGTTGCATATTATTTATGGTAAATATATCAATATTCAAGAAAGTTGCGATGATTTTTCGACATCACATATAGCTCAGAATGTTGAAGGCGATACCCGTTTTGTGGAGGCAATGTCGTCATGGAAACGGTGAAGGTTGAGCTCTTGCATGAACCTTAAGTTTGTGCTGAAGAAAACCAGACAAAATTTCACATGAATACCTGTCACATACATCCTGAAAGTCAATAGTAAATGCGAGTCAGTGGCAAAAGAGAGGAAAATCCAAAAATGTTGCCGTTCGGGAAAAATCAGGATCAAAATTTAAAATTATAGGTAAATGCCTGACCATTTTTTTCTTTGCATCAAGAAAACACACTTTTAAAGTTTTTTTCCCACGGGAACTGGTTTCAATATTCACTTTTTTAAAAAGAAATGATTCTCCGGGACCACAAGAACGAACCACGAACGAGCCCATTAGAGGAGGACAGCTCGAAAACCTTTAAACTATAAATCGCAGAAGCTGATATTAACCACATATTTTATTGGGAATAAAACTGTAAGAAAACAATGCTGAAAATTGTAAACAAAATGGGACGTTCCACAAAATTGGTTAAAAATGCGAAATTCAAGAGTTTGGCGAAACTATTCCACGGCACTTAATATAAGCTGCTATGTATAGACAGCGCACTAGGACTTCTGAAATCTTTCAGCTTACTCTCATTCTCCTCCCAAATCACTCTTATTTCTAGCCTCAGATGAACCTTACAACTATTCAATCAATACATTAGAAAAAATAGAGGTTAGCGACAAAATAGATATAAATGGTAATGAAGAGGGAGAGCTTGTACACCTTCTATGGTGCGCACAACTAAAATCCCATGATAGTGAGAATCACTACGATAACTCATAGAAATACGAAAGTGAAACACAAGTCATTACGTTCTATAACCAAGAGGTCCAACTTGATCCTGGACAATAGAAAAGCTACAGTAGTATAATCACTCGAATAATTTCCTTGGAGCTAATTCAGTTCAGCGAGATGTTTCATATAAACTTTCGTCACACAAAAATTGGAGAGAGAGAGAGAGAGAGAGAGAGAGAGAAGCGAACTCGAGGATTGATCACAACCAAAAAATGCCTCCAGCTCCGTACTACGAAGGCGCAGATTAAACCCTCTCGACCATAGCACTATCATTCATTAGAAGGGCTTCTTGATTTTCGGGATCTCATAATTACTTGCGGTTTTTGAATGAGGTAGTAAGGTACAGACAACATCCAATGTAATGGTAAATCGTAAATAACGCCTGAATACTAAAGATGGCGTAAAAAATGCTAACAATGATGCAATAAACATTTATTTTCGTGACAATCAAGGATCCCTACCCGTCAGTCTGCATTCCTTCGCATCCTACCTCAGTAATATGAGCAGTAAAGTCGTTCATGAATGAATCATTCAAAATGAACGATTTAATAAAAAAACAGAATGAATTAAATCAGTCTTCTCTGGCGAAATTGTTCAAAAGAACGAAATCCTTTGTAAAGAACTATATATCGAAATGCAGTTGAGTTGGTTGTGGTTGGCTGCGTTGTCACAGAATCGAGTAATTCAGCTGCTAGCCATATCTTACGAACATAAATCGTCAATGAATTCGTCGTCTTTTCGCCGATTTACATACTGTAGCTGATTTGGATTTTGTGAGACCCGCGAACTGAAAAATAGAGCTTTGGTTACCATATTAGAAAAGCGGGTTGGCTGTTGGCACGCTGGTTGTCGAAGAGAATCAATCGAGAAGTTGTTATCACCGTGACCGTAATATGACTTAGCTCATGAATAAGCATGCATTACACGCATAAGTACGCATTTCTGATTTTCATTGAAATTTTAAAAAATATAACGATTTCCTTGAAATTTCATCTGTGATGAAAAAAAATCGCTTGAAACCTCTACGCATGCTTCATATGGTTTCGAGGCTTCGGTTCAATAAAAAAATCGTCTTTCTAAGTATTTCGTTTATTATAAACGACCTGAAGAATCGAATCATTGTCGTGAATCAAAACGCATGAACCGAATACTAAAAAAAAAAAAAAAGTCCCCCTACCAAACTGGCTCCCCGAGCACGGCCATCCGTGGGGGAAAGCCGTCCCAGGACCGCGGCCGACCGTGTAACACCAAGCGAGCGCCCATACGAAGAGGACCGATTTTTTTTTTGGCGAGTGCGTGCAGACGGGGCCGTTGGTATTCCCCACTCGCCCCGAGGCGCTGTGAAAGTGAGTGACTCAGGAGAGAGAGGGTGAACACATTCGCAGGACGACTGGGCAATGCGTCCACTCACAAACACGATGGCGACGACGAGAGCGAGAAGAGACCACGGATACACAACGCATTGTCGACGCCGTCGAAGAGGGCATCCCGAAACCTCATATATATACAGTGAAACTCGTTAACGAAATACCACCGATAACGAGGAGGGTTTCCGGTATCTAGGACTTTCCTATGATCGCCACCGTTAATTTCCCTGCGTGTAGCGAGTTCGGATAATGTGAAATCCCTGCTATTACGAACCCTTCTTCGATCCCTTGGGGGAATTATTTCCTCTTTTATAAAGAAATTAAGGCCATCTTCGCTACTTAAACTTTCCTTAACTTATCATCAGTTGTTCTCCTACGTGGCCATCACCACAAGGTACTAACGTTGATCTTGAAATCCTCTCCTATACAGACGTTTGATGGAAAGGGTAAGACGATGGCTAATTGTCACGGATCTGTTGCTCAAATAAGACGATTTTCGGAAAATTAGCTGCTAATCCTATGCTGTACAGAGAAATATCCTTCATTATGGATATAACGAAATCCCGTTTACAAGAAAATTGAACGATGGTCCCTTGAAATTAGTTATAAGCGAGTTTTGCTGAATATAAGAGAGTATGTCTCTTTGTCTGTCCGCAATGCATTTCCGTGCGGCAGCACAGATCGCAACCAAATTTAGTTCGTGGGTGCATCTCATGCTCCCAAAGCCCGTAGTGTTACTTCAAGCTGTGTCCAACGCGTCCTTTGCGTCGTATTCTCATAACAGTTTGTTACGTCACATCATACAACTTCTGTGGTTGGACATCCTGCCGGGTAGGCTCACATCTTCACACTCTTAAAGTGAAAACACAACTCAAAAGATTCTACACTTTCGACTTTTTCGTCTATGCACGTACGGACACGCATGACGATTAATGTCGAGGAGCGGCATACGGAAATCATTACTTCCTGTAACATATGTATACCATAATCATACCCGTTTTGTTCCTTTACCTAAAAACCCTGCCAAGGGACCATGAATTCTAAGTTTCCACTTTACTGGGTACTATCCTTCCCGAGCAACGTCGGGTGGCCCGCTACTTAGTGTATAAAAGAGCACTCAAAGTGGCAGTGAAGCAACCACTGGCTGAGGATGGCGGTGGGCGCCGTCGCACCACCGACACCGTAAATGAGCCCACACCGCGGCACCCACTCAGCTGAAAATAAGATATGTATCTACCAGGTTAAATTCGGTACTTGAATAAATACTAAATATTTGATCTTAGTTTTCCCCTTTTTAGCCCTCGGAACTTGATTTTTATCGTTAGTCAGTAATTCGCGCCAAAGGACGCCGGCGCGTGCCGCCGAAAATGCGCCTTTTAATTATTGGCGCCTATATCTTATTGAAATACAGAAGACTTACAGCAGCTGACAGGTCATACAGGAGCTTATTAAAATTAACTGAAAATAAACTCCAGTCAAAAAGAACCAAAATTAGGATTTATAAAATAATAGTCATGCCAATATTATTATATGGCTCTGAAGCGTGGGCTTTTACAAAGGTATCACAAAAGAAGCTCATAACGTTGGAAACAAAGTTTTTAGAAAAATATTCGGTCCGATGAAGGATGGAGAAAGATGGAGGATTAGAAAAAACAAAGAGTGAAGAGAGTTATGCAAAGAATCAAATATCGTGGGAATGATTAAAAGCAAGAGATTATGATGGCTGGGCCACCTCCAAAGAAGAAGTGAAGAAGGAATGATGATACAAGTTATGAGAGGGAAAGCAGAAAGTAAAAGAAAGGTAAGAAGACGGAGAGTGCGCTGGGGCGACGAAGTAAAGAAGGACGAAAGGAAGGGATGATGGGAGGCCAGCTGGATGCGAACGGAGAGTGTGGAGGCGGGCGCTTGTTTGGAGAGGCAAAAGAACATCTAGGTTGCCAATGGCACAGGAGTAAGAGCACATATGTCGAACTGAGGCATACATCAAAACACCAAATTCAGCTATATTACGGAAAAAGTTAGCAAATGGAACACTTTTAATTGGATTAAATCAAAATCATGATGCCAATGCTCCCCCTTGAGCATCAAGTGTTACTGAAAGAAAATTTCCAATCGAAATAAAATAAAATTTGAACAAAACTCAATATTGTGAACCAGCACATTAGATAAATCTCGTGATTTCAAGGAGAGAGATTTAATGATTCTGCGCATGGAGCGAAGTATGAAATGGCAACATCCAAAATCAATGCAATAACAATTAATACAAGGTTTCTCATTTATTGCTGATAAATCGCAGGCATTTACTCAGATTATATTGTACATCTTCACTGAAAGCACAAGTTGTAGCGATGAGTTGACGAATATAGACAATGGATTGCCGTCGACGCAGCCCTATCGATTTGGCTTAAACCAACACACCAAAGGACTCGTTGCAATGAAAAGTTATTTAATGGCGTTAAATGCGTATCCACAATGGTGCTAAAAGCGAGCAATACGAGTATTTATGCTTCCTCATAAAACGATAATGCTATAATGTGTACTTACAGTCAGTAACTTACGGGAAGATTTGAAATGTTACATGTCACAGCCTAAATGGGTTTTCAATTGAGGCTCAATTGGTGGTCTTTTCAAACTTACTACACATACAATTTCATTTCCGTAAACTCTGTACTAGTCATTTAAATAAAATACATAATTTTTTATAATTAAGCTTACTTTTGGTGAAGTCCTAGAGAATTTTCTCCTTTTAGCTCCCCTCGCTACGCCACCAACTAAGCAATCAGCATTTATCCTGTCCTAAATACGGAATTCAAGATTCTCACGACTTTCATAATCTTATATTTTACGGCCTTGTCTTCTCATTTTCCCTTATCAGTGTGAAGTTTTCACATTATGGATAGGGAGAAATGTAGGAACTCTAACAACGAAATGCACGAATATTTTAGCCTCTGGAACACACTAAACTCATCTAAACCTGACACACCCAAATAAATGCTTACAAATTACTTCTTTGGTAAAAAGGCGTTGTTGGACGAGAGAGCTTTCCATGCCCGAAAAATCCTCACCGGTAGACATGAACCGTTACTGCTGTCCTCGATGGTAAATAATTTTCTTGGAGTTTTCTGACGAGAAAAGAATAATTTTTAATGTAGCTCAATATTGTCTGAAAATGTCATATGACTAGCGGTCCCTTATATTTAATTCTTAATAAATTCAATTCCATTTTTATGATCACATAAACATGCAGATTATGTGTACAAAATTAGTATAGGTAGTATAGCACTATTCAGAAAAAGATTATGGACAGGTTGAAATTAAGTACTCATCGTTGTATGTTAAATCATTAACTAAGTAATAATTTACAAGGAAAAATGTGAAAGTTTAAGCCTGATAAGATAGACGTACAAGATGCAAAAAGGAAACATTTATAGCATCCCTTCCCAATTGAGAGAGTCCTCGGTGACCTTTTAGTCTTCTCACGTCCCTCCCTTCCCCTCTCCTGGCACCAAACATGACTTTCGGAATATAAATGAACTCCTTTAACCTTAACTCACTAACTTTGACCTTGACTCATTCTTGAAGAAGCAAGTGTTATAAAATCCTGTTCAAATTCAACTCGATAAAAAAGCGATCTTAAGTATTCCTCCAATACTGTACCTACACTAAAAATAGTTTTACATGTAAAGCGTACAGGGAGCGGCAACATTTGAAAATAATATGGAAAAAAATGTATTCAAATTATTTAAGAATACATATTAATTATTAAATTATTGTACAATATTACAGATTATTTTGGAATTCAGCCAACAATTTATGGAGGAATGACGGTGAGAAGAAGAAATAAGACTTTTGATTGGCTAACATAGCCGATCCAAAATTTTCATCTGCAACTGATGCTATAAAGGGAGTAAGTTTTTCTACATGCCGAGAGATTTACCTTAAAACAAAAGAAACAACTTTAATAAGTAAGGATCGTGTCAGACCGTCATTTTGTTGAAACTGCTAAATTGACCAAAAACATAGAATTCGCATCTGTCACCAACACGTCAAAGAAAATAAGTAATAGCAGGGAGGAGTAATAGCTACGGCCCTCGGTAATAGCTACAGGCTGAAGTTTTTCAAATTCATAATGAAAACTAAATTGGTATAAATCCACACTTCAATTTATAACCGACCCGAGTTTCAACAAAGTAGCACTGCCATCTTCTGAATTTATGCCATAGCTTCGGGGTCGGAACCCTGATCGCTAATAAACTAAATCGTGAATTTAAACCTAGTTATTTTTATTATGAACGTTCACAGAATACGCATTCGCGACAAAAGATAGGCCCATTCGCGACAAAAGATAGGCCCGAGTCTCAACGTTCACAGCCGCCCACCTATCTGGCCAAGAACTCGAGGGCCTAACCGCAAAATTCGCTCACAGCGCAGGGGTAGCTGGTTGCATGAAAGGCTTCTCCTTGTCGGATGGCGGCGCACAAGCAGCCAGCCATCTTGGGGCCGCCCTCACCGTTATTCCCTGCCGCGGAAGGTGGGGCCGGGCGGGAGCCTGAGGGGTCCGCAGGCGAGACTGCCTCGTCATCCACCAACCAGATGGACCAGGAATTCTCAACGCACCGGTAAGCCGCAAACCGACGTTGAATTTCTTAGTCCACATTCCGAGCGAATTCCTCTCGGGTAAACCGTCATCGGTTGAAGTCTCCAGAAAAGTCTTTTTCTAATCGAATCGATACTTTGCGGGATAAGTTCGTGGAAATTAACTGTTAAGTAAGTACTAACGACGTGATTGTCTCCATTACTACTGATTTACTTCATATCGCAAGGACCAACGACCTACTGATAGTTCTTTCTACAATGTAAGTCAGTATTACTCTTTGAAGTTCGTATAAATTTACCTCATGGTATCATAGATTCCATAATTTTATGGAAAAACACCGATAGTATAGAAAACTACCTGTGGATATTTAATCGGAATTTAGGAGTTTTCCACTCCCACTGACATATAAATCGTTTCCATAGTAAATTGAAGTAAATTTCATTCAAGTAAAATGAAAATGATAAATTATCAGTACCGGGAAATAAAATAAATTAATAGTTCCGGAACGAATGCAAGAGAAAAGGCAAACACGCGCACAGGCTTCCAAACCTCAACCGCACAACGATATTCCCACCCCCCATGCAAGGGTTAAATTACACGCACAATTACACCGACAGTCGGAGCATGAAATGGGTAGGGTGCACCGATGGCTGAAGCAAAGTCGCGGAAGAAGAACCCAGTGCCGAGCTTACAACAGCAGCGGCAGTAAGTCACGCGGGCTTCGGATATACCTTTTCCCAGAAGGCATTCGTCACGCAATCCGAGAGCGACAAATACCATTTGTCGAGAAGATGGGCTTTCATTAGTCATCGTCCATGCCCTCAGCCGACCTCCCGATCAAGGTCAATGTTCCTCTTGAATTAAGTTCATTTTGCACGGATGTTGCCAGTGAATGAGGGGATTTTAATATTGCCGTGAAGATGTTAGAAAGGACAGCCATTGTTTAACAACACGAAAGCCCTGATTAGCCTATCCCTTCTTACTAATGCTAGGACGTAGGGAGGGGAAGAGGGGGCACGTGCTCCAGGCGGCAGATTTCACGGGGCGGCAACATTTGAAATTTTTATGGAAAAAATTTATTGCATTTTTTAATTAAATCATCTAACAATAAATATTAATTTATAATTTATTATACAATAATGTTAATAAATCTTCTTAATAGCAATCATACCGTGTGTAATTTCAACTACCACATCTCAAAAAATAGCATACGTATGTATTATATTGCCATCCTGGGGGTGGGACATTAGGAGAGGGGGGAGTAGCAAACTGATCTTTGCCCTCCAAACTTTGCCTTCCAGACATCAAACTGCACAACGACACAACCCATTCCCACTCCCTTTGGAAGGGTTGAATGACACGCACAATTACACCGACAGTCGGAGCATGAAATGGATAGGGTGCACCGATGGCTGAATCGAAGACGCGGACAAAGATATCCTCCCTCCCGGACAAAACTCATAGTTCGGGGCTATTCTTACTTCCCGAGCAGACAAAAGTTGAAATTCTGCTCACACCTATATCAGTTGAGGTCAAAACAAATAAAGAACAAAAATGTATTGAAAAGAGAGCTTGCATTTTTATCAATTTTTTGTAGTTATAATTCTTCCCAAAGCGAAACCGGCATCGTTCATTCCGCAGTAGACGGAATTTTGAACGAATAACTGTTTCATCACCATGCGAAAACCTCTAGACTATCACATACTTTCATTATTTTTAAAACGAAATTCGCTTGCTTTATTATTTTCAGCACCAAAGGAAATTTTAGCTATGCCAATACTGCTTCCCATTACTTATGGCGTAACTACTTGATTGTGACTCCGTTTGAGGCGTATACAATGCTGAGTGAGAGAAAAAAATTATAACTGCTCCCTCGCCAACACCATTCACGTATTCCCAAAACTTAGCTAGCTGTTCGCCTCGCTAATAACCAATACTGCGCATAGGGGGGGCTACTACGTGCCCCCAGATGTTTAAAAAATAGACAAGATTTTTAATACGGTATCATTACGTTCGTTTTGGTTTATATATTACGGAGAATTTATCATTTCATTTCATATTAATAACTTTCATATTAAAATAAAGAGAATGTTTCGCATTGTAAATGCTGTATGTTATTTTTATCTAAAATATGAGAAGACCGTTTCCCTGTCAGGCCCTTGTCCACCCCAGAAAAAATTCTGGATCCGGCCTTGGTACTGAGGGTTGTGAAGTGGAAGAAATTTGCAGGTATTTAACATGAAAAATGCCGAGAAATGGGTGGAGTTTTTGCTATTTGCTTGAATAGCTATTATAAGACGAAGGAAGGAAGTAGTGGATCATATTTTCGATTCCCGTCGGATCCCCGAAAAATACGTTTGCAGTTGCAAATGCTTGCGAAATATATTTGATTCCACTTGGTTTTTCATCTCCAATCAATAGAGCAAGTGGACTTCTGATAATGGCTTTGTGTGTTCCGTTCACTTCGATGAAAATGATATCGAAAGGAATGTAACGGAAGAAATGAACTTTGCGACGAAAAAGCGCATGTTGACACCAGAGATCATGCCAAAAAAAACTTCTACTGCCTCCTCACTATGATTTACCCGTAAGTGCTTTATCCAAGAGCGCAAAGAGAGAAAAGAAAACCGTGGATAAAGGGAATAAAATCACATAAATGTTTACATTTACCGATTCTCACAGTGTATTTCTGGTCTGAGTGATTTATTTCTTAGTATGCATTTCTTAGGATTTGCCTGTGATTCACAGTAAGACACAGGCATTCGTGCACCGTCTTTTATTACGGTTTCCCATTTCGGCTTTTAAGGTTATAATTCTCTGCTTATTTACATATTTACAAGTATTAAGTCCATATGTATCTGCAGAGGGATCCTTTAATCACAAGTCTCACCGATTGATAATGCATGCTAGATGTTTAATAATATATTTTTTTATTCATTAAGGTCACGAGTTAAAATGGTACTGCCTGAATTAGGTAGGTCGTGAAATACAAAACAAATGTTGCTGAACTCCCATGGTGTTTTTCCCCAAAAAGCTTTCATAATTATGACACCCTCGCAAACGCAATAACGACACCGGAATCACGTTAACCACAGAGTGAATGTATTCAGACATTTAGGCACACTTCCTTTCAGTCTGGAAGCGTTTTCTGTGTGGCAACATGAAAGCAAGCTATTGTCAATCGTTTCTCTGAAACGAAAAGTTAGAGCAGACAAAGGGGAGGGCTGGCGGTTGGAAGCCATTGCCGGCCGAAAGGGTAGGAACTGCAGGTGGCACTGGCACGCACATCACAAGAGACGGCCATCTAACCGCTGGCAACGAAGGGATTGGAGGCAGGTATGGCAGCTGACTCCAACAGGTAAATACGAGGGCCTTCTGCTCGATAGACAAGCAGGTGAGCCGGTAGCGTCTACCCTAGCGCATCGAAGGCTTCCTTGAATTGACACGGTGATGACTGACGATTGACCGACGCAGTTTGATCAAGACGTCCGCTTGGTCTTCCTCAGCAAATTACGGGCACTCATGGCGAGTCATAGGGTCTCGGATTACAATCGCACGTGCCAGAAAATGATCACATAGTTAAAGGCGCTAAGTGGACAGATTCACCAATTCTTGGTATGATTCTGGGTCACTGAACAATTCACAGCAGGGAGCGTATTAAAAAGTGACTGACTTTCATGGCATGAATTCTCCCAATGCCTTATTTCAAAGATCCAAGAATCAAAATGTGTTTGTACCACGGACAAATTACGATATTAGTTCTCAATCAATCCACCTTGGTATTCATAAACCATCCACCACGTTCAATTGAGCCGACTATCTCTGGCCAAACAAAATCGAAAATGGCATTACATAGGCATACAGATTGCGATAGAATTTTTTCTTTCAGCCATTGAAGCATAACACTAACGATGCAGCTGAAAAGGTATATATGTTATCAGTAGACAATTTAATTCCAATTCAATATAAAATTTCAGTTCTAAATTTCTACAAAATTTACCAGCCTTGACACTGAGAAGAAAGAAAAAAGTAGGGGAGAGTGGTGTACTTTGGACCTATTTTTAGTTTATTTTTTATTGTCAAGCTATTAGTAAAATCAATACCAAAAAATACACATTAAAAACTTTGCATCTCTTATTACAACATATATTTTTTCAAAAGCTGCAGTAAATATATATTATTTTTAAATTTGATTTGAAAAAAAAAAGAACTTAGGACCGAAGTACATTGTAGATAGCACCTTGGTCCTACGCATAGTGGACTTCAGACCTAAAAACTTGGGATGGAATAGTTAACTTTAAAACAAAATTAAATAATTAAATTGAAGTTTATTATGTTAAGTTTTCATTGTTTATAGTGTACAAGTTACATTGTTTATATTGTATGATATCTGCTGTAAACATTTAGCGTTTTTTTCTGGCTTGTCAGTTAAAAGTCATACGCTATTTCACTTTTGGCCTTCCTTTTCTGGTTTCCTTTCTCTCTCGGATAAGGCCTCATTTATACATGTCTTTAGGGCCAAAGGTAATATTAATATGAAACACACGAATAAGTTATATTAATAATCAATAAAGACGTAAGTTCCCATATATTTCATCAAATTTTGTTAAAAAAACTAATAAGTATGGTGATGTTTTATGTAAATATATTATAAGGCAACTTCAGTTAATTTATCGATTTTGACCATGCTAACAGTTTTCTTTTTATTAGAAACTTACATAGTTCAATAAGCCAACTACGTTATGTATTGTACCTTTGATATGTTCCAAGGTATACTAAATCTCCTAGGACCAAGGTACAATGTTGCACCTTTATGCAAACAATTGTTGACAATTTTTATCTTAATTGAAGATGCAATTAAAACACATGTTGTTTTAACCAAAAAGAGTGGCATTAAGAAATAATTTAATTTTCAGTTTTTATTATGAACTGTTGCAATGGAAAACACAAATAATAAAGCATAAATACTTTTTGAGGATGAAATTTTTCTTTTCGTTTAAAAAATTAACATATGTAGCTTGCCATACAAACACCAACTTACAGACACCTCTCGTGAAAAGGCTGTGTGCTACTGCTCACATGATCTCTTTTACCCACACCATATTACTGAATACAGCATAGGTCCAAGTGCCCAAGTCCAAGTATCAGTGGTCTTTAGTTGTGTTCCAAAGCGTAAACTAAGCGCTACGTATCACAAAATCATAAAAATATTTCAATTTCACGCTTAGCGAAAAGATAATACATAAAAATTAGAGAACGTGAACGAAATAATTAGTAAAATACATAGGCCATGAATTAGGAAATCGGACGAAATTTGTCCCCGAAAACGATACCAATCTTAGAAATAAGTTACAAAAATTGACGAATAGAAAATCGCTTTGATACCAAACCTACAATATTAGTTACAGGAAATGAGTGAAAAACTAAGAGTTTAATAGGTTGGCATAGAGAGAGAACAGCAGCATCAATGTCTTTGTCAACAGCATCAAATGAATGGTGGACACAATGCCATGGAGTTCAGATTAGTGTGTGAAAGCACCTCGTCCGATAGATATAGCTAAGAGAGTGAATAACACAAAACTCAAATAACTAAGAAATACTTCCGCGTGAAGTATGCGGTCTTAAAAAAGACGGCACGAAATCATGTCTGAAAACTACAAAGAAAGATCATCATTTCGTCGAAAAATCAATAGATGGGCACACAGAAGAATTTACTATAACATTTGAAAATGTTTACCGTAATACAGCGTAGCATTGAATAGCATAAATTTGACAACGTACAACACCAGCAAAGAGAAATCAGAGTTTAAGGAATGAATGATACACTCTTTCATTCCTCAGAATCACAAATCAAGATGCCCTCTACAGCATTTTCAAGAGTAGATAACGTGAATTGAATAGACCACGAAAAAAAATCTTACGACCACTTTGTGGAACGGAATTTAAGCAGATTTTCGGGTTAAGAATATAAATTAGGAAGTCTAGACAGCATTCCCTTCACTATGGCACGGTGGTAAATGCACAAAATTTGATACTAGCTCCTTTACTTCTAATTCACCTTATTCTCATTGCAAAATAAGATTTTAATTGAATAAAATTTTAAGAAGTCGCAAGTATTTACATCATTTACAGCGGCTTATCAACGAATGTCTTCGGTACAAAATGCAAAAAACGCTGCTACGTGAACTAAAATGCAATGGCTATTAAGGAGAATTATAAATAACCGGTGTGAGGCGAGATGCTGTCGGGCAAAATGATGTGAAATGAAATCTGTATAGGATGTAGTACAGGTCCACTTTCATGTGAGTGACTCCAGATGTTAGTATACTTTGGTGTCACAACGTACGCCTGGCATTCCTTAGAGAAGAATATATTCAAATACTGACCTTGATTAAAATTTTTAAATATGATTTTGCCTCGTAATCAATACTGGCATTACAATTGAAGTCAACGGTGTGGGGCGAGGTGTTGCGGGACATAATGGTGTAAAATGAAAAATGTTCGGATATAGAACATGTCAATACATAGAAGGATGTAGTAGACTTCAGAGAAGATATATACTATATCCTTTGCATTTACTGCAACCTATACATCCTTTCATTTTAGGACGATTAGGCCTCGGTTGAAGGACCAAAAAAGCCTTGAACACGAACAACACAAACAATATTAAACTTTGGAAGGCATTTGAATTCCCACAGGACTGACATCACTACGGTAAGATATTCAGGGCCGATGTTCAAACATTCCGTAGCGAAGTAGGTCAATGGTCCACGTGCGCCCCTCCCCCCTCCTCCCTAGCCTCAACCACGGATCTTTCTAGATCTGCCCGAGCAACCATTTCTATCTTCGTCGAAAGCGGCCCACCCACCTGAGTACAGCTAGAGCCATTCGTGAGACCCATTTCAATCGGTAAACATATCGTGAGGCACACGGCTGATAAATTTTCGGCATGACAATTACGGAATTTCGGCTATAGGTAAATGGACGATATTTCTTCAACAGGGCAGAAATTAAAAAAATGTTCATAGCGTCAATGTATCAAATGCTCAACTCATAATCCGTCTAAATCTTGGGATATTAGGACCGTAAAACCCACCCACTATGCCACTGTGAAATTTTTTATCACATAAAGAAGCAGCTTAAGTGAAAAATCAAGCATCGAGGATATCCATATTTACGGTTTAAAAGCGCCAGAGTTAAAAATCCACACTGTTCACAGCACAAAAATTGATAATGTTGACGACGACGCTGTTTGTCTTTCAATTCCGGCGAGCAGGCCCGTGCTGGACTCCTTCTCAGGGCGGTGGACGGCCATGGCCAGACGGCGCCAGCACTATGCAGGGGGAGGACTTCCGGAGGGCGCCAAAGGTCTCCAGGGTGGAGGACGCACCGGGATACGTCCCGGTGCCCAGCAAGGGCGAGTCATTGTTTTTTCAAACTATCACAATCAATACATAAAAATTGGTGATGGACCCCATTCCTTAGAAGGCGCAAACATTTTGTACCATCGTATGATCACCCGCGAACCTACAGTATAATCGTAATTCGGTAATAATAAGTATATTGAAATCGAGAGATAATCAACCGAGTTACCCCGACTAGTGTCGGAGAAATTGTGGCACTGCCACCTACGCAGCATTAGGAGAAAGAGCTGCAGCCGAACCTTCCATCACAGCGAACTTGAGAGTGAATCGCCCCTTTGATTAGACGACCTATGCCCTTCCTCATCGATGATGCGCTCTTCCCTTCTATTCAGTCTCCACCCAGAGATACAATTGGGTAAGGGGCTAGCTAACCTCCTGAATAACCCCTCCCCGAAGAAATGCCGTCACGTCAATGCATTCCTCGAGATAGGGACTAGGTGTTTTCTCGCACCTCCGCCAATACAGATCAACGGTGCCCGCTAACTTCGACGCCACCCCATGAGGAGGCCGATGTTGTTGACCCGAACTCTTTTCTTAGCTCCATTCCACAGAAATATGCTCTTTTATTTGCTTTTTTCAATAAATAAGTGATGACCTCACTGAAGGCGATAATGGCAACTTCCCCTTGAGATAGTATCTCATCACCGAATTGATAGTATGATCAGGATTTCGCTCTCAAACATTTGCGTTGCTTATATGTGCGAGATTATGGTGGGAGAATATGAATAGAAATGTGACACCACAGCTACGATTATTTAAAATATTTACACTTCTTAAATACGGGATATTCTTTAGTAAAAATCACCAGCAAGCACATTAAGTAGTTGAAGGAAAAAAATGTTGATTCTGAGGAGATCACGAATTCCTCACATTCTAAAGTAGGTAAATTTAGCTAGAACACATATGAAAATAAATGCTGTAAAATTGAATCAACCAGCTTTCATATCTAAAGCCTGGAGAAAAACCTGGCTGAAACTTAATTCTTTGTAGAAGTTCGTATCTCTTTATACGACAGTGATTCTGAGTCTGAGTTAATTATATTGCATGGAAGTAAAACAACTAAAAATGTGAAAAGTGAACTGGCCCCTCAAACATAGGGTATAAACACTTTACGCTAGAAATTCTACTCATAAAAATTTCCAGTTAATAAAACTATTACTACCTTAGGCATTCAAATGCATAACGTGATTCTCTACGCCTGTAACAGAAACATCTCAATGATTAGACACGCAAAAATCTGGAGGGGTACCACCACAGGTTAATTAGATATTTTCAGTTCTTGTCAGACACCAGCCCTTAAACAAAGGAACTCCAAAAATTTAGCGCTGATAACTAATCTAATAACCTTAAATCTCAAGTGAAATAAATACAGGTTATTTGGGTTCCCGGAATTTATTATCTATTTGAGGAAAATTATGCAAGTTATATCTTTATTGCAATACCGAATAAAATATAACCTCTTCCGGACGTTCTGACTTGAGGTTAAAAACGGTCGATTCTGTCTGGACAACCGCTAGTCGCAAAAAATATGCCAATAAGTGCACGATTCAACAATATTGGGTCCGCATGAAATATCTTCAATTTCAGGTCACGAAGTTGAGAGGCGATGAGTGCGGCGAGGGAAGTATTTCGTGCTCATCTGCCCGCACCATTACATCCACATCCCAATCATATTTCCACGCCAAGAACGGGACGAGGTCTCAACAGTTAACCCCTCTTTAAGAGGAACACGATAGAGACCACACAATACCGTAAGACACGTAATTGACTTAAGGAAAGAATTTAATTTAATCCAAAGGACAACCTCAGCTCAGGGTAAAAAGTTTCACAAGTAATAGAATGAATGGATCAGAGCGACGCACACAGGCAAGGAGAGAATATTCGTGACGTAATCAAGGAAGTTAATTACTCTTCTGGTAATAGAGAGCCCAAACATAAAACCATTGCATTGTAAACGCTGACTAATTAACTGCGCAACCACACGTCTAGCTTCATTCAAAAACTGTAAAATCGTAGCACCTTATTAAAACTGAATGGTAAACCTGTCCAATAAATATATGAACTCTACGACTTCATGACCATGAATCATGATATTCGCAATTTTATTCCTCTCATAACCCCACAGTGTTAATGGCAATACAAAAAAGTAGAATTAACCAGCTTCGAGCCCATTCAAAATTTAACCACAAGCCCGTGAACGCAGGGGCGCACCTAGGAATTAGGGCTGGCGGGGTTTAGGTGCAACTAATACCGGGGTGTGTGGGGGTACGGAATACCCACCAGGATAAGCGGTAGGTGCGAGATTAATAAATTGCGAAATTTTAAGATAAATGGTTCAAAATGGTGTGTTTTACGGCTTTCTGAGGGATATTTTATTCATCCTTACACTATTCTATTATTAAAATCAATGCAATTAAGTAAAATGGATAAAACTTAAAAATTAATCTGATCTCAGGGGGATGTTCTGGGGGGGTTCATCCCTCGCTGCGCCACTGCGTGAACCTACACATGCGTCATATAATAGGGTCAGGATTTAACCGATCCTAAACAACAATACTAATACAAATTGAGAATTATTCATGGAGGTTGTTTTACACGGGGCACGGAATTGCGCAGGTTAGAGCTGCATTAATTTCTAAAATGGCGCGGAATTGCGCCAATGCATGAACGAAATTAGAACAGGGGCTATTTTGACATCTCGCATCCACGCATTCTCGCATGTATTCTAGCAATTCACCGCTTTACACGACGCAATGTTGATTGCGCCTTCGCACGTACGTCAGATTGCGCAATTCCGTGTACCGTGTAAAACGGCCTTTACGCATATCCATTCACGTCGCTTCACTTCACACACCAAGCCTCCCAGCACTCTCTCTTACACTACAATGTGCGACCTTTGCTTACGCGTATTTATGCATATCGGGTCAAATAAATTCAATTTATGAACACCCGTTTCTCTCAGGTAGACCAACAATAAAACAAAAATATCCATGCAAAAATTCCACATAGATTCCAGTTTTCAATCACATGCCAAGTAATTTAAGGTAGTGGTTTTCAATTTCACGCCAAACTTGGAAAATGTACTCCGTTCTAAGGGTAACACATCTCGTTCCATTAAAACAGAAGTACACTTGGTAAAGGATGTCGCACAAACAATAATCCAATGTAGTAAAAATGGGCATCTCATTAGATGAATTTACCATGTCCTTGTTGCATTTCTGTACGTATGGAAAAAGATGTTTCAAACAATATAACGGAGTATATTCCTCTCTTTTTCCACCACTGAATACGACCTTTCAATTGAGCCGTTTAAACATAACACCTTTGTTTAGCTTGCACGAGTTCCCGATTCCCGGAAGTTCCAGCGCATCGAAGATTGATGTCAATGCAAGGTGAGTCAGAGTTGACATTAACTCACAAGCAATATTCGAGGCAACAAACGCAATGACTCGGGAATTATGAGGAAGAAAAAAACATCGGAGGTCGCGTTTGAGAACGAGCGGCATGAATTACCTGAGCAAATAGCCAGGTGAAACGAGTAGAACAAATGGATATGATATGGCGTTACGGCCATTGCTCAAAATACCGTTCCGTGCAAAACTAAGAGTAAACATATGATGAGTCATCGACCGCGGACTTCTCAATCAAGATATTGATTAAAAATACACACACCTCCAAGGTAACCTGGGAAGCTTAATTTTTGTTTCGCACATAATATAAATTCTCTTCTGCCTCGTAAAAGGAACATTTTTTTCGCTAAAGTTCTAATTAGAATATTTTTGAATTGGCAGCGGTATTCATTACACAAATAGAGGAGAAAATACAGCCCTTTAACTATTTTAATTCATTCTTTGAAAGCAAAGTCTAAACAGAGCTAAATAAGCCGTGACCGTAAACTAAAATTTTCAAACAATAAATTTTTGAAATACAATCACAAAAGCATTTGAACTAAGCTGCGAATCTATTGATTTGCGCATAATTTTAATTCCAAATTTTAGTTTACTTTAGAATTAAAAGCGGTATTCACTGGATAAACAAGGGCAAAAAGAGTATTAAACGTCGATAAACTTTGATTTACACTGCAAAAAAAGAGGAAGTAAACATGAAACAATCATTTTAAACCACGCTCAGTCAGCCTGAGACACTGATTTAGCAGTTCAGAGAAACCTGAATCCCTCATGAGTAAAGCCGTGGTATGCAGGGGAGTTTGAGGGGCTCAACCTCACCCGAAATTGTTGAAGGGGTTGAGTATTAAGTGAAGCCCTTCAAATAAACCCTGCAGGAATGCATTCTCTTCCAAATGAACCCGAACCAATGAACCCCAGAATATTCTCGAATATACTCCTTGCTCGTAAGGTAAGGGGCATGATATAGCTACTAAAAACTTTTAGGGGGTCAAAATTCACACGTTGTGTTAAACTGAGGTTCGTCAAGGGTGTAATACTTGCAGTACAAAATAATCTGAATGCATTCAATAACATTCCCAAGAGTCGAAATTCCCGCCGAACCTAAAGAAAAACTTGGCCTCCTCGAGATTCGACGCGAATGAAGAGATACCGAGCGGAATAAAACAGATTACCTGACAGAGGATTACAAATTGCTTCATCCTAATCCCACATGGTAGGCCAAAAAACACAGCGATTCATAGTGAATGAAAACTATTCCATTTATGTTGATGTAGAACAGCATTAAATAATTAAAGAACAAAAGCAGAAATCAACGTTGAAATTGGGAGATAAAAGCATAAAATTGTGCACATTAGTCCAACAATACCTCCTACCCAGAAACATTCTTGATAACCCAAATTGTAGGCCAACAAAAAAATTCTGCGAACGTTAGATTAATAAATCTCACAGTTCATAGCTTATGAGACTATCCTTTTCTGTAGAATTCATCGTTGGTATGCGAAATTTCCAAGTCATAGGCCTAACTGTGTTTCGCTCATTAAATAACTATTCAAAAGTTCTAAGAACTATTAATGATATGATCCATTAAAAGGTTAAAACGAACAAAAGAAAGACGAAGCGAGATATGACAAGAAGTAAAAATAAAAATCTATCCTAAAATTCATGCAGAAAATAACGACAATTCCAAATAATAGCAAGCATCTACCATGTTTGTGCTTGGAAATAGAATTTCATGAAGGAGAGGGAACTAATGGTAGCAGAAGATTAATTAAATAACATACTCGCCACTTTTCGAAGTTGCATCAACACGCCTCGTCTAATTGCCCAACATCCACACAGCATGCCATTCGTTATGCACGGACCGGAGCTACAATTACTGCTAAATGACCGTGATATCACGATGAAACGCATAACTACCACATAAATGTTAAGAGCTGAAGGAATGATTTGCGTCAGGCTGACCAGTAAAGCGGATAATCTTTTTTTGACTCCGGTGACATAAAAAAGAAAGCATCAGAGAGTTGAATTACCGTCTTCTCCCACCACGCCTTCAGGTGTGACGAGCACCTCCTCCGCAGCCACCTGCTTCTCTTCGCCGCACCCGACGACCGCACCTTCCGTCAACACACTAACAGATTGTTCCTCCTCCTCTTCCGTGCACCCAAAATCACCGCTCAGAGCATCACCGTTCAGCCCGCCACCGTTCACGAGGGCACCCGACTCAATATGCGAACCATCGACAACTTTGACCGTCCCCTCGCCGCCTCCATTGACCAAGTGAGTCTCGCCCACCACTGCGGCCACATTCGTCCCCTTGGGTGACGGCGGAACCTCTTGCACCATTGGCCGGACACTCGCGACGGGACAGTTAACGTAATACTGCGAACTGTGCGCTCGGGTGACGTGCTTGATTTTCACACTCTCCAATTTCCCCTCGCCCCGCGTCGCCAGGAAGTCCGGTTGAACGTCATCGTCCACGCAGCCGTCCTCTTGAGCCGCCGCCGCCGCCGCATTCAACTCCTCGGCGGTGAGGGGCTTGGTCTCCCAGGAGCCATCCTCGGAGATTTCGATGACCGCAAGGGGCTCAGCCGGCTGCGGGGTCGCCGCCGCCGCCGGTGGGACGCCTGGGGCACACTCCACGAGAGCCGGACCGTCTGACATCGCGACACCACTTTTTCAAAGAGTCTTCAACGTGCCAAGTCCCCCGCGCAATTTAACATCTAGGATTCGATTCCACGATCGAATCCCATCACTCGAAACTTCTGGTCACTTCCTGCCTCACTTTCGAATTTTTTTCCTCCTCCGGTGTCCTCGTCAGTCGTCTACCTTTTCAGGGACGAGCGGACGTCATGACCTACGACACAAGAAAGCCGTTGATCTTCCTTCCCCGCGCAGACGAAAGGAAATTCCAACCTTCTTTTTCTTAGAATGGCAAGTTCCTTGTGTCACAGTTTTTCTGCAAACTTCCTGTGTCCATCACCGTGATTACCACTGAAAAAAGAAAGCACATCGTTAATAGATTCAGCGAACACGAAGTAGAGCGTTCGCCAATTGTGTGAAGTGGAAATATTAAATCTAATTTTACCCCCCTCGTGTTTATCATTTTCTACATTAAAATCTTTATCAGGAGAATCATTGTCTGAAAACATGACGTTAAATGCGCAAAAAATCATGCCTTATTTACGGGTTTCTCAGCGAACTTAATAAGGAAACGCGGAAACCTTTTTACCCTTAATTATATAATTGAACCCAACCGAAATTCCCTCCTTTCATTTTTATAAGGTATATAAAGCAAATTCGAAAACTTTCTTCAAATAAGTTACGCTAATTCCATGCACGTCTCTCAAAAGTAATATCCAAGTTCTTATATGGATAATATTTCTAATTCTCCAAATATTTCAATAAAATTGTATTTGGCATCCTTGTGCGATTGAGGATATAAAATTATCTTCCAAAGCATTAAATCATCAATAACGGACACGAATTCGACACCGGTTCAAAAATCTGGCGACCAGCTGGATGAAAGACTGAAACAGTCGAGCAGAATATGCATAGCATTTCAGTATATCCCGAAAAAAAAAACACCTTGGTAAGGCCAAATTTGATGCTCCAAATGAGTTCGATTTGATGAAAATCTCCGGGAAAAGTGACAACAACCAATACAAAAGCAAGGCCAAATCCAAAAAGACAAGCAATAGTCGCGACCCGACGGGTTTACTCCACGTATATCATATATCATAAGAATTAGTTACAGTATTTATTATAAAAATAGTAAAAGTTAAAACTTAAAGTATATGACACAGAGTGCCTGGTCGGACTGCCCCAACGATTCCCTACCAATCCTGGTCGTTTTTTCTTGGACTTAATTTTTTCCTTGGAATAACGATCAGTCATTGTCAGAAAACGTTAGGGCCACTCAAATATTGATTTGGAGAGGTACTAAAAAGTTTAAAAATATAATTAGTTACAACCGCGACAATGACGAAGAATGGTATAACTTGTTAAGGCAAATAGACACCGTATGGAGTAACGCCTAAGACCCAGAACCATGTTGACACGCCACTGCAGGCCCTTCCGACGTAACAATAAGAAATATGGATCACATACCACAATAGCACTATCTGTGCGCCACCGAAGTAAACTATATGTCGTTCCCGGATACAGCTAAATGAATTCAATATCGTGATAAACTGCGAGTTGCAGAGAACAGACTAACACTCAAAGGAACCACTCTCGGAATGACTGTGGTCACTACAGTGCGCGCGATGCTGTACGGGAAAAAACGCGCGGGGCAATGTGGGCGCAAGGCACACAAATTAACGGTATACTTCCGTGAGCGGCGCAAGGGACCATACCTCCGGGAGCATCGCTAGGAAATGCGGCCGCCGTAGTCAGATGTTTCCAGCAGGAGAGCTGTCGCCACCAATCCAATCCCCCCTCCGATCCGAGAGTGGGTTATTAAAATACCGAAAGCATACCAAGTTCCTCGGCCAAAGACTGTGAAGCTCGGCATGTTTTCAAAACATACTTGCTTAGTTACTCCTCCGATGGGAGCTGACCCCGGCCAAATAAGTGAAGGATCAACACCAGAGGGGCAAGCAGTGGGCGTTCAAGTTGTAACACAGAAATGGTTAAGTTAGCCAAATTTGCAAGAACAGCGCTTTATTAGCTTTTAAAATTATTTGCTCGAAAATAAAATATTTTTATTTTAACTACTTTTTTTACACTAACATCACTTTTCTTGGATTTTAAGAGAATGTATTCAAAAATTTCGTTTTTAACTATATTTACTTTTTCTTTCGGGGGGTCAGCTCCCCCCTTCTGCCCCCCGCTCAGTACGCCTATGGGTCATACAGCTATTAATTGTAGCTTTTGCATAAAATTTCAGATGACAATATTACACAAAGAGATATGTTTCCATTATATCACGAGTACTTTTTATCAAACCATCGTCGATCGCTACAATTTTCCAGTGAAAAACCGCTTTGGTATTTGTAACTACATAAACGAGACAAAAAACTGTCTTGTACTCAATTTATTTCATGCCTTAAGGTCCTAACACCGGAAGGTAATATGCTAACAGGTAAGACTGACAAAATTGGGAACGAAGGGATTTCACGGATTAATATGCATACACTAAACGGGTGGAAGTACCCGTAGGGAAGTGATTTCACCGCAACTGAAGATGAAATTAAAACCTAAAAAGTAATAAAACACATTTTCCGTAATAAAATTATTTTCAACTACGATAAGGGACCAAGTACAGCTCAAAAATTCACGGCGCAGATAGTCATCGCTCAATAAAAAGCTTCACCGAATCCAAAAATTCAAACTGTTTTAAAAATTACCCCAAATCGTAAATAGGCGATCGAAAATGGGTAAGAAGTATCAAACACACGACGGAAATCAAAGATAGACCTCATCATCCTCTTATCCCACGAAGCTATTCGGGAATGTGGACAATCTGAAATGTCATCCGAGCAATACTCGGACTCGCATCGGTAATCGGATCTACAATGACTCGGATCAGTAATGCCACCATCGTAATTGTTCCCGATGATTCGAGACAAACACAATAGATGTTAACCCCGATTGGTGAAAGAATTGAAGTATTCAATGTCCATCCAGCTGTAACTCAGAAAATAGGCAATCGACTGACGAGCGGAAAAATACAAATCTTTTTGTCCCAGTAACTCCATTCGATACGGTAATAAAAAGATATGAATGAGCCCATTGCATTGAATCCAAGTCAGTCGGTGAGAACATGGTGGACCGACTGAAAGTGCAGACCCGATAACTGGAAAAAGCGCTCTCACCAGTTACGTACGAGGGTAATTGAATATTGCTCATCCACTTTAAGTCTCACAAAAATGAAGTCCATGAGCTCTACCCCATTTTAAGTTATTGCACGATTTCCGGCTTACGCAATGCAAGCCGCGACGTAAATTGCGTCCACACGTGGAATAGCTCCTTTGTCCACCATGGGAACCATTCGAAATTAAAAATTCCTTAACGTCGCAATCAACGGTGAATTGCGATTTAATGATATCCTTGTTCGATCCTCCATTCATTCTTCCTGAGCTACCGTAAACCACATGACCTCCACATCCCCTAAATTTCCACATCCTCTATCATTCACCCCGCGCTTCATCTATGCGTTCATCGCTTCATCTATGCCCAAATTCCCCCCCCCTTCCTCCGTCAAATGCATTTCCCACGCCCTGAATTTCTCTTCACGAATACAAAGGGATGAATTGTCGCCACCAAACATGGAGGTGAAAATCAAAATAATTCCCCACTATACAGAGTAAAATACAAACTTACTGTTAGATTAAAAAATGTATACTTAGGATTGATAGGAACTCATTATCAAGGATGATGGTAATGACTAATTTTCTATAAGGAAGAATAGATTAATACAGCATGGGAATCTCAATGTATAGTGTATGTTGTTTTCTTGTTTTGATGATTAGTTGTAAAAAAATAAGTAAGGTATCTCCTCCTGATATCGCTACATGCTGGATAAGGTATCTGGATAAGGTATCTCCTCCTGATAACGCATACTAGGGGTTAGATGGAAGATGGGACTTTCTAGTCCCAATCTCGCCCAATAAAGACGTATTATTATTATTATTATTATTACATGCTGGATTATCCACAATTATAGGACAAAAAAGTAATTCAAAAAGGAGAATCGGTCGACGAATTTTGCTACGCGATCCAATTTAGGCGAATTTATACAAATAGCAAAGATAACAGTATTGAAATAAATCCAGACATAATCATCAGTTCCAAAGCATCAAGGAAATCACTGCCTCATACAAAATATTCAAAGAAATAGCATCAATTAGTTCATTGCTTTTTAGAAAAGATTCAATAATCGATAATGATTCAAAATGTAATATTTCATTTTTCATCAAATTTATTGCTGATACAAGTAAATTGCTTCATAGAGCTAAGCATGGAAATTGTGTGAGCATTAAACTCTCCACATTCAGCTTAGACATTTCTACGTTGCTGGCCTCGGTAGCCCTACGAGGTTCCCAAGTATATACAAGCCCGATCTCCATAAATGGAAGATTTTCCAAAAGCGAGCCTGCCCATCCTGAGTGCTCAAGTATAGCATTGGACTCAGCGAATGAGGGGACAAAGCCTTGGTCGCTAGCGCGAGTTTCAAAAAGAGCGAGCTAAAGCCACCGCAAAGACTCGAACAGATGTTTTGACGTGATGCCATTCCTATTGCTTCGTCTTCCTTGGCAGGATGAGTTAAGTGAGGCAAAAAATAATACTTGGTCTTCGAGACTGCCTAGCCCAGAAGTTTTTGAACCTCAGATCCCGTTGTTCAACTGCCATCCAATGCCCAATAGGCTAGGACCTCGCGCTAGCAGCCTCTTTCCACAGTAAAACTGGACCTCACTCTTGCAGATTCGCGTAAGATGTGATTAATCTACCAAAGCGTGTTGTTAGGTCGCCCCTTGCCACCCGGGGATATTTCAGGGTGGTATCCGATATAAGCGGTACAATAAGGTCCTAAGGATATTGTGAGGAGCAATATAAAAATGTAACAAACGGGGAAACATAAGACGGGTGTACATAGATTTATGATAAATGTTTTGGATGCCGTAAAATAAGGCATTTCGAGCCTTCGAGATAAGGTATTACGAGTTGAAATAACAGCCAATTGCCTGTTCGCCTGTGAGGATAAGATAGGCAATCGTATAAATCATTATTTCGTCTCAATGAGTGGCAATACACGTTAATAGAACTCCACCATCCTTCGGATTGGATGATTTCCTCCACTTGACTATTCATGCAGCCCAACAGAATGGATTTATGGCGTCTAATGCCACGTACACGTCGGCTCACCTTCAATAAAAGATGGGGAATAAAATTGCTATGAAAATTTGCTTGCAATTCAAAGCATCCCCATACTGAGGAAAAATGGAACTGGTCTTCGGCACCACCCAGAGAAAAGTCTTAACGCCACATCAAAGAACTGCCGTCCTGCAGAGCTTCTCTTCAATTCCCGGTTACAAAAAGTTCAAACATAAAATGACTAACTTCGATGATTCTGACTACTCATTGCGATTACGGCGTAATGCTCGCGAAACTATTGCAATTTTAATGGTTTTGACTTTGGTTTCGTTTCACTTGCCATCCCTGCTCCCAGGGTAGTTTTCACCGATGATGAATCAAATGTCATGTTATAATTTCCCAATCGTATCATTTAATTCTTTCATTTAATTTCTTTAACCATTTCCACCATCAATCCTTCACCATACTATTTCCATTCGTTCAATTGGCCCTGATGATGACACGGAACAGATAATTGTTGATTAATTCGTAATGCGATGTCACAATAGGTTTCTTTCTGACAAATACAGAAATTATAGGCATGGTCATAACATTTACCTATTCCTCTATTCCAGATCAAACTAATACGCAAGAATATGCCAGACGTTAGTGAACTCACTTGCGTAAATTTAATTGTACTTTTGATATATATTTGTTGATATTCAAACTTGACAAGGTAGATGACGACAGAAAAACTAAGAAAAAGAAAATTTATTTTAAATATTCAAATCATAGGCGGATCTAGGGTGGGCGGGGGCACGTGCCCCCCCCCCCCAGACCATTAAAAATATGCAAGATTTTTAACACGGCCCCATCATCATTGATTTCGTTTTGTATTACGAGGTATCCTTGTGCCCCCCCAGAACAAAATCCTGGATACGGCCTTGCCTGTGCCCCCCCAGAAAGAAATCCTGGATCCACCCTTGATTCAAATTACAAACTACTTTAACATAACCCTACCAATAACTACTATGATATGTATGGTAATAAACAGTGATCACAAAAATTATTCGGCATTACATTTATAGGATCATCATCTGCTGTAGATTGTTTCCTTCAAAGGCTTGTCTATTTTTCTATTTCAATCCTTTTCAATTATGAATTTTTTTAAAGAATAGCGAGAAAATCTACCATTCATCGATACAATCAGTACATATACTCTATTCCTTTAAATCGCAGACTGAAATAAAAATACAATGCAATTTCCCACAAAATACTTTATTAAACTGCAGCAATTTTTAATATTTTTTGGGAACTAGCATGTCATTATTATATTTTCACGCACAAATTCCACCCGATTACGCGAGAAAAATCGGATTACTACCCCTTCGTATTGAGTATTAAATTCGCGACTCTTCATAATGTACTGAGGGCAAACTCGTCCTTTTCATAGAATTCAACAGATGGGTCGACGAATTTCAGTGCACAAAAAGAGCCCATCGATGCTGCTGTAACACCTTTTCGAGTGGATAGGTGTCCCACTCCGAGAGTGGCACGCCAATCCACAATTCAGGAATAGCACGAATGCCGAGGTGGGTCGATTCCTTTTCCACGAGTTGCCAAAATGAGTCGCTTTCTTCCGTCCACTTGCACACCGTCACACTTTCCCCGGCCCTATCACAACCATCACAAACGGAGTCGAATCTCCCTCCCTTTATCACGCTGAGATCATAACATAATTAACCTAGTGTTATTTCGAAAAGGGGGCATGGAGTCTCACCAACTACGATTTAGACTGGCGAATTAGGCAGGGAATCTTTACAAATGCGTTGAACAAAATACAGGCTGCAGTCACAACGCAAAAATGGCGAGGAGTTTTTCACAGATGATGTGAAAAATGTCCTTTTTTTAACAACGCATTATGGTAGACGAGATAACGTAAAGGATATTAAGTAAATAGACTGCAGAAAAGAGAGATTAAAGATGTCATTCTTTCCTTATACTTGAATTCCTGTCATGAATAGAAACATTTCCTCCGTTCCTGATATTAATCGAAACACTCGCTAGGACGCATGATATTTCTTTTTAAATCTCTATTAATTGTTTTCCTCATTTCCACTACATTATTTTTTCCTTACCTCATCATTTTATACTATTTCTCGACCTTCATTTCTTCGCGGTAACCCTCTACCTGATTCTACACTTGCGTGGACAGGCTAATAATAATTACTAACACCAAACTTTACCTTTCTATGTAATTGTACTTGTAGTGTCCTGAGGATTGTGCATTCCGCCAAAAGCTCAGCACGTATTTTTTGATATGGATGAAATCTCGTCTTCCACAGCTACTACCGCAAAAACTGGTGGTGGAGAACGCTGCCTCACGCAGGTGGCTACCAAGTGGAACGGGTAGATTTTGAATGAAATGGAAAGTTAGCAGAAAAATTCTTTAGCAATAAAAGCCATGAACCATCCAGTTTTTATTTTGCCGTGGCATTCGGAAATGATCAAGAACGTGTAGATTTTAAACTCAAGGATAAATTCACCGGCGGAGATAATTTTTATGGGGATAATGTAGATGTATTACCAAACCAAATATAGTTCGATTTTCTTCCAAAAATCTGAAGCATTAATCTTCCACGAGCTTCTGAGAGAAATTTAGGCTGCTTCGACCAAAAAAAAGTGCGTCGTTCACATTGACTGGGCTGGAGAGGATTTCAGCACGATTTGCACACAATGCAAATGAGAATTGTTATCTAATCAAAAATAACGCTCATTCATGATAACCCTTCAAAGCAGCATTCGCCAATGTTCGATAAGCCACATGAAAAATCTAATTTTCACACCCAAGTTCTACTCTTAAAAGAAAATATGATATTACAGTAACTAAGGGAAAATAACTCCTCAGCCTTGGTATCAAATAAAAATATGGCCCACTTCGTATATCTATATCTATGCGTTAAATACTCTATGCCAGCTTTCATGAGTAAATTCATGAGAATAGGACATTTTCATGGAAAATTAGTATCAAAATGGAATAAAAGTAAATGTCCTCACTATTTAGAAAGGACTATATATTTGCGAAATTACTTGACTAACAAACTAAGTATAAAAAATACGAATCTCTTCTAAATGAACTCGGTAATATTATAAACAAAAGAATATTTTTACTCACCCCCCACTATTTTCAAGAAGTTAAGGATCAATTCGGCATAAAACCAATTTTCTTTCCGAGTTCCAGGGAAAAATATTCAACAGTGAAAGTTAAAATACAGGAGATTGAGTTCCACTGGTTCCCTAAGAAACAATTTCGACCAAGTGTTGACCAACAAATTAATCTGCATAAATAGAATTCAATCCTTTTATACAACACGTTACTTCTATAAAACTTTATTTTCAGCCATTTAAACAGAGAAGAGAATTCATTTTTGCAGCCCGAGCTTCCGCGATGAAACTTGCTTCAATTCAGGGCAGTGCCTTAAAGTGGCCTGAGGTCGCAGTGAGAAAATCTTCACCCCTTATGACCCAGGCCTGGAAACAAATAATAACATAGCGATTCCTTCCGAGCTGAGTTGTGAGCTGAGTTTCGTGCAGGTGAACGTGACTCAAGAGGTAATCACCGCAAGGCCTTGCACAACCGAGAAAAGAAGACCCAGAAAAGATCTGAGCGACTAGCGAATGGACTTGGATTCAGTTATGGAAATGCGTAGAGTGAGAAAAAACCAAAACGACAGTCAAGGCAAAGCTGATAAGTTTGCAGGTTTTGCTAAACATGGAGGAAAGGTGCAGTACACTACTCCAACGATGGTGAAACAAGGAGGAAAGATCAACGTTAGACCAAGAATATAGCCGTTTTGGTTTAATAACTGAAAGTATGAAGGCCTTTACGTCATTAAAGAAAAAACAACCAACGCATTAATTAAAGGATGATCGTGCCGATTTTCCACACAGATGACAATAAATTACCTACTTCGGTTGTCCTTCATCACATCTCCCATTATTACCAATTGCTTTTCTGCTAGGTCCTTCATTCCTTGATTTCCACTCGTTTTCACTTTTATTCCTCCTAGCACGAAATAAAAACCTACAGGATCGGAGATTTCCGCGAGCTATGGAATTCATATGAAAAATCAGTTTGAAGACCGCTTTCAATGACGGGCGACACGATCGTATCTCAAGTATCGACCGCTCACTAACTCTACAGATTCTACCATGCAAAGCACGTGACCTCAATTTTCCGGCCGCCTCCCTAAATAAGCTACTAAGTCGCCGCGCTTTATTTTTCCTTCCTTCCCTGTTTACAGAGCATTACGACCTTCAACGCCTCCATACCTCGACACATGACCTTGCCGGGCGTTTTCGAATAAAGGGAAAACAATGCACGACCTAAACGGTGAAAACCTAAAAAAAAAGAGTTTGAATAGTCTTGATCCACTGTTATTTAGTAAACCCACCCGGATTCTGATTGGCCACATGCATTTTCAAGAATTTCCCTCGGAGGAGGTTGATTTTTTTCAAAACGAAACAGATCAACTAAGGGGACGCTGAAGCATTTGAGGACCAAGGATGGTAGTAAGCGTACATAAGGTCAAATAACATTTGATGCATTGCGGAGAAGGCGGCAAAATATTACAGACAAGAAAAGAGGGAGCGAATGAAGTTTATCAACAATGTCAAGTAGGTATATCAGGGAATCGAATTCAAAGTACAGGGCCTTACACGCGCGCTACAGCTAAAAAAATAACTCGCCCAGAGTATCAATCTGCAGGTTGAACAGATCACCAAGGGTAGAGTTCTCCCAGCTGTACCCCACTGGCCCCCATAAATATCACGGTTTCAAGAAGATAATGTATTCGTGGGCAAACGGCTATTTTTACTTAAGTTGTGAAACCCAGAATATCGCAAGAGTAAGAATATCGCAACGTTCCGGCAATAAAGCACATTTCTTTTTCCTTGAGGATTTCATTTGACGGTGGAAATTTGGCTTGACCCGTACTTAAACCCAGGACCCTTCTATTCGCATCCCAGCTCTCTATCCTCAATGCCGCTGAGCTCCAGAAAGTCACGCCATATACGTCAACATCGATCGGACAGAATTAAAGAGTTGTACCGAGTTTTTTTTCTTCCATCGTGTTTCACTTCGGGAATGAGCTTTTGCAGCGCTCACCTGAGAGGTAATGTCCATGCTCACATGTACCAGGATGTGAAAGCTATGAAAGGCTGACATGAGCGCAGCGCAGCATAACTGGGGATCCTTCGCGGTGGATATTACAGACGCATATCCATAAAGGGTGGGGGGGGAGGGCAGAACTAATGGGCATCATTGAACGAGAATTACAAACGATCGTGAAACAAAACATTTCGTATAGAAGTTCCATTGGTGCGGAATCTAGAGGACGAAATGAGAAGAGATGTGGGTACGGCTAGAAGATAAATAGGTACACAGCGCTGTGACTCGGTCTAAAACAGTAGATTGTAGGACTAGCGTCGAAAGTCACGCTATCCAATGCATAATGACGGACTTTCAATACGAGGTTTGCATCATGCACATATAGCTTCATGACTATAATCATTGAGTAGTCAATATCAAACCGATTCAAAAACAAAAGTTATTTACTTAAAGATTCGTTAAATTGTTTTACTTAGATTGAAAGAATCTTGCGCCCAGAATTAGGTGTTCTTATTTCATTGCTTACGAGTCTACCGGACATTTAAGATATTATCCAGGTAAGGGCTTTAACTAGAGAGAAAAAAAATATTTGGATTCCTATCAAATGTAATAAAGGTATTACTTAATCTCTTATAAATGATCTATTTCCTACCTTCGCCTACTTCATTTCCTATAGTCCCTTACAACTAAACAACAACACCTAGTTACAACTAAATTTTCATATGCTCCAATACTGACCTTAAAAATACCATTTTGGGTACCAAGAAAATAAAACTAAAACTGAGAAGGCTTCAACTGGACGGTCGAAGTCTCATCAAAAATAGAAGCATTTACAAATTTTATTAAAACGATGGATAAATTTTATGAAATGAAGACAACCTGCAGTAGTTATAATTTCATAATTACCATAAAATGAGAATATTACTCATATCATTCCTAATTCGCACAGACTCCCGCATCTTTTAATAAAAAGCAGCGATGGGGCGAACCACGTGATGAGAATCATTGATCGAGACTTACGAACGATCGTGAAACAAAATATGTGACACCGAAAGACGACTTGAAAACGGAGGGGCGGAGGGCTGAAGGGAAGATAGAGTAGTATGCAGGCGCGGAGCCAAAAAAATCGAGCAATGAAAAAGTTACTGGATAATTATTGAAAAAAAGAGTGCTTTTTTATGTTTTCCCACCTTTATTTCAAAGGTTAAAGGGGAGGTCATGAAACAACTCGCGAGAAGCTTATTTTACCAGCGACATGAATAGGTTACGAGGGCTGCTGTTCTCTATTGATTATTTGCGAATTTATTATAGCCTATTTCTGAACGATATTTGACTTTAGCACGATATTTGACGTTTATGCACTCAGTCGGAGACCTAGAGAGAGACTATTTCAACAGTAAGTGACGCATTCCTAACACATATGTAAATATGTCCAGAAAAGTCGGGGATGAAAAGAACAGCGTCCATTTTTAAGATGATCCATTTGGGATAGAGAGTACGAAAGTGGAACGTGGAAAATCTAAACCTTAGCGAGAAAGAAAATCTTATCCAGAATGGATTTAAAATTACCAAGCAAGTAAGATAACATAGGAGCCAGACACGACGATAGTATAAACATTTTCATGTGATGATTTCATTGTAATGATGATAGTTTTCGTGTAATGACGTGTCATTAGGGGAATTATAAAGAGCGGTGTGGCCGTTAATAAGACGGCCAAGGGAAAAAGGCGTGCGATATAGTGAGCGGAGGGAGATTAAATACTTAGAAATTAAACGAAGTACGCCAAAAATAACGAGGTAAGCATCACCATTGGCATGGCTTGGCATCAGCATGGCTTGAAGCTTTTCGCTTTGGATTCAAAAAATTAAAGTGTTCAAAAGGGAAATATTTATTTTTTACAGGGCAACTGACATTCTCAAGGAAAATAACACACAAACATTAAACCCATGTCATAGCGTAACCTTCGATGAAAAATATAAATAAAGTACGACACCTTGGGGATTGAATTAACGAAATTTATTTTGAACACATAAAAAATACTGAAATTTCTCCGAAGTTTATTTGCACAAAAGGAAGGACGAAATGGTGCACTGAATATCGAGTCGGCAAGATTCAAGGAATGTATATACCAGAGAGATTCGCGCAGACTCGCGCATCTTTTCATACAAAGCAGCGATAGGGCGAACCACGTGATAAGAATCATTGATCGAGCATTACGAAGGATGGTGAAACAAAATATGTGACACCGAAAGGCGACTGGAACAAAAAAATCCGATTTAAATATAGTAACCTAAAACTTCAATTTCCTTTAAAGATGTCCAATTTCAGTTCGCCGTAAATATTACTGTCGAATTTTAAGACTGAATAACGTCTCATACCCGGGCAGGGGCGGATCCAAGCTTTTTTTCTGGGGGGTCACAAGGGTCTGACAGGCAAACCCTTTCCTCATACTTGAGATAAAACCAACACACATTCATTATTGTACGAATATTCTATTTATTGAATTATTAAAGTTATTAAAATGAAATGAAATGATTGAGGCTCCATAATACACAAAACAAAACGAACGTAATGAAAACCAACCGTATGAAAATTTTGCCTGTCTGGTAAGCGTGTGGGGGGGGGGGCACGCGCCCCCCTTAAATCCGCCTATGTACCCGGGTATATCTTCTTGTAAGCATAATGAAAATTGCGAGGGTATCGCCGATGTAACGGATACCGAGGGAATGACAGGAGGAGAGTCAACTACTTCATGACCCGAACCCAGGTGGTGAGGCATAATCATAGCTAGATAACCAGAAGGGAAATTGTGCACCACCTATGGAATATATGGAATGGTAGGCTATATTCAATACTGCAAAATGCAAAAGAGGTTGATTTTGACAATAAATTAACGAAAACGCATTAAATCTGCGCAAGTCATACACTAAGGGTCCAAAAGTCGAACGGATGTTCCGTTTTGAAAAATTCTTTTCAGCCCTCCGGAGGAACCCAAACCGAAATTGAGAATATGAACTCCATCGGCAATAAAAACATTTTTTAACTCAATCAATTTTTTAACATATTGCAAAGGGGAATTAAGTGGTGAAAAATATTATGCCACCAAGCACAGAATAAAATAAGCAGTTTCAAACCATTAACAATATCGAGATATAATTTTCACGGCACGACATTCGATTTCCGTCAAATCATTCACGATGGATAGCGTGCAAGTATATCGTAGCAGGCAGTACCCCCTTCCGAGTTTTTTATAATGCTTTTGAAAAAAAATCCGATATATAAATAGCAAGCTAACACTTAAAATTTCCTTTAAAACAACCACTTTTAATACTCTGTAAATATTAGTGCCGAATTTTAAGGCTGAATAACGTCTCATACCCGTGTACATCGGAATTATGCATTGACAGCACGAATTTTCGATTGCAAACTGGTGAAATGGGATGAAAGAAATCAAACTCACCGGACGTTTGCAATCTCTTTTCGATTTCAGCTCAGTGAGCCCAATCGCTGCCTTTGTCGCACTTTCACTCGTTGGAAGAAAGCCATGAGATCGTCACACGTTAAATCCTTGACAGAGAAGGAGCCAAAATGTAACCTTAATACAGTCACCGTCAACAACTCTTCAGAGCACGATACATACGCGTGCCGAATGATAATCACAAATCCAAGGCCCTCTTGCCAAAAATCCCAAAACCAAGCAGATCAGGCAGATAGGGAATTACAAACGATTCCCTGGCTCAATGACAATGCACAATGCAATGCATAACAGCATTATAGATCCCACGCCCGACGTAAAAACTGGCTAATCCCTACCGTTTGTAAGATCCTCTCGCAGCCTGCAGATAGCTATTCCTCGGAGCAAAATTTATTTCCGAGCCGAGGGGAAAAAGGGCAAATCCCTAAGCCCTCCAAAGTCGCGAAATGGAATATTGATTCATCATCAATGGTCGTTCAATCGCGAGAATGGTTGATTGAAGGCCTGGTTCTTCAATTTTCAATAGTGTTTTATAAAGTTCTTTCCTCTAATTCTGCTCTTCCGCATACGTCTTCGTTTCTTGATCTATTCGTCCATTCGATCTTCGGCTTCCTCCTCTAGCACCACATTCTGAAAGCTTCAAGCTTCTTTTGATCGACTTTTCCGATGGTCCACGATTCTGATCCATAGAGTGCCATGCTCCACACCAGTGGTGCAGCGAGGAGGGGTTTTGGGGGATAAACCCCCCCCCCCCCAGAGCTAAGAGGAATTTTTAATTTTAACCCATTTTACTTAATTGGATTGATATTACTAATAGAATAGTGTAAGGTTTAATAAATTATCCCTCAGAAAGCCGTAAAACTCACAATTTTGAACCTTTTATCTTAAAATTCCGAAATTTATTAATCTCGCACTTACCGCTTATCCTGGTGGGTATTCCATACCCCCACACACCCCGGTATTATTGCACCTAAACCCCCCTAGCCTTAATTCCTAGCTGCGCCCCTTCTCCACACAAATGCTTTCATACACTGTTTGCTCCTCCGTGGTCCGATCTTCTTTGAGCACAGCACTTGTCTTTTACTTTGCTTTCTTAGCTAGGGCTTTTCTTCGCTTGATGTCCATAGCACTTTTTCCGTCCCACGTGATGATACTTTTTAGAAAGATGAATAAATCCACTTGCTCTAATTTCTTTCATCTCAATATGACGACTGCATTCAGCTTTTTTCTTCCGCAAACTTTTACTTTCGTCTTTGCTTTATATATTTTCATACTGTACTCCTGGAGAAAATAGTAAATTCCGTTTTGTGACACTTGAAAATCATCCCAATTTCCACCAACGAAGGCGATATCGTTTGCGAAGCGGTGCATGTTTCTTTCTTCCCCATTGATCTTAATTCCTTCCCATCAATTTCTTACGCTTCTCCGAGTCCCTCTTCCATGTATATGTTGAACAGTGCTGGTGAGAGGTTACATTATCCACTGACTCCTTCGTGGATTTTGGCTTCTATATTCCAATGCCCTATCATTTGCGCATTAACTGATACATTTTTCTTCTGTTGTAATAATCCATTCCTAGTTTTTCCAGCAGTCCGAACATCTTGTTCCATTCAACATTTTCGAAGGCTTTAGTTAGGTCAATGAACGGCACGTATCATCGTATCATTGTGTTTACGCGTATTGCTTTCTCAATTTTCCCTAAATTGATTGAAATTTCTACTCGTAAAACCTAAAGTTATTCAAAGAGCACCTAATTGTAAATTGCGTATAGCCTACTCTCCCCGTAATTCCTCTGCCCCAAATTCGTCGTAATCCGCCTCTAACTAATGCATACGTCCCTTTCTATAGTTACCATTTCTTTTTAATTGTCTCCAACTGAGATCACCTTCATACCAAGGGAATAGAGAAACATACCCACCGAAAATGTTTAATAAAGAAAATGACTCTTATGTAGTGGGAGCCCAGATACAGGACGGTTGACAAATAAAACGGTGGCATTCACCGCAGCAAAGATCGCTTCAAAACAAATTACTAATCGAGGATTTAATTTCCAGCTCAGTTTCATTAGCTTTACCTATGGCCTGATGGAATCTGAAGGGCAATGGAAATGTATTCATATCTTTCACTACGCGTGATAGCTAAAATTCTCGCCTAAAGAGGAATACGCAGAGAACTACGTGCGGCAATCGAAGAGAAAACTTTACACCCTTATGAGGATATGAGGATTTCGAAATAAGGTGGCGATAAAAGCGCTAATCAGATATTCGCACATATACACATATACATTGGAATTGTTAGGAATCATTTGACATTTTACGAAAAAGCTCGAAATTTTCAGGGCATAAAAAATCAAGAGGTCAAGAGAAGAAACAGGAACAGGCACTAAAAAGAAAATTAAAGTTTCTTTTGAAGTAATGGCCACCTCTAATTAAATGCTATACAATTTAGGATGGATAAAGAATAGCTCATTTTGAAATATGAAATACTGCACGACGAATGAAAAACCTTACGGAACGTAAAGTCAAATTCAAACACAAGTAGCTTTTTGCGTCCGAACGTTAACTTACACGAATGGCACAAGGTGTTTGCTTGAATCTGCATCAAAAGAGCTATTTCCCTGATTTTGAGTAGTAAAGCACAACGCAGCACGGAAATTGCAAGGACGTTGACCGTGAGGCATTCGTAGGGTATGGTAAAAAGGAATTACTGCTGCATCTTTCTTATTGAGTTAAGGTTTAGAGCATGCATATTTCTGGATAAGATAAAACTCAACGTATTCCAAATTTCCTTCAACAGAAAGATTACAGAGTAAACTGTCGGGTGAATTTTGTTCTTTTGAAATAACCTTTCCAAAATATTTTATGGAAAATTTACAAGTGAAGGGAAAACTTTCACCATTTCCACCCCTTATTTCTTTGGCCGTTACTCTATTCTAAACTGTTACCAGTATCTGTAGCCCCAATTATGTACTTTGAGGCGGCAAATCGTAGGGCTGCTTTTCAAAGCATTTTCAGGGGAGAGGAATGGCAAGACCGCGGGTAATTCTCGCTATCTCCAATTAAAATCGGAATTTACAGTATTGCCACCAGCAAAGAAATATTTAAGCGCCTCGGCAATAGAAATGTAATAAGTGTTTCACATTTTCGAAAAGAATGGTGCGTCGGAACTAAAATTTGCTTTTTTTACCGGCTATTAATGGCATTGATACTGAGTTGCACTAATTTCACATTCGACTTCGGTACACTCTTGCACATCAGTGATACATTCACACGTAATATCCGAACCCCCATGAGACAGGCAGCAGGAGATATAGGATGCTGAAGAGGAGATTTAAATGACCATGAGTTTATCTCAATCCCTATCTTCAGCCTATGTATAAACACCAGCGACATAAAAAACCATTTCCAGAACTCGGGATGAGACCGCCGCAGTATCGGAAGACGAGCGTACCGAGAGGACGGGATCGACAAGCTGTTAAGCCACCGCTCAGGGTAGAAGAATGGAATTCGACGGCGATAGAATGACAGAGCTCTAGACTTTTCTAAAACTTAGAGATTCAAAATTAAATTTCAGTAATTACGCAAAGAATTATCAAAGAACCTCACGGTACTTTCATCAAAATCATAGGCACAGAATATAAGCTAGACCGATGAAATTATTTTTTTTTTCATTTTCGCACCTAGGAGCGGCAGAAATATTCTCCAGCTACCTTTACCTTTTACCGATGGAATAATACATTTCAATGAAGAAAATGGAATGCATTCTCTATTTGGGATGATGGAAGATAAACTATTCTCATGTCTAGGCAAAGAAATTGGAATCCATTGCCGTTGGCTCTATCCTGAAAGTGGTGAAAAACACCCTTTTCAAGTTGTTATCACAGGAAAATAATGGAAGTTATTCTCTCTGACGTCAGAAATAATTTTAACGCTTTTAAGCTATATTTCATCTTTTAAAGACAATTGGAATGCTAGGAATTTGCGGATAGTTGATTCCAAAGATGAGATTATTACGGCGCAGGTACGAAATAGTAACGGAAAAGTAGTAAATTGTATCGTACTCTCGTACCTTACCGTACCCTTAACAAAATTGGCGCCTAAATGTATGCTTTATCGGAGTGGGAGGTGCAGTAGAAGAATAATGAAATACAGGGTAGGCTATACAGATCATGCCGCCGGTGAACGGTAATATCAAGGGTAATCTAAAATTCTACTGGTCATAGGTTAACGCAGAAATTAAATTTTAGTGTATCATTAAAGAAATTAAACCAGAGACAAAATTATCCCACAAACTGCAGTATTTAGGCCTGCATAAACCGAGTCCGCCCATTGTAATTTAGGATATGCTGAAGCATTCCATACGGTATAAGAACGATACTAAGTTCGTTTTATCCATTTGACATGAAGAAAAACCGTCAATAATCAAAGGGATAAGCTGCGCTTTTCACCAACTTCCTCAGAGAACCACGGAAAAATTAGAGCAGGTATTCAATGATACGACCCTGAGCAATTTGAAGGCGAAGAGTCCCGTAAAATACGTTACCCGCAGCACAGAGTTCCCTCATAAATATTATGCTCTGAAGCCGCAACTTGCAAAACGTGTTAAACACCGCTGACTTTCTTTTTAACCAAGAATCCAAGTCTACATTTCACAATTTAACATTGGATAAAAAGATCTTAATGATTGTTTCGATGTGAAACAACTGATGAATAATTAGCGAACGCGACTGCTATAATTACATCGAACATTGAGAGCTCATCCCAAAGTCACATGATCCAAAACAAATATAAAGAGAGTGCACACAGAAAAATGACCAAAAGCAACATAGATAAGGATATTAGTCCTCGGAATCTAGAAATGAGCAACAATAACGCTTGGTTCATAATTATTGACACAAATATAGACATGGAGACGAATAATACAGATGAGACAAACAACGCAATCCCACCGCTTTTTCTAAAAACAAATGCAAATACATGGCGTACTTAGTAACACACTTGAATAGTTTCAGCATATAAAAGGTCTCTCCGCAGTGATAGCGCTAACATTACCATTTTATCCCCAGCCAAATTTTAAGTTGTATGAAAATTGAACAAAATATTTCAAAGTGTTTTTATACCCTGCGGAATATTATTTGACTGAGGGTCACTTATATCCCCCCTACTCCCGTCCGTATGCACCCAATGAATCCCACCGGGAATACCATGAAGTGTTTACTCGGGAATGACGAGTGTTAAAATACGAGTGCAACACTCGAGCTCCTTTCCCATATTTAGTTAAAAACGGGATAATGGAAAAATATGGAATAAGTTACAAGAATAAATAAAATCATTGCGCTGTATACGGATATTGCTGTATTGTTTCAAAGTATACAATTGCATCGCATCGTTTCTCCGACAAAAAAATTTAACTCGCAGTAGTTACATTACTCAAGCGGATGTCACAAAAGTGAGTATTTATGGGATTAAAAATTAATATTTCTCGAGCACGCTCATGCCGAAAATGAATAAAGTTTCAGATTCCATTGAGAAAATTTCAGGATACGACGAATTCACAACATAGTAAAATTCCGTTACGAAATCCGGAATACATAAGTAGTTACTAACCGCCAAAAAAATAGCGACACCAGTAAATGGAGAAGCGAAGCGCAAATGACGTCTTCCAAATTAAATTAAATTAAATTAATAACCATCAAACGACACCGACACTTGAAAAATCGCAGAAATTCCGGCCAGTGTCAGAAAATCAACACATCCTACTATCAGTTCAATTAGCGTACACAATACAAAAAACCCACCTCTAGCAATGAAGAAATTCTTTCCCAGTAAATCTGTAACGTATCCGCAGACGAACAAGATCCCATCCGCTCGAGTGCTGGCACCGAACGACACTCCGAAGGCAAACTTTCGCCGGCTCTTACGAGAACCAGATCCTAGCGGTACAGCCTTCCCGAAGCACTTGGTAGCCTCTTCCTTCCACTCCGGTCATATTTTAACTTTCATCCTTCCCAGGCTTGGCTGCGCGCGTCGACTGCCAAGGGCAATGTACTCCGACACCATCCGGCACTCCAATGCACTCGTCCGTACCAATTAACGACAGATCGAGAATCATCCGTTCCCCCAGAGAAGAGGCTCCACCTTAAAGTATTCATAATTTACTCTGACTATTAAAAGCACATACTCCTTTGTTGTAGGAAGGGAAATGTTAGTCCAAAGAAAATAACATACAAGCAGAACATCCTTACGCGGATGAAGCAACAGATGGTTTCGAATAATCCGAGTTGTTTTTACCTTAAATATGCAAGTGAATCTCACCTGAAATTATTGTTTTATGTTACAGCGATAACTTCACATCATGAACAAATAAAAACAAAAATTAAATTTTGAAAGGTTTCACTTGAATGATCTTAACCACCTTAACCGTTCATCATCAATAAAATCATACGCGGTCGCCGTCAAGCCATGAAAATTGGTAATGTTGGTGCACATGAGTATAAATGACAAAATAGAATCGTTATGCGCGTTGTGTTTTCATAATGTGAGTTTCCTGTTGTTTACTCGACATAGAAATCATACCAATGACATCGTTTTTGAGAAATGGTGTTTTTAGGATTAGGATTCGTACATATATATTAGGTAGTCATTAATAGGAATGAGTAATAGGAAATTTGAATGGCCCTGAATTACAAGTGAGTTTAATGAGCTGAAGGGAATCGGTTGTTGGCATTTTTGGTAATTCCGAGAAGTAAATCTCGTCAGTAGTGATAGGTGGCTTAATCGTGTCTTATCTCATTAATATTGACTTAACTTGAAGAATGAAGTCTATTATTATTTCGAACTATTGCCGGTGTAACATATGATGCTATGCACTCCCTAAATTTTTATTTGACGTAGAATAGATTTTTGACTTCTAATTCATCTTGTCTCTCTCTATCTGATTATTTCTTTCTATGGCGAGGGCAGACTTCGTGATGACGTAATTGATGTCGTGTGAAGATTATTCGTACAGAAGATTCAGATGAGAGCCCTTGCTGGAATTTCTGGTGGAAATTAATTTCAGCTGTTTAGGTAATTTTAAGAACAACGATGGGCGACGTTGGTGGTGAAGAGTGCGAGCTGCAGCAGCTTGTGCCTCCTGATGAAGTTACGCCTCCTGTCACCCCAGCAATCACAAAAGTGACCAATTATTCACCAGCTAACATAGATTATGGTGAGACCTGACTTAAATTCGCTCATTATATTTCCATATGCTCAGATAATAAATTTAAGGTTGCATTGTATTTAAATGATAACCTTGGTTCACTGGAATTACTGCAATAATAACGGAGAGTTTTTCAGAGACACTGCCACATAAGTGTCAAACTGTTCCACTCTTTCAGTATGAAGTTAAATATATGATCCATTAATTTATTCTTACGTATGTCTTTCATTAAGTATACCATATATTTATTTCTTCAATATTATTTTCTTTCCCATTTGATGTGTTCTCCGGCATGTGGGTGTTGATATTAAGTCTACTAATTTTTATCATGATTTCGTATCTACCATTGAACAAAAAGTTTCTTCGTTCGTGGATAGGGATTGTGAAAGTTTGATGGGTTTTAATCGTGACTCTGTGTTATAGGTATTTAGGTGAACATTCTACTAGTAATGACCCACACTGCATTAAAAGGTCAATTTAAGGTGTGGTGTTCAGTGCTATTATGGTATCTTCCTTTAATAGTGGCGATTTTATTTAATATCTCAATTTACTTGGCCCGTGAATTTGTGCTTTATATCTATGGTATGTTCCTCACAAACTCATACTGCCTCCACGTATAGTCTCACCTCCCAGGTCTGTGGTTCCCAATCAGTTGAAGTCTGCAGGCAGCTCAACTTGAATAAAGTTATACAGGGACCATCCTACTATATATATTATACTCCCTACCAGTTATCCCCCTTCATCAGCATCTAACTTTTAGACGATTTTAAAGGTAATTACTGTATTTCTCCAACTAAAGAATCCCCTCAAGTGTAGTTTAATCCCCAACTTTTGAGGATTGCATGTGGTAAAAAAATACCATATTGCATTGGGACATATTCCCTTTCTCCCATAGATTTTGATAAAAAAAGAAGGGAAGAAAATCCAAGTCCTCAGCGTGAAGGCCTGTTTACACGATACATTATCGCACACGAATGTCCATTTGCATGAATGATTTTTGTGGACCGGAACGGAACATGTACGAATGCATGAACCAAATTAGTACAGGATCTATTTTCTGTGCATGCATTCGCACAAGTTGGGTGGTTACATGGTGAATTTTGGCATTCCTTCTCACGTTCATACATTTAGACATAAACCCGTACGTGTTAATGTACCATGTAAACAGGCCTGGAAACGGTTATTTGTCACAGATTTATGAAAATAATTGTGGGAGACTAATATTACCATCCCATCTCTTTCAAGATGGGAAAACTTTTTGTCAAATGGACATGAAAAGGGGATCATGTGCACTATCTAATGTTCTTTCATTATGAATGCAGTGATGAATAAACTGGTTTGCTCTGTGCAACTGTGTTTAATGTTGCGATGAAATGTCAGTACAATTTAAATAATTGTAGAATCACCTTGAGTATATAAAATTTGAAATCTCACCCTAAAACCTTTAAAAATTAATCAAATCCTCACCCATAATCACCTCAAAACATGAATTAGAAGGAAAAGTAGTATCTAGATCATCTAATTGAGGTAGTGAGATTTGTATAATATTGCCCCCTCATACCAAAGTTGAGTCTCAAGTATAGCCACATTGGGAAGAAAGTTTGTTTGAAAGTTTTGAAATTTAGAGGCGGCAAAGGAAATACAGGATAAGCAAAAAGCCTGCTTGAAGCATTTCATGCAAGAAGACAGGATGGGCTATTGGAAAAACTTGTGGGTAATATTAAAGGGAGAGGGTTCTAGGAAATTACTGCAATACTTACTTGACTTATAGAGACCTCCAACACGTTTTAAGTCTTGATGTTTTAACTTGAAAAGGTTAATTTTTAAGTTGTTGCACCAACCAACCAAATAGTTTTCTTTAAATTATTCTTATTATATTTCCTGCCCTCTATCTTCTCACAACACTGATAAGTGTATTTATAATCATTGGTTACTATTGGATGTCAAATGCATAGGTTGGATAGGACTCAATCGCTGAGTTCCTAATTGTGCTAATGCCATTTGGCATGTGGTAGTATTCAAATTCACTTGTCACCCGCTTTAGACCTATGAGAAATTATTTGAACTGTCATTAAACTGAAATTTTGTCCCTTTTTACAAAAAAATGGAATTCAATGGGAAATTTCCCTTTCTTTTCATAGCTGGTGATCCTGCTGCCCGCCGTGGTACTTATTCAGCGAGAGTTGCTGGCTCAACTGGGTACGTGGAATTCACTTATTATTGTGGGGATAACTTTGGTCTCATAAGTTGCACTAACTGTCCTTGGAATCAGTTTTAATGATGCATTGGATACTGTGGTAATATTTTAATGTCATAATGCATGTGAACATGAGGTTCCAGTATGAACAAATTTATAGAAGTAATCATTTACAGACATATTTGAAGCTTAAGGACTTTATGTGGTAGACCCTATTTGGCAGGGTTTGTGTTAGTCTCAGCAATAAATATGTAGTGGGTTAAAGGGTTCCTCGCGGATATGGGGCATTTCCAGGATGAGGACCCTCAGTGGCCAACCTAATAGTGCAACGTGTTGCCATGTGCCACAAAATTTGAAGAACAATGACCAAGCTCACTTTTCCTAATGTGAAGTGTCAATTAAATTTTACGAATCCAAAAGTAATCAATGCATTTCTATATGGCCATGAATTGATTTAGTATTCCATTTTGACATCTATTAGTTATCATTATTAGTTAATAAACTAATTGGAGCATGATGGAGGTATTACGCACTAAACTTTTGGAAATGCAAGGTGTGGCAACTTGACCATCCTGTTCAAAATGCTCCATTCAGACTGTAAATGTTTTTTCAAAGCGGGAGTGATATCTTTCAAGAGGTGTTGTTCAAAAGGGGGATAAGTCCTCCCTCTTCATCAGAGGAATTATTTTTTTTCCTGATGAAAGATTATCCTCCTGCACCTCACTGTCCCAGTTCATGATGGCAATTGGCTGCGGTGAGAAAAAAACTTAGAGAGGATGTGTACATCCTTGCTTGACTGGTTTTACCTGTTGGCAAATTACTTGTTTAAACTCATGCTATCATTATGAAATTTATGGGGGTCAATGCAGTAGATTTTTTCGACATTTTTTTCACATTTTGTCTCAAATTTAGAGAAAAAAATAAATCCAAGAATATTCTAAGAAAAAATTTTCAAATTTCAGATATAGGCAAATGCTGATCAGGGTCTGTTTTATGCACCCTGAAACTTTCAAGATGATAGCATAAGTTTTAAGTGAATAATTCTATGTATATAAAAAAATACTGGCTGAGAGTAAAGGCCGCTATGCACGGTGAAAGATCATGCTATCATTTACGGGATTATGCGAGTAAAGTAGAACATGTTCTAATTTTCACTGAATGATCATGAGTATGAAGGTTCATTTGCGAATTTCTCCATTATACACTGCGAATGATTTCATTCGCATGATCATTCACCATGTAATGCCTTAATGGAAAAATTTGCAAGTGAACCATCATCGGCATGATTATTCAGTGAAAATTAAAACACGTTCTATTTTGCTTGCATGATCCCATGAATGATGGCATGATCATTCACTGTGTATAGCGGCCCTAAGTTTCGTTGCCCTCCCTAGTCAGTTGCCATCAGATGCCACAGCAATACCATTGAGATCCTGGACAATCCCCTTACACTCTTGAGGCTGGCCTCATAGGTTGAAGGAATTGCATCCTTAAGAGTGCAAAAAAAGGGAAGGCGAAAGGAAGGAGGTTCTGCGGTGATTGAGGAGCCCGAAAGTGCTTCTGGGGATGGAATGGAGATGGAAAGGAAACGGATTGAGATTTTATTTGCCATGGGAGAGGCACAGGCTTACTCTAGGGAAACCAGATTTGCTCTTCATAGAGAAATGGAAGATGATTCATTCTATGATGAGAATGATCCATTTTGATATTTTTCTGTTGATCATGCGTTTGAACAGTGAGGAGTGTGGGTTTGTCATTTAGGCCTTTTTTTAACCTCCCAGAGCGTATCATCCCCAATAAGTGGAGAGGCCAACCCACTCCCCTGATTTGATCCTTTTTTTCGGGTTTCTGGAAATGTTGATGACCTCGATAAATGTAAAGTAAAAAATTCTGATTCTCAAAATAAGTTTCATAGAGGTTTGAAAAAAAGAACTTATGTTGCATTACGTATCCTGTTCTATCTGGTTGAGGTAAAGGAGATACAAAAGAAGATTGTCGTAAAATCGGCAATGAACACGTTTTTAAGTTAGCTGTTTGATATTTGCAAAGCAGATTAAGTGTACTTCAGTCAGTAGGATATATCGTATTTGAGTCTTGATTTAAACTGACTGAGTTATAATTTTCTATAAGCCTTATGCTCATGGCAATTTTTATTCAACAGAAAATTCTATCTCCACTGAGTTTGGTGTACCTACATTGTTAATTATATATCTTCATAGATTCATTTCATTTAATTTTCCTTTTTGTGATTTTTAATTACTTATTTTCTTGATTTTTAAGATTTAGCATGCTAATTTATTTACTATATCTTAAATTTTACCATGTGTCTAGGTTAAAGTGTAATGTCTAATTTTATTAAAGGGCTGTGAACACTAATAAGTATTTTAGTGCTAGTGAGAAGGCATCCCGTGGTGCTTCTCTACAATCTGACAGTAGTGGAGGCGGAGGAGGTCGTGGCCTATTAGCGGGCTGTAATGTCAGCTCGGCTATCACACGTGAAAGACCAAGCATTCAGAAGATGCTGGAGCCTAAGAAAGGTAAATTTCAAGTATGTGCATTCAAAATATTAAATATGGACAAAATTCACTATCTCTTGGTTAACCTTGTGGTATTCCATTAATAGTAAGTGGTGTAAGTAATTGTGTATATCCAGGAAAACTTATTAAATATGGAGTTGAAAATCAGTGTTTTCAAGGAATGTCATTATATTGAAAATTGATGCTCAATTTCATTATAATTAAAATTAGTTCTGATTGATTACCTCTTAACAACTGCATTTTGTAATCTCTTCAGAAATTTGTTTTAAAATATTTTCACTGCATTGTGATCTTTATGAACTTAATTTCAAAATTATGTTAAGTTGCAGTTGGTATTTCTTCCTTCTCACATTTATTAATTTATTTTGATCACAATTCTGTGCATGTGTGTAACATGCTGTGCATTTCAAAGTTTAGAGTCTTCTCACCATCCTTGGAAATGCACAAAAGCTACCGGAATTATTTTATTTTTGCTTACGATAATTTCTGTATCATATTATGATAAGCAACATTTATAGACCTTGAATAATTCGTATCCATTTTAAACATCAATACTTTCACAATTTATACATTAACAAGTGATTCTGGTTTTCTGATAATTTCAAATACAAAACTGAAACCAATCCAAACCAAACCAAATACATGTATTATTTTAGTTACATCCAACAATTCCTCATCATCTTGAATACATAACAAAATTCCTTATTTGGTGTATTACCCACAAATGGGTAATTTCAAAATGTTGCGGTTGATCATTTACAAGAACCTTCAACTTATCTATTTTCTAAAAACAGCTAACAAATAACTATCACCAACTATTTTGTTTTGTTTGCCTCTCTTATAAATTCCATTATCAATTCAGTTTTTTTATCTCTCAGTATTTTACCTTCATTCATATGAAATGTTCATTTTTAATTACTTATTGCACTGTAATTATGGTTGTATGAGCTATAATTTTTGTAGTTAACTTTATTTTTTGTATCTTGGTTCCATGTAACTGTGAAATTATTGATTTTAATCTATTATCATTCTGTAATTATGGTTATATGAGTTATAGTTTTTGTATTTATCATCCATTATTTTTTATGGTGTGTATGATTTTTGTAGTAATTTTATATTTTTAAGTTGCTGTAATTTATTCATTTTTTTGTTATCATTTAAATTTCTTATGTATGTAGAATTATTTTTACTTGAGTAAGCTTGCTTTCTTTTCATTTGGTCTTCTGATTTTGGCCATCATATCCTCCAACACCACGCTGACATGAAGGTCCAACACACCATTTCCTCTCTACTGATCATTACATGCGTGAAGATCGAAAATGTTATCATCATTCTTTTCTCTCAGACGTGACTGATGTTCGTCGCATGGAAACAGCTCTCCTGCACCTACTAGATGACTTCCATTCTGGGAAACTAAGAGCCTTTGGTTAGTACCACCTTAGTTAACTGATTTTTAAAATGTGTATTGTATGTAATCCATTAGCATTGTATTAATTTTTTTTATCATCTCAGAGACTCAAAGGTTGCTAACTTAAGCTATTAGTAAAGTTATCAAAACATTTGGCATGCATCAGCTTGATATTCTCCAGGGTTACTTGGTATTGCATACTTTTCAGAAGGAAGGATGGATTTCCACCCTTGGTTTGGTCATGATTTTAGCTACCAAATTTTTTCCCCTCTAGCCTGGCCGAGTGTCTTGCAGATAGTGAACCCTTATGAACCGGAGCAACCCTTCCTTCCTTCATACCAAGGAATGGGCCTAAATTTGGGCACTTGTCGTTGGCACATTAACGGCACGAAGAAAACTATACGAAATGGGAGTACAATAGGAAATTCCTGGAGGCACCCCCTACCACGAGGGATGGTCTGGGAGAGTTAAGCTCTTTAGTGATCCTTATAGTGGGGAAAAGTGCCCAAGTGAAAGATATGCGGGTAGCAATAAAAATTTTGGGAAACTGCTGCAGGTAGTATTGTAGTTGAGCAGTGGTCAAATGTTTAAAAACGTTTTTCCCTTAGTCAGCAGGCAAAACGTGTAAAAACATTCCTGCCAAATTCAAATCCAAGTACATATGCCACCTTAGTATGTCCCATGTACTAATGTAAGTACCTCTTTGGGCGTACTATAGAACCGGAAAGAAAGAAAGTCGTATAGAAAGTACGACTGTTGCACTTGTTTGTTGATACGCCATCAATAAATTACTAACCAAAACATATTGCTTTGCACTGCATTGTGCCTGCATACATGCATAAAAATTATTGATAACATAGCTGACAGTCTTAGTAGGTTTAAGCATTGTATAGGTAATCATTATGTCTGTGTGGAATGGAGGATGAAATATGTTGACAAATAGCTTGAATTTCAGTGTTGTACGTCACATATTATGCTTCATCAATGCCTTATTAAACCTATATAATGTTGAGACATTATTTTAAATGATCAGCTGGGTGTCAACTTTTATGAAATTCAACCATAACACCACATGTCTAGACGAAAATCTTGTAAGTTTATGCACACACTAGGTAAACATATAGGTGATAAGTTCTATTTTTGGCCTTGAAATACATTTAATTCTATTTTAAAGTCATTTTTCAACTTCATGCTTAAGTTGATGAAAAATCATTTTAAGTAATATGGTCTGACTTTTGACTAGTACCTTCCATGTTTCTTTCGTAAAGCTGGTCAGCTCTCTTGTAAGCCTTAAGTGCTAATAGCTGTATTAGTCTCATTTTGGTCGTGTAGTTCACACAGATTCAAAAAATACGATGGTACTTCCAGTAACAAGAAAATAAAGCTTGCCTATAATACCCTAAAGTGGATTGGAATTCTGCCTTATACAAATGAAAATCTAGTTTCAGAGATATATTTCCTTCCGGCTTCCGAGTGGTGTTTGGATTTCCTGTGTTTGGACTCATTTGCTGTAGCAAATTAGTAGATTAACTTAATTATTCCAACAAATTTTGCGTCGTCTACACCTCTCCCTTATGGCAGTGATTGGTTCTGCATTGTAGACCAGCTATTTAAAATTAATCCATCTTTCTATTTTGTTGTAGTAATTAATCATTATATCAAAACAATGTGTGCATTGAAGCAGTGAGAAAATTAATTAAAATTTCCCCATTCTCTCCCATTTTCACATGTCTCATATTTCTTCTATCCCCTCCCTTTGAAGACAAGTCTTTTAGTCCAATCTCATAGTTTATCTCCTAATGGGTTCATGAATACTTATTATTTCCATCTCTTTTCAAACAAGGCAATTTTCATGAATGAATTTCATATTCTCCAGTCTGGTGGCCAAGTTCTAAGCATTCCAATGCAAAGGTCTGTGTTGGAGTTATTTCTTGGCTCAAGCTTAAATGTAGCGATGTAAATGTATTACTGTTATTCAAACCAATTGGATTACTTTGCCAGTTAGAGAGGGTATTTGTAGTTAAGACATAAAGGCTTGATCTTTTATATCAATTTATCATCATGCGCTATTTGATATACCTACACCTGCATGTGTCCTAATTAACTCTAAGAATCTATTATAATATCCATTGAAAATTATATAACTTTTATTCATCATATCTGTACCATAATAGACATACTATTTTTCTGTGATTTAGTTTATTTTTATGTCAAGAAGATTGAACAGCTTTTAAATGCCCTAAAAGTGGTTTTTAGTTGAATTTCATTATGAAATTTTGCTCAGATTATATTTAATGGCCCTTTCCTTTTTCTCTGTTATGACAGGGAAGGATTGCAGTATGGAACAAATGGAGGCAATTCGAGAGCAACAGGAAAGACTAGCCAGACTGCATTTTGACTTAGGGGCTGCTCAAGAGCTCTTCCCTCCATTAAGTGAGGAAGGCTTGTGGTCAGGACGTGAGAGCATGCAAAGGCTTATCAAAAGCTTGGAAAAGCTTAGTGTGTGTATTGAAAGATTGCACATTTCTTCTGCCTCATCAAACTCCACATCCATACCACCATCTAATCCAGGTGACAATGAAGATATTTGCCTCTCATTTAGCATTTTGACTGCAGTTATAAGGTTGTCTATAACCCTAAAATATAAGAGTTTTTAGCCAATGGCTTCATACTTTTATTTAAAGTGGAAAAATTATCTCATGATTTTGATTTTCAATAATTTTTTCCACTTCCAATTTATATTGCACCATTCGCAACGAATGTGACTCATTTCCATTAAAGTCTATCTATGCCAAAGGTAGAAGACCAAAACCACATCAGTAGATTTCCTCTGCAGTCAATGAGTTAAGGAGTTATTGAGTGTACATGAAAAGGGAAATTATACTAAATCATTCTTTTTTATCAATTTAGGTGGTATTCCTGATATTAAAAGTGGTGGCACTTCTTTGAAAGACACTTCATGAAGTTCAAATTGAGAGCCAAACATGCCAAAAAATGTGAAGTGGTGAGAAAAATGTGTACATTTATTTGATACAATAAATCAAATTTAAGTCTGTATGGATTCCTCACTGAAAATCCTGTTTGAGGATATAGATTCCCATCATTGATTATTCTCTCCAGTTATTGAAATGTCAGGAGATTTAGGCTCATTTGAGTTACATAATCCTTTCCAAGCTTATTTTGTAATCTATGATGACCACAGTGTAGTAAGGATGGATTTTAACTGCTGTATCAATTTATAGAATATATTTTTAAAAGCAAGCTGTACAGGTGAAAATGCTTTGAAATGATTGAGGTGCCCATTCAATGAGCCCTGAGCCCTGGTTTCCTTGCAAATGAAGGGAAATTAATAAAGATTCGAAGACATAAGAAAATCCCATCAGCAATTTTGTAATAAACTGCTGCTTACACTTGGTTAATGAACAAAGGAAATATAGGAGCAAAAATCTGAAATCTTGGAACCTCATGCAGTTAATCAGGTGATGTTTGGAATGAAACAGATGAGAAGGAAATATATAAAAAATAATTCAGCACATCGTTAAAATTCAACTAACTTTCTATTCTTGCACAGTAACTGCTCATAACTATGACTTTTCCTGTTTCACCGCATCTGTCCCTTGAGATGAAATGAAAGGAGCTCCTATTGAGGTTTCCATGTGTATTATTGCAATGTTTAGCTGAGATTCTTAAATAGCACATGTTATTTCCTTTGGCTATGATGAAAAATACACACGTTTAAGTTAATTTACCCAGAAATTTGAATAATTTTGTTTTTTTTTTTCATTTAAAGCTTTAAATTCTTTTCCAGTATTTTACAGAAAGCTGGCTGATAGGTTTTTTGTGCCAGTTTCACCATGTATATAATAAGTCAAAGAACTAACAGTTTTCACTGAAAACAGTTAAGTAGTAGAAATAGTTTTTAAAAGCCAAAGAAAATGACGTTGGTGAGTGATTCAGAGGTATGGTGGAAATAATGTAAATAGACTTATTATACCTGTCATTATGCCATTGCACATTTTGAAAAAAAATGGAGGATAATCCTTAAAAATTACAACATTCTTGAATTTCCCCATGAAAAGTGCTTTGCAACTTGAGCTAAATAGTTTGAACATTTCCTTATTTCTGCTGTGGACTTGCCTGACTGTTGAATTGTGTTTTCCATAAATATTCCACAATGATATAACCACAAAGAATGGGCTCCCAAAGACATGGGGTGCAGATCAGTAATATCACCATTGCTGGCTGAGCTTTCAAGAGTGGTGCCCTCAGTCAAGGCCTTAGTGATTCATTTTTTTGTCTAATACTGTACCTAAGTTCTTCATGAACTCAGTAATGGTTGAAACTCTGTGAATGGATTGGTTTTTAAGCTTACCAAACAGAGAGGGATCAAAATGGGACAAAATAGATGAATAGCCTTACTTAAGTCTTACTTTTTCAGCAATGGAAAATTTATGAAAATATGCATAATACCATGAGAGAGGCTTTATCCAAAACAATTTTATTGCAAAGATTTTGGCAGGTATGTACTGGCTGTTTAAAACCAAAGGATGCCTAATGATGGCTTCATTGCCAGAATGAGGAAAACAAATGATTTGAACACGCAACAGAGAAAAATGCCCATCAAAGAAGTCACTGCTGCCTGGGATAAGGAATGATGTATTAATATGGGAATTGAGCGCACATTATGGAAATGGGCTTCACTTTTTTTTTCGAAAAAGAGGGGTCATCAAGAGATATAGTTTCTGGTTAGAATAGGTCAAGGGAGGACTCACAGTATGAGGAATGGAATTAACATATGAGGTTTTACCATAAAAATTCTTTGGACCCCTGGTTTAACAAGTTGAGAACCAAATAAATTGAATTACACTTATGGGACTAGTCCTCAGACATTGCAGCAAAGAAAAATAAACCCACTTACGACAAAAAGGTAATAAATATCAAATAACAGCAGAACGAAGCATCTCCATTTTGTATTCTAAGAATAAAAATCACTGGTAATATACAATGAAAAGCATACTACAGACAAATCGTTACAACCATTAATTATACCATTCCTAATTATATCAGAATGGAAGTAAAAACATAGTTATTTCATACAACTGAAAGTAAAATTTAAAACAAATGGAAGTAGAACATTAATCTAGCTGGAAAATTTATATCCAGTCAAAATCAGAACATATAATAGAGATATAACCATAAAACTAAAGTAAGTAACTCATTTAGAAGTATAGCCGTGAGAACAGCGATACCATACAAGAATTTGGCAAATAACAACTGTAGGTCCAACTGTCTCAAATGATCCCCAGCAGGATCATGATTCACAAAATTATTTGGGAATTACATTATAACTACCTGACTAGAACTGAAGTCTCACTATGTAAAAATCAACTCATAGAAATGATTGAGGTACAAAAGTACACTCACCACAGATACTGCAGTGACCAAAACTAACATAGTAACTTTCATTGGCTTTGGTTTATACAACTGGTAATGAAAATTATAAAACATACATAAAACTTAGCACTTTCTCATCCCATGACACACATTAACTGGATGTTACCGTACTACGGATAACTTTGGCTGAGACAAATGCAACCAAACCCAACACAAAATAATGAAAATATTAAAAGAGAAGGCATTATCCCCCTAAATGAATACCTCCACAGAGGTAAACTGCCAATACTAGAATGTAATACGAACAATTGCTAGATATTTTCATAAAATGTAAAACAAGTTATTGAAAATTACTCTTAGGACTGAATTAAATTTGAGAAAGCTCTCAAAATGCAATAAAAACAGTTACAAACATATGTCACTCACTAGGTACCTGATATACTTTCATCCATTCTAATAAAGGAATCTGGAGTTCACAGCCATACACAGTCTTCAATTTTTCATAGCAGTGCTTAGCAGCAGCTGAAATCAATTTGGCAGGTGAAATCAATCAAGATGTGTCCTTCAGGAAAGTTATCAAAATGAATTTGAGAATAATTTCTAATAAAATAATATATACTTTAAATAAAGTATTAGTAAAAATACTCCATTACAAATGCAACAAAATAAACAAAAAAGAGAGAAGCTGTTTGGAAAAATTTCATACAATCTTCAAGTACTGAAGCCCGAATACCTTGAATTAGGAACAAAATGTCTGCTAATGTTGTCCCTGGTTTTTGCCTACTTCACAATCATATCAGATTTGCTCCGTGAAGTAGATCACACTCAAACTATGTGTTCACAAAAAAATTAGCTGCTGGCACAATATATGAGAAAAGTAATCATTGCATCATAATAAATTAGATTTCCATGAGAAGTTATATAATATAAAACATACTTCAAAGCTAGAATGTGGATGTACCCAGTCTGTCATGAACACAAAAACGATTTTTTGCATCATATTGCAAGGTCCATAGGGCTATTCTAAACACAATTACCAAGAGCCTTGAAGATCCAACAATAATTTAAGAAGGATTATTTTTACAAACACAAGAGCATGAGTACTGCACAAGGGTGGATTTATATTAGATATCTTTCTATTTGGGGATGCAAGCAGTGAGTTTTGAAGATAGGCCATGGGGGTGGGGAATTTTGAGTGTCCAGCAGTATGACTAGATGGCAGAAAATCTGAGGGGTACCTAGGTGGATCCACCCCCAATACCATTTGAAAATTGGAAATTACCAAGTCAATCATTAAAATACATATGTACAACAATATTAAATAGAAAGTGAACTATAAAAATTGACATCCCATGACAGGTGCCATATCTTCTTCTCTAACATGAAGGACGATGTTAAAACAAAGTGACTCAAGAGGTCTTGCTTCTCAGCAATACTACAAATTTATACACCCTATTATTTTCCATAGACAAAGAGACTTTGCATAAAATTTGGCTGAAATAGTATAATAGAACATGGCATTAATAATGTTTGTTTTGCTTAGTCTTAATCAGGCATTTTCAACATAAGGCCAACCTGGGAACATATAAAACTCCACTGCTCAAGCACGTAGCCCTCAGTAGTTTGGCTAACATGTACTCGCATAATTTATAAGAGAGGGTCTGTGACACATGAATAAAATCTGAAGAAATACATTAGAAATGATTAAACAATTCATATCCTATGTTCTTCATATTGCTTTTTGGATTACTTTAACTTTTCCTATTAAATAACCACTATGAGAGTTTCCAGCGGTGGTTATCACACACAAAAGTAAAATATTTAAAATCTCTGATGCATATTTTGGCTATCACCTATTTCATTGCTAGTCTCATGTATGACTTGGCTTTCACTATGATATTAAGGAAAAAATTATTACATGTGTTTCAAAATAGTTGGTAGAAAGTCATTTTACTGCTAAAATTTAGTTAATGTATAAAATGAAGAAATTATTTGGCAGAGGCATAGGAGGTCCAGGGGGTTTGGACCCCCGAAATATGACAATGCAATTACTTTCCTTCGCGAAAGAAAATAAAATATTGAAAAATCATGAAATTACAACAGATTTTTTTTGACAAATGAAGTTTTTTTGATTATGAAAAATATTAAAAATTAGTTTACAACCCTCTTCTTAGTACCCTGTTTATTCAAAATGTTCTCTCTGATTTTGGACCCCCCCCACCCCTCGGACGAAATTCCTGGTTACCCCAATGTTATTTGGTAACCGCTTTGCAAAGAAGAAAAACCTTGAATTTCAAAAACTCAAATCCGCAAATCTCATTCCTTTGACTTCAATCAAAGGAAGAGAACAAGCCTAACAAACAGCAGCTCGATTCTGTAAATGCCATCACAAGCGTATTTCGTCATTTTACTGATGGCTATGACGCTCAAGTGATTCTGAAACTTTTTAGTGATGTCACTCTGACTACCTCGTCGTTGGAAGTATTCACGGCCAAGAGGGCCTGCGGTTGCTTCGTCGCGGCAATGTGCTTAAAATTTTCATTATGAATTTACATTATGATTGTTTATTAATAGTAAATTATTCGTTATTTACGATGGTGGCTATTTTATGTTTTCACTTCCCATAGTTCAAATGTAATATAAATAAATAAAATTAAAGCATGAAGTTAAACTTGCGTCCATACACTGAATTGATAATATATGTGCCGATTATACCTTCGCCTTTATTGCGATTGAAGTTGGTGAGACGTTAAACCTTGCGCTGAGGGTTTGATAAATTATCTTATATTTGTGCACCTACTAGTATGTAATTACTCACAACTTAATGTTAATCAAATACTAACTAATCTAGTGCAACTTAATGTTCATTATAATTTTGAGTAGAACCAATGGTTACTGCACTGAACGAGGTGCTGTGTAAGAAGTACTGTGCGGTATGGAATATTAACATATGCATTTATTATTTCTTTCGTACGCTCAAGGCTTCAATTCATTTTTATTAAGGAGAATGGAGGCTCTTTACAACATTAATCATTAGAGATGGGTCGAATAGCATATTTCTCGAACTCGAAAATCAAATTCGAATATAAAATCATTGCTCGAACATTCGAATACCTCGAATACTAAATGATGAATGCGGGAATGTTTGACTCGGTTGCCTATGCAGCAGGAAACACAAGATTTTGGGGAGTAATTTTGATTTCCTTTAAAGGATTCAAACAGGAATTAAGGTGATTAATGGAATATTTTAATTTTATGGAAAAAATTGGGCAAATAGTTGATTCAACTAACATCTCTTTCAAATATTCTACGGGGGCACACCACCTCGCGAAAAATGATTGCATGCCGTCTCGGCATTTACACTGTTACGATGGATTTCTGTCTGATGTATACATTATTATCTACCAAACGCCATTTCAGCGGCATGCCCATCTGATACTCGGCTTCATCCAACTTCTTATTTTCAACAGGTAGCTCGCTTTACCCCCACTCCTGCTCTCAAGTGCTAGCGGACAATCCTAGGCGTTTTGCAAAATACACGCGCTTCTCCACCGGATTTTCTTCAATTATTTTCAGTCCATCTTTGGAAGTTCTCATGAGATAAGAAGATGAATTAGAATTGCTATCAGGGAGAAACCAAATGTCCTGAGAAAATATCCCATCGTCTGTGACTGTAACAATAGAGATTTATAGCACAACTCATAAATTGTAACTTGAGATATGTTTTCGGAAAAAAATACCGCATCAACTTCTGAGAAGCTCAGCTGCGAGGATATCGAGTTTCGTCAGAATGCTACGTCTCCATCGTATTTCTTCGTCTTTCCGACATTTATTTTCTTGCGTAAAATGCTTAAATAAAGTCAGAAATACGTCGTGTTTGGTCTTATTCTTTTTTAAATTACGTGTACATTACTAATATTTCAATCCAATAAAGGTGTAATATCAATTGCCGTAAGTCATTGTTTGACACCTTTTAGGCTAGTAGGTGATTCATGCAGCAGTTGACCTCCAGAAACTGGGAACTTTGAAGCAGGTAGGCTGAAAAAGGTCAGTGGGTGAGAAAAGGGGGGGCGCGAAACACTTTTCTATTTTTCTTGTGTAACTTGATATTTTTTTCGAAGCTTAGGTCTTCGTAATATGATCCCTGCGCGAGCTGTGACCTTTTTTTTATTTCAAAGAAGAGGAAAGCCTCAGAGTGGGGGGTAAAGCTGACTGGAGGGGGAGAGCGGTTCTTGGGAAATGCGCTAATGTAACTATCCCACGGTACTCATGCAGCAGTTGACCTCAAGAAATGGGGAACTTCGAAGCAGGTTGGCAAAAAAAGGTCAGTGGGGGAGAAAGAGGGAAGGGTAAAACACGATTCTATTATTCTCCTGTAACTTGATATTTTCTTTTGAAGCTTTTCATTTATGGTCTTGGTAATACGAACCTTGCACGAGCTGGGACCTTTTCACCTTTTGTTTGATTTCGGAGAGGAGGAAAGCGTTGGAGGCCGCTGGCTGATGGATGGAAGGGGTAGCGGATTTTGGGAATTGTGCTACGCAGTTACTATCCCACGGCACTGAGGTTCTCCTGGTGGGGGAAACCGGGGATTTTTGGATTTTTTCACCCAATCATTTTCGGTTCCCCACGTCGAACTCTTTTCACCGCTCTAATCCGTTAATTTGATGAAGTTCGTCAACTTGCCTATAACGGCGCTGCATGCACTAAACGACTAGAGTTCTTTACAATTTTCCGAGTCAACTACCAACGGCAGTGTGCAACAGTGTACTTTCAAAGTATTCAAGAGCGTACCTTTAGCATAATTATTCGAGACCTTAATATCGAGTACTTCCTAATATTCGAGGTATTGGAGTATTCGGGGATACTATTCGCACATCTCTATTAATCATCCATTGAGGCTCTTCCATGCATTATTGCTGCCGCTCTGTCACATGGACAACATGATTCTTGTTTCTGTTGACATAATAGAAATACTAAGGCATGTAAACATTTCGTCCTCTACCAAAAACTCTTAGCTTCTTTTCCACACTAAAACATTTTCACCAGTGTAAATCGTGAATAGTAGCATGTGCTTGCACAATCTGACATATGTACAACAGCGCATTTAAAATTGTGTACTAAAATGATGAGAACAGCTGAAACACATGCGAGAATGAACAATTGTAATATAATAGAATAACACTTATTCTCATTCCGCGTAAGCATTTGCTCCAGATAATGAGAAAATTACTGCTAATTGTGCAATTATGTGCCTGGTATGTGTTAACCTGGCTTTGATACGCAGCGCTTGACAACATATAAAAGAAGTAATATATAGTTAATAGCTATTAACTAAGCAACCATAACTTATTATTAATAGGTACGTTTAAAAAAAAAGACTTCACTCAAATTTGAGTAAAGAAGTCGTATCTCCTTAAGGAGTGAATCTGCCATGGCATTCTGTATATTTATGGTAACTGAAGTTGCAGTTGGTCGCTGAAGTAAGTTTATGTTGAAGACTCTGATTTGTTCTTCGCATCCGCACAGCCACCAACATAAGAAACTCAAGTCATCGTTCGCAAACATCACATGATGCTGGTTTGCAGAATCTCTCGAACATCCACAATGGCAGGAGGCATCAGAACTCCACTGTGGTTTGAAGCACGTGAAACGTAGATATGACATTCACAGAATCGAGCTGCAGATTATTAGTTGCCTTCAGATTACAATCCAAGCATGTGAAGTTATCATCATGGGTTTATCTCATTTGCATCACAATAAAGGTTTCATAAAAAATCAACTATGGGCTGGCGGTGATTTCAAAGAGAAAGGAGGTCAGAAAAAGAAGATCTATAGGAAAATATTGATTAATGCAGATGAATTCAAGTGACATAAAATGACTATCCCCTTGGCAGTTTTTGCCTATGTACACCACTCTCTATGAATGAGCAGTCTTCATCCAAAGCAAAGAAAAATTACCATTTCACTGGAGGATAGTATAAGAGAGGTGACTTCATAATCAGGAAAATTATTAAAAACTTGTAAGCAGATTTTTCCACCTTAAGTATATATCTACCATTATTACCATCAAATTAACACTATTGAGCATCATTTAAGTAAATGCAAACTCTTTTCCAGTGTTGACTGATATGAATGTATCATCCCCTAACATCTAAATGAGAAGACAGGTCACTTTTTCCCAAATCAATTCATTTTAATAGAGCTGAAGAAGCAGGCAAAGACTTCCTAGCACAGCTCCTAATGATGTCTATTTTATATGCACGCTAATAAATCACTGCTATTGAATCATACTTGCTTCAAATTCAACCTGAATCCAAATTCCTACCAATTATTTTCTTATTATATATTATTATCTTATATACTACCTATATATATTGGCAAATAGCTCATTATGTACCAAGTCAAAATATATATACATATATGATCCATGTAACCTTTATTATAAAAAATTGCTACATTCATAGCAACATTTGTTTACAATCCACGAAGATATAAAAATACAGCAGATTTGGCAAAAGAGCAACAGAGTGATTGAAATATCACTCTTATTGAATTCATATCATTCAACACACTCAAAATCAACAGTTTCTTATGTAACTAATGCTTTTAAGTCTTGAAATGCAAACAGTTGTTTGGAAATTAAAAATGAACAAACAAGATCCAACATTCATTCTAAATCACAAATATCAACAAAAATGAAATTCTTCATTGATGGAAAACACTCACTGAAGCACATTTCTATTTAAAGTTTACCATACCTAGTACGATACTTGTCTTGGGATCCACAATACTCATTGTAGATCAGTTTGCACAGGAACAAGTGGAACACTGTTATTAAGAAACATATGGAGACCCAGAAGAGAGTTGGAAGACCGCCAAGGTGATGGCCATGCTTGTGGAGAGCAATCACATGGTGTTCGTGCGGAGGAGCTGAGGGTCAGCAAGAGAAATATATTACAGAGAGTTGATTCAGGCTTAATCTGGGGGAATTCTGACGTATAAGTACATAATTTAAAAGTTACCAGTAATTTCCCACAAATACTGAAATTTCTCTATATGACCAGTTTAAATACATTTTATACTATCTTAGGTCTTTTATTATCCTGAAGATAATACAATACATATTGATACTGGTTGTGAAAAGAAATTAAAGAACATTTGCAAAATTGCCAAATACATTAAATTCACAAAGAGATTAATATACATAGATTAATTTAGGTCTGCCCCTAAAAAAAAGGATATGTCAGGGAGATGTGCTTGACGCTGATCAGTGATTCCGCTTGATTTTCACTCTGAATGGCTAATTTCAATTGGCTAGCAACCAGAACGTGTAGAAGGAATAATTCTGATCAGTGCCAAGCACACTACTGCTATATTTAAGTTTAGAAGCATCATTTGCATGAGAAGAAAAAAGGTCAAAGACTTCTAATAAAAGCCCTTGATAAACAATTGGCTGTAATCATTTTAACAATAACCCACCAATTCCCAAAACCCCATTAATAGCCACTCCAATTTAAAAGTCTTCACATGTGCTTAAAAGGCAGCATCATGAATACAACGTAAGGAGAGAGGCCACAACACCATTTGTTGAAATTCAAATCTGTAAGTATTTTCCCTTAATTTTAACGTCAGGGCATAAACCTTCTTCTCAGAGTACTGACAAGAAATATTTCCCACAGCCAAATGCTACAGCTTAAGACAAATGCTAAGGTTAATGATTAGCATTAGTTAATCATACATCTCTTATACATCCCATTAAAAACGAATTAAAATTATTCTACATTATAAAGTTGAATGTTAAATTTTAGGGATGGGTCGAATAGTAGATTTCTCGAATTCAAATATCAAATCATTGCTCGAATATTCGAATACCTCGAATTTCGAATACCTCGAATAATAAACGATGAATGTGAAAATTTTTGACTAGGTCGCCTATGCAGCAGGAAACCCAAGATTTTGGCGAGTAATTGTGATTGCCTTTAAAGGATTCAAACAGGAATTTAGCTGATTAATGGAATATTTTAATTTTATGTAAACAATAGGGTAGTTTCCTTCATTAAAGAAAACGAAAGGCATTGATTGTGATTCGTTACCCACCATTACTGTATTCATAATATACAAATTATTTCGTTCTAGAAATACCGGTTTAGACCAATGGCAATGGTCAATTTTACCTCATTTGAAAAAGGCCAGATTGGCGCCTATGCGATGCCACTCCACGTGACATCACAGGGACCTAGTTTCTACGCGAGAGTATCGTAGTTTTACATCGTCTGAGGTTACCAATGCATGCATGAGGCACAGAGCTCAGGGAAACATGTCTTAATAATCACACATTCTGTTTGATAAGGTATTAATAATCCTTATTTAAGCCAAGCGCTACCAGCTAGCATGGTACTCGGCTACCTGCTAGCATCCTGCGTCGTAATAGCGCTCATAGCCTCGCCCCAAGGTCACCTCACTTGCGGCAGCGGGAACCAGAACGACGTCACGCGGAGTTTTTCCCGGCATTCATACTTACCCGTCGCGTTTTCGCGCGCTTGAAAATTTTCACTTTTAATTTAATCGCGAAAAATAGATATCGTCTTATAAAACTATAAAAGCATTAAATACGTACTTCAGGAGTATTAATATTTCGATTTAGGCAATAAAAAAATAATAGGAAACCACCCTATTTGAGCATTACGCCAAAATGCTAAGCCTCCGTCGTATTTCTTCTTCTTCTTCCCGGTATTTATTTTCCTGCTTAAAATGCTTAAATAAAGTGCGAAATATGTCGTGTTTGGTCTTATTCTTTTTTAAATTGCGCGCAAATTACTAATATTTCAATTCAATAAAGGTGTAATAATAATTGCCGAAAGTCATTGTTAGACACCTTTTGGGCTAGTAGATGACTCATGCAGCAGTTGACCTCCAGAAAGGGGGAAATTCGAAGCAGGTAGGTAGAAAAAGGTCAGTGGGTGAGAAAAGGGGGTGGGCGCGAGACACGTTTTTATTTTTCTCGCGTAACTTGATATTTTTTCGAAGCTAAGGTCTTTGTAATACAATCCCTGCGCAAGCTGGGATCTTTTGTTTGATTTAGGAGAAGAGGAAATCGTCAAGAGTGGGTGAGGCGAATGCTGAATGGAGGGGGATAGCAGATCGTGGGAAATGCACCAATGTCACTATCCCACGGCACTGAGTTCCTCCCTATGGTAGTTTCATCTCCTGGGGAAGATTCAAAATAAGTGCCTGTCGTTACTAGCCACAAAGGACACATGGCAACCACCTCTCATTTTATCAAAAGATGGATGCGGGAAAATGGTCAGTGGGGAGAAAGAGGGAAGGGTGAAACGCGATTCTATTATTTTCTGGCAACTTGATATTTTTTTCAAAGCTGAGGTCTTCGTAATACGATCCCTGCACGAGCCGGGACCTTTTGTTTGATTTCGGGGAAGAGGAAATCGTCGGAGGGGGTGGGGCGAACGCTGAATGGAGGGGGATAGCGGATCGTGGGAAATGCGCCAATGTTGCTATCCCACGGAACTGAGGTTCTCCTGATGGAGGACACCTGGGATTTTCGGATTTTTTTCATCCGATCAATTTCGGTTCCCCACGTCGAACTCTTTTCACCGCTCGAACCCGCAAATTTGATGTATTTCGTCAGCTTGCCTAAAACGGCGCTGCATGCACTAAACGACTAGAGTTCTCATTTTTCCGAGTCAACTACCAACGACGTGCGAGCGACAGTGTATGACGCAAAATTCAAAGTATTCGAGGTATTCGAGACGGTACCTTTGGCATAACTATTCGAGATCTCGAATATCGAATACTTTCTAGTATTCGAGGTATTCGAGTATTCGCGGATACTATTCGCACATCTCTATTAAATTTGTATATCATGAGGAAATATATTAGCCTGCTGTATTTCACAGCAACAGAGGCTAATTTAATCATTGGCTTACACTACATTAACTACAACTGGGGAAAGTCGTCATGTCAGCTACCAAAATAACCTCTGGCCAATTTCATCCCACCCTAACAGTTAAGTTTATGTTTTAGACTTCTTGGTTCATGAATCTGATAAAACAGTGACCAGATGATTAATCACAATGAATCACAACACAACCACAAATAATTTTGAACATTACTACTTTGCCGTGTTCTCTAAAGTTTTGAGCCCATATTCCAATGGTCCAATTTTGACGTGATCTTAAAGAGTTGATAGTGATATTTTGGGAAAACACGAAAAGCATAACATAATGACAGAGAAATGATTGTATAGTCCAGAGATTTTTAACATTATCTCATCATACTTCTAGGCCCCAAAGAGACAATAATTTGAAACAGATATTTAGGAGAATGGATAGGTATATGGATCAATCAAGATCAAATTCTGGCCTAAAAATTTGGCAATCGCACATGGCAAAAATGAGTTACCTCATATTTGAGAAATATTCAAGATTGATAGCCCTTATGAAGTAATAAAAGACTTCATGGAGTACAAGCAGGGCCTGAGTCCAATACTATATGGAGAAACACCAATGATTCTTTGACAGCCACCAATGTTTAAAATACTGTTATCAGTAATAAACACCAATGCTGTGTCCAGTGCTGAGAGTGAATGAGGCTTTTCTGCAATGAACTTGATTAAGATGCCACTGAGCTACATGACAACAGTTAGTGACAGTGGCGTAGCTAGGAATTTTGTTGGGGGGGTTTCCAAAACCAGGGGGAAATATTTAAAAAAACAGGGTACTAAGGAGAGGTTTTTAAACTAATTTTAACACTTTTCATAATCGAAAAAAACTTTTTCAAAAAAATCTTTTTTAAATCCATGATTTTTCCACATTTGGTTTTCTTTTGTGATGCAAAGTAAGTACGCTTTTATATTTCAGGGGGGGTTCCGGACCTTCCGAAACCCCCTCACTACGCCACTGGTTTGTGACTTACTGCACATCAGGTTTCTGGGACTTCCTGTGTGGCCAGATACGATCCTGAGGGTCATCTATAGTCTTGACTGACAAAGGGGCACCAGTGCAACTGATCCACAGTTGAAAAGATGAGATGAGAAAGTTTATGATGACAACAGCATTGTACTTAGGACGTATTTTTCTTAATTCAAGTCCGACTTAAGGCAGTTTTTCTTAAGTGAATGGTTGAAGTAAATTTGATGTGATTTGTCTACATTTGTGAGTACCATACGTATAAATAAAAAGTTTAAAAAATGTCATTGTGTTTTTATACCTGGTAAACGTGATTTCTCACAGTAACTTTTATGAAATGTAAAAATAAAGTGTTTTAGGGCGGGTTGTATTTGAAGTTGACATGTGGATTAAATATGAGGGTGTGCATTCCAGAAAAAAATCATTTTAGAAATGAAGCACAGTGCAAACCTAATATTGTCAAAATGCTTCCTTTCGTATGATTTCGCAAGATCAAATCATAGACTGTGGAGCATTTTCTGCATTTGGATTCAATTTTTGGGCCAAATTTAAAATCAGGTTGACATGGCAAACAGTGATAGCATCATCCACCACAAAGCATTTGTTGGAAAAAATAGTTACATGCACTCAACATAAAATGTAAGTAGTACCATCAATGCCTGTTATAGCATAAAATGTATTCTGTCAAGAATATCAATCATACCAGTTATTATGAAGTAAAGGATTGAGCAAATGGAAAGAGGAAGAATTTATCTAGAAGAAAAAATTTTCAATTTACAATTTGTGATGAAAAAAGTACCTTCAACCACTTCCTTGACATGGATTGCATGTCTCAAATCTTCCATATGCTTTTTATCATACGTTATGTACAATATAGCTGTCACTGGATCAGTCAGCTTCACAGGAAACATAGTCTTATGAGGCCTATAAAAAAGTACACATTTAAATTAAACAAAAGAGCAACAGAAGATTGTTCTTACTGATTAAAAGTATCAAATTGAATTAGTGTTATTATACAAAACCACTAGCTGCAAATCCAAAATAAGAATCACCTAATATTTGAATCATTGATATCCATAGCAAGGATGAAATCTACCCAAAATTAGCAAGGAATTCTTTGAGCAATTGTAATTCTTGCATTCTCCAAATAAACCTAAACAAAAATACCTACTACCTATTTACATTTAACTCTCAATATCTGTGCCAATGGATATAAGACAAAACCCAGATACATATTAAATAAACATGGATAATTGAGCATATAATATATATGGCAGTGATTTTCAGATTTTACCTAGCTATGTAGAAAATATTTTGTATCGAGAATTAACCAAAGGCCAGAAATTGAAAAAAACAGTATATGTAAGTAGACTCTTTGTTATTGCGAAGTTCACCCGACGAAAAACCCGGAGGTTTGTAATAACGAAGTTTGTAAGAACATTTCTTTTGGGAATCATCGCAAAGAAAACATACCTTCCAAAATGTTCTTGTCTCTTCAATCTCCCATACATAGAGTGGCACTGCGGAATAACTTCAGAGTCATGTGAATAATACTCGCGATTAAATTGCACATAAATATATAAAAAAAGCAAATTCATTTGATTTTATCTAGGAAAATGCAGCTAAATGCAGGTAACTTTCATTACTCCCAGCACTTTCTCAATCATAGCATATCATTTATAGTTAACTTTAATTAAGCTGTAGAACAATTGCATATACCAGGGACAGCTCAATGGAGATCAAATTGACCAAAATGGATCTTAATACCAATAGCTTCTTACCATTCAAACAAAATTAAGCATTAGTGGTGCTCTCTGGAATTTTTTCGCAACTAAAGACGTTAATTTCTTACAAAATAATATCTTGAAATATTCTCCTTTGGCTTTGAAGTTATCTGCTTTAAAGGTGATCCTAAGGAAAACAATTTTGGACTGCCTAGCTCTTGCGCTCCCAAATCAGTCTGGCAGTTTCTGGTCATCTTCCCATTGACATGACCATTTGGCATCAACAACATCCATGCGTGAAATTCAAACTCCTTGGCTGCTGCATGATGCAATCAAGGGTGGATATCTTCCAAAACACAGTAAGTCCTCGACAAATGAACAAGATGCACTCTGAGACCTTGTTGGTAAGTTGATAAACCTTTGCAAGGCATAGAAAAGTTATCCTGCATAATGCAACACTGCTTTGTAATTTTACATTAACTCCGAATTGTGACGAACTGATCCAGCTGTACATATGACACGGCTGGAGCCGAAATAATTCACAGTCCACGGGAAGGAAGAACGGCAAAATGCCGATTAGTTCCAGAATTTACAACAGATTTATTGATACTTCGTTGAGACTGTGCCTAAAATGCAAGTTCCTCTGTGCCACACCATGTTGCATCAGCCAACTCCATAGGTGCTAAATTTGAAACTTCGAGTACGCATTTATTTGATGAATGTTCATGTCATTGAAAGTTCGTCAATAGATTGCTCATAAGAAGATGATACTGCATGGTCAATCAACGAGAGGTAATAAGTGGATCCTCTTGATTCCACAGGGATGAAGCAGTAGCCTAAATATGAAGTTGCATGGATACTGAAGTACCTCCTAGTGATGAAAGTACCATAATTGACACTATTGGACACAGAGAGCAAGGATAGCTTAAACATAGCGCAACAATTATGGCGTAGCGTAGGGTATATCTACAGTCGGATCCGGATTTAACGTCTTCGCATTTAACGTTTTTCCGCATTTAGCGTTTATTTTTTTGGGTCCCGATTCATTCCCTATTAGGACAATGTAAAAATTATCCGTATTTAGTGTTTCCGCATTTTGCGTTTTTCCGCATTTATGGTCGTAAAAATTTGTCCCGCTCAAGATTTTTTTGCCCGATTTAACGTTTTTTCATGACGGTTCATCCAAATCTTCGAATTTATGCTCATCAACAAGAACAGTCACATGAAAGTTTACCAAGAGTCGATAGAATCTATCGGGGAACGCTTCTTCAACTGCTTTCTTCCGCGAGCGCAGCGCTGCGACCTTCAACTCGCAAGTTGGGTGATTTGTCTTCTCGTAACGTTTCGCTCCCCTTCTGATCCAAACACCAGGCACTTTTTGTATCAGATCCGATCTAATGGAGCAAAGTCATCCCTTAATAACCTCGAACTACCTTATCCTTCACTTCTTGAACTTGACTTCGATGATACGTGACGACTAATGACACGAGTTATCCTCCGAGGGCCGCTACAATAATGGTTTTCTCGTTATGTTTTCAATTGATGGCTTATGCCCCTTTTACTCTACTTCCTACGGGCAGTCGATTATTAGCCCAATATTTTTTCAGTCGGCTACTTTCTCTTTTCAAAAGAGGAGGCCCAATATAAATTGCGCAGTTCACTAGAAGATTCTTTCTATAATCCATTCCAAGGTCAGTTTCCACGGAGGAACAGCGAAAGAACAGAGGAAGTGTTTCCCCTGTCATGACCGTGAGTGAGAGCATTCTTTCCCTACGGAACAACATTATTTTACATCGTAATTTAGATATCCCGGAGCCAATTTATCGACATGCGGCTGGTTGATATCGCTGTCGATTCAAAAATATTTATCTGGTGCTAATTAATGTCAAAAGAGAATGACAATCGGAGTTTTGACGAACTATCACGGTCCATGACTCTAAATAAATCGCTCATGCTGGAAAAAAATTACCGCATACTTACGGTAGAATAGATGAGCGCGGAAAAATACGAAAATCCGGCAGGTATCCCTTGGTGGTTGACTTCGACATCATAACCCTGACGAAATTGCCAAACTTCAGAGGCACTGACAATTTTTCGGATGAAATCCAGTTCTGTTGAAGATTAAACCTTTTCACGTAACAGAGTTTAGCTAATCGTTATTCAAGGTCCAACCAAATTTTATTAAAAGCTGCCGAGAAACAAGGCGAGTCGGAGTCAAGGTGATCAGCGCGCCGCGTAAGCAACTTCTCCCGGCTCCATTCGACCTGCATAAGGCCGCGGATATATGACAACGAATCTGGTGTTATCATCGAGTTGAATCACCATCGACTTGTACGCATACTAAAATAAGATTCTACTTTTTTGGATGACCTCGAAATCCAAAACGTGCGCATAGGAGGCTTTTTAAAGGCTCATAAATCCCTTGTTTCGCCGAGGCAACAGAAAACGTTAAGTTGGCAAAATTCCAGAAAACCTCCCTTTTACTAGATATTCGGTAGTTGAGAATTCGGGATTCGCAATCTTATGCTCTCCCTTTATTTCACTCATTCCTCATGATTTTTCGAGTACCTACTTACACCTTTTCTTATTATATTAGAAATGCTATAATCACCTACATGTCACTTTTACAGAAACAATTCTAAATTTCATCGAGGCCACTGAAATATGCATAAAAATGGAATCACAAATGTCCATAATAATAATCTGTGTGGGAATGCTTTTAAGTTGATGTTTATTAGAATTTTCTTAAAATATTTCATTAAAACAATTGTCATCCTCTCATTACTTATTTTTACTACCCATCTTTTTAGCTGATTCCTGAAAAGTATTATCCAACCTTCATAGGGCAGAGAAGATTTCATTAAAGAATTTTTTGCTGCGTTCAGCACCTTTTAGTTACTTAAAATACGATTATTTATTCATAAAAAGCCATTCAAATCATTACAGACCCTAAAACCTGAAAAAAATGGCAGGTCCTCATTTAGTGTTTTTCCGCATTTAGTGTTTTAAATTCTGTCCCCCCTGAAAAACCTTAAATCAGGATTCTACTGTACCTAAATGCCGTTGCTGATCCGTGGAACTTCGTAATAAAGTTCTTTTTGTAACCACCGGGACTGAGAATGAGGTTTGTAATTCTCCCATGACAAAAATTTCTAATGTTTTGTTTGTAATAATTTTTCTTTTGCTCTAGATTGGATTAGCCTTTTCATTAGGAACAACAAATTGACTTGTAAAAACAAGAACTTCGTAATAGGGTTGTTTGTATTAAAGAGTTTACTGTATTTCCTTTAATTATCACAATATTATTTTTTTCCAAAATTGGAGTAAATCCTTATCTTCTATCATCTAAACCTATAATAGTTATCCCGGTCAATACTTTTTCATTACCACAATAACTCCTTGATCCATTGGTTGAAATACTGTCAAAATGGCAGGAGGTAAAAATTTTTTTCACAACTACATAATATTCTATATTATGTACTATCGTTTTCAAAAGGATGTAGACACCCAGGAGTCCCACTTAACTGATGGGGCCGGGTCGGTGAAAACTTGTGAAGTTGGCACATAAAGTGACCTGCATCCTTGGAGGCAGGAGGTGGACGCGACCTAGCCACCGAAGCTGGAGTCAAACTCCAGGAGCATAAGCCCAATTGGAAATAAGATTAGCGGATGGAATTAACTGAGGTAACTAACGTCCACGATCACAATGGGCCATTGGAGTGTCTTCTTTCGGCCTCCGTGCGAGGTTTTCCCTATCTTTAGATTCATATTTAGACTCATCGTTTAGCTCTTTCTAATACGTCGCTCCGTGGCTGAGTAGGTCTATACTGTGCACGGTAATTTCAGTTAAGTTCTAGGAGTATTCGAATCCGAAGTCAAACTTTTTTTACTTTTTAAAGGGACATCCTTAATAACATCAATATAATCTATGCAGATGACTCAAGAAAAATTTCGTACTGAATTTTTTTAATGACTTAAGTTATTAAAATGATGACTTTGTCTACCTTAACACATATCTAGACCAATTCATTCACGGAGAAGAAATAATCGGGGAGGGGGTGAGAGTAGTTGTATCTTCAAGTCTTTTTGGCTAATTACAGTCAAATATACATTGAGTGTCATTCCTACATTCCACAGTAATCTTAATTCTCACAAAATAATAAGATGCACTCATATTTGAAATCAATTTGATGACCCTGTATTTAAAAAAATAATTGTAATTTGATCGATAGTCATATTTTTTTAATTTCTTGTTCTTGGTCACAAAACATGTGGGAAATAACGTGATTAAAAGCGCCAACACTTTCCTTTCAGTGGGTGAGCAAACCACAATTAGTGTAAGGACCAGGTGGAAATAAATTGGTTTATTTCATTTAACCCTTGGCAACTTAAGAAAAACACCAAAGTCGGCTCATTCACCCCACCTAAATATATCACAGCAAACTCTTGGGTGACACGATTAATAAGTTTGAAGATATGGGTGATATCAATTGCGTTCATGAATGTAAAATTATAAATAGTATTTCATCATCATTTTAATACATCAAAACCTACATACTACCCCAATGCAAGCCGCCTCAATAGGTGTTTGGCGGGGGTGTTAGGACACCTGCCGTTTACACACAAAAAGAAATGCTCTTACAAAATTACGCCTAGCATTTATTAAGGTTCTTTATGGAGCAAGTGGAAAAAGAATTCCCATACCTATCCGTTCGGCAAGATATCTCTTTATTTATCTTATCGGACCTGGAAACATAGTGAGGCCCTAATATGATATTCTCCGCGTCGCTCATAAAGATATCCATTCTCCATTGCTCAAGCAATCTAAGTAAGCCTAGCGTGTAACCCAGTGGCGGCGCGTGCGTATACGCATGTTAGCAAGTGCACACCCAAAGATGAATAAATTATTAAAGAAAACTATTCCTTTGCAACGTGAAGGATAAAAGTACTGTCTGCATATGCAAGAAACATGAGCCTCCGAACGCTACAGCTATCTCCTTTTCGAATTCACCGCTCTACAAGTGTGCGATCCCGTGGCATCATGCCGGGCGCATTTTCGGTCTGTGCGATCGCTTGAGGGAGCTCTGGCGGGACGAGGTAAGCGGGGGGGTATATGCTGTTCAAAGGGGCGATGGGAGCAGACTCAAAACCATGCGAATGCGCACGTGCATGTTTTTGGTGACTGACTAGCAGGTAGTGTAGTGGTGTAGCCGCCACCTACACTACCTGCGCCCAGGATCCTAGTCCGTCTACAGAGCCATCTGTATAGCCGTTTTCTACACTACTTCCTCATAGGGTGTAAGGAAAAGAGAATGAATTTCAACTACCGTCACTTGTAAAGGAGTGTTGAGAATAATTATTTTCATACATGCTAATATTATTTCTGTTCATGCAATTTTAAGGGTAGAGTGTACCAGTGATATGTTTTGCTTGCTATGTATTCTATTACGACGAAATATGACGCTCATGGATTAGGATTAACATAATATAATTAAATCATCCTATATCTGCTCTTATGCACACCCTAGATAAATTACCACCAGCCGCCACTGGTGTAACCTACGAGTCTCTTGTGGCTCCCAACCAAATTTGCTTATCATCTGTGCAATGCTTTCTGTATGCCCGTAGCAGTATTTGAGTGAGAAATAACACATATCTTTTACTTTCTCGTCCGACAATATTCTCACATTGCGCTTGACTAATATAAATGACCTTTTGAGTACGTTTTACAGTTTTCTCTGTTTCTTAGAGACCCTCCTAACTTCGTTGTTGTACCACCGAGGTTTTTTTGCTATCAATTTCAGTTTTTACGGATTAAATTAGTTGACGTAGAATTTCTACAAAGCATTTACATGATACGTCGAAGATTTTATTATCTGCTTTAGCTACGAAGTCCGTGTACGATTTATCAAACTTCTTGCCAAATTTAATGAAGTTGCATGTATCAAATAAATATTACGTTTTGGTTTTACAAATGAGTCTACTCCGATTTTTAAGGTTGCAAAAATTACTCTGTGATCACTCAAACGGTCAATAACATTGATTTGTTTTATCAACTTATAGTGGCTTAATCCTAAAAAGACTAATATTTTATTTCCTCTCATATACTTGTCAAGTCGTAGTGAGTGAATTGCTTGTGCGTTGTAAGATCATGCTAATTTACTTCCCTATTCTTTGAATTCGATTTGCAGGTTAAGAATCCTAATTTACAGATGGGAGATTAAAATTTCCCCTAGTAATTATTACACCTTAGCTGCCTCTCCAAATAAATGCAGATATTTGATAATCTAATTGGTAAATAATATCAATTGCGAAGTTTGGAGGTCTATAAAAAGAGCTAATATGTAATATGCTATGTGCTTCACTTTTTGCGCTCTTGTTTTTAATGCTACGACAATTAACTATGGCAAACTTGATGTCATATTTTGTAGATTGACTTTCGGGTACATTCTTTTCCACTCCGATAGTCTAGGTGGGCGAATTGTGCTGGAAATGCTTATTGCATTGATTTAATTGCCTCCCTGGCGTACGCGTTTTGGAATTTCCATTTTTTTCGGCATTACCACCATTAGTTAATTTGACGTTAAAAGTTTTGTAAAGCCGATTGCATCGGAGGCTACTTTTAGTTACATAAATTCAATCCTCAAGATTTTCTTCGGCAGTCTGCTACATTTTATTGCTTTATAAGGACTGACGGTGTACTTCTTCCACTCAGACAAATGGCCGACTGCACTCAGAGAGCTCATGCAATATTACCCCAGAACTTCTCTGAGAGCTGAACTAGAAGCCTCTCTACAGAAGAAACATACTGAACCGTAGGCATAGTTAATTATAAGCATTAATATGAATTAATTTGTTTTAACGAGTTTTAAATTACCGTATTTGCATGAATCTAAGACGAGGTTCTTTTCCCTCTCAACTCCTTCAGAAACGTGGGTTCCTCTTACAATTGGATGCAAAATTCTCGACGTCAATCGGGTTGTGTAATTTATGTCGGAAAAAAATACCAGAGTTTGCCACCTGATAGCTATACAATGAAAAACCAACGTCAAAAATAGCTGAACAGTCATTTAGCTTATTTCATGTTGCATTTAAGAAAAAAAACATTAACCATTTTTTGGCAGCAGGCAAAGATTCGGTGCGAGCCGATAAGTCGCCAGGTGCACTTCTGCCATGTCTGCGAGATCGCCTGCTTTACCCTGGGTTTGGCTCTGTTTTAGTTAAAGCTTGATCAACACACAAAATGTTTGTGTGATTGGTTACAATTTACCTTAATTTTAACGTTAAAGCCTCATGGCTGTCATGGAATAAACTGCAACAAAGACGTTGCATTTTTCGCAGAGCAACGGTAAGAAGGCAACATGAAATGCATCTGATTAGAGAGATCAATTCAGTTGTGATCCCATGCCTTTCAGAGTATTACGATGGGAGAGAAAAGAAGTCATTACACAGCCGCTTTCAAAAGAAAAGTCATATTATTTGCAGAGAAAAATTCCAATTCTGCAGCTGGAAGAGTATTTGGTATTTCGGAATGTAATGTTAGACACTGGAGACATGATTCGATTAAGATTTTCTCGTGTGTAGCAACAAGGAGAGCATTTTCTGGACCTCAAAAAGTGAGGTACGAAGAATTGGAAACAAAACTTAGTGACTTTGTAATATCCCAGCGGGCTAAAGGACTACCAGTTTCTAGCGAAATTAATTCAAGTGAAAGAATTCAGAATTCAAAAGAATTAGCTCGGACTTAGGGAATCCTGTGGACTGAATTTGGAGCTAGTCGATCTTGGGTGCAAAAGCTCATGGCTTGGAAAGGATTTTCTCTTTGTCGGAGAACTTCGATTTGTCAAAAACTTCCATCAAAATTTGAAGAGAAGCTGGTTGAATTCTAGCATTTAGTGATAAGAAAACGACAAGAAAAAGGACATCTTCTTGGCCAAATAGGTAATGCTGACCAGATGCCAGTTTATTTTGATATACCCAGTGCATATAGGGTGACAAATAAAGGGGATAAGGAAGTGAAGATACTTTCCGCCGGTGCTGAAAAACAAAGACTAACAGTGATGCTGCGCTGTACCGCTGATGGATTTAAACTGCCACCATACTTAGTTCTCAAACGTAAGAATGTGCCCAAGGGTGAGAATTTTCCTTCAGGAGTGATTGTAAGAGCAAATGAGAAAGGGTGGATGACGAGTGAATTGGTAGCTGAATGGCGGAAAATGGTATGGTTCCGACGGCCGGGACACCTCCTCAAATTGAAGCCACTGCTTGTTCTGGATTCTTATCGAGGGCACATTACTCCGGCTGTGAAGGATGCAATGAAAGAAGCAGATAGTGACTTGGCCGTGATTCTAGGAAGTATGACATCCCAGCTGCAGCCTTTGGATGTTTGCGTTAATAAGCCTTTTAAAAATCAATTGAAAAGGTTTTATACAGATTGGTTGGCATCTGAAGAATGGGAGCTGACACCATCTGGATGCGTAAAGAGGGCTAGTGTATCTCAGTTAGTGCATTGGATTTTAGCTGCATGGAAAGGAGTGAAAGAGGAAATAATTATAACAGCATTTAAGAAAAGCGGCAATTCTAATCTAATGGATGGAAGTGAGGGCGATGAACTTTGGCAGAGCAGTGATAAAGATTAGACTGAAAGTGAATGTGATAGTGACAGTAACTAAAATGATTCTTCGTGAAATATTTTGAGCATGTAAATTAGGTAAGTCACCAAGTGAAAGAATTTTCTTTCATAATTTCTTCTTGAAGAAGCCATAGTATTACATATAGAATGAACTTGTCAATACAATTAGTTGCTGTAAGCAATTAATATGTTTGCATTTCCTATTTTTCTGTTTATGTGCACAAATTTTGATAACCTTAATCCTAAAGTATTTTATCATTTATTGCTTTTCATGGGAGTATTGGTTTATGGCCACTTTGGAATAAAACAAGAAATGCCTTGGGCCTCTTATATTAATCGCCCAATTACGACGCGGGTAGTGAATATGACTATCCGGTCTGCAGCTCTCTCTTGCGATGGCAGAGTGTATATAATATTTCGCTGACTTCTGACTTTCGTATCCTCTCCAAGCTCTCAGCGCATCTTTGTGGTAACATGGTGATAAGCATGACTTTCGGGTTAAAGCAGGGTATCATCATTTCGCCGAGCCCGTCAAGCAATCTTGCGTCGCCATCGGGTCAAGCAATTTTGCGTCACCATGGCGATGCATTGCGGCAAGAAATAATGTATAGGTGATGGACAGTCGTGGCAGTGCTCGCAACAGTGGGAAACAGGAGTAGCATTCCGCTACGTCTATCATTAATATTATTTCCTCTATATTTTGGTGCCAAGATCGATGAAATAATATAGAAATTTACTATATTTAATGGAGTTGCAACCTCAAAACTCTCGTCACGGATATTCAAAGCAAACAGCAAAGCAAAAGCAAATCAAACAAAAGATAATGAACGTAAAAAACAAAAACAACAAAAATAAATTTTAAAAATGCAAATAGAATAAATGTTTAGGCACCAGTGTTCGTCTAACAAATTAATTTTCAAAATAATTTTTTTTCCCTTGTGGAGTTCCAAAAAGAATCTTAGAATCGTGTTCATCTTAGATTCGTGCAAATACGGTATTACTTTTGCATGATTACATAACTGTTAATTTTGACAAGGTACATACGCAGTAATACATACACAAATAAAACTGACTAAGATGAAGGGATATAATGTATTGGTTTCTTTATAAACTAAAAGAACTTGGCATAAAAATATCATTTCTTGTGCATAGGCTATGTGCTGTGCAAGTGCACTAAAGTGGAACCTCGATAAAACGACACCCTACGGTGCACCAATAAACACTTGCTATAGCGAATTGTCGCTTTACCGTAGGTGGTGCAAATAATAGCCAATATACCTCATATTACTACTTTATTTTTATTTTCTCGCTTAGACCTATTTGATGTTTTTTTGGCCATGGTGTGTTCCATCAAATGCTTTCTATACATGCAACTCATGGACGTGCGGGTATGCTGACGACTGCTTTCTGCCGCCCGAGGAACAAAAGAAGATCAAGCATTCGTGAATGCTAATGCCACAACATTTTCACCAAAATTAACTACTTATTTATCGAACGACAGTTTACCACATAAATTTGAGACTGGGCACTCCATTAACTTCATTTCTAACAGATCGCTAGCAATTACAGAGATTAAGGAGTCTTGGTGTAAGTTTTTCCGGCGGTGAAACCCTCGCTATGGCGAGAGCCAACACCAAAAGGGCCTCGTAAAAACGAAATTTTTAACATGCTTATTATAGGATCAATTGACGGTGCATCGGCTATCTCTTGTAATAGCGGGGGTCTCGCTATAGCCCGTACTCGCTTTAACGAGGTTCCACTGTATTAAGTTTTAAAAGTCAAAGGTCTCTAACAGAAGAATATGAGGCTCAGTTTTCATTTGTTTCTCTGAGGAACAGCCAAATATTTCCTTCATATTGTGATTTAATCAATGAGTAACTAAAGACTTGACTTTTGCATTGATAGCAGTGGCTTTGCATTGCCCATAAGGACTCTCAGACACCGCCCCTCCCAAAGATTTGAAAAAAGGAAAAAAATACCCATTACATTATAATCATACATCTAATTAACCAAAGTGTTTTTTCAATCGCATACATTGAAAATTTAGGAAAAAAACGCAAAAATAGCACGAGAAATTCGCATATGTAGCCGCATGGCACTGGCCAGATTGTCCCAATCCATCACCATGCAGTGATATGAAGAGTGGTAGTGGTGGGGGCTGCTGATGCTATGATGCGTCTAAGCTTGTGCCTCATGGAAGTCTTGGGACACCGTCCAAGCATGCGCAGAGCAATGTATCTAGAGAGATGACATCGCCGCTACAGCTGGCGGCATTATAATCTGGCGTCTACTTGGTGCTGCAGCATTGCAGAATACCTTGTTTTGGTTTAAATTTTACTATTATAATATTTAAATTAAACAAATTTAATACCAAGATAGCCTTAAAACTCACTAAAATACACAAAATAATTACAAAAATATTGACCCCCCGGTGAAGTGTGCCTTCCCAAGCATTTGACTCACGAGCCGCCACTGATTGATAGGATATATAAATTACCATATGTATTTAGTTAATACATTTTATGGCTTATCTTTTTATACGTACACATCGAGATACAATGATTTATGAAAGAGTTTAATTATTGCAGCCTTTGGATTATTCTTTGAAAGTTTTTATGTAGGGAAGAGATAAATAGGGAGAGATAGAGCCAAAATATGTAAACTGCAAACCAAATACATAATCGAGAATTGCACATAACTATATGTCACCAAATATTCTCACACCTTTTATTATAGCCATAGCTATTAATAAATAACTTTTTAATTTACAATACACAAGTACAGTGGAAGCTTGGTTGAACAAGAACTCGTAATCCCTGGAAATTGCTTGCTATATAAAGGGCTAATTAGATTCAAAAATGAAGAATGAAGCCCAGTAATTCCCATTTGCTTAAGTTTGTATTGACAAAATTTCTGTTGCTGTTTCAAAAGTTGCCTCATTTACCCAGATGCATTTAATTCCCCATTAAAAGGAGGAGTTTATGGAAGACAATTTGCTCTAATTTGAAATGGGATGCAGCCTCTATCTCTTTTCTTCATCTTATCTTTTCAGGGATCTTTCTCCAGAGAAGAGAGAGACACAAATGACCAATGTACTATGTGTATTAATCCTTCTGTCCCTGTACATATCCTACGAGAAATTGACATAGATCATAACAATTTTGTCATTATAATTACAGCATCATTCTCACCAAGGTCATTCAAGTCGGGAGTCATCCACATTATCAATGCATATGCAAAAATAAATAAAAGATAGGAAACAAATGTAAAATGGAATATGTACATCAAAAAGTTACAGATTTAAGCAGCTAATAGTACATAGCTAAATCTCACCCAAGCTGCACAGGATCATCAAGACAACCACCATCACAGGCATAATAATTCTTATCACTTCTATCCAAAGCAACACACAGGACTGCTTTATTATCATCTTTCACAACAATGCTGATGTTGACATGTGTTAAATTTCCATAGCTCACTCTCCTGCAGTAGAAAGTAATAAAAAATCAATATTCATTAAAAATATCAGAATTAACACTCAAAGACTTCTCAGCGCCATTACAGTACTCAGTTTTTAATATGATGGAAAAAATGGCAAATAACAAGAGCATTAAAGCCCACAAACATCTTTATACATAAATTCGTCTTACACTATGTATACTTCATTTTTAGGGCTCCACTGAATGAAGTTTTAGGTTAGATTACTGGAGCTGCAGGGACAATGTAGGTTCACTCATTAGTTAAAAGTGAAATAATTTGCAGTCAGTAAAGCCAACAGCTCTCAGAAATCTTTAATCTTTACCTTTCTCCACTGCACATAACCTTACTATTCTCTTATTCTCTAAAATCAAAAATAGAATTCCCCGCCTCCTTTTTCCAATCTTATCTTCAAAGATAAAAACTAATACTGAAACTTCTGCATGAAGAAGGGGTATGACATGGATAGACTGGAAGGGGTTTGAAATACTTGAAGAGGGAAACTTGCCAAGTCCAAATTAAGAATCCATTTCTAGAAGTTAAGATGTATATATATGTATAAAAACTTTTACCCACAGCATAAAAAAGTTAATCCAGCATCGTGCATACGGAAAATAGCAGTACTCTATCAAAATACACAAAAATATTAATTATGTCTAAAAAGTTTTTTCTAAGAGCGAAACAGAACTTAAGAGAGAGTTCCAATAAAGCTGCCTGTTATTTTTGAGATTTCAATGCAATAAGGTAAATAATCAAAAAACATTTAGCAAAGGACAACAAAAATTTCTCCCTCAAACAGTCATAAAAAGTTTCGGCATAGATCAACAAGGGAAAACAATGACAAAAAATGAACACGTCCTACAGCACCAAGAATCCAGCAAAATGACTTAATTCAGAAATTTGTATGAGGCTTAAACACAGATACAGATAATATAAATGGGCACATACAGCATACAGGCATGTACATTAGGGCGGATCGGAAAAATCGATTTTTTTCAAATCCATCTGGCCCATTGAAAAAAAGTTGTGGGACCGATCAAAAATAAGGCCTGAAAATTTTGAGACCTCTAGGTGAACCCCTGACCCTCGCTCAAATGAGATTTAGGGGGGGAGGGTCCAATTTCGAAAAATATAATATTTTATGGTCATTCCCTATAGATTTTGCCGAGTTACTGCCCTTTAGGGCGAAAATTTCGTGCATTTTGACGTATCTGCCACCGTTTAGCCACCAAATTCCTTATTTGAGTCCGCGTCCGCGAAGAAAATATTCCAACGCCCTCGCAGCGTCGCGGAAACAAGAGCGGCAGGCCAATCCCGTCCCCTCCCCGCTCGCTTCTCCCCCTCCCACGCCTCGAGTACAGCAAAATTCATCCTGCGTGTGCTGCTAGGAGGGAGTTCATCCTTGATAATATAAATCGGAAGATGGTGGAAGGTAAATTATGATGAGTAGTGAGACGACTTGTTTCTTATTTGGCGCCTCGTCGGCGTTAAACAAATCGATGTTACCAACTTTTAGAGAAGTGATGAAATATTTATACATGCCTCAGCCCAAATACACCAAAATTCACACCCAGTGCGTCTTTCTTCGTAAGTCTAACTAATATTTGATGTTTCAGCATCGTCTGTGGAGGAACAATCACGAAAGAATTACTCAATTATCTGCTTTCCAGTCTGTATTTCTTATGTCAGTGTCATTCCTCATCTTTCGCTGCTGTCAACAAAGTTTTGGTTAATTCCTTTACGAATCTCTCGTCCGGGTGTATAATAAATGGAATATTTAACTTCAAATTTGAACGTTCACCAATAGATTTTTGAATTTCCACAGCGCTAAGGTCACATATAACCGGATGTCTCTCTCGAATACATAATCAGCGCGTAGTCCTTTACGATGATATTCAAATCCAGCGTTTAAAATAATCTTAGATTGGTCGCCAAATGCATCCTTCCAACAATGCCAATTGGGTCCCTATATTGCCCTCCCAATGTTTATGTCGAAAATTCTTAGTCAAAAAAAGCCAACTTAGTGCAATTAGCAAATAGACCACTGCAAAGATGAAATATGATTTTATGCTTTCCCGGCGAATGATGTGGATAAACTCTTCTCGGGATTCAAAAAATGTATCCCCGATGATGAGCCCAGAGGTCGAAACTTTGCCCCTTGTGGAAAAATTAACATGGTGGGAATCCCGAGAAGAGTTTACCCACACTTCAAGGGATGTTGGAAAAATGCTTGTAGCAGAGGGATGATACCTCCTTTTTGGGCGGTATTCACTTAGTACCATCGCATTCAAATCCTTTTTAATTTTTTGTATCTAGTTTTCACTCGGAAAGGAATCGAGAATCGCAGATTTGATAACTATTGCTAATACTCCGACGGGGGAGGCAAACCCCCAAAGGTGTGACCCTGTTTCTTCAACTAACGCCACACATTCCCTTTTAAACTTGGATTGAAAAGTCCTCTTACCTTTTTTCATCAGACAAAAGTATTTGTCAAAATTACACATTTATTTCATCAAAATGGAGCCCTTTGATACCTCTCTTTTCGTATTCACAGTAATTAGCATCTTTTTCTGTCTACGTAAGTAATTCGGGTACACTGGCTTTGATGTATCTTACGAAGTTAAGACTTTTGCGTCAGCTAAAGTTGCGGGAATGATCATTGCTGTTGCTTGGTTCTTGCATATACCTCTATCACAGTTCGTAGACGCATTTTCCCCGAAAAAGTTCCAATGTGAGTTTATAGCCCTTAATATTTATTTTATGATGAAAGCAGAGATACAAATAGGCTGATTTCTCGTCAGTTTAATTTTCTTCAGATGAATTGATGAAGAAAATTTTTGATACTATTTTTCCATACAAGAATTGAGGATTTTGACTCAATGCTCTCCTATGATTCCCTTTTTTCCTCAGTTGTCGAGTTTCTTTAAAATTCAATCCAGCAGCCATCATCTTTCGTTTCGTCCGCTTGTCTCTCAAAATGCTTCTTCATTGGGGGGAACTTTATGCTCCTTCTTTCACAACACACAAAAATATATCATAATTTCAAATGTTCCTTTAAAAGTGTTTGAGTTTTGTACTTCAATAAAACCCTACTTTTGGCATATTCCCATTTTCCGTAAGTTTTAGTACTTCCTGTGGTACCGCTAAATCCATTTAGTCACACATTATGGATGAGAAGCGCGTCACTATAGGTCGCACGCCTTTATAGCCACTCAAGAGGCCTTTTCATAGACCGTAGGCTCCTTTCCTGCGTTCTCGGATCTATAAATATTTCATCACTTCTCTAAAAGTCGGTAACATCGATTTGTTTAATGCCGACGAGGCGCCAAATAAGAAACAAGTCGTCTCACTACTCATCATAATTTACCTTCCACCATCTTCCGATTTATATTATCAAGGATGAACTCCCTCCTAGCAGCACACGCAGGATGAATTTTGCTGTACTCGAGGCGTGGGAGGGGGAGAAGCGAGCGGGGAGGGGACGGGATTGGCCTGCCGCTCTTGTATCCGCGACGCTGCGAGGGCGTTGGAATATTTTCTTCGCGGACGCGGACTCAAATAAGGAATTTTGTGGCTAAACGGTGGCAGATACGTCAAAATGCACGAAAATTTTGCCCTAATGGGCAGTAACTCGGCAAAATCTATAGGGAATGACCATAAAATATTATATTTTTCGAAATTGGACCCTCCCCCCCTAAATCTCATTTGAGCGTGGGTCAGGGGTTCACCTAGAGGTCTCAAAATTTTCAGGCCTTATTTTTGATCGGTCCCACAACTTTTTTTCAATGGGCCAGATGGATTTGAAAAAAATCGATTTTTCCGATCCGCCCTAATGTACATCCATATAAAAATGCAAAACACTTGCCTGAAAGTATAATCTCGGTGTAGGTATTTGGGATGAATATTCAGTTCAAGATGCTGATTGCTAAAACGCAATGATCCAAAGCTCAATACCATGGCTTGCACAGCACCACTTGCACCAGCCTTCAAAAGATTGTGGCAACCCTTGAAAAGAGAAAATGCCAAATTTAAAATGAGATCACACAGAAAAAGTGAGAGAGTAAACTCTTAACATAAATTTCATAAAATTTGCATAGGATAATATGTACTCATAATTATAATGGAATCCAGTAGTCTATGCAGGTTGAAAATATTTCTCCTCCTTTATAAATAGGTATGTGGTATAACTTTTTAGAATATATAATTAATCAGGACCAACAAAAAAAAAACCCTTCCAGTAAATTGCTGATGATGTTGATTGCTTGATGAAAGCATGCTCAAGTAATATCCCGGGGAAGTTAACACATTTTTTTTCTAGTTGGCTCAACATGAATTTTTATTCCTTCTGTGAAGTTCTTGAGGGTTCAGATTATTAAATACTTGCCTCGCCTGCGTTTCTCTTAATTTTTAAGGCTTTATCATGGCATTGGGTCAACATTAACACAATTATGTCCATGCCATGATGAAGCTTCAAAAATTAAGCAAAAAATTGGATTGACAAGCTTTACCAAATTTTGCCAAACCTTCAACAACTTTGTGAAAGAACAAAGAGGATGTCAATACGACTAAAACATAATAATATTTACCTCACAAAGGATCAGTCAATACATCATCAAAAAAAGATTACACTTGAAATACCCATCGAACAATTTGAACACCAATAAATACACCGAAGGGTGAAGTTCGCCACGAAAAAATATTTGACTTAGCCAGGATTCAAACCCGGATCTCCTGATTGCCGGTCAGGCGTGTTAACCAGTTCCACCACCAAGCCATTTTGTCAGAGCGAACTCCCGGATGGGTTTTACCGTACAAGATGTTGACGTCACAAGTCCACACTGTGGCACATGTGGCGAGGGTCGTGCTTACTAAGCCACTGTCGGGGTGAAAAACCCTTACTTTGTCGCTGGTCTGCGACGACGAATTTCAAAGCAGGAACAAGTGACTTTGTACGCAGTCACTCACGGGTGCAAAGTTAAATACACCAAAGGATGAAGTTCGCCATGAAAAAATATTTGACTTAGCCGGGATTGGTAGCACGCCTTACCAGCAATCGGGAGATCCGGGTTCGAATCCCGGCTAAGTCAAATATTTTTTCATGGCGAACTTCATCCTTTGGTGTATTAACTTTGCACCCGTGCACGAGACTGCGTACAAAGTCACTTGTTCCTGCAGTGCTTTGAACACCAATATTTGATTTTACAGTTAGTCTATTCCATTTTGATCATTTATCCAATATCATAAAAATAAATGCTTAATTTTCTTTACAATTAAGTGATACATTAGAATCAAAGATCAAATAAGCATCACCAGAGAGAAGCAATGCTCATCAATATGTACATATATGGAAAAATATCACAATAAATTTAGCAGCACCATTTTTGAAGTAATGAGAAATTGGCATTCATTCACCCCTATAATTCTCTGGAGATGGAAAATTAGAATAGTAATTTTAAAAAAGTAAATGACTCCATTGTATGTAAATTAGGGATGGCCATATCGGATCCAAATATCCGCAGATATTGCTTCAGTGAATGCAGTATCCCATAAGAGAGAGTGAAAAGAGTTTTGATCCTCTCTTCACATGCACCCTCACACTACGACGCTTGTCCTACTTTTGAACCATTTTCTTTAAAATCTGCATGCATGAGGAAAATTTGAGTACTGTCAAATAACTTGAAAGCTTATAAAAATTATTTTTAATCAGTTAAAATGTGTATGAAAATCAAACTAGCAATCCTTAGATCACATGTACCCAGAAGAAACTTGAATAACTACTTTGCTTTATAGCAGGAAATCAAAAATGCATTTGGATCCAAAAATATCCAAAGATCCGACACCTGAAATCAAGCATCCGATCCTAATCCGAAAACAATCCTGAATCCGCCCATTCCTAATGCTAATATATATTAAAATTCCATTGTTGGATGAACTCTTCAGAGGAAAATATGTTATTATCTAAGGTATATTTTGGGAAGAGACCCCTCATGCATTACAATAAATTTAAGAAGAAAAATAACAACAGTGAAAAAATAACCTGTTTTTCAAGGGTGAGCAGCCAAAGTGATGCAACAGCGTCAATTTCATCAAAAGATGACAAGGCATTCCACAGGTTTGTAGCTTGCCTGATTAAAAGAGGTATTAAGTTATTCAGACTTGATATAAAAAAATAGAAAATACTTCATTTCTAATACCACCAGGTGGATTACTCACAAAGTGTGATAACCTTGATAGCAACCTTCAGCATAAAACAGAATGTTGGTCAACTCAGCCTTTCTACTCTCCTGAGTTCCCTCCTCATAAATGGGTGCTGGCACTTGCGACAGCACATAATACATCGTGGCATTGATTTTATCCCCATTAATGGCATCAGCAGCTTTTGAATAACTGATAGTGACACCTGTGCTCCACAACTGATTCCAAACAGCTATGTGTGACTCTTTCAGGAGATGTTTCTCTTTCATTACTGCAATTTTCATTTGCTAATGGTGAAGGAAGAAATATAGAGGCCAACAACAAATATCAGATGTAATGGAAGATCAGAATCACAAAAATAGCAAACAATGAAAACAAACCACTATCAGGCATCAATTAATCATAATACGAAAAAACATAGGCTTCAAATGCTCTGTCAAAATACCTAAAATACAGTAAAACCTCTTTACATCGTAATGGAGGGGACCAAAATTTGGGCATTTTGATGTATGGAGGTTCACTATAGAGGTTTTAGTGGTAGGCACCATTTTATTGATAAACCATAATATTAATATATTTAAACATACATGCATGCATTAGTGAACATATATTAACAATTTAATGATTACACAAAGGTAAAAGTAACTTGTTCAAGAGGGCTTTTTAGGAATTAGTTATTGGGTTTGCTTTAACCTTTTTAAAACTCTTTTGATATAATAATTTTAATTCTATTGAATACAATCATATTATGACCGCATTCCTCCATGCTTAATAAAAACCATTTAATTATGTTCAATAAATCCTCAACCTCTGTTTTGGTGGGAACTGTAACTGATTCCTCATTACCAACATCTTCCTCTAAATCCATCTCTTCCTGTATCCTGCAAGATATATACATCTCCTTCACCACTATCTTCCAACTCATGCGGGGAACAAATGAATAAATCACTATCAACATTTACAAAGTCTGCAAATGTTGAATTTGTGTCAACTATTTTGTTGATTTTATCATACTCTGTAGGTTCATTCTCAAATATCTCACTTTCCTCCTGTTTGCTACCACCCGTAATCCCAGCCTTGACGAAGCATTTCTCAAAAATTGAGGAAAGGCACAGCCTGTGCATGGTCTGAAGGATGTTCCATGAGCACTTTTAATGTCGTTTTCACTATTCACTCTCCATAAAAAATAATTCACTAGCTGTTTTCGATAATGCCTTTTGACCAAAGAAATAATTCCCTGGTCTAAGGGTCGTAATTTACAAGTAGTGTTTGGAGGGAAGTACACAACTTTTATATTTCTTAAGATAATTCCTTCATCCTCTTATTTCACTGCCCGTGTTTTTTATTTGTACAGCCTAGATATACAGTTTCTTCTGTTTTTCCTTGGTTGTTTAAAATAGATGGTATTCCAAAGGTCACTGCTACATCTTTCTTCTGCCTGCCCTTGTCGATGGCTTGGAAAATTCCTCGGAATGTGGTAATGTCAAGCAGCCGCCGTGTTTTATTTGTCGAATCCATCATCAACTTATAATTAATTAAGTAATTTTCGTATGTTTTCATATTTTATGGCAAATAATTGAAAATACTCCTTATAATATATTTTAGAAAATTGATTTATCATTCGTATAATGTATGACTTGTTAAAGATTATAAAAAATAAATAAACACGTGACTATTGCAAAAAATAAACAAGAAATTGAGCGTAATTTTGAAAATTTCGTTGAATTCCCTTTCTCTTAAAGACAATGCTCGTAGAGCTCCGTAGAAAAACTTTGTTGAGGGCACAAAGAAACTCTAGGTCTGCAAAACTACGTGATTTCCTAGTGGGAATGCTGGGCGAACTACTTCAGAATGCGGCGGCGACGGTAAAAAATTTCATTACTCTACCGCGTATCAACTAATTAGCTGTCTCCTTCACCTAACATTGTCGCGCATGGAGTGATGTTCGTCAATATTGCTAGAAATTGACGTCCCGGACTCCCGATGGAAGAGTCGGATTTCGCGGCATAAATACGCACGCAAGACATATGACCGTCGCTAAGCGCAATAAATTGTACACTACGATCGTTCACGAAAGCATCGAAAAAATTACAAAGGCGGCAGTGAGAAAGTGCTACACCGGGAAATATGGGAATAAAATAATTGCAAAATTGTATTTGATTTATTTCGAGTCGCAGTAAATTCATGAAATATTTTCATTTTAGAAACGGAAGTAGCAATGCGGTTGAGTAATTCTGTCTCCATAAATGGGAGTGAAGTTAGTTGAAATATTTCCGCCGGCAAGATAGGCTGCGCTGATCGCCTCTTTTATTAACTGAACATAGTATGTAAGCACTTACAGGAAAATAAAGCCATAAGTAACAAAAAGCGAGTGCTATCGCGCAATTTTTACCATGATTCGAGAGAAAACGATGCGTTCTGTCTTCATTTACTGTCACTTAAAATGATTATGATAGTTCGTTGCCTTTTTCTTATTTACTGTTAGGTATGCTCTCGTATGGAACCAAATGGCCCTAGGTAATGGTTAACATGAAAATTGCAGTAAAGTAAAGGTGTAAAAGAGAAGAATAAGCGTGAAACATTTATCGCTGAAAATGTCATTCCATGTTCGTTATCGCGGCTGCATTAATGGTCTCTAGTTGTCTCGGTACGAAATGCGGAGGTAGTTAGGCCGTCTCGGGGGTCTCTCGTTGCTATGATATATAGAGGTTTTACGATATAAAGAGGTTCACTATAGAGAGGTTTGCCTATAAATTTACATGTAAATCTAATGGGACCAGAGGGTTGGTATGATGTATAGAGGTTTACGATGTAAAGAGGTTCACTACATAGAGGTTTTACTGTATTTCATTGCTGAACAATTAAGAAGCAACTGAACTAACTTCTTCTTCTTACCTCAATAGCTTTCTTCTCCTGTGCTTCTTTCTGATACTCGTACTGGCTGCGTGAAATCGGCAGTGAGTAATTAATAACAGTCACCGAGTCAATGGAAAGAGAACTTAGTGGCTTAACCTGTAAAAGAAAATGAAAGTCATCAAAACAGTAACACAGTGAAATTGCTTTCTTCAACCCACAAATTTCGATTTCCTGCTATCAGAGGAGAATAAATAGAATTCTAGCATCTAAATAACTTAGGAAATGCATAAGCCTAAATATCACCAGTTTTCAATGAGGAAAAAATTAAAAATCTATGCTGTATTTGGTCCCCTGAACACATTACAAAAACCACTACCTCTCAGATGAGCATACATATAGGGATCATCTGCAACCTTCATAAGCAGAACACTGACAGAGGGAATGGAAGCGTTTCATTGATGACTATCAGAAAAAATGTAGGGATGCCCAGGCCATCAAAACTATTCAATACTAGAACACCTGAACTTGTCAGCCCACCTTGCATGCCTAATTCAGCCATTTTGACCTCAGTGGATAAATCGCAAGGAAACAGGTTTATTTTACATTTAATATGTATTACTGGTTGATACAAATTCTAAGGAAAGCTTAGTAGCCTCAGAGAACAATTTATAATCAAAATTGGAACATTTTCTAAATATCCCATACCACAGGTTTATAGTAAAAGAATAATTAATGTGCTGATTTTAGCAGACTATTATAATGTGATGTGATCCATTGCTTTTTTGTAGCCCGTTAGTGCTACAGAACTGTAACAAAGAGAGCCATTTGGTGTTGCTCGGTAATACAGTCCTGTTTCATTGGTGTTGTAAATGTCATCAGCAGAAAACTTCTGGAGTAACTTGGGCAGTTCGTTCAATTTCCACTCCTCTGCACTCACAAAATCAGTACCATTTTTTTCTCCGGGAGCTCTCTTAAATTTCATTTCATTTCTGGTCTTCCTAGACAGCCAACCATCTGTTGCCTTAAAATGGTCATGACCAAGTTTCAAAGCTAGTTCCTCCGACTTCTTTTTTAACATTGGACCGCTAATGCAAACCCCTCGTTCGCTCACAATCGAAAACCATTGGTTTAAGGCATCCTCAACATCTGGATCCTTACCTTGACATTTGCATTTTAGGGGTGGCGCTTGCTTTCCATTGTGGCTCCATTCTTCTCTCAGCTTATCCTATAGCTGCAATAACAGAGCTATCGTCGATTTCGGCACTCCAGTTATCTCAGCCAAGCGGCGATGACTGGATTGGGGTTGATCTTAAATTTTTTCCAGTAAAGCAATTATTTCAGCAAGTAAAAGGTCCTACCGTGGCATTTTACTCAAGAAAAGGAGTGTTATTGAATTCTTGGCACTAAAACAATATCACTTATTCAGGGTTCCCTTAGATCGTAGATCAGAAGATAAATCTCACCGAAAATGCACACCACAGACACTGGTTTTAGATGGCTCGTTCTGAGTTGACTAGTTCCGAGTGGAAAGAAAAATGACTTCTGGGCATGCGTCAACTGCTGAGATGGGGATGGAAAATAGAGAAAAGGAACGAAGCAGCATTGCAATCTTCTAATGGCGACAGCTCAGTTGTATAGGTAGTGGAAAGTGGGAGAGGGGATAGACCACGTGAGTCAGTTGAATTTTGTGCAAGATGTCGCAAACAAAAAGCTCTTGGTAAGCAACATTGTTTATCTCAACCAGTCTCCTCTGCTCGACATTGGTGAGAAATCTCTATAATTTGGCTCGTACCCCCTCGTATCGTGAACCCTCAGCACAGATGTCACCACTTCTTATCTTTATCATTATCCCGGGTTGATTCTACCATCTGCAGCCCAACTGCCGCCAGAGGAGTCCGCTCCTCTTAAAAACAACATTACGTTGACTGAGATCTCGTGGTCGGGAATCTGAATCCTCTGATGGACTACAAGAGCTTTAGGAATAAGGCAGAAATAGGCACCCTTGACAAAAAAAGGACTAAATGTTAAAAAACAGTACGAAAAATTTTTAATTTCTTCGCGGGTGTAGCCAATGTTGCCGACTCATGGTCCAATAAAGCGGCATGCTGTCCCAGGGAAGTGGATAAAACTCTAGGATATTCTAAGATTGGTTTCTGTTCTAAAAGATCTGCCCCAATTAAGCGGCTGCCCCGTATAACCGGTGGACACATTAACGGGAATCTACAGTATATAATTGAGAGATACTGCTCATAGAAATGCACATATTTATGCTGGGCAAACCAGCTTTTGTTGCACAACTATGAGAGTTGAACAACTGAGAGAGTAGAACATCTCAGAGAGTTGCACAACTGAAGGTCGTACAACTGTATGTACAGTCAACACAGAAAATCTCACGACATGGAGAACAGTGCCATCTAAGTAAAAACACTAATTTGTGTGGCTCCACTGGTTCAAATGCAAAGGGGAAAGGGATTGGGGAAGTGAGAGGAGAAAAGTGCGGAAGAGGGCATTCGAACTCTGGCTAGTGATTTGAGAGGAATACTGTGATCTCATGGAACCCTGGGGTTGTCATCTCCCCAAAAATATTACACAAGGACCGTGGTGCAATAGGAGTGGAGGTCCCAACACCAAAATTCTTGGATGCCCCCCAACCAAAATTCTTGCAGAGTGGGGTGGCCAATGGATAACAACTGGACCCACTACCCTAAATTTGTGATATTAGATGCTTGCAGGCTGAATTCTATTATCACCTATCCCAATCAACCTTAGTGTTGAGTAACTAATTGAATAGTAACTAGAATGGTTTGATAGAGAAAGAGCCTTTTATAACCTATTCCTGTGTTTTGATGATCAATGCCATTCTTTTTAACATCAATACGTGTATATCAATGGGTTACTTCAACCCTTCCTCAACTAATTGTCCTAATGACTAACTACCATAAAACAAATAATTTTTAAGAAAGAAAACAATGCTTAGAACAAAAAAATTAAGGTGGAAACAAACAGAAAAAAAATGACTCCTCACTTTAACATCTGACTTCATTCATCAATGGGCTAAGGTAATCTGGGATAACTCAACATCGCGGGAGATAAAATTTTTGAATGCATACGTATTTCTCAAAATAATTCATGTTGAAGGTAAGGCAGCTTGCTTCAGCATATCACCTTATTGATCAAAAACTATGGATACCACATACTTGAGTGCAATAAGCAACTTGATGTCCTATCTTAAAAAATTGTACGAATCTGGTGATAGTGTCTATCCATTATCCCTAACCAACAACTGGTTTCAAATTAATTGTTAAGAGGACAAGTACTTGCATCGAAATGCATTGGCATAATTAAAATTTTTCCAGGGTAGAGGAAGGCTTTATTAAAAAAAGAAGAGAACAGTTTTCGTAACAAATAATCATTAAATATTTTGAGACTTCTCCAATGACATCAATTACCTATTGCAGTCTATTTTTCATGGATTTTGCAAGCCTTTCAGAAAATGAAGGCCTCCCCTGGACTGTGTCCCATGCCTCCAAAAACTGATTCTCTATTGCTTCATTAGTTCTCGCAGCATTTCCCTCCCATTTGTGCATCATCATTCCCAAAAGGTTTCCAATTGGATTTAAATTCAGATATCTTGAAGGTCATCCCATGAATTGAGTATCCACATGTCGGCCAAAATATTCCAGCATAACAAGAGAGGTGTGCATTTGAGAACTTCAATGATGAGAGCCCTACAATTTGATGGAACCACAGCAGTCCTTTCAAATCATTCGCCCACTTCTCCTAACACATCCCTTTCCTCTTCTCCAATCCCTCTCCCATTTGCCTTCGAACCAGTGGAGCCACACAATTTCATGTTTTCACTTAGATGGTACCGCTCTCCATGTCATGAGACTTTAAATGGCCTCCATACAATTTTCCACAAACGTTTTCATTTTGTGCATAATTTTTACATAAGTTTTATTTAACGGAAAATTGTGCATTATTATTTCAGTGTGGACAAATTTCACTCCATACCGCACGGCTCACAGCTTCCCGGTAGTCCTCAGCCTCCTGCACCCATCTTATGTGGTTTGTTGCTATTAACACTCTATAATATTTCCACCAAGGATCAGGGATACCTGAATGAGTTGATGAGCCAAATTTCCAGGGACTAACTCATGAAAAGTGGGGAACAGCTTTTGTTTTTTTTCATTTTCAAGCTATGAGAAAATGGCCAAATGAGAAAGACTTTTTTCATAAGAACTTATCTTTCCCATTCATTTATCGAATGCTTTTATTTAATTGTGATTTTGGGTCAAAGTGAACAACCCCATTGCACAGAAGGCTTCGCTTTGGAATAACTTAGAGCAATTAAAGCTTTTCTATATGCTGCAAAGTATAAAAAACCTACCAGAATTGTTATGAAACGTAAAGGGAAAGTCATAAAATGCCAAACAAAAGCAAGCCCCAGAGAAACCGGCATTTGGGATACATTTAATTTCTTAAAGAAACTTATTGACCAATCCCGAAACATTTACACCGAAATAATGCATTTATCGCATAAGGAAAAGTCACAAAATTATATTCTTTTACAGCAAAAAATATAGGAGTTGACCATATGAAATCTCACCTATGGTCAAAATTAAATCACTGGCATTCTAGTATTAATTTCCACTGTTTTGGTTTGAGCTTTATAGAACAACAAATACCCAGCAAAGGAGGCCAAAGAATCAGTCTATAGATGGCTCAAGGGAAAAATTCTAACCACCAAAAAAAAAAGAATGCACAGAAGAGGAAATTAAAGATAAGCTCAATAACACAAACAGAATGAAATATAAAGCTTCATATACTTTACAGGTGTTTCAGAACCCAATATAAAGAAAACAACCACTCTGGGAAATATATCCAATGCTCAAAAAGGCATACTATGAAAACAGCTTTGTTTCAAAAGCACCATAATATATATATAACGATATATAGACATATATTAGCAAATTTAGATGAGTGTTACAACAATATTCTAAATTAAAGCATGAGAACTAATAAATACATATGCACATGAAGCCAGATTCTCTCTGCTTAAACTCTTTATACCAAAGACTCACCTCAATTACTTGTGGCAACTTCCGCATCACTAAGCAGACAGCTATAATTTCTTCTGAGGTTGAAACTGGAAGGGAGCCACTCACTACCATAAATTCCTTGGAACTCCGCATCTGCTGAAAACTATAAAGCATTCAGAATATTACAATTCAATTAAATTTAACTTTTAATAAAATTTATTTACACATATGTTAATGCAGTGGTAAACTTAGTGCCATATAATTCTATCTTTATATATACTATATGTGTATAGATATCTACATATGTCATATAATACTATATTATAATATGTACTATTATAGTGTCATATACTTGTTTTCTACCAAGTATGAATTACCTCACAGTAAAAATCAACACCCTTCACAAAAAAAGAATCAACAAATGCAGACAGGAGATTACAACGGGATCACATTCACAGGCATTAACAAATACCAGTCTTATGATTGCAAAAATCACTAAGCCTGAATACTGTAATCCAGGGATCTCCAAAATATGGCCCGCGGAGGGCTTTCATCTGGCCCGCGCACTCGTTTCAAGTATCGAATATTGTATACTTCAGTAATCGGCAAATTTGCTATCCGGCCCGAAGGGCAATTCAGAACTTGGAATGTGGCCCTCGTGGCCTAATAAATTGGAGAACCCTGCTATAATCTGTAACTTTGCTCACTAGACCAGGAATATTTTTATTCCTGCCCAATTTCACTGCTACCTTCAGGAGCAAAATTGTTTTTAAAAAATATCTGCTGTGAATTCATTCTCTCATACTCACATTTCAGATTATCTGGCCAGCTAAATGATGTGATATAAACAGATAATTTAGCTAATTATGTACTTGAGGAGGCATAAGGTTGAACTAATTTGTAACATAAAGTTTGTGTGCTTGGAAATAATCGGAACTTTCTGATGCACACACAAGATTTCATATGAGTAATTTTTACAAAAGAATGATTGGATAGCTAAGGGAATAAGAAATACATGATGATAACTTAATGAAGCACTGCTTGTAATCAATAACTTTGTATGCTGCCATGTGCATGGACACAAATTTAGACCAAGAATGAAATTAGCTATGAAGCCCAATAATGTCTCAGCTCATATTTGAAAATTTTCCATTAGCTACAGAAGTTGATTATTCTGGTGATGGTTGTACTAGACAATAAAAATCCAGTAAAGATTTTCTCAATCCTTGCAACCACAAAGAGAACTTCTTCTTAACCCTTATTAGAAGACATAGAAATATAAATAGTATTATTAGACAATTTTTGCTTCGAGGCATGGAAGAAGGCTTCCTTTTAATGGCAGTGATGGTAGAGTCAAGGTTTGGCTGCCCAGACATTCAAGAGACACCTAAAACTCCATGGAAAAGATCATGACCAGTGGGGTCCTGGCAAAACTAGCAGTGCCGGAACGCACTCTTCTAAACTAAATCTGGAAACAGGACAGGTAATGAGGAGGATAACATTATTTTAGGCGACTGGAATTCTGTTACCAGCAAAGGCCAGGATGGAAGAATAACCGGAAAATATGGATTAAGAAATCAAAATGAAAGAGGACGACGGCTCCTGAAATTCTGCATAGTATACAAATTAGTGGTTGCCAACAAGCTATTTAACCCTTAATTGGTCGCGTCGGGTCAAATTGACCTGATTGGATTTTCTGAGATGATATTTTAAATAAGATGACATTGTTCAAAATTGGAATATTTTCTAGTCTATTATTTCTTGTAATTCTACCCCTGAGTAAAGTTGGATTTTCAAAGTATTGCTTTGTTTTGCTGCAACCGATGTTTAGACCCGACACGTCCGTGAGCATATCAGAGTTTTTTCACCTTTGACCCGATGCTATTTTCTGTTTTAGAAATATTTGAGTTTTTTATTTAAAGTGAAGCAATTCCACCAAGCATCTCACGCCTCAAACCATCAATTTCATATATTAGTCAGTTTTTATAGCAGGATGATTTCTTCAAATGTTGTAAAGCTCGATATATTTCCCTCTTTTTATAAAATTCATGTTTCTATACATGTTCTCCGCATAATATTGATACCGTTTTCTATGCATCGGCCATAGTTTATGCAATGCTAATTGTGCATCTAACTGCAAATTAAACAATAAAAATGCATAAACCTTATTTGAACAACTTACTTAGTGAGTAGCAGTAAAATGACACCAATATATTGGCAAAAATTTTTGTAAATCGCTATTAACTCAACTTGGGACACAACGACCCCAAATGACCAGTTACGTAAGTTTTGGGGGGCGACCAATTAAGGGTTAAGAATTACTTGCGAAGAAGATATACACAGAAACGGCCAGGATAGACTATACTTTAGTGAAGCAGAGGTTTAGGAACCAGATAAAGTACTGCAAAAGCTACTTGGAGGCAGATATCGATGGTGATCATAATCTAGTGATGATGAAATACTGTATAAGCGCGTGTAAGAGGTGCGCCTTTTTTTCCGGAAATTGCAGCCGAAAATGAGGGTGCAACTCTTACACAAACTTCTTATCTTCCCCCCCTCCCCTTCACCGGTTGCAAGTCCAAGGGGAACTGAGAGGCCTTGGTCTTCAGCATGAGTCAGTCATCTGAAACCCTAGGTCAAAAGCAAGCGGCAGGCAGGGGAGTTTCTCCCTTAGTGTCGTATTTTTAAAATGCTCCTGTTTGGTTTTCTTGTAAGCATCGCGCTGTCACGTCGGTACCCCAGAGGTGAACATGGAAAAGATCGCGCAGGGTTAATCGCTCCTGAGGGCGCGCTAAATTTACTGCCACGAGTGGGCATCCCGTGGCATTTATACTGCATACAGTAATTGCATATCAAACGTAGAGAAACACGTAGTTTTGAAGGACATACCTGGTTAATAGCCAACATCTGTCTTGCCGAGCGATTTCCATTACGCTGAGGACCTGATTTTTCAAAAATCATCTTCAGGCGCTAATATCAGGATTTATGCAACTGAAAATTATATTGGTGTCAAAACCTGCGGTTTAAAAATTCGAACGAGTGTGTTCATTGTTGGACTAAATGGTGGACAGAAGAAATTGGAAATGCTTATAAGTGAAGAGTGCTGAAGGAGTTGTCGAGGGTAAGGAGCGCACTCCCTCCCCTCCGTATTTCAAGCTACGAGGCCAGGAGTGAAGGAGCAAGGGAAGAACACGTCCGATCTTGCATGTGACGTTGTTGGCTTAAAAGCGAAGGGGCAGAGGCGCAGCAATGTGATATACCCAGTTTGCGTTGCCTGAAGTTTCCAGTCCATCTCGTCTTGTTTGGATGCGCTTATTCTACGCTTGTTTCTTCCAAAATTGCGCTGTTTGGGCTATGTTGAATATTAGTAGCCTTGTTTTAATGATAAATTTTTGTGTCAATCAATTAGAGCTTAAAAAACTTAAATGTTGTCACATATACATCGCATTACGTCTCATTCCTTTTAGAACCTCGCGCCTGTCATACAATTGCTGAAAGATATCTTCGAGCTCAGTAGGTGACTCACCTAGCATTTGGCCTCCAGAAACTGGGAGAATTGAACCTGGTAGACCGAAAAAGGTCAGTTGGTGAGATGGGGTAGGGATGAAACACGTTTCCATTGTTCCCCTGTAACTTGATATTTTTCTATTTTCCTGTGGGATCTTGGAAAGGAAAAAAAACGGCAGAGGCATTGGCTGATGGAGGACCGAGTGTGGTTCCGTTAAATCTACGACGTGGTTATTATCCTACGGCCCTGACATTGCCCCTATTGTGGTCCAATCTCTTGGGAGGGTTCATACTATGTGCCTGTCGTGCTTTGCCTTAAAATTTTCCACGGCTGCAATTCTATTGCAATACTCCTGCGAGAGCTTTTAAACAAAATTGTTCGTAAGTACAACTAGCATCGTAGAGCAACGGCGTGTGCGAAGAGAGGATCGGAACTCTTTCTACTCCCTCTTATGCCACTTTTACCGCCGCAGTTATCAAAATTTCCTCTTTCAATTAGTATTGAAAGAGGAAATTTCGATAACCGTTGAAATTCCAGGCATACGTCTGCAACACCGCACGATTGGATAAAAATATGCAGCAAAAATTTTTTTTTATAGCTTCGATGCTCAAAATAGGGGTGCACCTCTAACACGTGTGTGCCTCTTACACACGCTTTTACGGTAACATCTGAAATTCAAGAAATCAGCAAAGAACACATGACAAAGGAGCCAAAAAATCAACATGTCTTTCAAGAAGTTGTGGAGAGCAAGATAGGACTAGGTCAGACTGGGAAATCGGTGGAGAATAGCTGGAAAAATAACAAAAATAGGCTTCAATAGGCCATTAAAGAAGTTCTATAAAGAAAAAAATTAGTTAAGAAAAAGCCAAGGATCATGCCCTAGACCTCACTGAAGAACAGAAAAAGTATAAAAATGTGATTACTAAGAAACAACAGGCTTGCTACAAGAGAATAAGGAACAAGATTTGCTGCAGAGTGAGGAAAGGTAGAGAAGGATGGATGAGGAATATATGCGAAGATGTGCAAAATAACCTCAGACAAGGGAAAGTGGAAGCGACCTATAAAATATTAAGGAACAAGTATGAAAATATTTTAATTGAAAACGAAGACAAAGCCGAGAGATGGAAAGAATACCTGGAGGAATTAAACAACGGAAGCAAACTTAGCTGAAAAATTATCGAAGAGGAAAGAGAGCTAGAAAAGGATGACATGGGAGCTAGCATCTTATGATCCGAATTTGACACTGCATTACGAGACGTTCAAAATAATAAGGCCCCAGGAATAGATGACATTCCAGCAGAGCTAATCAAAAATGTAGGAGAAAAGGTCTTAACTCAACTGTATAAAACTATCTGCGATATGTACTCAACAGGAGATTTACCAAGTGACTCCGAGAAGAATATCATCATTCCTATGCCCAATAAGACGAGAGCAGAAAGGGCAGAAGATTTTCAGACCATCGGCCTGATGACAAATGCATCAAAGGGAGTGGTGAGAATCGTCTACAGAAGAACAGAACAAAGAGAAGAAGAATTCCTGTATGAAGACCAATTTGGACTTAAGGAAAAGCAAGAGCAAAAGAGAGGGAATGGGGCATATTGGCATGGCCATCTCGACGCTGCTGTCTTGGCACAGGCCACCTTGGCACGAAAGTGGGCGAGTAGCAAAATATGATGGTAATTTGTATGTTTGGCTCATCACACATGATGAAAACGTGTTCAATCAATTTTATCAGATAAAAGGTAATAATAAATGAGCATATATCTTTAGCCTACCTTGCAAAAGAAATAGTAATGGGCAGTGGGAAATATAAAGTATGCGATACTATGCAGAAGTACACATTCAAATTTGGGTGTTTTCCTTTTTTACAAGGTAGATAAGAGGTCAATCTCCCTCTCGCTTTCTTTGCTTCAAAATATTATTTACTAGTTATATTGATTACCATCTAAGAAATACAGGAAATCTCTACTGAATACTGGAAACTTACAGCCTGTTCATCACCAACCTTATTGGAGCTAAGAGCAATGATTGCTCACAATATTGTGTTGCTATGTACATATATGAAATTATTAATATAATACATCATAGGCAAATATTTACACTATAAGAATTTAGAAAAAATGCTCATATTATTAATACAATGAAATAAAGACATGATATGTGATTATGAGTATTGACAGAGCTGCTGTTAGCTTTATCATGTGTGGCCATGATATATTTTTAAGCCACTCAATAAAATATACATGTTTTATTAGATACATGTACAAAGCAAGAGCATATCTCCAATGTGCTTCTGATGATTGAATGTCATCTGTACATCATTCAACCATTTTAAATTAACAACCTACAGTGAATATAAAACATTATGAAACGATAATTAAAATTTTGCGATCAACTGCCAAAGAAATGATGAAATGTAACTCACAGGGAGTGTTCATAGAGAACATAGTGTCAACTGGACGCCATAAATCATTTTTCAAGAAAACTATGACAGAAAAGTTCATTTGGTTTTTGATAGTTTATATCACAAAGATAATAAGCAGCACCACTAAGTTTACCTGAGGGATGATCATTGTCTCTTACAGGGTCCTCAGCCAGCTCAAGACCGTAAATGTTACAAAAGGAGGCTTTGTATAATGCAGCAAGCTCATCTTTGTTGATTTCATGCATCACTACTCATAAAGTATTGATATTTAGTTGAGCTGTTTCTTAATTGCATTGATTTATTTTTCAGTTGTAGTAAGTTGCAGAGTGAAATATTTGTGGACGATCTTGCGTAACTCAAGTTTTCATGTGGAATTTATTAGATGCCAATAATATAACAATATAAATATTACATCCAGAGGTGAGAAAAATATAAAAAGCTGCAATTTAATATTTCATATGCATAATATAATACCAGGAATCACAGTTTCATAAATATGTACTAAAAGATGAAATGAACAAAGAAAAGATTACATCTGGGGTCTAATAGATGCTGCATGACTTACAAATGGCAGAAAAAAGTCTCAGATGACTTAAAATTTTAAAAATAAATTCTTGCCTTTAAAAGGGGCATTAAAATTCTAATAATGATAATAATTCATACTTATTTATCTCCATTATTTTTGTTTGTAAGGTATCACACATATGCTCATTAATTATTACTTTATACACCATAAAATTATTTGAATATATATTTTTATCATACGTTATGAGCCGAACCTAGAAGACACCATCATATTTCGCCATAAAGAAAACGTAACAACTGCACGCCCACTTTTGCACCAAGATAGGCGTACCGAGATATCCTAGACCCCACTAGAAAAGTAAATTTGGCTATTAAGATGCTCAATGAGAAGAGAATGGAGAAGAACAAACAGACTTCCATAGCATTTTTCAACTTAAAAAAAGCCTTCAATAACATGGAATGGAATTCAATACTTAGAATTCTTAAAGAAAGAATTACTATGCTGTGATTTGCTGAAGACATTTCAGTCATAGTTGAGACAGAAAATGATAGGAAGAAGAATTCAACAAATATGGAAAGGACAATGGCCAGGTACCAGCTGAAAATAAACAAAAAGAAGACTAAGATATTGCTATGCACCAAAAGAGAGAAGGCTAGGACAGATAAACCTACGCAAACAAAAGCTTAAAGAGGCAAATGAGTTTTGTATCCTCGGATGCTGAATGACAAACGGTGTGCAAAGCAAGAAAGAAACAGTCAGTAAAATTTCTACAAAAAGAAAATTCTTCTTACAACTGAGAGTACAAGCATAGAGGTATGGAAACAATTCATCAGATGCTACACATGGAGCATGTTTCTCTATGGGATTGAGGCGTGGACGTTGATAGCAGCAGAGAAGTCAAGAGTGGAAGCAATCAAAATGTGAGGCTACCAAAGAATAATAAAGATAAAAATGAGTAAGTAATGAGGGAGGGCTAAGAAAAGTGGGAGTCCTCTAAAACCCCTAAGGAGAAGATGGGACATTTAGTCGGCCACATTATGAGGCATGATGGCTTTATGAAAACAATTGTAGAAGGATAGGAGGAAGGAAAGAAGGGCAAGGGATGGCTGCGAATAAGTTACATAGGACAGGTTATGAAGGAAACAAAAGAGAAGAAATATGACACTATGAAAAGGCTAGCAGATAGGAGAGAGAAAGGGAGAGCTGCGTCAAACCAATACATATTAGGGTTGTTGACTTATGGTGATGATCATCATATAATGCATAATATGGCTCTAATAAATGCTAACTGAACAGGAACTTAACATGGTGATATGTTAATTAGTCAGTGCGATATGAATTTTTATCTAGTGCCTTGAACTCTGAAAGTTGAATCACACAACTGCCATTTCTGAGGACTGAAACTACGATAGGTATCTAACCTACCAAAAATTTTGTACCGAGTTGCCATTATTATGGATAAGATAATTTTCCACACAATCAAGCCCAAAATACGATTATACTTACAAAAGTGGGGTAATTTGTGTGAGAAAAACAAAAGTAGGATCCAATGTTTATTAATTATTAATGGTTTTTAGGGTCCCTCAACAATACCCCTGTCCCCTCTCTGACTCCCACTTGCATTCCCTCTCCTATTCTATCTATCTTTCTAAGCATCCTTCTTGCTACCACACCCAACCTTTCTCACAGACAGCAGCTGTGCCAATGTCTATAGTCACCAGAATCTGCACATATGAAATATTTTGAACAATTTTGCCTCCACAAACGACTTTTCTGCAATAGGTAATCCAACATCACCAACAAAACATTGCAATATATCTCATGAATCTTGGTCAGCACTCCCTTACCTTGAGATATTGAGTTAGTCTTGTTCCTACTGCCATTTTATATTTCAGTAGTGAATAGCACCATCAGAAATGCAATCCTAGCTATTAGTATCAATGGTTCACTGTTAACCACATGTTAAGATGGAAGCAGAAATTTTCCATCATGCTTTTTAATTCACTGTTTATTTCATTCTGCCAATTTAAGGTCCTATAATCCTGTGACAATTGATGAGAGAGACAATCAGGAGCATATATGCCTTGAGAGGATAGAAACCCACCCAACCAAGATTTGAACCCACAATCTCTAGGTTAAGGGGCAATGACCTAACCCTATTGCCACAGAGGCCAGCCAACAGAATGAAAGTATGTACCTCCCTTACAGATTTCATTTCCTTTATCAGACTCATCCCACACCCATTCCGTAGTATGTATTGAGGAAAACTAAGTTTACTTAGTACATTCCATACTAAATCTTTAATAACACAGACTATGGTTTTGATACAGTTCCATCATTATTAAAGTATAATATAACACTAGGGAAACCAAGGTCGATGTTAATAAATATTCAGTGTGGACTGTACAAAGAGTACTTTATTTCCCTACATTGTGGTTCCACGATGTTAAGCCAGAAACCTAAAATGGATTTGGGGTACCCCCACCTTTCCACACAACTCCAATCGATTGCTCTAATTCTTCTATAATCTAGCAACAGTTCTGTCTCCTCACCAGCCATGTGGAATACTAGCTCCTCCACCTCACCTTCCTCTTCTTTTTCTATTCCCTATCAGAACTCTGACAGCCGAATCTCAGTTTTCTACTTAAATGACGATGTTTCTAACCCTGCTGCATGACACCCACAGCTGAGAATGTGGTATGATTTTGAACACATCCATGTTCATCAACACATAACACAATTGGACATGAGTCCATTTTATAGGAACATATGACAAATACAAGCAGCTATCAGGTTTTCGCAATGTATCGACACTACACGTAAGAAAAACTTTAACATATATCGAGAAGTTGGCACTTCCGATTTCATTTGCATATTCATAGCTTTACCAAAATAAGGAGGCAGTGATATTACACGTCGTTAGCGGGGAAAAATAATTATTCACGCAAAGTAGCCCGAGTCTCGAGCCCCACGCACCTTCTATTCATCTTCAACGAGGAAAAACTTACCTACTAACACAATTATATGATGTATATTTTCTCTTACAAACTAATAAAGTGAGATAATGGCTGCTCACCTTAATGTACGTGAATCTGCTGTGGGCCAATGCAATAAATTTGGTGGCAAAAGTCGCAAATGCATTGGTTCACTCGTAGGATTGGTGATTTTTATATCCTGAACCAAAACAGAAGGTAATGTCCTATGAGCATAATATTGATAGGAAATAAAGCTTCCGCTACTGAAGCATTGAAACTTGTACACGATTCCGGTAGTATACTGGACCACTGTTGCCTCGTTGTAGCTGTCAGGGTCCAAAGAAAACTCAACCACTGGACTGACAGGCACTGACACGGACAGCGTCCTCCCTTTTTTAATGTATAAAGACCTGTCTGCGTAGATGTCCAAACCAAAAATTCCGTTACCAACGAAAGGAAGGTAAGGCTTTTCATTAATTCGTCGAGGCACGTGTAAAATGTTCGCGTTGAACTCTTCATTTTCAAAGTAGAACGGTAGCAATCTATCACTCAGGCAACGTTCAGCTACGTCTGCAATAAGATGAGAAATGAATACTGCTAAAATACACAGCGAAACTACAGACAACACAAAGTTTTCGAGCCATACAATGTTTTCACAAATTTAAAGAGCCAAGTAAAACTTTACCTTTCACTTGACTGTGAGTCCTTCTCGTTATCCATCGAAAAAGCATAGGGCCGCCATATAGAATAAGGCAGAATGCGATCATTATAAATATAAGGGCTCTTCTATACCTGCAAAAATTTAGAATTTCGTCTTAGAGAGACCAGCCTCTACATCCAGTCGAAATTCAGCACTCAAACAACTCACGTAAAGTACGCTTCCAGACTTCTCTTAAACTTCCGCAATGTTTCAAGGATTTCCATGGTTGTTAAAGGAATGCATGCACGTCAAAATTAAATACCTACAATAATTTCACATGCCTAGAATGAGAATGTAAACATTAAGAAATGTACTACGACTGCCGGCAAACGCAATGAAGACATCCGGTTACAACTTTCACCTTTACGATATATTCTACACAAAATATTTAATAATCCCATCTTGCCGAAATTCCAGTTTGTAACGTTCAAACATCCTCTTTCCCCACTCAACCTGCAGTCGCAGGACAAAAACACAAACTTCACGAAAACTCTTTTCGTCAGTCGGCTGATAGCTGATAATATCGATACGAAAGCACGAGCGCACGAGACTTTCGATGCTATCGATAATTCCATCGATATTACGTCATCGATATAAATCGATCTGAGGATTGATAACGATCGATCGATCAGCCTGTAGCAGCCTGTATCGCCGGTGTTACTGTTTGTCGTGTTCGTCGTGTTTTTGTTGTGAATTGAGCAGCGGTGGCCCAATTTCTTGAACAGATTAAGGTTTATTAATTTGATGTAATTGAGTTGATCTTAGAGGTGGCATTATTTCTCTAATGTGCCATAGGTACTCTGGCGTCCAATGAAGCAATAGTTCGTTCATCCTAATCCTCTATGGCTACTTGGGGACTGAAGTCCCTTTTCTCCTTTGCATTAGAGCCTAAGCTGAATCCTTTTTCAAGTAAAGTGCTCTTTCGGTGTATAGCAAAAGATGTAACGGTTCCCAAGCCTGGAGCTGGGGCTTGTTATCGACGGGTGGTACATTTCCCCAAGAAGTACACAGTCGAGCCAATCCCATACACGAGACTGGGCGGTAGAGACCCTATTACAAGTAAGTAGCAAAGAGAGACGCATTCCTGAAATTTAGCTAATGATTTACTGGTATGATTTATGGTTTACATTTATTTCAGAGAGGCTTGTGGCGAAAGGAATAGGAGGAGGAATCAAATTTCCTTACCACTGGGTTGATTGGCATAGATTACCGCCAAATGCTACGGAACCCCTGGTTGAAAAAGTGTTGCACATTATTAAAGATGGGTGCCGTACTGCTAATATTGCCCTGGTTGCCAGTGGTGATAGAATGCGCTACATAATGGCTACAGAGAACATGAAGCCTGGTGACATAATTAAGTCATCAAATGAAATTCCTCGGATTCCAGGTTTGTATCGTATGATAATTATGATTTGGTATTGGTATTCCCTGTGTGGTTAAGCATTAAACAGGAAAGGGTCCTCTTTTATACAGAGATATATCTTGCAGTTTACTAGAACAGTTAAAGGCCTTAGTCACCAATTTATCTTTCAATTTCAACTAATTTGACCGGCCGGTTGCACAAAGCATCACAGGTATCAACAAAAGCTCTACTATTACTCCAGATTTTTTCTGCTGAACTTAAAGTTTTGAAGCTGTGCTTTTTCCACAATCGTTTTTTTTCAATCTGAACCATTGCTTACGGCTGAACTGGCATTTCCTCCATAGCTGGTGTCTTCAGTGTACAGTTTGTTCTACTTGACTTTTTTATGTCATAGGTTATATTGTACTTCTAAACTTGATAGTAAAAGGTCAACAGAATTTAATTTTTTAACATTTTTATTCTTTGAAAACACTTCGGATATGCAATGAAATTTTTTATCCATATTGCCAGTTCATTGCTATTTACTGTAGAAAAAGTAAGCTATCATGGGGTTAAAGGTAACCTAAGAGTTCACAAAAATTCTTTTTAATATTTTTAAAAGTCACATGACAGATATACATAGGTGAAGTTTCATCTCTTTATCACCACTACTTTGCTTTTCCCATAGTTAGTTCATGTAAACTTTGATGGGATAAAAACCACACAAAAAACCAGTTCTTGCAATAATCATATATTTTTAAGTGAATTACTAGCGTAAGTTATAACTACCCTAGAAATTATGTTAGGCAATCTTTACTCAGTGTGCCTATTGATCTTACAGTAAATATACACTGTATGTGAACTGAACATTTCGTGGCTCTACCAAAATTTCCTTTTTTACATTGAATAAAATTAAACCTTACTGTGGTATAAATACCCCAAATTCATACAAAATTCCTTCGTAAATTTTTTTATTTGGATTGAAGAGGTAGATATGTATTTTGTGGAGATCCTTTATAACCATCACTTCATATCTTCTTTCCTGAATGTTTTTATGTAATGTTTATAAATGAAAATTTAAATAGGTTAAAATCCACTGTTGAAAATTGTTATTTCTAAAATCCTTCCTTAATTTCACAGGTAATCATACTGGGAATGTATTCTGTAAATTTCATGGACATACAACTAAATTTTTGATTTGGATATAAATTAAAATTTAAAAAAAGATGGACTAAATGATCCCAACTTATTAGTTAAACAATAAGGTTCATAAATAATTATTAAATATACTATTGAGAGATTAAATTTACATATGATGAATTTAATGTATCGCAAAGCACATTTTGGCCTGCATTTCCGACTTGAATTTTGAGGTTATCACTAGCATTTTCAATTCATTACTCATTGAGTGTGAAAGGGGTAGATAATAACCGAAAGCAAAGAACTCTTCTCTGCCAAGTCTTGCAAAACCAAAAGCATTGGTTTTAAAACATGTTACAGCATTTATTTGGGGCATCATGAAATCTGTCTAATTTATTTTCATAACCATCAAAAATAATGTGAAAAATACAATAGTATTAACATCGTTGAGATACATATATTAATATGCTTGACATGGACGAGCCAGCCTTTATTCAAAGGGAGACTTGGGGGGGGGGGGAGTTAGGCTCTGTTGTGGAAGTCCAGCATTGGACAATCATCGAGGCTTTTCCCTGGTGCACTGATTCTGAACCTTTATAGGGGAGAAACCAATGCATGGGCTGGAACCAGCATGGATTCAGAGCCTTTTCTCCAGTCCTTTGGTTTGAAACCTTTTTGGGAAAACCTGGTTCAGCAGCTGAAAGCGGTGCCTTAGTTTTTTCCCAAAAGTGAACTGGCCCATTTGTTTCAGAAAAAAGTCGAACCACAGTACTGTAAAACTGCCAGGCCCTAGCTCTATGGCAAAGCTGGGTTTATCAAAGCAGAAAAATATGAGCATGTCTAGATATAGCACATTGGGTTGTTGATTGACTGATTCTTGTGCTTGCTATAAGATTGCCGTGATGATAACCTGGCAAAATGTGTACATAATATTGTGTTCAGAGTTGGGTTATTTTAGTGTTCTGCTCATAGTAAATGGTTAATATTTCTGCTATAATTGTTTTTCCTAATCTAGTGCGTGTCTATGAAGGTGATGCCCATCCTCTCGGAGCTTATCCGATTGGCACTCAGGTGTGTGATGTTGAGATGATACCTGGGAAGGGAGGATTCTTAGCTCATGGTGCTGGAACATGTTGCACTGTGGTGCGGCGCATTGGTGATAGAGTGATTGTTCAGCTCCCATCCAAGCAAGAATTGTCTTTGCAGCAGGAATGCATGGCAGTTGCTGGTAGGTTATAATCATCTGAATATAATTCTCTGATATTGAAATGTGAATATGTTTTGGCATAGTGTATATCATGAGAAGACCCAAGGTCCATTACTTGAGCTACTTGTTCTCAGTAGGCAGTTAATTGGTAAATGTTATTTTTCAGGGAGGATGTCTAATGTGATGCATAACAAAACCCCCATTGGAAGTGCTCAAAAGAACCGAGAGCTAGGAAACAGACCCAGGTCAGGATTATGGCAGAGGAAAACTGGGCGCTTTGGCCGCAAAATCAGGCCCCTTCCTCCAGTTAGAGTAATAAGTTCTGAAAAGCCTGAAGATCCTTTGAAGATTAGTCTAGATGTGAATTGGACATAGCTAAATAGAGAATTTGTCTCTTTCAAAGAAATTGTATTGTAAATAATTTGAATATAAAATTCAGAAAATATTTTGTCTGATTTTCATTAGTTTTTGCTTATTGGGCATCCCTGGCAGTTCATGTACCCCTGAGATCCAGATAATCTGATAGCTTGTCCAGTGGTGTCTCAGGGACTGAAACCTTTAGATGGCAATGAACACCCAAGCCTTGGGCTGGGAATGGTGTGGGCAGGAATCGAGCCTATGATGCAAGTTTGCCTGGCAAGGCATCTGACCCAGTTGCCACCAAGGTTGTCATTTAGATTATGCATGCATATATAAGTACATTGTGTGCCTTTTGATCTTTTCTGTGCCATTTTTTATTTAACATTTTTCTCACTCTTGTTTTATTAAATGTCATCAATATGAAGATGAGGGAAATTGAGCTCTATGGCCTCAATTGGAGTTTGAATAGCCATGATGCTTAAAACCTTGCCAAAGGTATGGATCATTTTACTGTGTTTGTGGTAACGTGATAATTCAAAGCAGTGACCAGCCACAGTTTCTCAGCCAGAAACCCTGTGCATACTCAGAAGCATGCTCTCAACTTGTAAGGATCCTTTGCAATGGTTCATGGGACCTAACTTGCCTGGGTTAACCCTCTCACTGCGGCCCAACGTCTGCAAACCTACCCCTCACATGCGGCAAAAACGCTGAGTGCATGGCAGGGAAGAAGAAAAGGTATGTTCACAGCAGCAAAGGGGTTGATATCCTCTCACGCACTAAAGAAAACTCAGTCACAGGTCTTGTGGGCTTGACTCTGGGGGAATGTGCTCCTACTTGAGTGATGTTGGATCACTGAAGATGGGAATACGTATGTGGAATTGAGGATATGTGAACAAGAATTTGCACAAAGGATCCTCACAAGTTGAGAGCTTGTTAAGGGCTTCTGATCCAAATGCAAACATGTTTACTCCCATACAATGTGGGTTGTGGTTAAGGCTAAGTGGAATTGATCAACTCCCAGTTCTGTATAGCATATCTTTTAGTTGGCATGTGTGCCGGCAATAGCAAGAATGGAAAAGGGTGATCTCGAATAAAATTCATATACTCAACAGGTTAAGAAGGAGAAGAAAATGTAGGTGAAAAGATCAGCTGACAGAAGAACTGAGTCAAATTATGGGTGTTTTGACTGGTGATGATGAAGATGATGATGATCAGAAAATGACACAGGCCAATTTTAGGTTATACCAAATGTTTTGTGCGTATATTGTTGGTCGCATAAACCAGCATTGGAACCTGCTACAATTGCTCCACTAATTACAATTACAATAATGTCCTCAGATTGTCTCCTATAAGGTATGCAAATTTAACTGCCGTAACGAAATGAGGGTCTTTGATCCCTGGGCATTTTTCAAATGCAAGCAAACAGTATTTCAGTGCTTTCTTTCCCATAGTAGCCTTGATTACTTCCCTGTGAAAATTTATGGTAAAGACAGGTGCGACGATAATGATGTAAAAGAGAAGTGTTTTTGCCTGTGCACTTTTGTTTTACTTGTACAAAGTGATTCAATTTCCCATCTCGGCCTTAACTACCTACCTTTGATTCATTGAGCTAAAAGAGGGGAAAGTGAAGGGGGGAATCGATAGGAGTGTGGAGAGCTGCATCTAACCAATGGTAGAATTTAATGAATTTCCCATTGCGGTCATGATGAATTGATTTTTTCCCATCTTCTGTTGTATTGTTTTAATTCAGACACTGGTTAGTTTGGTGCAGTAGAATGCAATTGAAATGGTAATACCTCTCCATCTAAATTCATTGCCAGCAGTCAGTTTTTTGTTTAATAAATTGTTGGGTAATCCTAGCCTTAGGTGGGTTAACACCAGTTATACACTCTGTTGCCGAAGACAATCAAAAAAACTGATTTCAGAGATATTTTTCATTCCAACTTTTATTGGCATTTGAATATCTTGTCTTTGAAGGTATTTTCTTTCACTAGTGATTACTATGAACATTTTTATCTGCCAGCTTGAGGGCAAGGGCACAAATGCCACCAGATAGGGATTTTATTTTTAAGTCGTAATTATAAAATTAATATGTACTAGAAATCACCAGTTGCTCATGCTCTCAAAAACACAAAGCATTATTTATGCATTTAAATTACAATTTGTTGATACAGCACTGAGTTTCACTCTGAGAACCTTTCTCATCTTATTCCTCTGAAATCTAAAATAAGCACAGCCAAATTTGCAGTAAATAATTACAATATCACCTGCAAGCACTCATCCTCATCACATCATTAAGTTTACTTTGTAATAGTTAGAATAATTTTTCCACTGGTTCTACCATATGTACTTACTTTTACCGTTATCATGATTTTTTCATTATGCAGAAGCAAAATTTAAATTATGTTGAAATAGGTTATTTATCATAATACAATTGGCAAAATGATAGTTACTGTTATCACTAATGTGCCTAGAGGTAATCTATGACTATGTACATATAAGAAGCAAATGGCAGAAGTGGTGTAAAACAAACAAATACATAGAGGAATGCTCAATAGGGTAGTTTCCCTCATCAAAGAAAACGAAATGCATTGATTGCAATTCGTTACCCACCATAAGTGTATTCATAGTATACAAATTATTTGGTTTTAGAAATCCCAGTGTAGACGAATGGCAATGGTCAATTTTAACCTCATTTGAAAAAGGCCAGATTGGCACCCATGCGATTCCATTCCACATGACGTCACAGGGGCCTAGTTTCTATACGAGTAGATCGGAGTTTTACGTTGTCTGAGATTACCAATTCATGCATGAGGCAAAGAGCTCAGGGAAACATGTCTTAATAATCACCCATTAAAATTACCTAAGTTCGGAAAGTTTCCTTCGTTTGATAGGGTATTAATAATCCTTATTTAAGCCAAGCGCTAGCAGGGTACTCTGCTACCTGCTAGCAGCCTGCGTCGTATCAGCTCTCAAGCCTCGCCTCAAGGTCACCGCACAGGGCGGGAGCGGGAACCAGAAATACGTCACACGGACTTCTTCCCATCATTCCTACTTAGCCGTCGCGTTATCGCACGCTTGAAAATTTTCACTTTTCGTTTAATTGCGAAAAATAGATATCGTCATTCGAAAATCTAAGAGCGTGAAATGCGTACTCCAGGAGTAATAATCTTTCGATTCAGGCAATAAAAAATAATAGGAAACTACCCTATTGGC